>NC_073696.1:240613052-241275525 GCF_029784165.1 Wyeomyia smithii
CGTTTAAGTCATGCATGCGTTACAGCAAGAAGATAGTTACACACTATCAGAAAACGACGCATGTGCGTGTTCTCTGTTTTGAGTGTAGTATTCGTTTCTCCCTCCCAGGTAAAAAGGAGAGAGCATTTTTCTAGTATTTTTTTTTATTCTCGCTTATTTTCCGTCGGTCTAGTTCCGCCACTGTTGTGGCCAATCACCGACGCCCAGGGAGGCGACTCCACACCTAGGACCCTAACTCACGACCCGTTTATTAACGGACCGGCGCCAACGGCTTTACTTCCTCATGCGATGGAAGGCGTGATCCCAGAGATTTTTCGCCTCAGAAAATCTCCCGGTGTCGGCTAGGATTGAATCTACACGCTCGTGAAAAGTAACACAGCGAATGAATTAGTTTTAATTCAATTTCATAAGTTGCATGGAAACGTCAAAAAATGAATACCGCATTTGGTGATTCTGTGTAATTTTCACACTGATTTTAACTTAATCTAGAATAACTCATTTTTGAATTTACCACTATAACTCAATTTTGAGTAGCAAGCATGAAAAAACGACACCATTATTTGACACGAGTGAAAAGGCGGCACCATGATTCAACATTTGTGCGCCATTATTTAGCCTTTGTGGCCGTGTTATCTATTCTTGTGGCTGTTTGAGTGATTCCAAAAAATGAGAAAATCGCTGGGAAGGTGGTCACGGACATTTTAAAAAGCTTTAAGGTACACATATAAACTTTTTTCATTATTCATTCTAAAGAACCAAAAGTTTTCAGGTTGTTCGTGTCATCAGGAAAATTGTGGGAGAGTAAAATATCAAGTGATTATGCATCACAAAAAAAGAGCAAAATATACTTAAAAAATAAATATAATTAGACACCGTTCAGATTTTGTTTGTTTTGTTCTGACTGTTACCGGCACAAACCTCCCTCTCTACGCTAACATCGTATTTCAAACTGAGTGGTTTTCAATTCTTAAACTGAGTACTTTTAAATTCTGAAAATGGTTAGTTTTAAATTCAAAAATGAATATTTTTCTATTCAAAAATTTGATAGTTTCAAAATCTAAATCTGTGTAGGTTTCAATTTCAAAACTGAGTAGTTTTAAATTCAATAAATGGATAATTTTGTACACATAAACTGATATTTTTTAAGAACTAAATGAGTTTTATTAAACACAAAAAATGAGTTCAATTGTATACATCATTCTGAATAATAAATACACAGTATTTGCCCATACTATCGTTACACAATTTTGAATAACAACAGAGTTACTCAATTTTCGTGTTGTTCCACTTTTTATGAAAATGAATTGTTTTCTAATCATTTTTGAATTCATTTTAGGGAGCGTGTAGACCAGTTGGGTTGGTTGTGAGTGGATCACGCCACCTCACAACCATCGACACCTATGTCGGCGGTGGGTGCTTCAAATGTAAACAACTAGACGAACTCAACGGTGAACCCAAATAGCTACGTCACTATTTGGCATCAACTCTGGTCAGAGGGGGGTGAGCAAAGGGGGGCGTGCTAGTGTTAGTAACTTTCCTCCTCACCTCTTTTTTATGCTCATTGATACACACAGACTCTGTCTATAGACCATTTCACGAACTGACAGGTGTCACCGATCCTGCTGATGATGATGTTGCTTTTACCTGCGTTATGTCAGTGGTTCCGAGCTTTCTGTCAAAACTTCATTCATGGATTGAGTCAGCTAGCTGGCATCCCGCCATGTTTCGAGGACTAACATCTCAGCGTGTGTGTAAACGAGATAGCATATCACCGCCACTTTTCATACGCATAACATAGCATCTGTCAATGGGGCCCGCAAATTGCGGATCCGCAGTGATGTTAGCTCCTAACGGAGCAAAGCAAATAAGATAGAGATGCCAGCTAGCTGAATTGAGTTAATAAACGTCTCGTAAAATGGTCTATAAGATTATTTAGCCCCTATAGATAAGTAATGTCGCTAGTGTGTCCATTGTATTCGAGGCAAATCAGGTTGCACAAAAGATCCCAAGCACTAGAGTCGATTTGTCGCGATTCGACTTGAAAACTGTTTGAGAATAATGATCTAGTTGACCTACCTCTATTTTGAGCCTTGTTATGGGCAAAAACTGCCAAAAGAAAAAACAGACTACACTGAACTAAATTGCTCGCACATAAATGTGTTATCATTGCTTGACTTTAGCTTTTAACGATTGTATATCATTTTAGAACTGATTATCACCCTTTGCTTGCGCAATTCAAACCAATTAGGGCAACACTAAACAGGCAAAATGATTGTATTTAACTATGGGAAAGATTATGGATGAGCACATCAAAAGTGAAACGGTGTGAAACTGAAACGTAAAACAGTTCATGTTTGTATATGATTTCGTTAACCCATTCCCGGCGGAGAGTAATCAGATTTTACCTTGAAAAATGACCTAGAAACTCTTATTACTCAGCAACTACGCGTACAATTAACACAAGCTGAGTTGCGTATTGTAGATTGATCTGTTCTCAAACCGTATTTAATAGTTTAATCGTTCAAAATATCAAGTTTAATTGTTAAGTTGTAATGCCGGGAATGGGTTGATGGGGCTGACATGGATGATTTTCTTTCACATATGCACTTGAGTTCATGTTGTATATTATCGACAACTATCACTGAAAATATAAATGCAAAATTTTCCATTGATGATATATTTTTACAAGTGTGCATAGCGAATCACATCATTTAACGTGAACTATTAGTGCATCGAGTATTTCATATGACTTTTTTAATTTCACCCGTTTGATACTTCTGAATTATAAATTCTCTAACAAGGACTCGACGATTCCGTTCAGTGTAACGACGTTTGACGTTACGTTCCCAAGCAGATCAACTCTATACATAACCTGTAAAAATCCAGCGACGCCAGCAACATTACTTATCTAGGGACTAAATAATCTTATCTCTGTCTACGACCTTTTTTCACAGGGCCATGCTAAATATAAACAGGGGAATGGCAACATGCTCTTTCTATTAGCGAATTTCTTTATTCCACCAGCTCACCTCGTTTTGACCTGGAAGCGCACTAACTGCTGTCAAAACTAGTGATGGGAAACTTATCGATACTTATCGATAATATCGATAAATGCTGGTCATCGATATTATCGTTAATTTTTTGACGTTAACGATAATTATCGATATTATAAGGGTGAGCACAAGTCAGTGCGGCTGGTTACTGGAGGAGACCCAAAAGAACCTACCCTACCCCAGGAGTTGCTTTTGCCGCTAGGTATTTGTTGGGTGCTGCTATTCGACAAGATTTAGCATTTATGGGGGGTGGTGTAAAGGTTCGCCCCGGGTGTCACTGAGTTTCTGAGAAATAATGGTGACTAAAAAGGTATTTATAGTTTTTAGTTTCCTAAGAACAGGTGAATTCGACAACTCAGTACTGGAGAACTTTAAAAAAAATATCCAAACTTTTTGCACCATCTCATAAAAAGCAATGATACGAAATTGTAATAAAATGCATTTTCTTTGGCTTGTCAACTCTTATAATATGATGGACATGCATAGCGGCAGTCTATTGGCAATTCTCTGGTAATTGTTTAGTTTAACTTGGAATTGTTTAAGTTTAAAGTATCTGTTACCCAACAAACAATTTTTAGTTCCACTAAAAATCCAAATCAACGAAATTGTTGCGCCAAAAAAGTATCTTGATTTATACATGGGATAGACAAAATAATTGGGATAAATAAAATTCTCTCTAAGTTTAAATGGCCAGAACTTTACGAAAAATGAATCAATTTTGATAACCGATTTCATTTCACTGGAAAACAGTATTATATTAGTATTACTTGGGAACTTGGTGTGACCAACCTACACCGAAAGTGTTTCGGATTTCAAGAGTGTGTGTCAAAGTGTACATTTTTGCAACGCATAGAACGTTTTAGGCAACTAAATTGGCTATCTAAAATACTTCATTTAAAAAAATCTGAGATCACCGATATTTTCTAAAATCATTTTTTGTTTTTAAAATAATATTTTTTTCAGAGAAAGGATCTTTAACTCATTTTTTTATATATTTTAAGGAAAGTTCAGATAATTTTTACTAAGATATATTGATTCATAAGAAAAAGGTTCAAATACAGTTAGGTTTTCTTACGCGGGGGATACATGCCTCGTGAAAAAACCATGTTATTCTTGATAAGCCGCTTTAATTCAAAAATTCGCGTAAAAAACCACATTAATTTGAAAATCTGCATAAATAACCTTTCAGAGAAAATCCGCGTGAAAATAATCTGACCTTTTTAAATGTTAATCCAGATAAATTTTCAAACGCAAATTCGCAAAGTTGCTTGGTTTAATAAGACCTACACACCCACAATGTTCGATTGAATTCTGCTAGAGTGCTGCAAGCTCAAAGAAAACTAGTACCCAACAGGGGAAAAACCGCCAAAATCAACACCCATACTTTATAAATTCATACCTCAATGATTCCTTGGCGAATTTTTAATCTTTGGCTACCAATGAACCCGAAATAAATTCTGATTTATTGACAACATATAAACCTAAGTGAAACAGAATGTCAGAAAAAGTTCTACGCGTTGCAAAAATGTACACTTTGGCACACACTCCGGAAATCCGAAACATTTCCAGTGACCCTTGGTCACGTCCAGTTCTCTAGTAATACTGGGAAACTAGGGCAGTTTTCCAGTAAAATGAAACCTGTTTTGTCAGAATTGATTCCTTTTTCGTGAAGTTTTGGACGTCTAAAAATTGACAGAATTTTGCCTGCTTCAATTAGTTCCCTTATTATACAACCTTCAAAGTGAACTTCGGCTTGAAACTACTCCGTAGAAAGCACTCCCGGCGTAAAACCCGAAGACTTTCCAAAACAAACTGTTTAACTCGTCCGGTTGTTTGAATTTTCATTTGTAGTATCGTAAGATTTGTCATTCAATACCTTAACATAATGGATACGTTGCGGATGCGTTTGCGGCAATTTGACATTTAGCTCATACATTCACTGTCACATTGACGTCAACGCAACGCAAACGTATCCATTCTGTTTGGGCCCTCACTGTTTCTGTTTTTAACAAATTTATATAGCAAAATTGCATTTGTCGAATAACGTTTGCGGTAAGAAAATAGGCAAAAAATTGCCAATTTTTCATGGGTTTACCTTTAATGGCACTGACGAAACTACTCATGCATCATCAATCATAGTAACCCATGAGTTAGCGAAAAAAATTTGACAGCTCTATCAGTCAAATTCTAACTGTGATGGCGAAAAAAGTGAAGCTACTCCGTCAGAAGTGTGCGCGTTCATAGAATGGTACCCCGCCGCGTCAAAAACGGACATCGTGCGGCACTTTGTGGACGCCGGGTATGCCGGTTCTGGCATCTACAACATCTTGACACTATTGGACAACGATCAGAGCATCGAAAGAAAGCCCGGTTCCGGACGGCCAACGACCCTGAGCGACAAGAAGCTTCAAAGGATGCTGAAGAGGAAGACCGAGGGAAAAGTGGCTAAATCGCAGCGTGCACTTGGCCGAGAGGTTGGTGCATGCTCTAAAACAGTGAAAAAGCATCTGGAGAACATGGACATACCTGCAGGAAGCGGCAGTCCCGTCCACTGGTCTCGGAGCTAGGCAATGACGCAGCGACAGCGGTTGAATAAGATGGTCAAGTCGATTTTCCCGACGAATCGCGACAGTGGTTGAATAAGATGGTCAAGTCGATTTTCCCGACGAATCGCGACGCGGCAGTGGTATTGGACGACTAGACCTATCTCACCCTGGATGGCAACGACTAGCAGGGCTCTTCGTATTTTACCTCCCCCACGAAGGAAGTGAGCACCGAGGTAAAGTTCATTTCACAGACCAAGTTCCCCAAGAAGGTGCGGTTGTGGCTGACAATCAGCGAGAAAGGGATGTCAAAGTTGCTCTTCTTTCGCTCCGGGCTGGCCGTGAACGGGGAAATTTATAGTACGAAGTGCCTGACAGAAGTTGCGTCGTTCATCAAGAAATACCATAAGCGCGAAGATACGGTGTCCTGGCCAGATTTGACGTCGATCAACTACTCGAAGTGATCGTTGGAGGATGTGGTACCGAGGTCGGCGAATCTGCCCATTGTCCCCCACCTGCTTCCCATCGAGAATTTCTGGGCGAACTTGAAGCGCAAGATCTATTCCAAGAATTTTGTCGCGAAAACGGAGGAGGAATTAATAAAAAAAACGAAGAAAGAGCTTAAAAACATGGCTACACGCATGTTTTCGTCCGCCATGGCGAATGTTCCGGTTAACTGCCGGAAGACTGCACGCAAGGACGTAATATTTTTTTGTGAGGAAGCTAACATGGTAACCTTCCATGGGAAATTTATCCAACTCAACTATCTGTCATAGTTTTTTTTTCATCACCATCTGAAAACTTTTTTTTTACCGCAAACGTTAGCTGTCAAATTATCGATACTTATCGATAATATCGATAGAAGCCCCGGAATTATCGATTGTTATCGATGTCCGTTTTGGGCGATATTTCCCATCACTAGTCAAAACCCTTCTTTATTCGCTCGATTTTGACCCAGTTTTGACCTGCCGTGCTGCCCGAAGCGCACTGTAAAATTTGTCAACTTCAACCATCTTAAATGGCGATGACGTTTTATTATTCCTCGGCAGTTGCTCGCACACAGTGGAATAAAGAAATTCGCTATATGTTAAATGAGTGAAGAGTCTTTCCGACAAAAGTATAAAGTATATGAGACTTTTGCTAGGCGCCTGCCTCGGGGCTTTATTTTTAAATAAAACTCCGATATGTTGCCTACTGTCAAGCGTGTAGAGTTTAGATAGGGCTGCCATCCTCTTGGCTATAAACGTCAAATCCGATATAACAGTCGCGTTACCAAATTTTATGGCGGTACCACTGATATCGAGGTAACACTGACATTGCGGTACCACCACATATATAAGACATACGTAACACTCAGGAAGAAATCTTCCAAAAAAGTTAGTACAAAATGAACTACTCGAATGGTACCATACTCTGAATAAAATCACTGTTTGAGTTGTTTTTGACGACAGTGTACCTGCGCAGCCCTGCATTTGTCTCGTTCCTACTCGAAAAATGCTGCATTGATTTTGTGAATAACTTTTTGACAGTTCCTTATCGGATTCTCTTTGGGGCTCGATAAAGCCGAGAAAAAGAAAATTCATTTTGTTCATTATTTGTCGAGCAGTTGGACAGGACGAGCTACGGATTACTATTTGGCAACGTGTACCCAGGGGCCTATAAATGTCAACATTTTGCCTACAAATCATAAATTCATCACGGCGTCAATATTTCATTTCAAATGCTTACAAAACTTATCTTATTCATTGAAAGTGCACATTGTACTGTAAACAAATGTTGAGCTCTTATTTATTCCACCCAAAACGACATTTACACGAGGATAAGTCTACCGACAAAATGGGACGTTTACTCTATTTCACTTGTTTAGGGCAAACCAACCAAAAAGTGGGTACCAGAAACGCTGGTACCAGAATCAATGAGTGGTAGATGGAAAAATGTATGGAGTTTGACAGCCACAAGAGCCCCCTGGTTTTCGAGCAGTTGCAGACATTTTCCAAAAACATCTGGCATCTCTGACACCTTTCGTTTTTGTTACAGCAACGGAAAATTCACGTTACATGCGGCCAATTTTTTTTTTTCAAAGATAGAAACGCCGAAAATACTAAACTTTTTTCTGCATTCAAAATAGTATAAAAGCGATATAACAATTTAACGCCATAACGTTAAATAAAACATGGAAAACAGGCTAGAAGAATTAGAAGTAATGAGTTTCTTTGAATGCTGCATATGTCAGAGAAACTTGAAAGATGCTCAACTGTGTCCACATTGTTCAAAAATGTTCTGCCGAACATGTATCTTTACATGGTTTGAAAAAGATAAAAGTTGTCCATGCTGCCGAATCCACATTGACGAATCTAGCCTGGTAAAAGGACGCTCGATTGAGGATATGCAGATAATGTTTGAAAAGTTTCACATTTTGGATGAGCGAAACCGTTGCAAAAAACACAAGACACGTGAACTCTCTCTATTTTGCATAATCTGCGAAGAGTCGATTTGCACGAACTGTTGGAATATGGAACCGCATCTTGAACACAAGGAGCAAACGGTCCCAGTCGGTAAGTGTTAATCTCTTGATGAACCCTATTTTACTAGCATGTATATTTTTTCATTTGCAGACGAAGCTTGCAATCAGTATCAGGGGCAACTGAAAAGCGATTTACTATGGCTGGAAGAATGCAATGCTTCAAAACAGTTTTTATTGAAAAAAATTGAAAACTACGAGACTTTACTGACCGACGAGCTCAAACTGATGCAAGATAAACTCGAACAAATGACAAATGCTGGTGTGCAACATTTTGAACAGCAGCTCAAAATCCAGAAAACGGCAAAGGATTCGTTGCAGGACAATATAGAGAAAACTGCGGATTTATGCAACCAGTGGTCTATTCTCTTGAAGGCGGAAAATAAGTAAGTATCTGCAGTTTGGTCCTTATTCATCAACTTGTTCGTTCCTTTCAATTTTCAGTGCAAATGTTTTACATCAGTTGATGGAAGCCAAAAAGACAGTCGATTCGAAGCGTTTGGAACAGGATCCCAATAGAAACATAGTCGAGCCATCATACAAAAAGTAATTAAAACCACACTGTTGCAAAGCATTCTTATTCAAATATTTATATTCACAGTGATGTTGCCCCCGAACCAACGGAGCTATTGTTTCATATGAAACAATTTAATGAAGTTATTTCTGAACATAAGTTTTATGAATCACAGCAAAATTGTCACAGCTTCCAATGGATGCTACGACTTGAGTCGGTAAATGAAAAATCGATCTGCTATCTACGTTTGATGAAAGGATTTCCCGGAGAATACTGGGTAGCACTAAATACCAAGCAACCGCAACGCTTGCAGTTTGCAGAGGGCGCCAGTGTTGAGCTCGGCGAGCTCGATCCGACTATCGGGGACGATGATTCCCTAAAAGTTCTGGTTCGCATTCGTCACTGGGAAACGTTTGCCCAAAAATGTGCTCAGCTTGAGGAGTATGTGAAGCAACTCGAGCGTGAGAACGCAGAAAACAAAAGTATTCTTGGTGTGCTGGCCGATTGGCAGAGCAAAAATTCCTGTTAAGTATTCCCGCCTTTGTTATTAGTGTTTTCATCATAGTCGGTTTGATTTTGGTGGTTTTCAAACATTTACTAACATTATTAACAAATGTCCTGTTTCGCCTATAGTTTTTCTAACAATAAAGCTATACTAACGTTTGGATCTCACTAAAATAGTAAAGGCATGTTTTCATACGACAGGTTATGGGTTTGGCAGTTGAGAGAAACTACGATTTGGCGGTAGTGGCTAGAGATGGTTTTATTTCAGATATTTATGTTCAGTCTTATTTGAATTTGATTTTCACACCACTTTTTGAACTAAACTTAGGACTGTAAATGGATAAAATTTGAAACACAACCCAGAGTTTCATATTCGCATTTTGCCAGATTATGTGAGAAATCAGTTTGGCAACCCTGGTCACGACAATCAACCTCAACAAATCCAACACACTTTCGCTCCTATCAGTAATCTCACATAATCGACCAGCGACGGCGAACGATGGCAGCTTTTATCAACAGTCATTGAGGAAAAAATAAACAATTACCCTACGTCACAAAGAACTTTCCTTTTGAGGCCAGCGATATTACGCACTTTGTTTAAAACTGCATTTCAGAAGTTCTCTGGATGAAAATGAGATCTGGAAGCACAATTCGAGGAGCGACGTGCTCCTCGCTGCTGATACTGTGTTTGCTACTTTTTATCCAGTCATCGAATGGCCAGGTATTCTACTACCAACCGGAACAGGTTCATCTAGCCTTCGGTGAATCGACCAACGAAATTGTGGTCACTTGGAGTACTATGACGGCGACCAATGAGTCAATTGTGGAGTATGGAATCGGTGGTTTGATATTGAGGTAGAATATTTAGAAAAAAAAACTGCATATCTTATATTTGATTGAACTTTTCCACTCAGTACAACCGGAACGGAACAAAAATTTGTCGACGGTGGTGCTCAGCGGCATACCCAGTACATACACCGTGTGGTACTGAAGGATTTGCAACCCTCGTCCCGATACGAGTATCACTGTGGTAGCAGGATGGGTTGGTCTGCCGAGTTTTATTTCCACACAGTTCCGCAGGGCTCGGATTGGTCTCCATCGTTGGCCATATTCGGCGATATGGGAAACGAGAATGCGCAGTCGATGGCTCGGCTGCAGGAAGACACCCAGCGGCACATGTACGATGCGATTCTGCATGTGGGAGACTTCGCATATGACATGAACTCGGAAAACGCTCTTGTCGGTGATCAATTTATGAATCAAATCCAGTCGATTGCAGCGTACACGCCGTACATGGTGTGCGCTGGTAATCACGAGGAGAAATAGTACGTTCTCAGAGTCACGCAAATTATCCGGATTTTTATTATTCACTTAATTACTTATTTGCAGTAATTTCTCTAATTATCGCGCACGCTTTAGTATGCCAGGTGGAACCGAAAGTTTGATGTACAGCTTCGATCTCGGTCCCGTGCATTTCATCGGCTTTAGCACGGAGGTGTATTATTTCATGAACTATGGTTTGAAAACACTAGTCAACCAGTATGAGTGGCTCCGACGCGACCTAGAGAAAGCCAACCGACCAGAGAATCGCGCCCAACGTCCTTGGATAGTGACCTACGGTCACCGGCCGATGTACTGCAGCAATGATAACGATAACGATTGTACCCACAGTGAAACGCTAGTGCGCGTGGGACTTCCCTTCTCGCACTGGTTTGGCCTAGAGGATCTGTTCTACGAGTACGGTGTGGACGTGGAGATTTGGGCGCATGAGCACTCGTACGAGCGATTATGGCCCATCTACGACTACAAGGTAGGGCAGCGTTCCTTCTTACTTGGTTGCGTTTGCACTGTTGGTGCAGTTTAAACAATTTGCTTTATCGTTCTCATCGCGGCATACAGCAGCAATTCTATTAGTTCGTATTACTCTTTTGCTGAGGAATATTTTTCTTATTTTAGGTATATAACGGTTCCCACGAAGAGCCATACCGTAATCCACGAGCTCCGGTTCACCTTGTGACGGGATCGGCCGGCTGTAAGGAAGGTCGTGAACCGTTTATCCGTAAGATTCCCGAATGGAGTGCCATCCACAGTCGCGACTACGGTTACACCCGAATGAAGGCATACAATCGAACGCATCTTTACTTTGAGCAAATCTCAGTGGACAAGGAGGGGGCAGTTATCGATCAATTTACTATAATCAAAGAAAAACACATTCCGTACAAGCAACTGCTCCTCGATGAGACGGACTGAGCAATCCAAAGACAAAGTTTGACAGTTAAAAAGGTGAATCTTTATTCTAATCTAAAAAAAATAGTTTTAACTTAATATCCTAGTATGAATTGAGAATTTTTCAAATAGTTACCAATGTGAATCTACTGGTTTATGCTTGCCTGTTGGAATTACACGCAAACTATATGGATTATCACAGATTTGTGTAATACTTGTTTGGTCACTAAACTCAAAACCTAATGGCAAATCCTAACTGTCCGAACTATCTGCTTTTGATAGTTATATGACTCCCTTAAATTGACTTCATGAGGCGGTGTATCAGAATTATGGGTTTGGAAACCATTAAATGTTGGCACAATTGTCTTGTTATTATGTAGTTGTGAGTTTTCCTTTGATTTTTTTTTCTTATATATTCCTTTAAAATTTTGTTCTTATTGTAAGTACTGAGATTTTTTCTCAAAAATATTCTGGTTATTAGTTATCAATGACAACAGTTCCTATGATTCAATACACTTAGGTACGAATGATTCCAGTCCCAGCTTCCAATGTCAAATGTTAGTAAAATTGTGGAATGTTTTTTTTTTTTAATTCTGTTCAATATCTGTTGAACAATCTCATTTCATGTCATGCATATAATAACATTTGACTTTCTGACAGTGGAATCAAATTTCGATTACGAGAAACGAGTTAAAATTTTCATATAAAAAGAGCGATCAGCGGAGAAAAAAGAATAGATCTGACAACAGCGGCGAAAGTTTCACCGCACCAAATTTCAGATTTCTGCGGACTCAGATAGTGGTTACAGTGCTCTAATTACGGTCAGGAGAGCTCTCCGGTCTTAAAATAGTGGCTGTATGCTCATAAGTGCTTGGTGGTAATGTTTAAAATTATCGATGGGACCCATTTTTTTAAATATTTATTTATTTTAATATTTTTGTAATGTTTTTTTCTTTTTCCAAAATGAACTGAGAATTGAAATGAATGATAAAAAATGCAAATTTGATCGTCCAGATGATTATTCGATACATGCGACTGGCAGTGCTACCTTCAAAAACAATTTCCATTCACTGACTTTCTCAAACTACCGGGACATCATAACTCATCTACCTATATATTTCATGAAATATTTTAAAACCTATAATAGAGCGTGTATGAGCAGGATATATTTTCATTTCGTTTTTTTACCTTCGTAGTAGATTAAGTATAGATATACACGGAAAGTGAACGCTTATCCTTTTTTATACGTTTAGGTCCTTATATTTGTTTAAGGGTTCAGAAGGGTATTTTTTCTCTGTCGAAGTACTGACAGTAAAATATGAGCCAAATATTTCTTATTGATGAAAAATGCCGAACTAGCTTTCACAGTTCCAAACTTAAATACATTCGCTTCTAAACAAATGATATTTGTCTTAATTGGTGAAAACACACTCAAGTTGTGATGTTTAAAATATGGCACCAGCATGCCACTACATTTTGCACTAAAAACTTTTTCTACATAATTGGTAATGGACGGTATTCAGGGAGGTTCAATAAATTCGTATTACACTTATTACTAGGCCGGGCCACTTCAGCGGCGGACTTAGCGCAGCCGCATCGCACTCACCTGAGCCGTTCCATGCCGCTGTAGGATGTTCTTGTACTCGGCTACGCACGTTTTCGTTAGCGGTTTACCACTGGGGCGCTGATAGCAGGCGTTGTCATAGCATCGTTCCAGTTCCTGTACGAATTCCATGATCAGATTGGGGTTTCCTCCGTTCGGTCCAACGTAGTAGTCACACTGAAACGAGTACCGTTTCATGTCGCGAATGCAGCAATCGATGAATTCCGAGTTCGCACTGAACCACTTGTTTAGGTTCGTAAGTGTTATCCGGGCTCGTTCGGGTAGTATTCCGGTAACGTAGGTGTCATCGATCCAAAAAAATGGCACTGACTCGGATTGTAGTACGAGCCTGCGAGCGGTCCACTGATTGGTGATATACAACCACCCGGACAGATACGGAGGATAGACGTCGCGCGGAAACTCCGCTCTAGATACAAACCATTTGTTAGCTGTTAGTCGAATCACTTTTTTGTTTGTGAACATAAAACCGGACAGCAGATGCTTTGGATTTTGCTGACCCAAGTCAGAAAGATGATTCTGAATGTAGAATGGATCAAACACAATGTCATCATCCATTTTTATCAAAAATTTCGCCCTCGCACAATGTTCGGTTGCCCATTTGAGGCTCATAATGTGCTTAAACGTCAGGTTTCGATACGCTTCCATAAAGTTACCTTGAATAATATCACCAAACAGCCGCTGTTCGTGTTGGAGTGCTTTCTGATGAATAAATTTTTCCGTTGGAGGTACACTTCCTAGTGAGAAAATGCGTAATAAACCCATCGATATTAGTTTTTGCTGGGAAATTGCCTGACGGTGAGCCGCCCGTAGTGCATCGTGACCGACGTACGAGGTGACGAGAATTACACCTGCAAAAAAATATTAGTATCTAGTTATAAGAATCAACTGACACCATTACTCACCCAGAAGTTCCGAAAAGCTTCCGTTCTCCTTGCAAATATCGTTGCTGATTAGAAACCGAAAATCTGTCATATTGACTAATCTATGTGGATCCGCCCGCTGCTTTTCTTGGTCAATTTGTGACGCATCCTCCAGTTTATCTTCGGACTGCAGCAACGTTAGGAAGCCACTTCCCGTGGTATCCAGCGGTTTCAAAAATAGATAGTTGCCTTCACTATCTACCTGAAACGAGTATCGATAGACCAGGTAGAGTATGAACAAGGCCACCAGGAAGGCCAAAATTCGATGAAACTTTCTCATGGCTATCAACTACGAAGGTACGAGGAATTCATTCGGGATTATAAATATATTTTCATTTCACTAATAAGATAAGGACACTGCAGAGGTATTAATTGGCACGGATTGGTGGCACTGAAGCTATAATGAACTATCGGAATTATTTAGGAATCTGCCGAGGTTTTCTTCGCAGCTTTTGCTGTCGATAAATTGTAGGCGGTCTGTTTTGATCATTGATGATGATGATGGTGTAACAGGGTCAGAGATGCCAGATGTTTTTGAAAAATGTCTGCAACTGCTCGGAAAACCGGGAAAATGTGCTCGAAATCTAAAAAAAATCTATCCGTGAAAATCTGCGCAAGTATAAGGAGATTCTGACAAAAATCTGCAGAAACGTGGAATAGTAGGAGGGTGGTATTCAAGACACGACCGCTTGACGTTGACTACCGTATTCTTATATTCCATTGAAACAAATAGTAGAGGGAATTGCAACGCTTCTTTTACAAAACTTCGAGGCACCAAAAGGTACCAGTTGCCGATTATTCTCGTTTACTGGTTAGTCCGTCCAGAATTCCAGCCATTTAAGTATTTTGCAGTAGCCATTTATTACTAACAGCCACCAGCATAACGGGTAAAACCGGCACGAGATGACCGGTACTATTTTGTCTTTTCTCCTTCCAGCTGCTAACACCTAGCGTCCGTATGTAACCGGTACGGTTGATAATGAAACTGATGGGGTGAATTGTTCGAACGATACGTTTTATACCAAGGCTTCGTCAGATAATTAGAAAGGAGGAGGGGCTACATAGATGATGAAATGGTAGAGACAAATGTTTCTTGAAAGCTGCGCCGGCCGCTGTTGAATATTAACACCAACACAAACATGCATTTTTGCAAGGTTTTTTTCCGCCAGTAGCAGCATTTTGTAAAACAGAAAATTCAATTAGCCGCTTCTGTAACAAAATTTCGAGGCACCAAAAGGTACCAGTTGCCGATTATTCTCGTTTACTGGTTAGTCCGTCCAGAATTCCAGCCATTTTAGTATTTTGCAGTAGCCATTTATTACTAACAGCCACCAGCATGACGGGTGAAACCGGCACGAGATGACCGGTACTATTTTGTCTTTCCTCCTTTCAGCTGCTAACACCTAGCGCTGTCGTTAAATTAACATCAACACAAACATGCATTTTTGCAAGGTTTTTCCGCTAGCAGGAGCATTTGGTAAAACAGAAAATTCAATTAGCCGCTTCTGTAACAAAATTTCGAGGCACCAAAAGGTACCAGTTGCCGATTATTCTCGTTTACTGGTTAGTCCGTCCAGAACTCCAGCCATTTTAGTATTTTGCAGTAGCCATTTATTACTAACAGCCACCAGCATAACGGGTGAAACCGGCACGAGATGACCGGTACTATTTTGTTTTTCCTCCGTTTAGCTGCTAACACCTAGCGTCCGTATGTAACCGGTACGGTTGAGTAATGAAACTGATGGGGTGAAATGTTCGAACGATACGTTTTATACCAAGGCTTCGTCAGATAATTAAAAAGAAGGAGGGGCTACATAGATGATGAAATGGTAGAGACAATTGTATCTTGAAAGCTGCGCCGGCCGCTGTTGAATATTAACACCAACACAAACATGCATTTTTGCAAGGTTTTTTCCGCTAGCAGCAGCATTTGGTAAAACAGAAAATTCAATTAGCCGCTTCTGTACCAAAATTTCGAGGCACCATAAGGTGCCAGTTGCCGATTATATTGTTGTCTTCTGGTTAGTCCGTCCAGAATTCCAGCCATTCAAGTGTTTTCTAGTAGCCATTTACTACTAAAAGCCACCAGCGTTACGGGTGAAACCGGCACGAGATGACCGGTACTCTTTTGTCTTTCCTCCTTTCAGCTGCTATCACCTAGCGTCCGCATGTCACTGGTGCGGTTTTGGAATCAAAATGATGGGGCGCTTGCCGCTGTCGTAAAATTAACACCAACAAAAAGATGCACATAGCGAGCGGGGGCCTAGTGTGGTTGGTAACGTCTCCGCCAACCACGCTCGACGCCTGGGTTCGAATCCCACCGCCGACATAGGTGTCGATGGTTGTGAGGTGACGTGATCCACTCACAACCAACCCAACTGGTCTAGATTAAATCCTAGCCGACACCGGGAGATTTTCTGAGGCGAAAATTCTCTGGGATCACGCCTTCCATCGCATGAGGAAGTAAAGCCGTTGGCGCCGGTCCGTTAATAAACGGGTCGTGAGTTAGGGTCCTGGGTGTGGAGTCGTCTCCCTGGGCGTCGGTGATTGGCCACAACAGTGGCGGAACTAGACCGACGGAAAATAAGCGAGAATAAAAAAAAAGATGCATATTTGCAAGGTTTTTTCCGCTAGCAGCAGCATTTTGTAAAACAGAAAATTCAAGGAACGCAAATAAACATCGGAAACAGAAAGTGACAACAACAATAACAACAAAGTCAGATAGATTGTATCCGTTAGTGTCGACTGTGCTTGGGAAGAGAGGTAGTGATTGGCTGCGCGGTATGATTTAGACAATCGATATTGATTACCAATTTTTCAATAGTGTATCTCAAACAATAGTTTGTTTTTGTTACATAAATTTAACCGTAAAAGAATTTCTGATCGATTGATGCCAAAACCTCGAAAACCTAATTATAGATGACTGCAAAATAAGCGCTCAAAACCTGACCACTTTTCCCTGGTTTTCCCTGGTTGAATTACTAGATTTTCAAATTCAGGGGCCTAACTTCGATATAGACGTTAGTCAACGTCAAAAACTGCAAATCAATAAATATCTGCACACGGACTCCAAAAATCTGCGTTTTGCAGACAAATCTGCACATTCGGTATCACTGAACAGGGTGTAACAATCAATTTTTAGCTGTCATGACATGATAAACAGTGATGTCAGATATACTGAATCTCAGTGAAAACTGAAGAAAGTGAATGAACAAAGCAAATTACAGTCAGTTTTTTTGTCGTGGGAGATAGTTCTAAATTTGTATGGAACCGCGTAAAAAAACTGAAATAGCGTACAAAACTTTCCCAAAACGTTTGAACCACATGCATACACTCAAGCAACTGGACTAGCTAAATTCATTAGAACACCTTATGATTTTTTGCCACAAAAAAACCGTATTAATTGCATCAGATAACCTTATGATATGATCCAAGATTTATCAAATTAACGCCCTATGCATTCCATACGACAATCTTATGAATTTTGAAATTATAGAAATAAGAAACTTAGAAAAGAGATTCTTATGGAGTTCAATGTGAGAGGTTTATGAAATTCAATATTCATTCCCATGTTCATCACCATTTGAATTTTTCTAATAATCTAATATCGCTTTCACCACAGACAAACAGACATACCACTGCACAAAAAATTCTAAGCAAATTGTGGTTCCGACTAATTTGTGCGACACCTACTGGACATATTCCGCAAAAGATAAACTTTCAGCTTTTCTGCTGATTTTGGCAGCACGGTGTTCGAATACTGTCAACTGAGTTCAAAGCAAAAGGCACATCAACGCCACCCCCGCTGCGGCGGGAATATTCCGCATAACTGAAACTCATTTAAAATGACCGTTATTTTGATCCACTGAAATAAACCTCGTGGTACGTTGGTTTGTCTGTGCTGCACGTAACATATATAAAGTTCACGTAACATTCACAAGTATGTCACTTGAATGTTCAATGAAAATCCATTGATTTTTACTGCGATGCAAATAAGATTTATGTGACACAAGTAACTCTCATTGAATTCCATTTTTGGTCGTTTATCTGATATTCCAGGTGAATGTAACATTTGTCGTTGGTTCAGTGTACTCAAAAGTAGGTTAATCACTTGTACCTAAAACACAGACAAACAGACGTACCACGAGATTTATTTCCGTGGATCAAAATAACGGTCATTTTAAATGAGTTTCAGTTATGCGAAATATTCCCGCCGCAGCGGCGGTGGCGCTGATGTGCCTTTTCCTTTGAACTCAGTTGACAGTGTTCGAGCACCGTGCTGCCAAAATCAGCAGAAAAGCTGAAAGTTTGTCTTTTGCGGAATATGTCCAGTAGGTGTCGCACAAGCTAGTCGGAACCACAATTTCCTTAGAAGTTTGTATGCAGTGGTACGTCTGTTTGTCTGTGTCTAAAAGTACCTTCCTACACAGATGGGCTGATTTACGTCTAAAAAACGCATATTTGGGTATTTTTATTTTTCTGTGTACGTAACACTGGCGACTTTAAGACAATTTAAATTTAAAGATAAATAATAAATGAAATGAATTTTCTTCATGTCGGCTCTTAAACAAAATATTTTACGAAAATATCAAAAAGATGTTTACAAAATATATGCAGCATTTCTCGAGTGGGAACGAGATACATGCAGGGCTGCGCAGGTATATCACATATATAAACTACTCAAACAGAATTTGTTTAAAAGAGCGTTCGAGTAGTTTATTTTGATCCAAATTTGTTGGAACAATTCTTTGTCAGTGTTACATACAGTCATGGAGAAAATAATAAATACACTTGCAGTGTTTGATAATTTTTCGTATTTGCGCACTGATTTTAATTGTTGTATGATGTTATGTTACGTCATTATGATCCGCAGACACTCTTTTTAAAAGTGGCACGGAGAAATGACTGGAGAAATTTTTTTGTCGGTGATTCTGAAAAATTTTTGCGTGAGTTAGCGTTTTTAAAGTGGCGACAAAAATAAATATACTATTGAAATATAAATACAAAACAATCCAAATTAGCTTCATTTCTCTACATATCGTTTGTAAAGTGACCTTTCACGTTACAAAACTCACTTTCAAAATTTTGTGGCTTGTCCTCTGTTCGGTAAAGCCATATTCAATCTTCCGGGTATGTTTACCACCAGGTTTTCACGAGTAGAAGCTGAACCAGCATTTCACGCTGCCTGTCCGACGTTCCATAAGTCTGTTTTATTCTTTGGATGATGCTTTGCAACCTAGACTTTCCCAATCTTCCATAGAATTTCTAAAGGATTAAAATTAAAGGTCTGCGCTGGTCAAACTAATAATTTTATATTTTCGTTTAAAAATCATCTTCGTGTTTTCAATGCTGTATGTTTGGGATCGTTACTCTCCAACAAAGAAGCATGTTTTCTTTGGCATACGGAAGCATTGCGCTACGTAAAATATCTACACAGTCGTTAGTATTCATAGTCTATGTTATAAAATAAATGGGTTCCATATCAGCATCAGAAAACAGTATTACACCGTTTTGTGGTCACTTTCAAATTTTACTACTTTCGTGGTTAATTGTGCTTTGAAGGCAGTATTCACCGGTCTTCTCACCAGCTGCTAACCTTTTCAAACAAAAAGGTTAAATTTCGACTCATCCGACCAAAAAACGATGTTCCATTTAGTTGCACTCTAGTCTAAAATCTTTTTAGAAAATTCAGTTCTTGCCAAAATGTGTCGCTTTTGAAGTAGAATAAAGTTTTCTGTGTACCTAGGTGGTCGATTTTGCTTCCATATGCCGAAGAAAACATGCCACTTTGCCGGATCTCTATGCAGTATAACGATCCTAAATATACAGTATTGAAAAAACGAAGATGATTTTCAAACGAAAATATAAAATTATTAGGTTGACTAGCGCAAACTCCTAATTTAAATCCTTTAGAAATTCTATGGAAGATTGGGAAAGTCTAGGTTGCAAAGCATCACCCAAAGAATAAAACAGACTTATGGAACGTCGGACAGGCAGCGTGAAACGCTAGTTCAGCTTCTACTCGTGAAAATTTGGTGGTAAACATACCCGGAAGATTGAATATGGCTTTACAAAACAAAAAACAGGCCACAAAATTTTGAAAGTGAGTTTTGTAACGTTAAAGGTCACTTTGCTAACGATATGTAGAGAAATGAAGCTAATTTGGATTGTTTTGTATTTATATTTCAATAGTATATTTATTTTTGTCACCACTTTAAAAACACTAACTGACGCAAAAATTTTTCAGAATCACCGACAAAGAAATTTCTCCAGTCATTCCTCCGTGCCTCTTTTAAAAAGAGTGTCTGCGGATCATAATGACGTAACATATCATCATACAACAATTAAAATCAGTGCGCAAATACGAAAAATTATCCAACACTGCAAGTGTATTTATTATTTTCTCCATGACTGTATAATAAAATATCCTATTCCATTCATGGATCTATTCCGTTTTCACTATGCTTGAATATCACACCAGCTACATGCATCACGTTACCTTGGTAAGATGTTCTTTGTCAAGCCCAAAAAGGACAAAACAAAAACGATTACCTGTTTCATTTGCCATCGTATTCACAAACAAAACTTTCCAATGCCGGTGTTTTGACAGTTCCAGAAACGACGAATGGGACAAA
The DNA here is from genome assembly GCF_029784165.1 of Wyeomyia smithii. Classification (NCBI taxonomy): domain Eukaryota; kingdom Metazoa; phylum Arthropoda; class Insecta; order Diptera; family Culicidae; genus Wyeomyia; species Wyeomyia smithii. The sequence continues at coordinate 240,633,593 of NC_073696.1, forward strand.
AGGGCAAAAATAAGAAATTAATATACAGTCAAAATATATTGTAGCGGAATTCGTTCTATCCGGTGTCTTGTCACTGTCTCGTGGAATCGAAGGAGTTATTGGTATGTCGATACAAGATGTTTTAATTCTTCTGTAGTTTGCTAATGTTGTGAGTGGTTCTCAGTGAGTTTCGAGGAAGTACAAAATTCCAATTAGAAGTGTCTCGTGCGCAGTCAATCTGATTTCGGTTTCGCTGTTTGTCGGAAACGTGATTTTTTTTGTGAACGATAACGATTGTGATTCGCTCTAAGCTAAGTTATCTTGGTTAAAAACTGCGATTGTGTGCAATTATTGTTCCGAAGCAAACAAAGTGTTAGTTGAAATTGTTTTGATCGTGAATGTACCATGAAAATGTGGATAACTATGGAAAAAACGTACATTGGAAATATAAATGGAAGAGGATTAAACATGTTTTGTGCGTGCATCGTTATTGTGCTCTATTTCGATAGTGTTCTATTTTTAGTCTTTGGTTGAGGGACGTATTCATCTGTGTTGAAATTCAATGCATAAGGTTCACCATTCGATATGTTAGAAAATTATGTTAATCAATTTAATACTTCAAAATGTGATTTTTCTCTTAAGGAACATCTGTATATTACGTAACGTGAAGTTTGGTAATTTCCATTACCCCCACCTTCACATATTTTGTATGAAGGTCTCGCGCAGTGACGCATCTCTGAATATTCCCCTCTCCTGAGCGCGTAACGTAATATAGGGATGTTTCCTTAACAATGTGATTAGGCCTTTAATATTCCAATCGTTGTTCTTCAATTTTTAGATCACGAATCAAAACTACTCGAAATCTGCTCGAAATCTAGGACAGGACGTGACAAGTGGCTTCTAGTTATTCTTCTTTTCGTTCAAAATTGCCCTCATGAAACATTGTGATTTTTTTCGGCACGACGCTTGCCAGTGTTTCCAAAAATGTTTAATTAGCAACATATAAATATCATGGATTTTCCAAGTTCTGGATTTCAATTTTAATTAATTCATTTGATAATGCTAGTTCAATTGATTTAAAGATATATGTTAAATTTATTTGAACCAGCCATAATTTCAACTCATTTTGGGTTCCTCTTGCTTTTCATGAAATGAATCTGCTATTGTTTACCATACGTAGTTTCAAAAACATGAATAACATTTCGAATGTGGATTTTTGTAGACATTACACAGTATAGTGTATAAAAAAGGTTCCAAAAAATTGTTGAATCAAAAGCTGCTCATTCACTAGGTAAGCAAAAACAGTGTGAACAAAAAATACCGATAGTTTTCGCAGCACGGCCAACCGTACCGACTAATAATAAAATTTAACAGTGCGCTAAGTAAAAACGACCAATCAGAGAGGGCTTTCGCTTTGACAGGATTTTGGGTGATTTTTGGTTTTTCTTGTCACGTCCTGTCCTAGCTCGAAATCACTACAATGACAGTTTGCCAATATACCAACTGTCATTGTAGCGATTTAGAGCGATTTTATTCTTCATTTGAAAACCGAAGGACAATGATGAAAATTTTTAAAAATCATTTTGCTCAGAAAATTACACTCTTTTAGCCTAGGGGCTAGACACCATTAATATTACACGATATTGGTTGATATATTTTGACATTTATCGTTTATCCGTCAATTGACATCCTGCAACGATAATGTAACGCTTGATGTAACGGCAATGAGCGATGATATAGATAGAGGGGTGCCCAAAAATGGAACGGTCGCTTTTTACGCGGGTATTTTTAACGCGGATTCCGGAATTTAAGAGTTTTTTTTACGCGAATTCCGGAATTAACGCGATTTTTTTTTTCACGCGGATTTAGGTTTCTCTTTACTCGGATCGCAGAAAAAACGCAGGTTTTTTTTAGGCGGATTCCGGAATTTACGCGGTTTTTTTCACGCGGCACGTATTTCCCGCGTAAAAAGCAGCTTTGGAAGCGATATTGGAAATATTCCGCAATACAGGTCAGACTCGATTATATAGAGACTCCATTATATATTGACTCGATTATATATAATTCGATTATATATAATTTTCTCGATTATATATAGAAGCAAAAAATTTTTTTCCTTGAATTTCAAATATGACTTATCTAGAGCTAGTACAGTCGTCGTTCGCTAACTGCAACATGTTTACATTGCAGTTATCGAATGCCGTTCGATAACTCCAACACTTGACACATGCCAAAATTTAGAGGGGGGTCCGTCACTACCAATTTTGTTTTCAATGATGTTGAAATGTATTTTTTTAATGGAATAGTGGCAAAAAATAGCAGAAAACTAATATATGCAAGCTTTTTGATTAATCAATTTGATATTCATATTTCCGCATCATAATTTATTGCGTTTTAGTAACTACTTTACATAACCAATATGTAGGCGAAGATAAAGTTCATCACTACAGAAGATCATTTTACGAGACGTTTCTGAAGTCAATCCATGAATGAAATTTTGACAGAAAGCTCGGAACCGCTGACATAACGCAAGTAAAAGCAACATCAATGTCAGCAGGATCCGTGACACCTATCAGTTCCTAAAATAATCTATTTAACGCTAGGTCACAAAATATTGTTTGTGATCTACTATGCACTGCCTCACTGAGTAGTGAAAGCTAGCCAAACAATGCACAAGGAATATTTTTTTCTCTTACAATAATTATGGAAAATGAACCACATAACATGGTGATTTTGCTTCATTGATTAAGTGGTTATATACCTTTTTAGCTTTCAAAAAACCGAGAAATTTTTTATTGCATTATCTTCAAATACAACATCTTGAGAACATTTTCACAAATTTTCATAAAGATCTGAGCAAAAGGAAGAAAGTTAGAGCGATTTGCAGGGCGCCTCGCCACGGCCGCATAAGCTACACTTGAAACTTTACACGCGATTATCTCGGAATAAAGTTTTCCGAAAAATGACTTTGCCGTGATCCTGATTGCGGGAAAACTACCGAACCGATTTCTTTCGTCTTTTTTTTAAATTTTCGTTATTAAATTCGCCGATCCTTGAACGATCGCTTTTTGAAACATACAGTTACATTTTGCCACAAAAAAAATTTTAATGCAATTTTTAGCGCTCAAAACGTGCATATTTAGGGAAAAACGTTCCCGTTTGCACTGAAAACAGAATACTTATAAAAGCGATCGTTCAAGGACACGGCACACTTCCAAACTAATGAAATAATATGAGTTTTTTGATTAAGGTTGACCCGCTGAGTCTCTATCAGGATCACCGCAAGCCTCTGCAAAAAATAGCGTTTCGGGGAAACGGCAATTACTCCAGTAATAATTGGTATATCTCAAAATCAAACATATTTTGTTGTTGTTGATAAATTGTACTTTCAGAAAAATACCACTTTGATGCAATGAAAATGGTGCTATGCACTTGAAAATAAATTCAAACTTCCCTCATTTTTCTCGACCAAAAAGGTATATAACCCCTTAATAATGAAGATCTACAATCTCCCATCTAGAATGAAGAGACAACAAGTAAACGAAATCGAAATGAAAAAGTCCTTTTGAAATCTTTCTAGATTCAACAATTTTCATTTTCGAATGCATTTAGAATCCCCCCGCGAGATTTGTCACTTCAATGTCAAATATGACTTTGACTTCAGATTTGATGGATTGCGGTCCGATAACTGCAAAGTTGTTGCAGTTATCGGTCTTGCAGGTTAAAAGCGTTGCAGTTAAAAGACTTACTAACTCGTAAGAAAATATCTACAAAATACTTGATAGAAAGGAAAAAAAAAACCTAACAATACTTAAACAAAAATACCTGAATCAAGATAATTTCAAAAATGAAAGAAGAGGAAAAAAAATTTAAAAAAAAATAATATTTAAGGATTTGAGAAATAAGATACAAACAAGTTGACAAAACTACATATATTTTTATAATTTTTTTAATAATTTTTCTTTACATTTGACAGCAATAACATCAAGAATAACTACAAGATATGTATTCTTTTGTAAGAAATGTGTTTTCTGACTTTTAGGGGAACGAATCAAAAATAAAATTCTTATTTTTTCGAAAACAGATCATTTATGAAAAATAAATATAAAACTTTTTTTTTCCTCTGATTCGATTATATATAAAATTCGATTATATATAGTGAAAAAAATCGGAGACTATATAAAATTGAGTCCGACCTGAATATCAATAGTGTCTTAACCCTAGCTTTTAGCTGATATATTAAAATCAGAAATCCGTGAATAGCTTAACAACCCAATTGTATATAAAAATATACTATTACAGTCCAAAAATCATTAATAATGTGCAAATGTTGGTTCTTGCTTTCAGTTCTTCTGCTTCATACGAAAGTATCGAAAATTCATATCCCTTTTTTTGTTTATTTGTTTATTTGTAAAAAATACATCAACAGGCCTTGTGGCCCAACTGATTTTCTTAATCTAAGTGCTACGTGCTAATGTTAAAAATCGATTCTTCAGTACCTCGCGGCTGGCGTCAAAGTCGAAACATGATGCGTAACGGTTAAAATGGCGCTGTAGACCGGTTATCGTGCCGGAGCTACTGTAGTTTGTTCGTCTACTTTGCACGTGAAGAAACAGGCTATTTCGCAACATACGTGGTCTGACATAGATGTTAAGTTGTTCGAGAATCGCCGGGCAATCTATCCGTGAAGTCAATACGTCCGAGATGAATATAGCTCTGATCACATCCCGACGAATTTGCAGGGTGTCCAAATCGATAAGCCTGCAACGCTGTTCGTAGCTTGGTAGTTGAAAGGGGTCAGTCCACGGTAGTCTACGGAGAGCAAAGCGAATGAACCGTCGTTGTACTGCCTCGATTCTGCTTACTCCGTTCAGGTAGTAGGGACTCCACACTGAAGCGCAGTATTCTAAGCTAGATCGTACCAAAGCGCAATATAAAGACTTTAGACAATAAATGTCGCTGAATTTTTTTCAATGCGCATTATGAATCCCAGGTTCCTGCTGGCCTTGTCGACGGTGAAGGTCATATGTTGTTTAAATGTGAGTTTGGACTCGAGCAGTACTCCCAAGTCATTACCACGGGTTGTGCGTCGTAGAGGCGTATTTGATAGCTTATAATCGAAAGTCACTGGGCTAAGCTTCCTTGAGCTCGCATTTGTCGACGTTCAATTGCATGCGATTGTCGACACACCATTTCGCGAAAATCGATAACTGCTCCTGGAGTGCAGCGGCATCTGATGGGACCTTCATTTTTGCAAATAGCTTCAGATCGTCAGCGAAGGACAGTCGAGGGCCCTGAAGCCGAAAGTTGACATCGTTCAGATAAATAAGAAAAATCAGTGGCCCGAGGTGGCTACCTTGAGGAATGCCGGAGTGAGCGGAAAACGAATTCGAGGAAACTCCGTCGATATTCACTGCTAAACGCCGATCTGTCAAGTAGGATTTAAACCATATCAGTAGGGGGCCTCCGATGCCGAGCTTTTCGAGCTTCGCAACGGCGATCTCGTGATTCAGTTTGTCAAAGGCGGTGGAAAGGTCCGTGTAGATAACGTCCGTCTGAGACTGGTCGTCAAAGCTGTTCATTACGTAAGATGTAAGCGTCAGGAGGTTCGTGGCTGTGGATCGCTTGGGCATGAAACCAAGCGCATGTTCGAATCAATCTTTTTAAGCGACATGATTGGCATTCATTGAAGAATTCAGCTTTAAAAAACCGCATGATCAATAACCATTAAACTTGCTTCACAAGAAGTTCAGGCTGTAGTCCCGACTGTATAGGTTATCGTTAAACCATATGGATAATGATCCATTGATGGTTCCTGTTTTTTAGTAACGTTTGTTTAAGCTTAAAGTCACTAAACAGAATGACTACTTCACTAGAATTTGCACCTGCATGACCACCCTCGCATGTCATAGCGAACTTTGAAACCTTGTGCACAGACAAACAGACGTGCCACTTGATGACGATCTCACCGCCCAGAAAAATAACGATATTTTTTTGAAATTTTGCTTAGTGGGCAATAAAGCCGCAAGTGTCGCTATAAGCAAGCGTACACATTCATTATCAAAGACAAAAACCGTCAGCGCTGGTGTTGATATAAGCAAGCGCGTACACTCATTAACAAAAACAAAAACCGTTTTACGAAAATAAGTTAGTAGGCAATAATCTGACATGGTGGCGCATGAGTGTAACGTTTCAAATAAGGACGAAAATTTTTGAGGATTTTTCTTCGAAGTGGCACGTCTGTTTGTCTGTGCCTTGTGGTTACCAACCCTCTTGAAATATTTGGAACCTATCTCTATTTTTTATTGAATTCTCGTGAAATTTTACTTTTACTTCAAATAGGCAACATTTTTGGCTGTGAAGTCTGTATCCAGCTTTCCACAGCGGTAATGGCGGATGGGTTTGACATTTAATGTAGTTGGTCAAACTGCTAGTTCATTGGATGTTTCCATTGAACTAGTACCACAGACAAACAGACGTACCATGAGATTTATTTCCGTGGATCAAAATAACGGTCATTTTAAATGAGTTTCAGTTATGCGGAATATTCCCGCCGCAGTGATGGTGGCGCTGATGTGCCTTTCCCTTTGAACTCAGTTGACAGTATTCGAGCACCGTGCTGCCAAAATCAGCAGAAAAGCTGAAAGTTTTGCGGAATATGTACAGTAGGTGTCGCACAAGCTAGTCGGAACCACATTTTTTTTAGAATTTTGTATGCAGTGGTACGTCTGTTTGTCCGTGGCAAAACTACCCAACACGTAAGTTGTTTAAGGTTTACATCATAGTTTGTACCCTCCGGTTGGGGAGATTTTGTTTTCCATGTAAATTTTAGACTCCGTGTGCAGATTATTATTTTTCGCTGAATTTTATTGATTCTCGGATATTTGTAGTTTTCCAAAGTATCTGTAGATTTTTGTCAAAGTTCTCTTATATTTACATAGACCTTTTCAACGAAAAAATCTGTCTGAAATTGGAATTAAACCCATCTGTAATTCGAAAAAATGAGACAAAAGTTTGCGCAAGTATAAGGAGACTCTGACAAAAATCCGCAGAAAGTATGGAAAACCCGCAAATATCTGCACATTAACAAAACCTGCACATGAACACTAAAATCGTCGTTTTGCAGACAAATCTGCACATCTGGTATTCCTGCCTAAGCGAGCACTTTTTTGTCGAATTTCGAGTAGTTGCAGACATTTTTCAAAAACACTGGCATCTCTGGTGGCGTGCTTTATTTGGATGGATGTGCGTACAATATCGTGTATTGTAACGATTATTGCAACGTTAACGACGTTATGCAAATGGTAACTTCTATAACTAAAGTTTGTTAGTTATTTTTGTTCACATTATTTCCAATGAATTCAATGTAATATATGCAAGTGTCTGTAGGGTCGTAGCGCCAGCCCCGCAAGTGTCCTGTACACTAACAGTAGGCCACAAAGTCTATAATCAGTAAAGACCAAGTTCCCAAAACGGAATGTATCTCCTATACTTCACTTTAGATTGTGATGGACTGGCGCAAGACATTGTTTATATCCTCTTGTCAAATCATTGTCAAGAATCAAATGATAAATATTCACTGAGCTGAGAATTTATATCTATTTTTAATTTTTAACCTTAAAGTGCCTGTGATGTAATTACATATATGATATAGATGCAAGATGCAAAGCGATAACGAGAACAAACACTTAATTAAAATTGGGCTAGAATTTTTCACAACGGTGTATACGTCCCCCTCACCGCTCGACAGCATAATCGAAGCAATCCTGCGCGAAGGTCTTCAAATAACGGGCGCGTGCTTAATATGCGAGTTTTTTACAGCACGTTCTTTCTCGTTCGTCGTATTTAAAAAAGCAAAGCAAAACAATCTGACAAAAAATATAGCTTTAAATTTAAAAAGTTATAAATCAGCTCGGATGTCACAGAGGCACAGCGTTCCGTTCTAAATCAAACACAGAAACGTTTCGAAAAAGAGAAACGTTGAAAATTTTCGTTTGCCTAGCGACGTGTGCCGACTGCAGAGAGATCGTTTTTGTGTTTCCTTGGTCCCTTGGAATATGACCGGACCTACGATGAGCAGCGCAAGCAAAAAGTTATCAATGAGCAAACAAAATGAGCTAAACACGCTGGTTGATTCACTGATCAAGCATAGCTTTCAGAAAACTGCTAATGTGAATGAGCAGTTTAAGCAGTTCCAGGAGATGTATTCGGTGCTGGAACGCATCCGAAAGGTGGAATCGGAGCTGAAGCTGAAAACCAATAACGGCAAACCACGACAGGCCAACATCGAGGCCTTCTGTCGATGGGCCAGTGAGCATGGATGCGGATTCGACGGTGTTAAGATATCGGAATTTTCCGGGTTCGAACTGGGTTTGGAAGCGACCCGCGATTTTATCATTGGAGAGCCCTTTGTTACCGTACCTAGAAAGCTTATATTTTCCGTTACGGCTGACAGTAAAATCCCGGACATTATGAAGGACATACCGGTGATGATGGTGCAAAATTTATCGAACCTGATGCTGGCCCTGTTGCTGATCGTCGAACGTTTCCAACCGAACAGTGTTTGGAAACCGTATTTGGATGTATTGCCAGATCGCTACTCGACGGTGCTGTATTTCAGTCCGGCTGATATGGCCGAACTGAAGGGAACAAGTGCTTTCGGGCCGGCAATGAATCAGTGCAAGAATATTGCCCGTCAATATGGGTTTATTAAAAAGTTTATCCAGACGAAGACGGCGCTGCTGAAGGATAACTTCACCTACGATTTGTACTGGTAAGTAGAGAACCTGTTACGCGCTGTCGATTGACCCTAATTTATTTCATATCAATTATTATGTAAGGGGGATTTCATGTAAACTTAGCTGAAGTTGGTAAGACCGTCTCAGATTTTAGTAAAACTTTGTTAGCTTGGGGACATCGGTAATCAGCAACTTAGTATTTTTGGGTATTGAAAAACGACGTGTAACTTTTGTTTTCAAGCAGTAAACGTATCGACGAAGATAGAAAAAGTGAATTAACTTTTCTAAAACTAGAACATTTGGAAGAAAAAAAAAACAAACAACTTGTTGCTTAAGTTATTGATGTCATCAAAGTCTCCTGTATTGTAACGTAGGAAAATTCCGAAAATTGTGAACCTTTTATAATAAACATAAAAATTTTAAATTGTAGCAGAAATATATTCCAGGTCTGTGTGACGTAGCCTTAGGTAATTGAAATTTTTTGTCCTTCATTGCATTGTTTGTTCGTAAAACTGGTGATGCGAAGTTGTCACTTGCAGATCCAACAGAGAACAAACGCAGAGTCGCTAAGGAAGAACCTGATGAAAAGGGTTTTACCATGCAGGGGATAATGGGCCCAATTAGTGGAAATGAGAAAAAACTTTTTTTTAATGTTTTCCTGGATATTTATTTGTCCTTTACTTCCGGGCCCCACTGCAAATTCTATGACGCACTCTCCAACGTTGGTTTTTTGTTGCATGCAAATACAATTGATCTCGTTCCGGGTTAATTCAATTTAATATTAAATGAAACAATGCAGAGCGATGGGCTTTTTTATTTCTCGTGATGGTGTTGCAGTAATGAGCTGAATAATTTACGAAGTTTTAACTACTGAACCCTAACAATGAAACTATTTGCGTACGTTTCTATCGGTCATATCTTACATGATAAGTAATTGTATTCATGGGTTGAAAGGATCTTGGAGTAATTATTGCGTTTCTCGTCTGCACCTGTTTGATTAGTCCCTAAAATATGTTATTGCTAATTAGCTTACATGAATGGCTATTACCGCTACTTATTAATTATAAATTAACGCTAATGCTAAATTAAAATGTTTCTTTTTTGCCTTCTGACATAGTACATCAGAGATATCGCCATGTTACGCTCATTTGTATTCATTTTTTTTATCTCTACCGTTTATGTATTGCACAATTGAAACTTACTTTGCTAGTATCTTAACAATCGGTTTTGTTTTTTTCTTTGTTGTTTCTTTTCTGCATCTGGTTAGTCGTATCTTTCATTTCTCCAACACTCTTACATCGATAAAACATTCAATTCAAACAGTGGCGAAAATGGAAGGCAAATCGACTTAACAACAGTATTATAGGCAAATATGTACCAACTACTGCATCATCAATCATCTGTCATGTACTGGTTTTTCTATCGCTTCGGCTCAGCCCGCTTCGTTAAGACGGAAGTTTGTTTGTGTTTTACTTCTTCTCGTAGGAGCTAAATACAAAAGAGATTAATACAGCAGCATCTGATGATTTTTATCAATTAGCCAACACTCAGTAATAATAGCTGATGCTGGAGGGAAAATAATGGTGAGGGTGGGCAGCCGGCGCGCGCTGGTGGGTGTTGAGGGAGTTTTCCTTTCATTCTGTGTGGAAAACGGTAGGCCCCAGGCTCGGCTTTGGCATGCGTAGAAAATTCAAAGAGATGTTTTACGGTCCACTGGACTCGGGTTCTGCAGGTAGAGAAAGAGAAAAAAACAAGCAAAATATAATTACATTTATTGGCTATCGAAGCATAAGAAAGTGAGGATGTGTATGCGAGATTTTGTGGTCCAGTGCCTTCACTTGGCAGCAGAAGAGGCGGATTCCAGTTTATAAGTGCGAACATGTTTAAAAAGATGTTTTTTTAATGAACACAACGTGGGAAATAGACGTTCATGCTAACACAAACGCGTTTCTAATTATTTTCAAATCAATTTTTCTAATCATATTTCTTACAAGTCTATTAGGGTTGTAAACTGTAGCAGATTCGTGAGGTTGTCATATTGACCGCACAACACTTGTAGTTTGTGTACCAAAATTCTGCTCTCAAAGTTTTTTTTTAATTTTGAATAGAGCATGCATTATTTTGAATAAGCATTAGTTTGAACCGATTTTACCTTAAGGGGCAACAATGGCGCCATTTTGAATTTTTGAGAAATCGGAAATTTTTTGTTTTTTGGCGCCATTATGTTTTAAGGCCAAATATCAAAATTCTAAGATCATTCCGAGTTGTGCTCTCGTCGTGTTCGGTCGCAATTTCATTTCGATCTCGATAGTGCCGACCAGTTAATCGCCTTCAAGGTCACCGTGCATTGTATTGCGTGTGCACTGCTGCTCGTTGCCGTCGTCTGTTGAAGACAAAGGAACGCATCATCGCCTATTGCTACCGTACGCCACAGACTGTACGTTGTGTCGCTACTGCGAGAGATCCAGTACCCGGCGTACTGCTGTTTGGCTGTACTGGTGCTGCTGTGTGGCTGGAGCGGCTGCAGCTTTTGCTAGCGGACTCTTGTGTGAAGGACTGGAGATTGGCATCGCCCGTGCGCTGATTGCGGTGGAGAGCGGCTGCAGAAGATAAGTAGTTTTTTTTTCTCTTGGTTTTTTTCTACAATATTATTTGTTGATTGGCATTTTGCGTGTGTGGCTTACGCGTCCAACATGGACGACGAACGCGGGGATGAAAACCCGCTCTTTCTACCGCCTAGCCCTCCCGGACACAAAGTTCCAAGGGTTAAGAATGGAACCCCGCAGGAAGCTACCCATCGGCTTAAGCAGTATCCGGAGGGCAAAGTTGGTATTGGGGCTGTATTTTTCCGGCCGAAAGTGAAAGCATTGAACACAATGCAAATATGTAAAGATCTGGCATGGTTTACAGCCGTGACTGAAATTACCAAAGTACGCCCGAATAAGCTGCGTGTTTTGGTTTTTTCAAGCAAGCAAACGAGATTGCTGCTTGTGAGCTCTTCACGCGGGAGTACCACGTGTACATTCCAGCTCGCGTAGTTGAGATTGACGGTGTGGTCAGCGAATCGAGTCTGACTGTCGAGGACCTGTTGAAGGCTGGAAAAGGCCTTTTCAAGGATTCTAGCCTTGAACCTGCCAAGATACTTGAATGTAAGCAATTACATTCAGTATCGCTCGACAAGGGTGTAAAAACTTACACCCCTTCAGACTCTTTTCGCGTGACTTTCGCCGGGTCTGCTCTGCCGAGCTATGTGCTCGTGAACAAGGTGCGTCTGCCCGTGCGCTTGTTTGTACCGCGGGTAATGAATTGCCTCAAGTGCAAACAGTTGGGCCATACGGCCTCCCACTGTGGCAATAAAGCACGTTGTGGCAAGTGCGGAGAGCAACATGCGGATGACGCCTGTAATAAGGGTGCTGAAAAGTGCTTTTATTGTGGGCAGACTCCGCATGAGCTGTCTGCATGTCCCGCGTACAAACAGCGCCAAGACAAGATCAAGCGGTCTCTGAAAGAGCGCTCTAAGCGCACTTTCGCAGAAATGCTCAAAGAGGCCGCTGCCACCAAACTGGTTTCCCCGAATCTCTTCGAGGTCTTGCCATCCGATGAATCTGATTCTGACGATTCAGTTGGGGAATCTTCTTTTGTTGAACCCGGGAAATCTAGGAAGAGGAAAAACCTTTCTTCTCCTAGGCTTCCTAGGAAAGGACAGAGAAGGTCTCCATCTGAAGTGACTGATACTAAGAAACAAAAAAGTGCTGTAGAAAATCCGAAGCAAACTCCTCCGGGATTGGCAAAACTGAATTCAAGTAAGGAGTTTCCGGCACTTCCAGGAACATCAAAAAACCCAACTGTTCCTTCTTTTTCTTCCAAGATTCAGCCAGAATCTGGACTGCTGAAGTTTTCAGATATTGTGGACTGGATTTTTGAAAATTTCAACATAACTGATCCTCTTAAAAGTCTTCTGCTGGCATTTCTACCAACAGTTAAAACGTTTTTGAAGCAGTTGACTGCTAAATGGCCCCTTCTTGCAACGATCGTATCCTTCGATGGCTAATTCATCGGCTGAGATGAAGGATTCTATCTCTATTTTACAGTGGAATTGTAGAAGTATCATCCCCAAAATTGATTCATTTAAAGTTTTGATTAATAAGCATAAATGCGATGCATTTTCCCTCTGTGAAACTTGGCTCACTTCAAATGTAGATCTTAGCTTCCATGATTTTAATATAATTCGCCTCGACCGAGACACCTCTTACGGAGGAGTACTTCTAGGGATTAAAGAGTGCTATTCCTTCTATCGTATTAACCTCCCCACGGTCCCAGGCGTCGAAGGTGTCGCATGTCAAATGAGAATACAAGGTAAAGAGCTTTGTATTGCCTCAATATATATTCCTCCCAGAGCACAGGTTGGGCAACGGCTGCTCTTTGATTTAATAGAACTTCTTCCCTCGCCACGTTTGATTTTGGGAGATTTTAACTCTCACGGCGTGGCTTGGGGTTCCCCTTCTAATGATAACCGTTCCTCTTTGATCTATAACCTCTGCGACGACTTCGACATGACAATATTAAACAACGGGGATATGACACGCGTTCCGAAACCTCCAGCGCGCCCCAGTGCTTTAGATTTATCTTTATGTTCATCATCGCTACGGTTGGATTGCATATGGAAGGTAGTCCTCGATCCCCACGGTAGCGATCATTTGCCTATTCAAATTTCAATTGATAATGGTTCAACTCGCACGCGATCAGTTGATATTCCGTATGACCTCACACGGAATATCGATTGGAAATTATACGAGGAAATGATATCAGAAGCTGTCGAGTCGATTCAACATCACCCACCACTTGAAGAATACAACCTCCTCGCGGGCTTGATTCTCGACGCCGCGTTGCAAGCCCAAACGAAGAAATATCCCGGCGTGACGATCAAAGAACGGCCTCCCACTCCGTGGTGGGACAAAGAGTGCTCCGATGTCTACACGGAAAAATCCGACGCGTTTAAGGCCTTCTTTTGGGTGAAAGGTCAACCCGACGACTTTAAGCGGTATTTGGAGCTTGAGACTAAGTTCAAAAGCTTGGTCCGAGCAAAGAAACGTGGATATTGGCGCCGGTTCGTAAACGAAACGTCGAAGGAGACATCGATGAGCACTCTTTGGAACACAGCCCGAAGAATGCGAAATCGTATAACGGTCAACGAAAGCGAGGAGTCTTCAAGTCGGTGGATATTTGATTTTGCCAGGAAAGTATGTCCGGACTCTGTTCCTGCGCAAAACTTTGTTCGCGAAACGTCTCCGGGCCACGATGCGATAGAACCACCTTTTACGATGGCAGAATTTTCAGTTGCCCTCCTGTCCTGTAACAATAACGCGCCTGGGTTAGATAGAATCAAATTCAACTTGTTGAAGAATCTACCCGGCAATGCCAAGAGGCGCTTGTTGAACTTGTTCAATAAGTTCCTGGAGCAAAACATTGTACCGCAGGATTGAAGGCAAGTGAAGGTGATCGCCATCCAAAAACCGGAAAAACCCAGCTTCTGATCACAACTCTTATAGGCCGATTGCAATGCTATCCTGTATCCGGAAATTGATGGAGGAAATGATACTCCGTCGTTTAGACCATTGGGTCGAATCAAACGGTCTACTATCAGATACTCAATTTGGCTTCCGCCGTGCCAAAGGAACGAATGACTGTCTTGCGTTGCTTTCTACAGATATTCAGCTAGCCTATGCTCGCAAAGAACAAATGGCATCTGTGTTCTTGGCCATTAAGGGGGCTTTTGATTCCGTTTCTATTGACATTCTTTCGGGCAAACTTCACCGACAAGGATTTTCACCAATTTTGAACAATTTTTTGCATAATTTGTTGTCCGAAAAGCATATGCATTTTACGCATGGCGATTTGGCAACTTTTCGTATTAGCTACATGAGTCTTCCCCAGGGCTCATGTTTAAGCCCCCTTCTTTACAATTTTTATGTGAATGACATTGACGCATGTCTGACAAATTTATGCACGATAAGACAACTTGCAGACGACAGCGTGGTCTCTGTTACAGGAGCCAAAGCTGCCGATTTGCAAGGACCATTGCAAGATACCTTGGACAATTTGTCTGCTTGGGCTTTACAGCTAGGTATCGAATTCTCTCCGGAGAAGAGAATAGTTTTTTCTAGGAAGCGTGAGCCTGCTCAGCTCCACTTACAGTTAATGGGTGAAACGATTTCTCAGGTTTTGGTATCAAAATATCTTGGTGTCTGGTTTGATTCGAAAGGCACCTGGGGATGTCACGTTCGGTATTTGATGAAAAAATGTCAACAAAGAGTGAATTTTCTCCGGACAATTACTGGATCATGGTGGGGCGCCCACCCAGGAGACCTCATAAGGCTTTACCAAACAACGATATTGTCGGTGCTTAAGTACGGGTGTTTCTGCTTCCGCTCCGCTGCAAACACCCATTTAATCAAGCTGGAACGATTGCAGTATCGTTGTTTGCGTATTGCCTTAGGTTGCATGCATTCGACCCATACGATGAGTTTGGAAGTTTTGGCGGGCGTTCTCCCATTAAAAGACCGCTTTTGGGATCTGACTACTCGTATTCTCATCAAATGTGAGGTTTTGAACCCCTTGGTAATTGAAAATTTCGATAGGCTAGTTGAACTTAATTCTCAAACCCGTTTCATGACTGTGTATTTCAATCACATGTCTCAAAGTATAAATCCTTCCTCATACACCTCCAATCGTGTCAACCTATTAGATACTTCTGTTTCTACTGTGTTTTTCGATACATCCATGATGGAAGAAACTCGTGGAATCCCGGATCATTTACGCGTGCAGCAGATCCCTAAAATATTTTATAACAAATATAAAAACATCAACTGCGACAATGCGTTTTATACTGATGGATCACTTCTCAACGGGTCCACTGGCTTCGGTAACTTCAACAATAATTTTACCGCCTCCTACAAGCTCGATAATCCTGCTTCTGTTCACGTCGCAGAATTGGCTGCAATTCAGTATACCTTAGGGATTATTGAAACAATGCCCACGGACCATTACTACATCTTTACGGACAGTTGAGGCTCTCCGATCGATGAAGGATGTAAGGCACTCTCCGTATTTCCTGGGGAAAATACGGGAACATCTGAGTGCTTTATCCGAAAAATCTTCTCAGATTACCTTAGTGTGGGTCCCTTCTCATTGTTCCATTCCGGGCAATGAGAAAGCAGACACTTTGGCTAAGGTGGGCGCAACAAACGGTGATAATTATAACAGACCAATTGCCTACAATGAATTTTTAAAATTTTCATGTCAGAGTACACTTGTCAACTGGCAGGCCTCGTGGGATAAGGGAGAACTGGGGAGGTGGCTACACAGCATAATCCCCAAGGTTTCCACCAAACCTTGGTTTCGGGGGTTGGATGTAGGACGAGATTTCATTCGCATGATGTCTCGGATTATGTCCAACCACTACGGGCTAGATGCACATCTCTTGCGTATTGGGCTGGTGAGCAGTAATCATTGCGTTTGTGGATTGGGGTATCAAGACATTGAACACGTGGTTTGGGTGTGTGCTGAATTCTGCGGCGCCAGATCTCTACTTTTGGATACCCTCAGGGCCCGAGGAATACAGCCCTATGTACCAGTTCGTGATATTCTCGCTCAGCGAAACTTGCCATACATGCTACATGTTTATAGCTACTTGAAGAGCATCAAGGTGCCAATTTAACAGCAAAACAAAAAAAAACCATGTTAGTTTTAGTATTAGATTTAGTTTCAGCTCGTAGTCGGCAGCGAGGGTAAAGAATTTGCCTTCAGATTATATAATATTCTAGACCATAAGGCATTAGATTTGATTGGCTCCGTAAAACATTAATTTGTATTGTGCCGTGTCAAATAAATGTTGCGTGAACAAAAAAAAAAAATTCTAAGATTTTGTTTTCTTACCCATTTAAAAAAAAACATCTTAAATTGGACAAAAACTGAGCTCAAAACGGTGATTCTACGAAAATGGTTTTAGTATATTTCACATAGCGAAATGAAATCGAGTATGTAGAGCATTAATGGTAAATAATGCGCTAATATTTAAAAGTGGTAGTCTAACTATGTCTTATATTGAGAAAAAAAGTCTCAGGAATCGATTGGTAGGTGTCTGATCCATCTGATTCTCTTATAATACTAAAAAGGGTTTATCTCGACGTTAGATAAACTTATTTGAAATCTGTTTAATGTAATATCAAGAGTGTAGAAGATACTCAAAGATACAATAACAATTTGTCTTCTTCCCCTTTCTGCGGGGAGGGTGTCGCATTTTTGGCCAGAACCGGTCAAAACATAAAAATCTCGTTAAGACGAATTGTTATTGTATCTTTAAGTATCACTCGCGGAGGGGGGGGGGGAAGGGAAGGGTTGTGGAATGTCCCCGGTCCTTACAAAAAAAAAAAAAAGAATTTATATGGGCATTTGTCCACGGGAGGTAACAATCGCTAAAAGCCCCTTAAGCAGATTTGAAATAAGTTATTCTAACGTCGAGCTAAACCTATTTTCGTATTGTAAGGGAATTGGGGCATAACTGACGTGTTGCTGACATTTGACGTGGATCAGACACCGACCAATCGTTTTTCTGAGACTTTTACTTAATATAAGACATAATATGACTACCACTTTTAGTTATTAGCGCATTATCATCAATGCGCTATATACTCGACATTATTTCGCTTTGTGGAATATACTAAAACCATGCCAAAATTGTTTTCGGAGAATCACCGTTTTGAGCTCAGTTTTTGTCCGATTTAAGATCTGTTTGTTTTTTAAAGATGGGTTAGAAGATGCTAATATGTGGACAAACTCAAATTACAAAATTGCGATATTTAGCTTTAAAACAAAATGGCGTCGAAAAAACATCGAACATTTCCGACTTTTTCCGATTTTTTTGCACTGTTTAAGTTTTACTTCTGACCACAGTCGGGTATAGCGTTCTATCAGATTATTTCTTTGTGATGCCTTCTGATTAACTCAAGAACGGATCAGCTAGATATTAAATAAATTTTGTCCCGCCCATTTTTTTTCTCTATTTAATAAATTTTAAACATTGAAGGCATGGTAATTCCTGATTGATTCGACATACTTCCAAAGATTGACCTTGGGATTTGTTTATAGTCTGAAAATGCATGACGAATCGGATATTATATCTGTTCGAACACAAAAGGCAAATCGCTGCTTGTAATAAATTTGATTTTAGATGCTTTACGTTAAGGTTCAGGTTCAGGTTCCAAGGCATGATCCGTGAGATAAATGGTTTCTTCTTCGTGTTTATTCATACAATGTGTCAATTTCCACGAGTTTCGTTTTGAAAGATAAAATTCAGATCGTTGACATTTTTGTTTTTCGCCGTCAGAATAGCCAGTGCAATTTATCATGGTTCACATGATTCTTAAAGATATTTACATGAAAGATATACACTATCGTAGTGAGTTTCTCTTTCGTGGATTAAGAGGCAGAAATATTGCGGGAATGAAATCATTCAAACGACAATCTCAACTGGTAAATTCTTTATTGGCAATCGCTCATAATTGTTTCGAGAAAATTTCCGCAGTCGGGTACTGAAACATTGAAATCAAATAGCTAATCAAATCAGCTAATCACATATCCTGGACGACTATTTATTCAAAGGGGGAATGCCACATCGAAAGATTTTTGAGGAGATTTTGTATGTTGTTCCTCTAAATCGAAAACAAACAATACCTAAAATCAAGGGGAGCTCCGTAGCCGCAAGGTTACAGAGTCCGCTTTGGTAAGCGGTTGGTCATGGGTTCGAATCTTAGTAGAATCAGGCCATTTGGTTGTCAAAGGACTTTGCATGAGTTTATTCTTAGGCTCCCCACCACGTACCCTTCCTTCAATCTGAATTCTACAGTACCCCTGTTTGACTCTCCTCCTAATAAAAATAAGTCCCTATTATAATAAAACTGGTGTGAGTAACATATGAGCCGTTGCGGAACAGAGTGGTTTAAAGACCATTTTTTTCGGAAATGAGTTTTTTTTGCATAAACCGCATCTACTCAAGAAACTGAAGTTGGGAGATTAAAAAAATTTCGAAAAATCGAACTTTAAAGCTGATTTATACCGTGTTGAAATTTCGTCCGAAACAGAATGGCCATTCTGTTTCGGAACAGAGTAATCTATGTACATAAATCGGTGTAATACTATCATGTAACACGTAAAATGTAGCATATCACATGTGATAAGTAACATGTCACCTGTTCTGTACATGTCACACGTAACATGTAACAGGTTACACATAATGTAACACGAAAAATGTAACATGTAAAATATTATGTAATATGTAACATGTTGTGTTACATGTAATGTTACGCGTGACATCTTACATGTGACATGCTATATGTATATGATACATACATGTGACACTAGCCATTTTATACGAGTTACCGTCATTTTCTTTGTCATTTATCAGGTTTGTGTACATAGACCACTCTGTTCCGAAACGATCGAGGATTCCAGTGAATATATATATGAAGCCAGAATGGTCTATGTACATTGGTGAGATCACCGAAAAATCATCGATTTCGCAAAGAAACTGTTAATTTTATGTTTTCCCATGTTAAACCACTTCATAACCTTTATATTAGAGCATTTTGTTTGAAAGAATTCGTTGAACAGAATTTTATTCAGAGATTTTTCGAAAATTGCTTCTCCTGAACAATTTGCTCGATGGCACAGACCACTCTGTTCCGCAACGGCTCATATGAAAGTTCTCTCTGGGGAATTGTAATTAGACGATATTGTTAGGATGGACAAAGGCTCGGTATAGTAGAGCAGTAAGCTTGAAACGGAAAGGTAAAACTTAAAAACAAGCACGGATATAAATGATAAGCGTATCAACTTACTTCAATAGTGATACTACCAATAATATAAAGTAAAAAAAATTACAAAATCACAACAGATCTAATCTCTGGCCGCAGTGATGAGTCCACACAGAAAAAAAAACCTAAAATCGATTGTTGTTGCACACAAATATTAATTTAATGATCATAAAGGTTTGTTTGCAAAGCCATAATCGCAAGTTTGCCGTAGAAATCGCAGGTGGCCAGGCGTTGGAAGTAACATTTTGAAGTGGTGTTGACCGGTGAGCAAGGTAGAATAGTCGTCGAGGGGAACTGGGTAGAAATTGGGGAGGACGGACAAGCTGTGGACCCACCAACATTGGACGAGGTGAAGAATGCTTGCAAAGAGCTAAAGAACCACAAAGCCGCTGGGAAGGACGGCTTGCGGGCGAACTTTTCAAAGTTGGGAGCGAGCGGCTGTGTAGTGCAATTCACCAGATTATCCTGAGGGTATGGTCTGAGGAACAACTACCTACGGACTGGTTGGAAGGACTCATATGCCCTATCTACAAGAAGGGACGAAGGCACGACTCTAGTAATTACCGAGGCATAACCCACCTCAATTCCGCTTACAAATTTCTCTCCCGTATCCTGTTCCAGCGACTGAGGCCGTTGCAGGAAGCCTTTGTTGGAGAATACCAATGCGGTTTTCGAGTGGGGCGATCTACAACGGACCAGATGTTTACCTTGAGACAGATTCTCGACAAGTGTCGAGAACACAACTTGCAGACGCATCATCTGTTTATTGACTTAGAGGCGGCACAGTGAAATGCAAATAATGCTACATTCCCAACAAAACTAATTAAACTGTTACGTGCGACGCTTGACGGTTTCACATCATGCGTCAGGACAGCGGGCGAATTTTCGGACGCGTTTGTGACGTTAGATGGTTTGAAGCAAGGTGACGGGCTTTCGAACTTGCTGTTCAACATAGCTTTGGAATGTGCAAAACGAAGGGCAGGTGTGCAGAGGAGCGGCACCATCATCACTAAGTCTCACATGCTTCTGGGCTTCGCGGAAGACATTGATATAATTGGTGTTAACCGTAGAGCAGTTGAGGAGGCCTTTACGGCTCCCAAAACGGAAGCTGCGAGAATTGGACCCACCATAAACACTGCCAAAACGAAGTACATGGTGGCTGCCAGAGAGCGTGGTAGTTCTGCGGGTGTTGGTGCTGCGGTGGAGATGGATGGGAATACGGATTGCGTAGCCAACTTAGGTCCCTACAGATCCGTATGTAATTTGTGCTCTATAGGACTCTGATCCTCCCGGTGGCGCTCTACGGACATGAATCGTGGACGTGGAAGGAGGCCGATCGACGAGCGCCTGGTGTCTTCGGGCGTAGAATTCTGCGATCAATACTCGGAGGCAAACTAGAGAATGGGGGGTGACGCAGGTGCATAAATCACGAGCTGTACGAAGTATACAAACACGCTGATACTGTCAAGCTGATGAAACACGGCAGGTTACAGTGGGCTGGCCATGTAGCGCGGATGGTGGATTAGCGACCGGCCAAGATAATATTTAGCAGAGAACCGGATAGAGGCCGACGACTTCAAGGTAGACCTCGCACGCGCTCGATGTGTGCTGTCGACGAGGATTCCAGAGCAGCGGGTGTAAGAGGAGACTGGAGAGTAGCAGCCCATGACCGAGACGTATTCTGGATTCGGCATAGGATCTTAACGATCTGTCGCCATAAAAGTAAAGTAAATAAGTATTCGCAACCTTGCATGCAATGAGCACTTCGCATGCAAGGTTGCGAATACACCGCGTAAACTCCGAAACTCGCGTTTAAAACCGTCTTCCTTTCGCAAAGACATTTCATTCGTACACGACTATCAACGCTGTTGCTCTACTTTGCTGCAGTTTGTGGGAATGTTGTAAGAATTCAAATACTAATTACCTATACGGCAATTTCAAGAGCACTGATCGTTAGGGTTGAAAGAATTTCATGAACTATGTACCTACCTTATGAAGAAAAATCTGGTTTAAATAAATTTGAACAGTATTCGCGAAGAAATTGATTAATCGCCGATTTCAATTTTAGAGTGCTATATAATGTACTGTTGCCTTTTTACTATATCCATAGACTGTTGTCTCCCAACTAAATGGGTAATACCAGTCATAAATGTTCATTCTTAAAGTTCAAGATCACGCCCGAGTTATCTAGTCAGAGAACTTCCAGAAGGCATTTGTACGTGATCCTTTTTAAGTAATTATTCGTCAGATTCTTACCTCTATTCCTCCTCCGTACGTATGGCTTGCTTCAGAAGCGGTTCGCAAAGTCAACCGCAAAACTTCCCCGGCTTCCCAATGCCTACTGGAACGGTTTCCGCATCGTATCCCACAAATAGTCCTGCACTTCGAGTGAGTTGGGATTCATCGTGTTGATTTTGCTATCACTCCGGTGTAGTTGTAGACTGTGCTGACCTGTGCTGTAAACTATCTGTTGCTGTTGCTGTTGTTGCTGCTGCGGCTGATAATCATTAAGCGGTGTCTTTAGTACTTCACTGTGCATCATGGGCAATTTACCCTTGGCCATGTGAAAGTTCTCCGTGTAGTTTAGTTTGTTCCTTCGTCTCTGTCGCCAGCGGCAGACTACAAAGATGAGCGCGAAAATTGCCAGCGAAACACCAACGATACAAGCGCTGGCCACTATTGCCGATCGGACACCCAGCGGCATCGAAGCGCTTTCGATCGTAACCGTGTGTCGATGGTTGAACCCATGTCCGGTCAGTTCCAAATCTAGCAAGTCGCTACTCGGCCGATCATTG
This sequence comes from Wyeomyia smithii, assembly GCF_029784165.1. NCBI lineage: Eukaryota > Metazoa > Arthropoda > Insecta > Diptera > Culicidae > Wyeomyia > Wyeomyia smithii. The sequence goes on from NC_073696.1 coordinate 240,655,976, forward strand.
CCGCTGTCGAATTCGGCATCGGCGGACATACGCGAAGGAGTGAGCAGCCCACTGCCCTTCAGTCCGCCGTTACCTAAAAAATGACCGGCATCCATTTTGTGATTGCCCGTATGGGTATGGGCAAGCTTCCAGTCAATAAACTTGTGCTCTCGATGGTGATTGTCCTGCATTGAACGGCCCTCTTTGTATATCTCATCCGTCGGTCTGATGTTGATGATCGACGTGAAATAGCTGAAGCCCTGCGAGTCTTGTTTGATGTCATCTGGCCGTATACTTCGTAGGTTTCCTATATTGAATCTCGGAAAATGTTCGAATGCTGTCACGATATCCATCTTCTCTTCGATTGGCTTCACCTTGTTGCTTATAATCTCCGACAAATGTAACTGGCTGGATCCCCGTTTTCGGTGCTCTAGAAGTTCATCAAGGGTCATGTTTCGCTGGGATAATACTTTTGCCAGGCGGGCCCCTATTCTTCTGTCCTCCATCAGTTCTAGTATTTCTCGCCGGTCATCCGAAAGAGTTATCGGGCCGAGGTCATTGAACAATGATGGATTACTTTCGGTCACATCACGGAAGTAGTCCTCCAGGCTGTCTGTAAACGACCGCTGTGTGTTTTGGTTAATACGCTCTATCAAGTCATCTTCGTTGATTCGTTCATCCTTGGATGTGGTTCGTTCGAATGAACCAACAGCGGATTGTGTGTCGCTGTTAGCTTTTGTGTCCTCGAAGGAGGTAAATTTTTCGATGATGTTCAGCTCAGGTTGCTCAGTTTCTAGCAGCTTAGTAACATTTTCTGGCTCATCGTGGAACTCCACATCGGCAAGGCTGATGCTTTCCGCAGACTGCGTGGATGATGAGGGCGGTGAAGATGGAGGCCTTCTGAGATTTGGTTTTATCGAAAGTCGATTTCTATGGACCGGAACTCGCATCAGAGTTCGCTCAGACGATGCTTGAATGGATGGTTCGGTGTCCGGGTAGACAGCATCAGTATGCTCTTCGAGAGCGTCATTATTACTACTTTCGGTGGAGACGATCAACGATGGTCGATTGCGTACTTTGTTTTGTGCTAGTTTATGCAAAAACTGTTCTCGTTTTTCGTATACTCCCGGTGATGGGGTCCATCGTTCGCGAACTGTTGAACTTGGAGGACTATTGGTGCTAGTGGTTGACGAGCGCCACTGTTCGGCTGTCGCGTATGATTTGGCATTTTCGTACCGTTTTCTGGTAGCCGAGAATACCTCTTCCGTTCGAATGTTAGTGTTGCTGAGATCTGGTCGAATTCTTGAGGCAACGCCTTTAATCGGTCGCAGGCGTTCGTCTTTTACCGTTGGCAATATGGGGTTTAGAGCGAGTTGTTTGATTTCAACCGTGGGGAAGATGGCGACGTTATCGTTACCGCTTCCGATGGTGTCTATTGTAATGATGTCCTCGACGGAATTGGTTTCGTCCGGAGCGGATGGTGGAAGCTGGGTTGACGTGGTGGTGGTTACCGACTCGGTAGTTGTACCTTCACTAGCAATGATTGGCGCTGCAGAAGGTGAGTAGACGGGAATTCTCTTGATCGTTTTAATGTCGTGAAAGGATGGCTTTCCCGTTGTATCATTTTGTACTACTTTCAACCTCACACTGGAGAGTGTCGGTTCTGCGGATGTAATTTCGTTCTCAGCTTCCGTTACTGTTGTAATATCCAATGGACTTTGCGTTAACGCGGCCAAGGCCATTTGTTTTCCTTTGATAAGATCTTGCAGAGAAATGTTGCGTTGCTGAAGGATTTCACTGAGACTGAGCCCATCCGATTGTTTCAGTAGTGCCTTCAAATCGGCTGACGAATTCTTGCCGTTTTCGCTCGATGAACTGCCGTCGTCTTCTACTCGTTTTGCTTGGGAATACGGCTTTCGATAGGCTTTATAACCGGAAGTGCTGGTTGGCTGTTCTTCTGGCCTGGGGAGTCTTCTTTGCCTATTGTTGTCAATAGGAGGAAAATTCTCTCTGCCTCTGTTAAATGTTTCGTATGGTCTTGATCGTGGCGGTGGATTACTCGGGTCAATTGCATCGCTATATGGATTGGACCATCGATCTGGTCGTGGTCGAACGCTTGGGCCAATGCTACTCGTTTCCCACCGTGGGTAAGTACGTTTTCTGTCAGTTTGGGTAAACGTTCCTGACATATCCGCGCCCCGATAAATTAATTCTGGCTCTATTTCACGAGGCGGACTACCCTGCCAGTAATCATCTGGTAGCGGTCTTCGTTTACGCTTCCTTCCCAATCGTCGTCTTCTGCGGCCATCAAGTCCATCGAATGGTGTCATCGATACCATTTCGTAATCCAATGGCTGCACAGGAATTGTTGTCAAGAAGAAGGTCTGGAAAGAAAAAGAAATGATAGACATTCCGTTAGCCCGTAATCTAAAAATAGAAAATTCGCCTGAAAATCAGGTCAGTAATTCCACCATGGATCAATCAAAACTATCACTAATTGAGCGAACTGGTAGCGCATCGCACAGCGAGTCAGATGCATTTCGCGCTTCATTTGCATAATCGATAGACTTCAGACTACTCCGTTGCGAGGTAAATTTTCACTTCAGATAATTTGTATCTACCCTCTCTGCCGACGATGGCAGCGCGAGGAGCTATTGAAAATCGTCCCACTGCCATTCAATCATTTAGCTGGTATTTTTCAAGCGGTGCATCCAGCTGGAAAGCGAAAGGAAACAGTGATGCAGATGTTTGATGAATGGATCTTTTCTCCGGCTCGCCGAATGAAAAGAGTGTGAATGAGCGTGAAAATGATACCTTCTCTGTTGGGCTATATTTCCCAGTCGGAGCCCGGTGGCTAGTGATCCAATGATTTTTTTCTTCCATTGAAACGGATCGGAAGTCTGCAATGGGTTGTGTTTTTGTACACCTGACGGGAACAGGATCTATTCTATTTTTTCAGTCTGTTTTATATTTAGACTTTAGCGCGGTTTTATACTTCCCACTTCCAGAATATTCGAAATAACCGACAAAGTGTCTTCATAGATTTAAATTAAAGGACGAATACATGATGGGCAATTTAGATTGTTTTTGTGTTCTTTATTGAAAAACTAATAAAACGTGTTTCGCTATTGAGTATTGCCGAATTTGCTTACTGTGAATTAGTTGGTAGTATTTAAGCCAGTGACTGAAATTTTCTTAGCGATTACCATTAAATGCCGGCATAAATGAGGTTGATTGATTCCTTTTTTCACTTACTCCAAATTATGAATATATACCTTTAATAAAAACCGTTCTTAGACAAACGTTTTTATTTCGCAAAACTATAGTGGATTTTTTTATTGTTCTTTTGCGTCATTTTAATCGGATTTATATTCTTCAAGGGGAGCGTTTTCCGGTAATTCGTCAGAAAAATGGTTGGTTAATAGAATTTATCTGCAAATCTTTCGCGGAAATTCTTTTTTTGCTTAAAAGTCCTTTGATTCAAAATTTTTGATGAAAAGTCCTGGATTAAGAAATATAAGACAGTTTCTTACTTACAAGTTAAGTTTCAAATTTTTTTTTTAATTTCCTATTTTTTATTGGAAATAATCGAACTCTGACGATGCATTATGATTCTAATAGTAGTTTCAAATCCTAAAGTTCTTTCTATATGTTTCCGTTTTTTAAATATCAAAAAAATAGTTTTGAAAAATTATTTTTTTTTTAGTTTTTTGTAGTTATTTGTGGTTCTCCAGCAACGAACATATATAACACAGTTCATTCTTTGACAGCAAAAAGATGAATAATTTAGAGGATTTAAAAAATGTTGCAAATAGATATTTATTTTTAAATTTAACTTTCAATAAAAAATGTTATTCATTTCCCAATATTGTATTATTCACCAAAAGCGTTGTTGTAATTCATGTTTCTCTAGAATAAAATTTCAGGAAAAAAATCTAAAAGAGCTTATGTGTATCATTCCTTAAACAAATATTAACCTGCTGTATGAACGTAATAAAAACTGATGGGGCAGTCCCCGTTACTTTGCAGATCGATGGTGATCGATAATTTTCGATTCCGCTAAAACTTTTAACAATTGTTCCTTTCTGATAAAGAGCTCATTCGACGGAATCAGTTGTGCCAAATTTTACAAATTGTTACAAAGTATTAAATATTTAAAAAAGTACCTACTTCACATATTGAAGATAACAATTTTTACTACAATCTTTCAAAGTTTGAGAAACATAAAAATTATCAAAATGTTTTTTTTAAATAATTTATTTAAAAAATATTTTTTTTATTTGAGCCAAAAAAGTTTGTTTAATTTATGTTATGTTTTCAGCAAAGTTGTAGATATTTTTGTCGTTCTAGAAAAAAATCGACACCAAGGGGTACGCAGACAAAAAAAGGTTGAGAACCGCTGTTGTAGACAATATTTTGTCCTCCAAAAAAAAGAGAATACACTGAAAAAAAAAATTGAAATAAAAAAAAAAGTTCTTATTTAACTTTCATTTTACCATGTTCGAACAAGCGTGTAGTTTTGAAAAATCAGATCTTTAGAATGTTAACTTTTGGAGACATTAAATTTATAATTATTTTTTCAACTTTTTCTTAAGAACAAAAATTTTAATTCCTGTGGTGTATTTTTTTTCTAGAACGACAAATGCATTTGAAGGCATTCGTGTTGCTTATTCAACAACCATGACAGATTTGTGCCGTGACAAAAAAATAGACACAATATCGTCAAGTGTAAATGAAAATTTTTCGGGTGTTGTTGAATATATCGATTAAAAGGGTTAGGGAGGCTGAGAATATAAATATCTTATTCACTAAACAAGTGGCCTGATTCTGTTAAGATTCGAATCCGCTACTACGCATTCAACAAAAGGGACTCTGCAACCTTGTGCAATAATCTCTCTAGTGACAGTGTTTTGTTCTACCTCACCTCTAGGGCAGTGGTTTCCAACCGGGAGTTCGCGGCCGGCAAGGGGACCGCGAAATTCTTGGCAAATTTGACAGGTAGTTAAAATTTCTTTATAGATACTTCTATGAAAGCACATTTCCAACTTTTCTGCGTATTAGGACCTAGACGTGAAACAAATTAGACTTGCAGAACGATATGAAACTGAAAAACGCAGCCTCGTATTGGAAAACTTGAGGCTTTCTGTGCTTTGCAAAGGGGGCGCGAAGCTCCTTGTGTTTTAGCAAAAGGGGCCGCGGAGCCAAATAGGTTGGGAATCACTGTTCTAGGGTAAATTCATTCAAAAGTGTGGTTTTGCTCACCTAAGCTTTGCTGTGTTTTAAATTCAAAACTGAACAATTCTAAATTGCTAATAAAAGGAAACCGGTTGTAAAAATTAATATCATGATTTTTACCATAATCTGTTTTTTCAAGCTATTATGTTTGCTATAGCTTGAGACTATCAAGAATAGTTTGTATTATTTTGTTCAAAAATATGTTTAAAAAATAATGAAGACGTTTAAAAGCAAGATGTTGTATCTAAGACATGACCGCATAACTGACGTAGAGCTACGCACATTGCATTGTCGGATTATGTTTATATTAAAGAGGACAACTTTAACCCTCTAGTGCCCAAGTTAATTTTCAGACTTCGAAAAAATCACTATGAGTTTTTATAACAATTTTTTGGGGTTTGGATGAAGCTTTTCAGAGGTTCAACTGAAGACCGTCTAAAGGCGGTACTGGGCACTAGAGGGTTAAGACTCTAATTGATTGTAATTGACGTTTTGAATTTATTGTATCTTAATATCAAGTTTAGATAATGAGCCCAGAGGCTGCATTTTCCAGAACAAATAAACAAATACATTGTTGGGAGTGTTTAATTAATGAGTCATAAAGAGTAATACTGCTTGCCAATGGCGTAGTGTAACCGGGTGACACCCGGGACGTAAAATCTGGGTGTCACTCCTTTTTTCTTGGGTGTCGTTCCCACCAGCTTGCAGTGCAATAATCTTGTTATAAAAAATTGTGAGAAATAGCACGTTCGTTTTCAATTATAAAAAGGACCAATGTTACCCCATTTTACGGTACTGGTTGTTTTCAAAACTTATTAAAAACATTTATTCGGAACATATACAATTCATGTACTTTAATTTTAGGACATTTAAAAAAGTTACGTTATATCGAGGTTGCCTTTTATCTAGGTATGACTGTATTGCTGTAAAATAGATTAACCTCCTTTGTTAATACGTTCTAACGTTTTCGAATTTGCGTTCAAGCGAGTTGTTGAAAACATATCGACTTCTAGTTCGCACATCAAAATATCACTGACTGAACAGAATAAGCAAGCATTTACATCCAAAGCTTAGTGCTTAAGACCTTTCGAAAAAACCAATGTTCTTCAATCACTTGTTCAGTTGCCTTAAGAAAGGCAGTCGGCTGTTTAAAATCGGATATGCTGATCGCAATCTTTGTGCTACCCTGACTGCCGGCACTCTGACACATAGTAAAAGTGTTTTCACCACACTTAGTAAAATAAACGACCGCAGCAGATTTTGATTGCTAGGATCCAGTGCATAATGGTTGCTTGTGTTGATGCCAAAATAAGGTAAAGTTTCATTGCTGCGAAGAAGGCTGAAGCCCTCAATCGGCAATTCGAAACGTTTGCTGTTACAGCGCTGCTGCTGAGATATGTCAGGGTGGCGAAAACCTGGGCAATAAGGGAATGTCAGAAATTTCATTTTTCGATCAGGGAATATCAGACGAAATTGAAAAATAATCAGAGAAAATTTTTTAACCGATACGCGTTTCTTTTTTTCGCAGTTCTTCAGCGTAAAAACGGATTTTGGCATAAAAAACTGATTCGGGATCGCTACCGGTTCGGTTTCATACCTGATTGGATATTTTTTCCGCTGAGATTTCAGAGTTGCGTTCATCTATGTTGCACTTGTATGTGCCGATTGATGTTATATTCAGGGAAAAAAATCAGGGAATTTGATTTTGAAAATTTTTTCGCCACCCTGTATGTGACCAACCGGCAAGTGATTTGTTTAAGCCGAAAGCAAATTTGGAACGCCAGCTGCTACTGTCGCAGCCAGGTACGCTACGGCTAACTAGGTATTCTATATTGTCGACCTTTTTAGGGAAAGCCAGCAAGTGACCAATCAGAGGACGTAATTTTCGGTCCAACAAGATTCGACAATTTTCAATAGATATTGTACTATTCGCATAATCAAACAACATTTTTCTGCATTTGGGCGGATGCGTATATAATTTTCCAACCGATTGCTGCGAGAGTGGAAGAAATTGGTTAGAAACAAACCGATTCTAAGGCATTTAAAAAGGGATGAATTTCGTCCTCTTTGTTGATAAATTTACAATTCACATTCCTATGCGGCAGGCTAAAGAAAAACGTAGTTCTACGTCAGAAATGAACGATTGATGACCGCAAACATGTCAAATTTTAGCATTTTTTTTATTTCTTTTGTATTACTTACAATTATCTCTATTCCAAAGTCACGTTTAGCAATGAACACAATCTTGTATGACAGACAGCCATCATATCAGTAAAGTTTAAAAAATATTCGTAATGGTTAAGGACTGCTTTAGAATGATGGTTTTTTTTTCCGAAATATGAAAAGGAAACAAACTAAATTATTTACTGACTGGAAATATCTTCAATTGGTTCTGTAAATAACTTCCAATCGAGCTAAAGTTTTCCTTTAAAATGTTTCCAAACAAAAACAATTTTCTTTATTCTCTGAAGTCTCTTCCTCTTCTTTGGTAATAATGGTTCGAGTTTATTCACTTTTACTAACAAGGCATTTTCTGAAATATTCCCTCTTCCCCCAACAAAGTGTAAAATAGCAGCTAATAGCAGCCGATCTCTGCGTCCTCGCAAACTGTGTCATTTTCTTTTACTTGCTCCGCCTAATTGTAAGTGGAAACAATGGAGCTCAAAGCGCATGGAGGAAGAAACGCAATGAATGGCCGCTGATTTGTGATTGTTATGCGTACTAGCCCGAAGCTGTGCATAGACAGAGTTTTCATACTTGAAAAATACTATTTTATTGTTGAAAAAGATTTGTTTGTGTTGTATAATAAAATTTAAAATTGAATATTCTTTACAAACGGGTCTTGATCCCTACGTAGGTCGTTTCTATGTATAAGCTAAACTTGTCATACTGTAGTAGGTAGCCTAAAAAATCAGTGTCAACGGAATATATATAGTTTGCTTGTCTTTCAGTCACGCGCACGACAAACGAAAGTTACTCAATTTGCCTTTTTCCCAAGCAAACTCTGAAGCTGAGGTAAACTAAAGTTTGTTATTTTTTGTGGGTAGCAACGCAAACACTCCTGTTCTGACTACAAGTTACCTTTGCTTTTAGTCCTCCACTCACCTCCTCTCACCTGGTATAAAGGCAGTCGTAAGGAAATTAAAGCTAACTGCGTCTTAACTAATATTCGGCACACGTGTTAAATTAGCACATGGCTATAGGTCCTGATGCAGGTGCATCGGCAAAAACCGCCAAAAACGTAATAAAGGGCGAAAGGCAGTTTTAAGATGGAAGAAAGACATAGTATCAATGATATCAAGCATGTAAATGAAATATAAAGTTAGCCAAACCACTGTCAGTTGGTTATGAACATTACTTTATAGTTACATGTTCAATAAGTTCTGTAATGTCATGGCATTACCATCAAAATTAGATTGTCAAGTGATGGAGCAAGGCAGTACCTGTTGTAGTTCATTGAGGAAAGACTATAATAAAGCCAAGAGGATTATAAACCTTTTTGCTCGAGAAAATAAGCAGTTTGGGTTTTTTTAAAGTGTGTAGCAATTTTTAAATGCATTGATATTGTAATTTTTCAATAGTACAGTTTTTCGATAGCAAAAAATTGTTTGTTTATAAAAAATATCAATTACGACCGAAGACGTTAATAACGAACATTTATAAAAAAAATGAAGAAAACCGGAACTCGGCAAAGCCATGTTTACAAAACACCATGTCGAGTTTCAAGTTTAGCTTACGGCGCCGTGACGAGTCGCACTTGAAATCTATCCAACTTTCTCCCTATTACTCAAAGCTCTAACAAAATTTACCAAAATGTTCTCAAGAAGTTGTACTCAAAGATAAAGCAATATAATTTTTTGACGTAGAACTACGTTTTTCTTTAGCCTACCACATAGGGATGTAAATAGGAAAACTATTAACGAAAAGGGGACAAAATATGTCCCTTTTTAAATGCTTATAAATCGGTTTGTTTTCAACCGATTTCCTTCATTTTTGCAGTAATTGTTTGGAAAATTATACACGCATCCACCCAAATGTAGAAAATTGTTGATTGATTATGCAAACTATTGTACTATTGATAATTGTCAAGCCTTGTTTAAACGAAAATTACGTCCTCTGATTGGTCGTTATATGATTGCTTCCCAAGCACGGTCGACAGAATCATATACCTTGCAATTGAAAACATGCTGTTTGGCCTATATAAGAGCCTGTTTCAGCCGAAGCCGCTCATAATAGTTCTGGACAGCGACAAGTTGTCAACAGCAGTCGTCCTTCCTTAGCAGCAGCACTAGCCCTGTGGTTGGTCACCACGTCTCAGGAGCAGCGCGGTTCTTCTCAGCGTGTGTCGCCAGACTGCCATTATTCCCCCGTGTTAGGGCAGCATGAAGATCGTCATCACCAAATCCAATTTTGAACAGCAAAATGCCTTTTTTCAAGGCAAATAAACAAGTCATTGAAAGTTAATAATTTTTGACAACGTAAGCAAGCATTCTGTGCGGATTCTAGCAGTTACATCTATCGCGGCCGTCTAATTTACAGAAGGTGAAATAGCTTCCACAGTGCATGTTGTCCGTGTATCTTAACTCCCCCACTGTTGGGGCACAAAGGTTGCGATCAGCAACCGATTTTGAACAGCAAAATGCCTTTTTTCAAGGCAAATAAACAAGTTATTGAAGGGTGAAAAATTCCTAGCATCAACACAAGCAAACATTCTTCGCGGGATCCTAGAAATCAAATTCTGTTGTAGTTTATTTAGTTAATACCCCCACTGTCGGAACAGCACAATAGGCTGCGATCTACATAACCGATTTTGAATAACAAACTGCCCTGTTAGAACGCATTCACAGAGGCAGTTAATTCGAATATGCAGTACTTATATAAAGTCGATTCTATCAATCAGCATTAACAGAATTTCGTCGTCTCCCAGCTGCCAAGTTGCAACATGATGCAACACGCAACAACGAGCAAACGAAATCGCTTGATGTTACAAACCGCAATAAAATACGGGTTAGAAACCGTTGCGTGTGTGAGAGCACCATCGGTGTTTATTCGCTGGAAACAAATATCGAATGTGAATTGTGGAATAATTCGTCTAAAGAATATTAGAGAATTAAACAACTGAAAAGAAGGGCGTGGCCTATTACGTAGCACTCTTCGGCTATAAAAGAGTGTTTCTGGGAAAACTAGCTACATTCATTAGTCGGAAGGTGAACTGGATGACCGTCCACAACGTTGACAGCAGTAGCAGCAGATATCGGCACTCAGTAGTTGCAGTAACAGACCATAGCAGCGGGTCGCGCCTGTGGCTGCCTTCAAATTAAGCACTTGCCCTGTGGTTGGTCACCATATCTCAGGAGCAGCGCGGTTCTTCTCGCTTTTCAGCGTGTGTCGTCAGACTGCCGCTATTGCCCCACTACTGAGGCAGCATAAAGGTTGCCATCAGCAAATCCAATTTTGAGCAGCAAAATGCTTTTCTCAAGGCAAATAAACAAATATTTGAAGGTTAATAATTTTTTGACAACTCAAGCGAGCAATCTGTGCTGGATAGTAGCAATTTAAATCTGTAGCAGCCGTCTAATTTACAGAATGTGAAACAGCTTTTACAGCTCGTGTTTTCAGTGTCTTTATTACCCCACTGTTGAGGCAGCACAAAGCAAGCATTAGTAGACTTTGACTCATTAATGAAACACCTACAACAATGCATTTGTTAATAGTGTGCGTAGTTCTACGTCAGTTATGCGGTCGTGTCTTGGATACAACCTTCTACTTTTTTTTCGATATTTTTAAAAATAGAAAAGACATTTAACCTACACAAGACATGCTACCCCATTGTACCCCAAATCAATTCTTTACGACGTTCAAGATGTACGGAGAAAGGGATAATTATTTTGCTGATACGTGAAAATTTGAGCTGTTCCAAAAAAAACTTAGAGTATAAGATAAACCCATTTCCGACGAGTGACATTCAAACTTTGATTCAAGTTGAACAATTATACTTGAAAATTTTCACGATGAAATTATTCAGTAAGGTACAGATTGATCTTTAATTTGCAATAGAGTTTGTCTTATCTATGTTTATAGTTGATGAGTAATAAGAGTTTGAAGTTTATTTTTTGAGGTAAAAACTGATTTCTTTGCGCCGGGATCGGGTTAAGCTATTGGCCATTATTTTTGAACATTATGTAAAATCTGATAAACAGTTTTGATTTAAGATATTTTGATATATCGACATAAAAGTTTCTAAATTTTAAAAATTAAACATAGGTTTATCTACTATCCTGCAAATGCGCTACAGTAAGCCAACTTTTTTTTATTCTATATCAAATAATATTTGTTTGCTTATGAAGGCAGAAGACGGAAACAAAGAAGTAGACAAAGGTGGTGGTGATGGGATGAGGATTGTTATGTTGTCACGCAACACTATAAAAGGTTTCTGTGATGGAACGCAGATGACAGATGTTTCATGCGCGTCATTTATCATGTGTGAAGTTATATCGGAGAATTAGAGAGGGATTTGAACTACCCATCAATGATTAAAAGAGGGCAGTACTTCGTTGTTCCAAGCTTTGCTATTGTTAATAACAAATTGCAGAGGCAAACTTTTGTATGTGTGAATATTTTTTTGAGCAATCCAGTATTTTTTCATGAGCAATGGTTTTTGTAAATTGTTTTTTTTTTCAATCACATTCCTTTTTAGTTGTTTTGAAAGTTTAGTTTGAATATAATATATGTAACATCAAACAATTGAGAAAATGAACTATTATTTATGTTATGTAATTAAAAAAAAATCGTTAGACAACAATTTTTCGAAAATAATCAAATATTGGAGAGTCTTTAGATATTGGAGAAAACAGCTGTGCAGTGGATCCGTATAAGAAGCGAGATGCAGATTCGTTTTCGAGTTAGCAATCAATAATTAATTTAATTTTAAACCAGCGCTGGCCATCTGCATCGAATTGTCGATAGTGTCTTAGTTACATCTTGAACTTCAACTCGAAATTAAAAAAAATATATATATATTTTAGATTAAATACCAACTTTAAATAGTTTAAAACGCATTTGAAAGTGGCTAGCCACTACGGGCCAACTAGTTATTAATAAAGGCTTTAATAACGATAGAAAGATAGCCAGATCTAAGCATACTAATCGTACGGATTTTTCCGGGCGATCCAAATATTCAGGTGTGGTGTCTGGAATAAATTTCTGTCCAGATTTTTCAAACTGCTTCGAAAACATACTATAACTAACTCGCAACCCAGAGTTTTATAAGTTTTTGAAAACCCACCGCATCTACTGAAGAAAATTGTATCTCAAGAAAAGAATGCATTCCAGTAAGAAGATGGAAAACTTATTGTAGTCTAAAAACAAGTTTCAATTTTTTTATCAGACTGAAGAAAATATGTAACGTTTGACGTAAGTCCGGGTTATCTGACTATCTAACAAAGTTGAGTTTTGAAAAAAAAGGTCCGGATTTTGGAGATACCTCAAGGCAGCCATTATGGACCGCTGATATTTGTATTATTGTAGCAACGTTAATTTCTATTCACACAAGCATGTTATGCTGGCATTTACATCATGCTTTCCACTTCATGCATATCAACTGTTGGTTTTAGTAACTAAAAATAATGAATTTTTCAAGCCATCATAGTTGTTTCCTATTTCGTTCACGTACGAGAATTATCCAGTATCTATTTCTCGTAGAAGATGAAAAGGAGCAAATCGCATTGTCGTTCAAAAATTGTATCTTCACTTCAATACCTTCCTCGCGTGGAGTTGGCTGATGATTTCGTTATATACGAGTTTTTGCGACACGACGTCATTGTCCTTGCAGCAGTACGTGTGCATTTTTACATTTTCATCATCTGTATGCTCCGCTCGCGCGCATGTGTTTGTGTATATGGATTCCGGCAACAGGAATCTTGCACACTGTGAAACCGTACTGGATGAAAACAGATTACCTTTAATGCCAATAAACATAATCTCGGTTAGCTGGCGTGCCGGAGTTTGTCTGTTGAACATTGTTATATATGACGATCATGATGGTGACGACGACGGTATCCTTCGATTGCCGGACTTGTACCTACTCCATATTCGGGCACGGACGAACAAAACGAACAGCGGTTTTACTCGCTTTAAAGGCAAGTGAGCCGGTTTCCAGGATGGTTTATGTGAAAAGGGTAAACCGATAGAGAAGCGAGGAGTAAATATGCACAATCTCGGCGGGAAACGGCTTAGGGTAAATCGTACCGATTTGTGGGATGTCTAAAAATTTATAAATGTCATATTTTGTTGAAAATATAAACCTCTCTTGTTTACTCTGCCCATTTGTTAGCTGGTTCGACGTCAGGTAGCGAAGCAGGAAAATGACTCTCAAACTCAAGTTTAGGAAAACATCCTCTGTTTTCTGGATCGATTTCCGTCATTAAATATTCATGACTTGTCGCTCCGGTTCGTTCAGTGGATAGTTTGTCCGATTTCGAATTTGCAGAGTGTGTCTGTGTTACGTTTGAAAAGATAGCGGGGGAGCATTGGTTAGTATTTTGCATGAGTTTTGTATCGCTGTGTAAAAATATGGAATCAATAGATTTTTCCTCGTCAAAACAAGATTTGAATAAAATGAACCTGTGAGGTTCTCGCTGACACTTTTTCAGAAAAGTTCAAATTAAACGGAGAATGTGACTTCGCAAAGTCAACACGTTACCGTACTGTGTTTCTGCCACTATCACTGTATGCGAGCTATTAAAATCGATCACTTTTAGGAAGTGAAAATGTAGTCGCACTTGCTCAGAGACCACATTAGTTCAATCCTCTAAGCTATCAGCTTTCGGGAGGCTACTAGCTACTATTGTGGGGCGAAGCAATTTTAGGTTTAAAACGTGCAGCACGTCCTCCATTCATTCCGCAAGAAAACCAGCACCAGTGCGAGTCAATCCTGACCACAAACGAGCAATCGAGGCACCGGATTATGACTACATACTACAACCCATAGGCGATAGCTATAACCAGTGCTAGTATGCAAATAGCTGGTTTCGAGTTGCCACCATGCCGGGAAAACGGTAGATTTTCCGAAGCCGCAAGACAGAACGGAACTGAGTCGGTTGGACGTTGTCTGCAGTCGTTCTGAATTTGTTCAGGGATGCCTTGACGGTAAATGCTTTGACCTGCGTGTTTGTTTACGGGTGCTTCCGGATTTACGATGATTGCTGGCGTGGACTGGTAGTTAGACGTACTTGTACGGACCTTCTATGATGATAAGAGGTTTGAATTCCCACATGACTGCATTGGCACTTCTCCGGTGCAACTTCGCACTGCTCACCTATGTACCACTAGGGTCGTAACCATTCTATTTGAAAGAGAACGTTGCATGCTTTGAGTGACATGAACCGAAGCAGGCTTTCAAAAAAATATGCGACTTCATTAAAATGCAGTCATTTGCCGATGCCGATATTCTCACGAAACATACCTTGCACTGAGTCACTCCTTATACTATGAAGATAATCTCGGAAGCCTTTTGTCAGACATATGGTTAAAAATTTAAAAATTTATTTCTCAACATAATCTCTATGTCACCATTTGTATTAATTTAGTAATAGATAACAATCTGGTGAAAACCGTGTATGAGGAGGAAGCGCGATTCGAGCTTTAGTTAATTGATTTTGACCGGATCAACTGTCTTGTTTTTGCTATTTTGTCGTTTAAACGCTGCAGAAAACTAGCAGAGTACCCATTGATTGTTTATCCTTTTTGGAGAAAATCAAACAAAAATTTTCCACGTGCATTCCAGAATACCGATGCTTTGGCTTCGCTAATGGAGGGAACTGTTTTCGCTCTCGAAGATTTTTCTATTCAGTTAATTGTTTCGAATGTGCTATGCTTTCTTCAAAGATGTAGGGTGGTGTACCTAAGATTCGTTCATGGTTATGAATCAAGGACCAGAATCGGGTCTGTTGCTCCGAAATACTGCCATACACTCACTGAAAATATACGACACTGTTTTTGATACAAAGTATCACATAACTATAGGTAATTTTTCCAATATTTTAAAATGCTCTACCAGTACACACTGGGTCAGGATTGGAATCTAGCAGAACGAAATTATTTGCGCTTTTAGGGTTTGACTAATCGGTATACGATCTTGTATAAAGTTTCTTGGTATAGTTAGGGCTTCAATTTGGAATTAGTTTATTGAATTAGTTCGGAATGCTGTGAAGGTGGCGTTGTGATGCCAACTTTTTTCCCTTACACGTTAGAGCTTTGCGGGTTTCGACAATGTTTTATGAGTCGAATTAATTTCATATAAAATTTTCACGATAGAAATGGAATAATTACGTCATTTTCTTCCGATTAAAAAAGTTTTAGAAGAAGTGAAAATATGACATAGAATTTGAAAAAAAATACCCGATTTGTGAAAAAGACATCATGAAATTCAACTAATCATTTAGAATGATGTCTAGACCCTATACTAAACTTATTTTGATTTTTTTTTATTTACAGGTAAGCTACTAGAATTTCGTTCGAGTTTGGACATCTTTTCATTGGATCTGACTTAGCAGTACACCCAAAGTAAATATTTTTAAAAACTGATTGAATGATTATTTACTACTTTTAATCCATCTTAAACCCTAAATGTCAACAGTTGAAGCTTCCAAACTATACTTTATGGTGACTCGATATAAAATTTGTGCATTTTTTTTCTGGCTGACAATGGATTTTACTCAATTTATTTGATTTGCCATGATCAGTGAAAAAACTTCACAAAACAGCCTGGAAAGCTTTTTTATCTCATTTTTTTGTGTTCCGTGAAAGATTCTGTATTACAAGAGGAGATAACATATTTCTTTCTTTTATGTCATGTTCAATGCACAGAAAGGCTAATTTTGATCTATACAATTTCGTACTAGGTTTTCGCGAAATTAATCCGGAGAAACTTCTTTTTGAGTTAGACTATATGTTCACCTGTCCGAAAAAACTCGCTATGCAAAATTTCAGCTCAATCAGACTTAAAATCGGGTGGCCTTTAAAAATCCAAAAATTAACCCAACGGAATGATGGGGTGCATGAAATTTCGGTTTACGTTTTTTTTTGGTGCCAGATGGTTTGAAAATGCATGAAACGTCGAGATCTGGTATCAACTGAAGAAAAGACTCATGATTTTGGTGATTTTTCGAATTTCTCAAGGTCAAACTTTAATCGCTTTGCGCCACCCTGTTTTAGGCCCGATAGAGCTGAAATTTGCACAGGGTGTTTTTTCGGGTAGGTGAGCATTTTGTCATTTGTGTAGTTTTTTTTTTAATTTTCTGGTTACTTTTTTTTCCATATCAGTGACCTATTGCACATCATCTATTTCTCGCCAGCATCCTTAATACTGTATGCACTAACAAATTTGCAGAGTTCAAACTCAATCGTCTTAAACTATTAAGAGGAAGCAGATGCGAGCTGAACTCAATCCTGGCAAAAGGTTACTCAGCTCAACTTTGCATGAGTTTTTGCCAACGCTGTTAATAAATCAACATGCATTCCTCGTTCTGATTTCATCTATTACGTTGGTTCTGTCTACTTTTACTGCTTAAATGTTAAATTTAAGCCCGTATAAAGGCTTTTTTATTCAGGACGTCGATTCTATTAAGGTTCGAACTATTCTTTCTGCATAAATTATGTTAAATTTATATGCGATAAAAATAGTATTGTATAGGGGCCATCCACATACCACGTGGACAGCTTTGAGGGGGGTGGGGGGGTTGTGTGATGTCCACGGTCCATACAATTTTTTTAGAATTTATATGGGCAGTTGTCCACGGGGAGAGGGGTGGGGGTCAAAATCGTTAAAAATTTGTCCACGTGGTATGTGGATGGCCCCATAGCAAATTGTTACGAATTGTTCAATAGCGAGGGTGACGGTGACGTAACTATTAAACTTAGGAAAACTTCAAATTCGAGATTACGGAATCGTTGTCACTAAACTTCTAAAATTTCAGAAAGCGACAAAAATATTACTCATGTTGATGTTTAATTACATCGATTTCCAGTTTTACATATTAAATATAAGTATGCTACCTAACCATTTTTTTTTTAAATTCCCAGTTTTACATATTAACATAAGTATGCCATCTAACCATTTTTTCAAATTCAAGTGGGCAATATAAAGTATAAAAATGTATGCGAACACAAACTATGACTTTGAAGCATTTGAAAAATGGCATTATTTTTTTGTATGGACCGGTGGTTATTAAGCCTGGAGGGAAGTGTGGAAGAGTCTGAGAATAAACCCATATTGCGCAATTCCACAAAAAAACGGCCAACCAATTTAATCGAGCATTTTTGATTTGGCTGAAACTTGGCATGGATGTTTCTATAGGCAAAAGATGCCATTTTGTGCTATTGGTTTATTTTTTGAGTTTTTATATGAAAAAAACTAGATTTTTAAAAAATGAGCTTTTTTAGATAAATAATTTTTAATTTTTCTTTTAACTTTTTTTCGCAAAAAAATTTGTTTAAAGAGTGTATGTATATTTTTTTGGAAAGAAGACAAAATTATTATCTGCAACTTTGCCGAAGACATCACA
This sequence comes from Wyeomyia smithii, assembly GCF_029784165.1. Lineage (NCBI taxonomy): Eukaryota > Metazoa > Arthropoda > Insecta > Diptera > Culicidae > Wyeomyia > Wyeomyia smithii. The sequence continues at coordinate 240,673,753 of NC_073696.1, forward strand.
CCGATCAAACAAACAGTTTTCGCTCTAAAAAAGTTGAAGAGGTTGTTTATAAGACACGATCGCAGAGTTTTACGTAAAATACGACAGCCTATCTTAAGGGGTTATATACCTTTTTGATCGAGAAAAATGAGGGAAGTTTGAATTTATTTTTAAGTGCATAGCACCATTTCCATTGCATCAAAGTGGTATTTTTCTGAAAGTACAGTTTATCAACAACAAGAAAATACGTTTGATTTTGAGATATACCAATTATTACTGGAGTAATGGCCGTTTCCCCGAAACGCTATTTTTCTGCAGAGGCTTGCGGTGATCCTGATAGAGACTCAGCGGATCAACCGAAATAAAAAAACTCATATTATTTCTTTAGTTTAGAAGTGTCCCGGGTCCTTGAACGATCGCTTTTATGAGTATTTTGTTTTCAGTGTAAACGGGAACGTTTTTCCCAAAAAATGCACGTTTTGAGCGCAAAAAATTGCATTAAAAAAATTTTTGCGGCAACATGTAACTGTATGTTTCAAAAAGCGATCGTTCAAGGACCGGCGAATTTTATAACGAAAATTTAAAAAAAAGATGAAGGAAATCGGTTCAGTAGTTTTCCCGCAATCAGGATCACGGCAAAGTCATTTTCCGGAAAAAAACTATTCCGAGATAATCGCGTGTAAAGTTTCATGTTTGGCTTATGCGGCCGTGGCGAGGCGCGTTGCAAATCGCTCTAACTTTCTTCCTATTGCTCATTATGAAAATTTGTGGAAATGGTCTCAAGATGTTGTATTTGAAGATAATGTAATAAAATTTTCCGGTTTTTTGAAAACTAAAAAGGTATATAACCCCTTAAGTCAATGTATTTCTTGCAATAGGTTTGGGAATACACTCAACGGGGTTAATCAATTTAATGGACTCTCTACTCCAGATGACGTTTACCTCTACAGACGGCACCGGTAATGACAATGAACAACAGCAGCTGCACATAGCAGCTATGCAGTTTCACTTGCTGCCGTATCCAAAACAAGAATGAAATTGAATTGTTTTGAGGCTGTCTTTTGTATCAAGTTGCACTGAGATAGCTTAATTCGGGCAGTGGCTACGAAGAGGTTGTAGACGATGGCCAATGATTTTGTTGCCGATTGCTACAAATAGTAGAACTTGAGCAAAAAATTATGTGATTCAGGCACACTGGCTCAAATATTCTTCAAATAAATGTTAAAATACACTCAGCAAACTTTGAGGCTTAGCGGAAGTCAAAAGAGGTAAATAATGTATGTCAATGCAATTTATTGACAACTGAATATTGTTTTTTTTTCAACATGGCATTTTTTTTTATTTAATTCTGAATGATTTACTGTGATATTTTGATAATGATTATTATGATATTTAAAATCAACATGAGGTGATTTATTTGCAACTGTATATGATAATTTTAATCGCTATACTGCTAGCCACACATGCTATAAAACTAGCCACCCACGCTATATAGCAAGCCACACACGCTATAGACATGCACAGACACGCTATAGACATGCACACGAAAACCATGCACGCTATATAACAAGCCACACACGCTATAGACATGCACGCGCTATATAGCTAGCCACGCACGCTAGCGACACATTCTATAGATATTTACACGCGTTATATATGTGCACACCCCCTTTATATACATACACGCTGGATGTTGGTGGCTTCCCAAACCACCTGGCGGTGCGAGTCTCATTCAGATTCTGGCTGTATTCACCCAACGATATCTGAATTGAATTACCGCTGGTGGGGTCCAACTCAGATCTAAGGGGAGCCGAACTGAAAAAGGTAAGAACTGCAGCTAACCACTACCACTGCCGCTGTGCCCGCTGCTGCTCCACGCCACCTTTGTCCACTGCCATCGCTGCTACTGTCCGCCACTGCTGCCCGCTGCTAGTAAACTGAGCTTGCTTGAGGAGAAGAAGTCTCTTATATACCCCACTCTGTCGTCCTTTTTAGGGAAAGGCAACGAGCGACCAATTAAAGGTCGATATTTACGTTCCGACAAGCTTCAACAATTTTCAATAGTACAATAGTTCGAACAATCAGATGACAATTTTTCTGCATTTGGACGGGTGCCAATCGATTGCTACAGAAATGACGGAAATCGGTTGGAAACAGACTGAGTATAAAACGTTTGAAATTGGACAATTTTCGTGACGCTTTCGATGTTTTCGGTTTTTGAAATTGGATCCCTGTATTGAAGTTGGACCCCTGTATAAGTTGCCGTAAGACGTATTCTACGTCAAAAAATGTAATCACAAATACCTTCCCAAAATAGCATTTTTCAATAGCTTTTCAAAAATGAGTCGTGTTCCAAAAAATCAAACCGATAGCACAAAGTGGCGTCTTTTGCCTATAGAAACATCTATGCAAATTTTTAGCCAAATTAAAAATGACAATTAAAAAAAAAATATTAAAACTGGGACATCTTTTGTGGAACTGCTCTACTTAAAAGTTCTTTTGTCAACGAATGGCTTGGTTCTACTAAGATTCATACTTACCAGCATCCACTTGTCAAAACGGACTTTGTAACCTTGCCTTTACGAAGTGCTACACGGGAATATTATACCACAATACCTCTGAAATAAGCTTGCATAAATTGGCTCACAAATAATACCAACTCGTAACGTGACAACTAAATTTTTTTTTTAAGTTTTTTTTAACTTTGTTGGTAGATAGATGAGAGTATGTATATGTAAGTTCTCTCTGTCTGCTCTTCCTGCCAGGATTTGCTCAGTTCTGTTTAAATAGAGGATAAACGATATGCACTTTTCAAAGAGTTTTGAAGCACTTCCTTCAAAGAGTTTTTTACTCACTGGGAGTGCAAATTATTGTAAAATTAAATAAAATCGTAAAGTATATCACCAACGTGAATAAAAAAAAACACTGGAAATGGCAAACCACAAACATTCACTAGGATAACTGAAAGTCATTCGCTTTTGAAACCCGTTTTAGTTCGTCAAAAAAATTCTTGCTGAATAATTTGAAAATCTTAACCTCAAAACTAATTATCAATTTACACTGCTTTTAATGCACAGATTGGACCCCAGAGTTTATTTTTGCCCCAGTGCCGACCAGAGAAACTTGTTATCCGGTTTCGTTTGTTGAAACCGGAACTAGAGCCGAAATGATTCCGTTCCATTGGTTCTGTTCAGTGAGTCCCCTGTAGCCGACGATTTGGTTATTTTTCGGTTCCTCCTTCGTCCGGTGTTTGAGGCACAATGTTTTATTACTAACTTTCATTTCTGTTTGCCGCTGGTATTTTTCGTGTCGGTAGCGTTCGGTACCGCACTGTTAGAGAGAACAACAGGCGCCATGGAAGGTCCTAGCCGGATGCGTCCTCATCCGGTGTTGGTTGTGTTGGAGGGCTGGCTTTTATGTAACCAAAAAAGAAGGATGGGAAAGTTGTGGTGCAGACAAATAGCAGATTGTCTAGGCTTGCCGCCATGGTCAACTGTCGGCTTTTGTAGAGGGCCCGATAACTTTGAAGACAACAATAATAAATAAATTTCTGGTGGTTTTTCCTATGTTTTCCGTGAGGGTGCATACACATACGGTTGCCTATCGAAGAGGAAAGTTATTTATTGCCTGGTGGAGATAATGTGGATTGTGCATAACGTTACGAATATTTTAACATTTACACACCACATGATGTTGGTAGAGTTTTGCATTCCAAGTTTCATATTGTCACTTGAGGTTTGGTTGGAAAGCAAAGATGTGTATGCTTTGATGAGTTCTCTTTTTAGGAAGCTTTTGAGTTGTGCGTAGGGAACCTATATATTAGAGAAATGACAAGACACTCACCGTTAAGGCAACTGTCAACATCAAAACGGATAACGACAATGCAAAATTATACAGATCGCCCGTTTTGATGTTGACAGTTGCCTTAACGGTGAGTGTCTCGGCGTCTCTCTGGTGTATAGGCTAACTAGTTGTGCGGGAATATGACTTTTAGAATGCTATTAAACGTGACATGAGTTTTTTTCGCACGCTAAACACGTCGAAACACGATAACGCTGCACACGTGGGAATGGTAGGAGGCTTTTCGTTATAAAATCGAGTTTCGACTACCGTGCAACGAAACAACATTTTCCATTTAGGCAGATCGTTCGTACGCGTACCGTTCTAGGTAGCACTGGTCACCAACGAAAGACTATTTTATTGCAACCCGGCATTTCAATTTCACGCAACATCGCAACACCGCAGGGTCGGTCATGTTCCACACCCTTTCAGTTTTCGGTACGGTGGCAAAAAAGCGCCAACAGGTTAAAAGCTAATACTATTTATCCAATTAATCTTGCCAACTCGTGTATCATGCACCGAAGAGCTGGCGAACGAACGGTGGTATATTCTCCTGGTTCGTAAACGATATCCGGTCCAGAAATATCTACCGCCACGGGTGTTATCCTTACGGGTTCAGCGGCATATGGAAACGACCATCCCGTGATGCGGTTAAACTAATTGCCGGGCTTATATAAACGCAAATTGCTGCGAGGACTCTCGGGTAAAAGTTTAGCTACACCATTTTCGAAATAGATTCAATTTGAATTTGGTGTTATGTTGTTATACTCTCCCAGCTGGTCTCGAGGTACGATGCTGGCTTAACAAGCCAGTCGTCGCAGGTTCGAGTCTCGGCTCGGGAGAGACTGTTAGTGTCAGTAGGATCGTAGCGCTAGCCCCGCAAATGTCCTGTACACTCAACAGTTGGCTGCGAAGTCTGTGTATAATAAACAGAAGGTCGAGTTCCGATACGGAATGTAGCACCAAGGCTTTGCTTTGCTTTGTTATGTTGTTATGTTATGATATATTTAAAAATCCATCTGAAAATATTTTGGCTTAATGAATAGAACTAACAAATAGTATTTGAAAAAGAAATTATTTTGTTTCAAAGTACATAACTTAAGGTCTACTTACTCAATCAAAAAATGCAGGAAATCAAATCAGTATAAAATTTCATTGAGAGAAAAAATTGTGATAAAAATCTTGAAATGTAGTTTTTCTCCAACAATATCCTTTTCGATAAGTCTACTGTTTTAGGAAGAAGTTCAGATTTATAACATAGAATAATTGAACAGAGAGTTGCTCATAGCGAGTACTTCTGATTTTGCTGTTTTTTTTCCGAAAAATTCAGATTCTACGTTTTGAAATTGAACCCAGAAAAAGAACTTTTATTCTTATGAGACGAGAGTGCTCAGAAGTGTTTCTGTTTCGAAAATCGTAATCTTGGCACAGATTCTACGGATCAGTCAGGCAATAGTTCCACCGCGCACTAGATTGTTTTGAGTTAATGAAATAAAAATCCTAAACAGGATCTTGTGGATGGAAAAAATGTGAAAAATATGGGTCTTTTGATTGCGGATGCGTGTAACGTTATTCTTCTATTACCTCTGTTTTTAGCGTAAATTACCAAATACTGTTCATAGAATGGCAACCACCAACAAGACTAGCGTTGCGTCTGCATCTAGTGTTGAATCTGGCTGCGGTTGGCAATCATTCCTTAGTGACAGCACGGCTCATACAACGTATCTGTATGTAAGAAAATTATGGACAGACATTACCTTCACGGTCGGCCAAAAGCCGAAGATTGATACATTCACCGCACATAGATTTATTCTCTCGATGTCGTCCCCTGTTTTTGACGCCATGTTTAGCGGTAAATTTTCAGACCGTGATGATGCATTGATTCGCATAACGGATATATATCCATCGGTGTTCGAAAAACTTCTCAGGTAAGCAAAAATGTAAAATTTGGTGTCTTTGCCATGCTGCCAGATTTTTTGACAACCCTAATCATTATTTTTTTAAGATACATTTATACAAACGTGCATGGTTTAACATCAGTGGACGAAGCATTTCTGTTATTTTATGGGGCAAAAAAGTATATGCTAAATGATCTAGAGGAACGGTGCATTGAGTTTGTAAAATCAGAACTCAAATCGGAAAACGTTTGCAGAGTGTATGAATTCGCCAAGTTTTACGACAAAGCTGCTCTAGCAGCATTATGCATGGAACTCATGCAAAACCAAACAAGAGATGTAATCAACCAAAAATCTTTCGAAGACTGTGCTTTAAGTACTGTTATTACACTATTCGAACAAGAAAAATTATGTATCGATTCGGAGTTAGACCTTCTCCACGCTGCAGAACGATATGCTATGAATTACAAAAAAAAATCAGATATTACAGATAAGAAGGGGCAAAGCAGTAAGAAGTTTGATTCCGCAACTCAGCAGAAGCTCCCTGTAATTCGTGATGCAGTAAAGCATATTCGTTGGTTATCTTTTACAGCATCTGGGGTTGCTCCTGAGCTTACGAAAACTGATTTACTAACTGAATCAGAGAAATTGAGTATAATTTTAAATCTTTGCTCAACTACTGCTAAACCAGCAATGCCAGAGGGATTCACGAAAATAGAGGAACCTAGAGGAAAGTACTGCTGCTATTGTAAAAAGTCAGTATCCCGTGGGTCTTATTGTTGTGGATATGGATATTAAAAACTTATTACCAGACCATTTATCAGGCTGAAGCAGGTTTACTTATAACTGAGCAATCAGACTACTTATTATTTGATATGAATTTATCCATCATATAATCGGTTTTCAAAGTAATAGAAAATATCTTTGTTCATTAAATTCAGTCGAGTATTATAGTTTATAGAATCTGAACGAAGATTATTCAATAAGTTGAAAATCGATAAAAACCATACTAGTTATTCTGCTATTTTTTCTTTCTCAACGGATAGCATCGTTACTTCAAGAATAAAGAAAAAAATGTTATGCATACGTTAAACACAGCAAACCTTGAATTTATTGTAATAATTCTGATAACTGATGATACAACTCTTCTAATGGGTGAATTTAAATCCATGATGACCCTTCCTGATTGGCTCGAGTTCAGTTTTTGTTTTCTGAATATTAGTTAGGGGATTTTTTTCATTGATGTACTGTTTTGGGCTTTAGGATCTGAGGGCATAAAATTAACAGTTTCTTTGCGAAATAAGTGATTTTATCTCACCAATGTACATATACCACTCTGACTTCATATATATTCACTGGAATCCGCGAATCGTTTCGAAACAGAGTGGTCTATGTACACAACCTGGTAAATGACAAAAAAAATGACGGTAACTCGTATAAAATGGCTAGTGACACATGTCATATGATACATACAGCATGTCACACGTAAGATGTAACATGTAACATTACATGTAACACAATATGTTATATATTACATAATATTTCACATGTTACATTTTTTGTGTTACATTACGTGTAACATGTTACATATCACGTGTGACATGTACAAAACAAGTGTCATGTTAATCATCACATGTAATATGCTACATGTACATAGACAACTCTGTTCCCAAACCAAATGGTTATTCTGTTTCGAACGAAATTTCAATACGGTAACAACGGTCGATTTTTCGAAATTTTCTTAATTTCCCAACTTCAGCTTCTTAAGTAGATGCGGTTTATGCAAAAAATCTATTTTCGAAAAAAAAATGGTCTCTATACCACTCTGTTCCGCAACGGCTCAATTAAGCTACTGGGAAAATAATTTCCCCTAAGACCAATATCGTATCACTCTCTACTTGTGTCCCATTCCTAGCACACCTCCAACAACGACACACACACTACCTTGTGGGAGTTATACTAGACTTAAAATGTATTCATAACACATTTTATATAATGAAATTAGTTCGTAAAGTACTTAAGGATCTGAGTTTTGTAAAATTTAAATGACATATAGACTTCTGAAAAAAAAAACACAAGAATTTTTTTTCGAGTTGCTTGAATTTTAAGACTTTGTACCCTGATTCACTGCGGCTCCTGATTGCGTGCGCTTCCTATTAAAATGCTTGTCGTTTCACTGGAAAATTAATATTTCAATGAAGGAATGACAACCAGAAATGACGAAATGGTAAAATTAGTATATTTATGTGTTTACAAGTTGAACCTTCCCAGGAAGAATTGTTTCAAAATCTTCTTTTTCTCTACTATATAAAAAAGGAATTCTGTAACGCTTGATCACATTGACATTTGAGGAAAAATAACAGGTATCTGATTACTAAAACTCGAAATATTCACAAAACTACATGAAACATGCAAAATCATCTTTTTATGCTCGATTTGTCTCTAAATCAAAGTTCGAAGCTATGACACGTGGTTCTTTTTTCAAAAAAATGTTTTTTAATGTTCATACAAGACATTTGAGGAAGAATAATAAGTATCTGATGATTTAGAATGGAGAAATTTCTCACAAAAGCACGGAAACATGCAAAATATGGCCTTTTCTGGCTTAATTTGTCTCTAAATCAAAATGCAAAGCGATAACATGTGATTTTTTTTCAATGAAATATTTGTTCATGCTTAGGAAAGCCATTGAGGAGAAATAAGAAGTATCTGATTACTGAAAATTGAGATATTATTCATAAAACTTGTGACCCAATTTTTGCAACGGTCACAATATAATCCTTTGGTCACTGGGTCGGCTATATCGTTACATGTATTTATATTGTTAATAGTTTAAGTGTTAAAATTTTTGTCAGTAAATGTTTAAGCTAAAATTATTTGTCAATGCTCCATAGTTTTATGTTCGAGTGATGTTTAGTTTTTGCTTAATTGCCACGGGTGGTGTCATTAGAGTTAAGGTTTGTAAATATTTGATTCACTTGGTCAAACATCAATTTCTCTATTTAATATTATATATATTAATATTTGCGTTTCTCGTTATTTATCTAACAAAAATATGATGTTAAAAATCAATTAAATAAATTTTCATGCAAGTAAATTTAAAATAAAACAATATATATTGATAAGACGAAACAAGCGTTAGTATACAAAAAAATGCATGTGCTCTAAAATTAAAATATAATTCTATATTCAACCCTGACACCAACCCAAACAAAAATGATAAAAAAATTGTAAACCCTTAAACTCTGATACGGCGAAAAAGACAGGGCGGTGCGATGCGAGGCAGGGAGGGTCTGCGATGGAAAGCGGACTGTTAAGGGATAAAAGAGGGCGGACAACAGGTTTTCGCTCTCTTGATAATGTTCCACCCGGAGGTGTAAGTTGTGTGTGGCTAATCAAGGCAAGTGATTCGACAACGTTAGTGTCGTGTGTCTAATAGTGGCTCGAAAACGCCATTTCGTTCGCTGGCGGCAGCTATACGCTATTTTGGACATCAAGCCGGTGCAACCAACCGGTGGGAAGAAGTTCGTTGTGCCCGCAACGCCTCCGGGTGAATTGGCTGCTCGTCATTAGGCCAATATTCGTCAGTGAGTCCAGCTATCATCGGCCGTTCGTCATCAGGCCAAGACTGGCTGAAAATTCGAGATTTCCTGTACCTGAAGCGGGACGCCGCCGCTGCGTCCGTTACATCACGAAGACAACTTCGACGACGAGCACCGATCATCGTTCCAGAGTCCCCTCGCATCCTTTCAGTCGACCAACCAGCCAAGCAGCCAACAGCACGCGGTGTGCGGAAACAACGATTTTCCGTCAATATGCGCAAGTAAAATTTACCCTACTTACTAACAATATTGTTTAAAACAAATAGTTTAAAATAAATTATGTCTGGTCTAGTAACGATATTTAACTGTTTTTTCTAAGTTCTTTGCTTGTTTCCGCTTAAAATAATCGTTAAATTTTCGCTCAGTGACCATAGGTGGGTTGAAAGTCCGCCCAGTAAATTATCCACCAGGAGACCAAAAGTGACGACCCAGAGCGGGCAAGAATTCGAGTCGCGAAAGTGAACGAGAAATTGTAGTAGAAGTTACTCAAAACGTAACAAACTACGTAAAGTATGCAAAATCATGACTGTTTATGCTTCGTTTGCTTCTAAATCCAAATTCAATACTCAATACTACAATTTTTATTCTCGCTTATTTTCCGTCGGTCTATTTCCGCCACTGTTGTGGCCAATTACCGACGCCCAGGGAGGCGACTCCACACTACATACCACATACTACAATTACTGATATGTGATTTTTTTTTTCATTTAAATGTTTGTGTTTATTCAGGAAAGACATTTGAGGAAAAATAGAAAGTATTTGATTGCTAAAAATTGGAGATATATATATATATATATATATATATATATATATATATATATATATATATATATATATATATATATATATATATATATATATATATATATATATATATATATATATATATATATATATATATATATATATAATATATATATATATATATATATATATATATATATATATATATATATATATATATATATATATATATATATATATATATATATATATATATATATATATATATATATATATATATATATATATATATATATATATATATATATACATATATATATATATATATATATATATATATATATATATATATATATATATATATATATTTATATATATATATATATATATATATATATATATATATATATATATATATATATATATATATATATATATATATATATCTCAAAACTATCGCGAGGCACCCGATTTCCGTGCAGATACTCATTTCGTGCACTTCGTGTGAGAATGATATGAAAAAAAAATCAAATATAAGAAGATTTTTTAAAAAAAGTGTTTGAAGATGATATTTTGGCTTTCTCCTAGAAAGGTATAGCAATCACTTGCAAAACCGGAAGTATAAAAGTGCTCCAAAGGGCACTCACTTTTCTCAGAGATGGCTGGACCGATTTTCATGAAATCAATTGTAAATCTAAGGTCTTGTTATCCCATAAGACCCTATTCAATTTTATTGTAATCGGATTTTTAGTTTCGAGGTTATGTATCAAAATGTAAAAATCATGAAACATTATTATCTCGAAAACTACACAACTGATTTTAACAAAACTGGTTTCAAAAGAACGGGCTACCTAAAAAATCCTTAACTTTTGAATTTTATAAAGACTGAACTTGTGGTTTAAAAGCTATGAAAAGAAACGTGTTCCGAAGACTGTTTAAGCACACCCATGTTTCTCAGAGATGGCTGAACCGAATGAAATCATTATCAAATGGAAGGTCTAATTGTCCCTTAAGACCCTATTGATTTGTTTTGCAATCGGATTTACTTTGCCTGTTATGTTCTAAAATATGAAATCCAGCTATGAAAAGAAACATATTCCGAAGACTACTTGGACTCACTTTTCGAAGAGATGGCTGAACCGATTTCCACAAAATTAGTGTCAAATGAAAGGTCTAGCTGCCTCATAACACCCTATTGAATTTCATTGTAATCGAACTGTATCTGCGTCTGTAATGTACCGAAATGTGAAAATCACGAAACTTCATTATATCAGAAACTACACAACCGATTTGATCAATATCATCATCAGATGAGCGGGTTAGTTAAGGGTTAACTGATGAATTATGATTGAACACGTGGTTTCAAAGTTTGGCTGCCCTATACGTTCCCATTTCATTTGATTATAATCGAACTTAAGCAACCGTTATGTTTTAAATTGTTATTAAAACAACGAAAGTCTATTATCTCAAAGATTACACGACTTATTTGAACATAACTAGTGTCATGCGAACGAGTCATCTCTCAAACTTACAAATAACAAACTTCATAACAATTTGATATGTGGCTCAAAAGTTACGGAAAGAAAAGAAATTCAAAGACTGTTTAAAACTATGCTTTGATCGATATATGTGGCCTCAACATAATTTAAATGTGGTATCGTACTATTTTGACGTTCCCGGTGATTAAATTGTTCGAAATTGAGAGTCATTTCGCTATTTCTTAAGCTGGCTTAATCTATTTTTACAAATAATAAGTTTGAATGAGTAGGGCTGGGTATGACCGCTAGGTGGATTAATTTAGGTTTGTATACAGAAAAACACCCTAAATTTTTTTTGAAATTTGTACATATTTTTTCACATTTTAATACGAAGTGCTTGGGATAAGGAGCTGCACGGAATTAGGACAGCTCACAGCACAGTATCCAAATTCGGAATTTTAATGCTCAATTCGCCTTCATTCACCTGTTTGCAGAAAAACAAATGTTTTGAATTAGTGCGTGTCAAGCATAAAAATTCTAAATTTCTGATGTTTTCGTAGTTTTGTGAATAGCAAAATATTATAAGATTCAAATTTTTTAACTTTAAAATAACATTTTAGATCTGGTTCTCTACCCTCTGGGCATTTGGAACCACGTTTTTAGAAATATCTATATTTGGAGGTGTTCGACTAGTTTGGGCTATATTTCAAAAACCAGAAATTGCCATCATAGAATTAAAAATGATGTTTGGAGTAAATTTCCGGCTTTTGAACATTATCCAGTTTTCCAGAAACCAATAGTTATCATACTAGTTCCGTCATACCAAATTCGAAAATAGCCAAATTGAATGGTATTTGCCTTTGGGTATCAATCCCGATTCTGATGATATCCATCTTAAATGGTATTGGGTCATTCTACAGCCGAATATACACCAGGAACGAAAGGAATAATATCAATTAGATCAACTGCATTATGGAATTTCATATTTGTATATACAATAAGATAAAATAAATAGTTGAAGAAGAAGATTGTAGCTGGTAATTCGAGTTCTTTGTACAGTACGATATTTACTAATTTCCGAAAAGCAGGTTTATTTTTTCCAAATAGTTTATTTGAAACGGAACAATATAATCTAATGTTCAACGGAGCCAAACAACCAGGAGTAGTCTATATGGAGAGAATTTTTTTAAAAGGTAAAAACTTGAACAAATTTTCTCAGAGACTGAATGTAGTGTTTTTCAGAAACAATTTGCATTGAAGTGCTCTGATAGTTGGAATTCGACAAGCCACCACATTTGTACAAATGAACAAATAAACGATAAAATAAGACGAATGAAAAAAGCGTATACTATATAATATGATGAAAAAAGAAGTTTGCCTAGTCCGTCGTTATGATTGTGGATGTGTGTAACGTATTTCTTCTATTACTTCCGCTTTCCGTCTAAATTACCTAATGTTTGTCAAATCGAATAGTAGAATGACAACCAGCAACGAGACTAGCACATACACTAAGGTCGCTTTTTGCGCGGTGTTTTTTTTTACGCGGTTTCCGGAATTTACGCAGTTTTTTTTACGTGGACTCCGGAATCTACGGGGTTTTTTCACGCGGATTCCGGAATTTACGCGGGTTCCGGATTACGTAACACTAAAAATCTAGATTTCAGAATTCCTCCCCCCTCCTATGTAACGATGAGTAACGTTCGATGACTCCCTCCCCTAAAATTACGTAACGCTGGACAACCGGAACTTCCTCTTCTAAATTTGCAATTTTGAGCAAACATCACAGTTACGTAACGGTCTCAACTCCCCTCTTTACCCTCTGTATAACTATAAGTACTATAAGTAACGCAGACTTAACCCCCCTCCCCCCTTTCATGCGTTACGTAATTTGTGTACGACGCCTTACGGTTAGTAGTCAGTTATGTAAAATCTGTAGGTTTGTGTCTCCTGATACGGTGGAATGATCACTAGCGAATGGACCATGCGGCCTTGTGCTCGACGGAGATGATAAAACAAATGATGGTTGGTACTAAATGAGATTTGTGTATGAAACAGTTCGCATATTGCACCCGCAGAGTGTTTCCTATGGGATGAATTTAAACACTGGGGTGAACCGTTACTTGTTCCTAATAGTCTATGGAATAGACTTCTGTCAAATAGAAAATACTCAAAATATTTGAATTATTTCTCAAGGTTGTATAATATAAATGTTCCGACACTTTGGTTCACCAACTACCAAATGTTTCTACTACTATTGCTAGGTAATTTACATCAAAACGTACGTTTAGTCTATACGTTTATTTTTTTCACGTCAAAAATAGAATGGCGTCCAGCAGTATCGAACCAGCAACTAGCGATGGATCCTGTTCTGATTGGCAATCATCACTTCTTGACAGCACGGCCCGTTTGACGTATCTGTACGAGAGTAAAATATGGACTGACGTGGAATTTATGGTCGGGCAAGAGCCAACCGCTAAAGAAAAAATTTCCGCGCATAGGTTCGTTCTTGCGATGTCGTCCGCTGTCTTTGAGATTATGTTCAAAGGAAAATTCACAGAACGCGATGATACAATGATTAATGTACCGGATATGGATCCGGCAATATTCGAAAAACTTCTCAGGTAATCAAACTTACATACTAAACTTGTAACTTTCCTCATTTAACCAGAATAGTGACTGAATCTTGATTGTTATTTTCTAGATATATTTATACCAACAATGATGGCCTTACAACAGTGGACGAAGCATTTTCACTATGGGGCTCAAAAGTATATGTTGAATGGTTTAACAGAGCGCTGCATTGAGTTCATTAAATCAGGACTTAAATCTCAAAACGTTTGCAGAGCGTTTGAGTTCGCCAAATTTTACGATAAAACTGATCTCGCAATAACATGCATAGAGTTTATGCAAAATCATACGCGCGATGTGATCAATGAAAAATCTTTCATTTTTTGCGCTTTAAGTACAGTTGTTACTATATTCGAACAAGATCAATTATCTATCAATTCGGAGTTGGACCTTTTTTGCGCTTTAGAACGATATGCTGTGTATTACAATCAACTGTCAGATATTTAAAAAAACGAGAACGAAAACGAGAAGAAATCGAAAAACTGATCGAAAAAATTAGAAACCGGTTCATTCAGTTCTTCATTGACGAAGTTTGCTAAACATACAACTCAGCAGAAAATACCTGTAATTCGTGATGCGCTTAAACATATTCGCTGGTTATCTTTACCGGCGTCTGAGGTAGCACCTGTGTTTTCGAAAACTGACTTATTAACGGAATCAGAAAAATTGAGTATCTTGTTGAATATTTGTTCAACTGAGTCGGCTCTGGGAATGCCACTGGGCTTCACTAGAGTTAAAGAAGTTCGATCGAAGAAGTACTGTTCATTTTGCAGAAAGTGTTTGCCCAATGCGTCAAACCGTTGTGGATGTGGAAGATCCTATTAGAACTTTTATTAGGAAAAAAGGAGACCGCTTGTAACTTCACATATATTTTATCAAATCATTGAAGCAGTGACATCGTTTATGAAATGAGTAGTCTGAAATCAGTGCTTTTTTTAATTATTCTAATCATTTGTTCTGAAAAAAAAATATCTTAAGGAACAAAGTTATAAGCTAGAACATGTCGATAATTTCTTATTTTTTTGTAATAGTAGTTTAGTAATTATCACAAGAATGTAAAAATGCAGGTTACATGCGTTACTGCTCAACACTTTATTGTATCTCGAAACTGTTAAAAATTCATTAATAAACTTGATTGATTTTTTCTCATTGTGTATAAATCAAATAAAATTCGAAAACAGACCCTTTTTTCTTTAATTTTATCATAGCTCATCTTCCTAAATGCATCCATTTTCTAGTTAGAGGGTTAGGGCCCCTAACCCTCTAACTAGAAACATTTTCCAGCCTCCAATATTCATTCCCTTTCAGACATATAAAGTCAAGTTTCCCTGTAATTTTTTTTTGGCAGATAAATACCTCTCGTTGACAATTAACAATGGAATCCTTTTTTTGCACTATGATTTCTGTTTCTTTCCCAGAGCTGAGAATGGAGGATTGTCTGTATGATCCGGGCCGCTCTGAGGCAACCCTGAGCTTAAAGTAGAAAATATGACAAGGCTGGATGAAATAATCTCACCTGCTCACTATGTTAGGTACCTGCCTTGGAAAATAGTAGTTAAGAAATCAAATAATGATAGTGAATTGAGCGTTTACCTATGGTGCGATGGTGACGAGAAAAATAAAAACTGGAAATGCTCAGCATCCGTCGAATTACGGCTGCTTTCTGTACTACCCCAGATAAATACTTTTGTGCGCAAATACGTACACACTTTTGATTGTAAAGAATCCGACTGGGGTTATGACGATTTTCTAAAGTGGGATGACGTCCTACGCCCGAGTTGTGGTTTTATTCTGAATGATACCATTACCGTGGAAGTGCACATTTTGGCTGATCCTTCCCAAGGTATTCCCTGGGATTCAAAACAACGTACCAGTTTTGTAGGAATGAAAAAACAAGTAGCCAACTGCTACATGGTTTCGCTTCTACAAAGCCTTTATTTCAATAAAAAACTGAAAATGGCGGTTTACAACACATCAACCAGTCGCAATTCAACTGCTTCCGTTTTGCGAAAAATATTCCAAGATTTGCGAACTATGATCCAACCTGTCGAAACGAAGATGTTGGTCCAACATTTATGTTTAGATGCATTTGACTCACCAATGAAACATGATGCTCGAGAGTTACTTCAAGTGCTTGTCGACAAACTATGGATTGATATGGAGGAAACCATTTCTGGTCTATCTGAGGGCGAAATGATAACATACATTAAATGTTTAGAGGTGGATTACACCAGCAATCGCACAGAAAAATTCCGTGACATTCAGCTGAACATTAAGGGAAAGAAAAACATCATGAAGTGATTCAAGGATTATATCACCACGGAAATCCTAGATGAGGATAACAAATATGAGGCGGGTGAATTTGGCTTGCAGGCCGTGGAGAAAAGAGTTCTGTTCAGAAAACTTCCTCCGGTTCTGCATTTGCACCTGATGCGCTTTCAGTACGATCCGATTACAAAGAGTTCCGTGAAGTACAATGGGCGTTTCGAGTTCTATGAGAGGATCAATCTTGATTCATTTTTGGAGAATCCGGAAGACACTCCAGCGATGTATCTCTTGCAAGCCGTCCTGGTGCATTCTGATGAGTCCAATTCCAGTGATTCTGATCCCCATGGTGGACGCTATGTTGCGTACATAATTCCAAAAAACAATGGCAAGTGGTATAAATTCGAAGATGAAATAGTACACTGCTGCTCAGCAAAGGCAGCTATCGAACAGAACTATGGCGGATGCGATAAAAATGGCGATAGTATTGCGTACATGTACGTACGAGAATCGGTAGCTCATCAGGTGTTGGAAGATGTAAGTATTTTTTTGACTGGCAAATGGCGTATTTGGAGTCGTGCAAAAAAGGATCGCGTTTTCAAAGATTCAATTATACTACTTGATTTAGTCAACTTACAAATTCTAAAAAGACAGCCAACCCGTTTCCAATTTAGTGACTACAAACAGCCACTTATCTACAATTAATGATGAACAATAACACTGTGCTACAAATGAAAAAAAAAAAAAATGCAAGAACTTCTGAAGTGACCTAGTGTAGCTTTTAGGTCTTGTTGAGTGTAATATTCGCTCATACTAGAAATTTTCCAAACACCTCCAAAGTCTGAATTTATGGTCAAAATATGGTTTTTGGACCTCAGTTGATAATTTTTTTTTAACTCAGTCATTTCTTTTCGGGTTTCAATTGATTTTTTTCGGTGATTTTTTCGGATTCGGATTCGGATTGATTTTTTCACCGAAAAAAATCAATTGAAACCCGAAAAGATTAAAGTTACGGTGATTCGAACCCGGAGAACACTCAGTCATTTCTCAACCGATTTTCAATATTCAAGCAGTTTTGGAAAGAGGATAAATAGAGCTTCCAAAACATTCACTGGTTTGTACTAATATCACTAAAACAGGTTGAGTTATTTGAGTTTTAATAAAAAATTTAGATTTTTTCACGAAATTTTTCAACTTAATTTGAAATTTGACACCTGTTTTTTGTGAGAAAGATACTCAAAATACACTGAAATTTTGAAATTATATTTAATGACGAATCAAACAAAAGTGGTTTTGTGAAAATCGGTGAATATTTGGCTGAGTTATTTTTTTTTTAAGAAAACCAAATTTTTGGCTTCTATCCCACAATTATTTCGCGGTGCTACAAATGGTTAAAAACGCAAGAACTTCTGAAGTGACCTAGTGTTGGTTGTAAGTCTTGTTGTGTGTAACATTCGCTCTTACTAGAGATTTCCCAAATACCTCTATAATTTGAAGTTATGGTTAAAATACGGTTTTTGGACCTCAGGGCATACATATTTACATATTTTACATTTCTCAACCGGTTTGCAATATTTAAGCAGTTTTGGAAAGAAGATAAACAGAGCTTTCAAAAAATTTACAGGTTTGTACTAATATCACTAAAACATGTTGGGTTATTTGAGTTTAAATAAAATTTATAAGATTTTTTCACACAATTTTTTAACTTAATTTGAAATTTGCCACCTATTTTTGTTAGAAAGAAACTACAAATACATTACAATTTTGGAAGTATATTCAATAAAGACTCAAACAAAAGTGGTTTTGTGAAAATCGGTGAATATTTGGCTAAGTTATAGATTTTTTAAGAAAACCAGATTTTTTGGCATCTAACACACAATTGTTTCGCGGTGCTACAAATGGTAAAAAATGCAAGAGCTTTTGATGTGACCTAGTGTGGGTAATAGCTCTAGTCAAGTGTTAATAGCGCGAATACTTGAAGTTTTTCAAATACCCCTAAAATTTGAAGTTATGGTCAAAACCCAGTTCTTAGACCTTAGCTCCCATTTTTATGTATAACTCGGTTATTTTACAACTGGTTCTTTTTATTCTCGCCGTTTCAGAAAGGCAAAAAATATTACTTTAAAAACATATAAATATGTCTATAGAGTTTACCTATAAGTTTGATTCGTCATTGAATATACCTTCGAAGTTTTAGTGTGTTTGTAGTAGCTTTCTCACAAAACAACAATATCGCACGCTAGCCTGGGGGCTAATAGCGGTCTCGATCAACTAGGTTAGCTGAGAAAATTTGTAATCGATCTTGTTTTTGCCACGTTTTGCATGTTCTAGAATAAGTACAACGATACACCGTGCCCCAGTGCTGTGTCGAGAAAATTTCCACCTCTCACAGATCCTCGACCTGATCGGGAATCGACCCAGATATCACAACCGTGTGAGACAGCCGAACGACATCGCTAACCACGGAGCCACGGGGACCACATAAATTTTTTCACAAAAATAGGTTAAAAATTATATTTAAACTCAAATAACTCAACATGTTTTAGTGATATTAGTACAAACCTGTAAATGTTTTGAAAGCTCTGTTTATCCTCTTTCCAAAACTGCTTAATATTGCAAATCGGTTGAGAAATGACTGAGTTAAAAAAATGTATGCCCTGAGGTCCAAAAACCGTATTTTGACCTTAACTTCAAATTATAAAGGTATTTGGAAAATTTCTAGTATGAGCGAATGTTACACTCAACAAGACCTACAACCTACACTAGGTCACTTCAGAAGTTCTAAAGCCTGTATTACACTCTTTGACCGAGCGTCAAATATTTGTCTTTTTTTGACAGATAAAAATTTGGTCAAATATAATTGTTTGTCACTCTTCAATTTTAATATGGGGGGGGCATCGGAAGACTTGGTTTTCAATATTGAGCCGAAAAAGATGAAAAATAAACATAACTAAATGAAGTGTTTTGATCTCATTTTAAGCTGGATTAACGTAGAGAGGATGTTTTTACACGAAAATTTCAGTAATTTTAAGCGGAAAAAATGTTGTATTCAGATTTTTGATACCTTGTTCCTAGATTTTTTTAAAAATCAGAATGTGTAATTTTGTTAAATATAAAATGAAAAATCGAGGAAAAAACAAATTTTCACCGATGAAATATTTTCGGGTGTTCATAATTTGAAACTAGAGGGCTAAAACTATGATCCTACGGAGAAACATTTTAGGTACATTGACTTTGTATAAAAACCTTCTTTAAACATAGCGTGCGGCGTACTAGAGCGTCTGTGACGGAGCTGAGGTTGAGTAAGGTAACGTTAACCATATTCTGGCAATGGCAGCCACCAGAAAATATCCTACCAAGAACATTTTAGAAGTTTAGACCTAGGTGAACGAATAGAAACAACGACATCTGTAAAATATTTTTCGATATACAGCCTGATAAGAACGACTAATTAGAATTGTTTCTCGACATTGTACAGCATATAAAGCAAGCATTAGAAACATTAAAATTATGTACCCTTAACACCCACGGTTGATATGGCGTAATGATAAGCTTAATTTTCGATTTACATATTACATTGACACAGTTTAATAGCGCTGACGGCGCCAATTGCAGAAGAGGGGATCCGATGTAACGACTCTCACTCGACCAGACACCGAAGTTGGGTGAAAGTGTTTACGAACTGTTGTACGTTCCTTGGTTTTGGGTTTTTAATGCATAAGCCAAGCTATCGAGTATTCACGCGATAAGATCATTGTATTGTGTACACGTAAGCCGATCGATTTGCGTGCAAAAATCATCGGCAAGAGACGCAAGTGGCTCCAGTTGGTTACGATGCTGAGAATCGTCTTCGGATTTTTATTTCTGTTATGTTTATGCGGCATCCCATAGGGAGCAGCAGAGCGCAGGATTGCGTGCGTGAGTGCTAATCGCATTATGCAAACACTTCACGTCGCTTTCGATTGTCCGAAAAATAAGTGCGGGTGCGTGCATATACTTGACACGACCACACGCATAAAGTCCTATGACAAGACGTGACAGCTGGTCACCGTTACATTCAACCAATTTGAACCGGCTGCTGATTGGCTGAATTCGATAACGCAATCGTCACGTAGAAAATACAACGAGGTTACTTTTCACTGTAAAGCAGTGATGCTGGAGAGTTATAATTTAGCTATTATAATTGTTCATAAATAATGATGCAAAAGTATGCAAGGTACATGATATTAACGAGTAATGTATTTCACTGTTATAACTTGAAAAATGCATTGATTAATCGTTTATTACTATTTCGGTTGAAGTCCAAGAAACTTTTTGGGTACCAAGCAACTTAGGAAGAAAAAATTTGATAATAGAAGTATGCTTTATTGTACATAAAATAATAAATAAGAATTGAGTATTATTCGCCTCTATATTGCAATTTTAATTTGTTTCATTTTCATTGACCTGCAGAAGTTGTTAAAAATAATCATTCTGGCATCAACGGTATGGAGCGTTCAAAAAAATTTCGACGGGGATGACGGCCATTACGAAAAGAAAAATAAGAAGCCAGCTGTCGCGTCTTGTCTTAGATAAAGTCGAGTGTTCGCTATAAACGTTGAGCATGAAAAAATCCGGACATATGATTTTTATTTTATGAGCGAAATTTCGAAATTTGTCAGAAGTGTCCCACATGAAAGGATTGCCAATTAGGCATTTTGTATGGTGTGATTTGACAACCCAAGTAACACACGTTGGTATAGAATAGTTGACGTTACCTATTCCATGACTTCTCTATCACCAGAAAAGCGCAAAACATGAAGGCTACTCGAATAAGTACCGATAACTGCATGAAAGCAAACCAACTTGATAGAATTAAGTGGCAAAATACATCTCGAGTACTAATACGGCAATGCGCAAATCTGTTGCTATGACAACTGTTGACCAGCGCATGCGCAAATGTGTTGTGTCTGCGCAGTGCAACTAGATCGACAATAGCTATTATCAGTGGCAGTTTCAATTGATTATAAATTGATGACAAAAAATAATATTCAACCTTTCAAAAAGAGTTGTTTCTTTCGCTTGAATATTGAAATTGTTTTCGGATAGTTTTAACGTTATCTGGATATAAAATCTAACAGAACTAGAAAACGTTGTTAGATATACAATAACAAAAAACTGAAGTGATATTGGTTACACTGCAAGCGTTTTGTTTATCGTTTGATGGCGCGTTTTGACCTGCTTCGAATAAATATAGCAATCGTTCATAAAATTTAAATATTAATTTGATCAAGTAATTTTAAGTTGGGTGTTGAATGCGACGACTATTGTACTACGGAAAAGCATTTAACAGGTACATAGTGCTGTTATTAAATGGTGTAATGTCTTACGAGAAGACCAAGTGATAGTGATTGTTATTCTTGAACTCATGTTATTAAAAACATCACCAAAACCAGAAAAAAAACGAGCTTGTTTTCGAAATGCGGTTGTATTACTTCAACAAACAAACAACTTCAAACACAATATAATAACACAAGTTTCCAATTGCGCTTGTAGTACACTTATATGACTACCTTCGTTGTTACTTTTTTCCTAACATGTTTTGTGTGTTACTTGGGAAGCTCGGCCAAATCACTTGAGTTAAGGTCGGTTTTAGAGTACAAACCGAAGAAGATGGTTGAAATTAGAAGCGATAATCGAATTCCCATGCGTTGGATGTCATTGTAAGCATTCGTATTTTCAAAATCAGTGACGCTTTCCCCAGAGAAAGAGAAAACAACGCCAGTAGTCAATGAAATTTTAATATATGCACTTTGCCAAAAAGCAATCATATGAAAAAATTTTAAAGATGGTAGAATTAGTAAATGTTGAGTCCAACACTCACTCGAAATTTCATATATATGGATTTAGACAGATATCTGAACATTGTAATGAAATCAATACTGAAATATCTATACTGTATGAGAAATAAAACACAAGAGTTGGAAATAACATTAATCAGACTCAAAACAGTTTTTTCAAATTTGCAAACGATAAAATGAAGTCTAATAACTTCCCATCTCGCATGCAATATGGAGACTATGCCAGTATTGACTCAAAGCAAATCTTTGATTACTCTTCGCACTTACATGAACAAATAAATAACGTATCTGTTAAACAAATAGCTCTATATTTTTAGAGTAACGTCTTCTGAATCCAAAGATGATGAAAGATTTTTTCTAGCATGGACAGATTTGGAAAAAATCAATTTTTCATAAGAACTCGTACTTCAGTGAATTCAAACTTGTTTTTCTCTAAATCTGTGCATGCTAGTATAAATCTCTCATCATCTTTGGATTCAGAAGACGTTACTCTAGAAATATAGAACTTGAAAATTAAAGAGTCAATTTGAAACCTACTGTGGGAGACTGAGAAAATCAAGTTTCCATGAAAATACGTACTTTGGTGAATTTAAACTCGTTTTTCTCGAAAATTTGCATGCTAAAATAAATATTTCATCGCGTATTGATTGAGGAGAAAAAAAATTCAAAAAAATTCAAAAATGTAGAGCCTAAAAATTGAAGAACGATTTTTTTATTTAATTTTTAATGAAAATACGTAGTTTTGTGATTTTGTACTGAAATAATTAAGAAACATATTTCATCTACCTGATATGATTTGATACATGGAGCAATTGATACGTATGAAAATTCCCAGTGTTTGCTCAATCTGTTTAAAAAATTAGAAAAAACAACACAGACATATTTGCGTCTCACGAAAACGGAGAGGGGTCCAGAGCGATGGCATCTTTACCAAACCTTAGAGCAACTATTTCCCTTGAATAAAATTCCTAGTTTACCCTTGTGTTGAGTCGTCTCAAAGTATTGATGTATGCCAGATATTGAATTTTACATGGAAATAAGAACCAAATCAGACATCCAACAACTACAACAAAAGGTTGACATTTTCTACATTTGGTGCACAGAAAGCCTTTTTGCCTTCAACGCAAATGCAATATTATATCCTACACGAGGAAAAGAAATCCTGAACAGTCCAGTTGCATTCTTGGACAGCAAACTGTAGAAAGCTGTTATCAAATTAGAGATTTAGGAGCGATTATGGATTCTAAGTTTACATTCATTGATCACTACAATACGATCACCAATATATCCAACACATTTCGTAGATCAGTACAAAATAAAAAAACTTAGTTTGTTTCATATGTTAGACTTGTTTAAGAATACAATAGTGTTGTTTGGTCGCCTCATCAAGACGTCCATTCCAATAGAATCGAATCCGTACAAATACAGTTTTTGTTAAATGCACTAAGAAAGCAAGGTTGGAATTCATTTCCTCTCCCTTGCTACGAATCGCTGTGCATGCTTGTTAATAAAGAAACGCTTGGAAAATAAACGAGATTGCTTTGGTCACCCTTGTTAACGATTTAGTTTCACAACGCATATTTTCATAAAATTTGCTGAAAAACTCAACTTCTATGTAGGAGCGCGCTCATTAAGAATGCGAAAATTTTTTGTATTAAATTCTTATAGAACAGAACATGCTATGGCCGGGCCAGTATTGTGAAGTTATTGATTTAACGATGTCACGAAATGCTCTCAGAAACATATTGAATACTAGAATTACATAACTATATTTGTGATGTTAGCAATAGTTTTAAGATCATTCTGTGCCGAACACGCATCAGTATCGGATGTGTTTGGTGATCGCTCCGATAGAATATAAAACAAAAGACGCGCGAGCAAGTGTAGGCATTGTTTGCCTGGTCGAGTGAAGGTTCAAGGTCGCCCGCCTTTGTGCAACTGTTTCGCATCGTGGCTGTTTGCTGGTGCGTAAGCCGGAGCTGCTGTATTGGTGCTGCTGGCTGTAACGGCTGCAGCTTCGACCGTTCGGACAACCAACCCTGCTGAAAGGAGAAGTAAAGAGGTACGTGTTCTGTCGGCGCTAGTGCGCTAGATTTAGCGCGATGGAAGTAGATCCCTCGCCTCCCGTGCCACCATCCCCGAACCCCTCCGACCCTGTCCCTCCTGCCAACCCTTCCTCTGTTAATTCTCCAGTCCCCCCTCGCCCCAGGCTTTACCCGGACGGATCTCAGGGCAGCTTTACTGTTTTCTTTCGGCCAAAAGCAGGACCGAAATCGAAACCGTTAAACATCCTGCAGATTTCGAAAGACCTGACGGAGGGGTACAAGGCCGTGACCGAAATCTCCAAGGTCAGACCCAACAAGCTCCGTGTCGTGGTCAGCGACCTGGAACAGGCCAACGCTATTGCTCGCTCCGAGCTTTTCACACGCGAGTATCGCGTTTATATACCCGCACGAGACGTGGAGATCGACGGTGTCATAACCGATTCGAGTCTGTCGGTCGAGTGTATCTTGGCAAGCGGTTTTGGCTGCTTCAAAAATGCTTTGTGTCACGACGTAAAAGTAAAGATCATAGATTGCAAGCAATTGCGGTCTGTGTCTCTTGTCAACGGCACAAAAGTGTACACTCCGTCAGACTCGTTTCGTGTTACGTTTGCCGGATCTGCTCTCCCTAGCCACGTCTCGATCGATCGGGTTCGTCTGCCTGTGCGATTGTATGTACCTCGTGTTATGAATTGCACCAATTGCAAGCAGCTAGGCCACACAGCCGCCTACTGCTGCAATAAGGCACGATGTAGCAAGTGTGGAGAAACTCATGCGGACGATTCTTGCAGTGTAAATGCTGAAAAATGTATTCACTGCGGGGAAAATCAGCATGAGCTCTCCACATGCCCGGTGTACATGCAGCGCAGAGATGAAATCAAGAGGTTACTTAAGGAGCGTTCAAAGCGATCTTACGCTGAGATGCTGAAGAAGACCGTGACCACTTCTACCATAACATCGAACCCCTTTGATCTGTTGTCCTCTGAAGAAACCGATTCTGACGATTCACCAGCGGTAACAACTTATGCCAATCCTGGGGCGTCTAGAAAGAGGAAAAATATTTCCTCTCCTAAACTTCCCCGAAAAGGTCCTAAGATTTCCCAAAGTTAAATGAAAGTTACAAACAAACCAAACAGTGCTGCGGAAAAACCGAAGCAAACTTCTCCTGGGCTTGCAAATTTAAAGTTCCAGAAGGAGTTCCCAGCACTGCCAGGAACATCTAAAACCCCAGTTGTTCCTTTTGCACTCCCAGTTGATGAAACAAACTCTGGATTAGTGAAATTTTCTGACATTGTGGACTGGATTTTTGAAACTTTCAATGTACCCGATCCAATTAAAATTTTTCTTACAGCATTCCTCCCAACAGTTAGATCATTTTTGAAGCAGTTGACTGCCCAATAGCCCCTTCTTGCAGCGATTGTATCCTTCGATGCCTAATTCATCTGCGTATACGAAGGATTCCATCTCTGTCTTACAGTGGAATTGTAGAAGTATTTTACCAAAAATGGATTTATTTAAAGTTTTAATAAATAGAAACAAATGCGATGCATTTTCCCTTTGTGAAACTTGGCTTACTTCAAATATTGATCTCAACTTCCAAGATTTTAATATTTTTCGCCTTGATCGAGACACCCCATATGGAGGAGTACTTTTAGGGATTAAAAAGTGCTATTCTTCTATCGTATTAACCTCCCCTCGATTCCAGGCATCGAAGTTGTCGCATGTCAAATGACAATACAAGGTAAAGAGCTTTGTATTGCCTCAATATATATTCCTCCCAGAGCACAGGTTGGCAACGGTTGCTCTTTGATTTAATAGAACTTCTTCCCTCGCCACGTTTGATTTTGGGAGACTTCAACTCTCATGGTGTGGCTTGGGGTTCCCCCTACAATGATAACCGCTCCTTTTTAATCTATAACCTTTGCGATGACTTCGACATGACTATTTTGAACAACGGTGAAATGACACGTATCCCGAAACCTCCAGCGCGCCCAAGCGCTTTGGATCTATCCTTATGTTCGACGTCGCTACGGTTGTATTGCACATGGAAGGTAATCCTCGATCCTCACGGTAGCGATCATCTGCCTATTCTTATTTCAATTACTAACGGTTCAACTCGCATGCGACCAATTGACATTCCGTATGACCTCACACGGAATGTCGATTGGAAGTTATACGAGGAAATGATTTCAAAAGCGGTCGAGTCGATTCAACATCACCCACCACTTGAAGAATACAACCTCCTCGCGGGCTTAATCCTCGACGCCGCGTTGCAAGCCCAAACGAAGAAATATCCCGCCGTAACGATCAAAGAGCGGCCTCTAACTCCGTGGTGGGACAAAGAGTGCTCCGATGTCTACACGCAAAGATCCGACGCGTTTTTGGCCTTCCAGAAGGGAGGTATACCCGACGACTATATACGGTATTCGGAGCTTAATACCAAGCTTAAAAGCCTGGCTAAAGCAAAGAAACGCGGATATTGGCGTCGGTTCGTGAACGAGACGTCGAGGGAGACATCGATGAGCACTCTTTGGAACACAGCCCGAAGAATGCGGAATCGCGTAACGGTCAACGAAAGCGAGGAGTCTTCAAGTCGATGGATATTTGATTTTGCCAGGAAAGTATGTCCGGACTCTGTTCCTGCGCAAAACTTTGTTCGTGATACGTCTCCGGGTCACGACGCAATAGAATCACCTTTTACGATGGCAGAATTTTCAGTTGCCCGTCTGTCCTGTAACAATAACGCACCTGGGTTAGATAGAATCAAATTCAACTTGTTGAAGAATCTACCCGGCAATGCCAAGAGGCGCTTGTTGAACTTGTTCAATAAGTTCCTTGAGCAAAACATTGTACCGCAGGATTGGAGGCAAGTGAAGGTGATCGCCATCCAAAAACCAGGGAAACCAGCTTCTGATCACAACTCTTATAGGCCGATTGCAATGCTATCCTGTATCCGGAAATTGATGGAAAAAATGATACTCCGTCGTTTAGACCACTGGGTCGAATCAAATGGTCTACTATCAGATACTCAATTTGGCTTCCGCCGTGCCAAAGGGACGAATGATTGTCTTGCGTTGCTTTCAACAGATATTCAGCTGGCGTATGCTCGCAAAGAACAAATGGCGTCTGCGTTCTTGGACATTAAGGGGGCTTTCGATTCCGTTTCTATTGACATTCTTTCGGGTAAACTTCACCGACAAGGATTTCTCCAATTTTGAACAATTTTTTGCACAATTTGCTGCCCGAAAAGCACATGCATTTTACGCACGGCGATTTGGAAACTTTTCGCATTAGCTACATGGGTCTTCCCCAGGGCTCATGTTTAAGCCCCCTTCTTCACAACTTTTATGTAAATGACATCGACGAATGTCTGGCAAATTCATGCACGATAAGACAACTTGCAGACGACAGTGTAATCTCTGTTACAGGAGCCAAAGCTGCCGATTTGCAAGGACCATTGCAAGATACCTTGGACAATTTGTCTGCTTGGGCTTTACAGCTAGGTATCGAATTCTCTCCGTAGAAGACTGAGATAGTAGTTTTTTCTAGGAAGCATGAACCTGCTCAGCTTCAAACACAATTAATGGGTAAAACGATTTCTCAGGTTTTGGTACACAAATATCTTGGTGTCTGGTTCGACTCTAAAGGCACCTGGGGTTGTCACGTTAGGTATCTGATGAAAAAATGTAAAACAAAGAGTGAATTTTCTTCGTACAATAACCGGACAATGGTGGGGAGCCCACCCAGGAGACCTTATAAGGCTTTACCAAACATCGATATTGTCTATCATTGAGTACGGGTGTTTCTGCTTCCGCTCCGCAGCAAACACACATTTGATCAAACTGGAGCGAATACAATATCGTTGTTTGCGTATCGCCTTGGGTTGCATGCAGTCGACCCATACGATGAGTTTGGAGGTCTTAGCTGGAGTACTACCATTGAAAAACCTCTTCTGGAGCCTGTCTTCTCGCATTCTTATCGGATGTGAGGTCTTGAACCGTCCTGTGATTGAAAATTTTGAAAGGTAAATCGAACTCAATTCTCAAACCCGTTTTATGACATTGTATTTCAATCACATGTCCCATAATTTTAACCCTTCTTCGAATATTCCAAATCGTGTCGACTTATCAAATACTTCTGATTCTACTGTGTTTTTCGATACATCCATGATAGAAGAAACTCGTGGAATCCCGGATCATTTACGCGTGCAGCAGATCCCCAAAATTTTTCCCAATAAATATCGAAACATCAACTGCGACAATATGTTCTACACTGACGGATCACTTCTTGATGGGTCCACTGGCTTCGGTATTTTCAATAACAATTTAACCGTCTCCCATAAGCTTGATAATCCTGCTTCTGTTTACGTCGCAGAATTGGCTGCAATTCAGTACACCCTAGGGATTATCGAAAAAATGCCCACGGACCATTATTTCATCTTTGCGGACAGTCTCAGTTCCATTGAGGCTCTCCGATCGATGAAAGATGTTAAGCACTCTCCGTATTTCCTGGGGAAAATACGGGAACATCTGAGTGCTTTATCCGAAAAATCGTATCAGATTACCTTAGCGTGGGTCCCTTCTCACTGCTCGATACCGGGCAATGAGAAAGCGGACTCTTTGGCTAAGGTGGGCGCAACAAACGGTGAAATTTATGAAAGACCAATTGCCTTTAATGAATTTTTCTCATTTGTACGTCAGAATACGATCATCAGTTGGCAAAATGCTTGGACCAGAGGGGAACTGGGAAGGTGGTTACATTCCATAATCCCCAAGGTGTCGACGAACCCGTGGTTCAAGGGGTTGGATGTAGGTCGGGATTTCATTTGCGTGATGTCCCAGCTTATGTCCAATCACTATAGATTTGACGCGCATCTCCGTCGTGTTGGGCTCGGGGAAAGTGGTATCTGTGCCTGTGGTGAAGGTTATCACGACATAGAGCATGTGGTTTGGTCATGCCCTGTACACCGTGACGCCAGGTCTAAATTAATAGCTTCCCTGCAGGCCGAAGGTAGGTAGTCGGCTGTTCCTGTTCGTGATGTCTTGGCGAGCCGTGACCTATCCTACATGTCCCTTATATACGTTTTCCTGAAATCCATCCACGCCCCAGTTTAATCCTATTCCCTTCCGCCTACATCCAACCAAACGACAAGAACACGTTAAGACCCCGGATCCGGAAACAGCAACTAGACCCGCACGATACTCTCAGGTCCCGAGGGAGACAACCCAATATGCCAGTCCGTAATATCTTGGCCCAGCAGCGAAACATGTGCTTACCTATGGCAATTAAAACCATCATACAGAAAACCAGTGCTTTTAATGCAAAATATTATAGCTTTAAGTTACATTTAGTTTCAGCTCGTAGTCGGCAGCGAGGATAAAAAGTTTGCTTTTAGTTATTAAGATACTTTAGAAAGTAAGCTATCAGATATAATTGGCGCCGTTAAACATTAAATTGTATTTGTGCCGTGTCAAATAAATTATAGATGAACAAAAAAAAAACAGTTTTAAGATGTAGTCTACTGTCCCAAGTAACACATGTTGTTATAGACCAGTTGAGATAACTACTCTAATACAACTTCCAGTTATAGATTTCAGTTGACAATAATTTTTCCATGACATCTCTATCACCAGAAAAGCGCAACGATTGAAGGCTACTAGAACAAGTACTGATACTGTATGAAGTATCATCAAAACTTTATGAGACCAAGCCAGTTTGTTAGACTGAAGCTGCAAAATACATCTCGAGTACAAATACGGTAAAAAAAAACGATCAAAACAGGTTATTTTCAAGTTGTAATTGCGAACTAATCAAACCATCGTTGACGCAATCATAGAACTTTAAAATAAAAATAGTACGACGCTGATTTATATAGGTAATAATATATTAGCAAAAATAAAGGAAAAAAATAGTGATTATCCTATTCTGACCGAGCCCACACAATTGTGTAGGTAAAAAATGACGGATAACAAAATCTAAATCGAAGCAACTCCTATATAAAAACACTTGCTTGCTCCGGTTTTTTATTTTCCGTAGCAGCTGCGATGTTGACACTAGCGTTGTGAACAATATAACAATGAATAGGACGTTCGAAAAGCGAGAGAGAAGGTTTTGTTTAAGTCACCTTCTACTTACTTATATGGGCCCGGTCGGAAAGGGTTATGGCGTTTCGAATAATCACCAAAAAAAAAACGATATTAGATCAACCACTTGATGCATTTAATATAAAGTTCTACGTGCCGCGTAAACTCTGGAATCCGCGTAAAAAACCGCGTAAATTCCGGAATCCGCGTAAAAAAACGCGTATATTACGGAATCCGCGTAAAGAAAACCGCGTGAATTCCGAAATCCGCGTTAAAAAACCGTATGAATTCCGGAATCCACGTAAAAATTGTCGCGTAAAAAATCCGTAGCAATGTTTAATTTTCAAAATAAATTGTTACTGTCGCATGAATGTTAAAATTGTTTTCGCATAGTTTCAAAAAATGTATCAAAACTAGAGAACGTTGTTGGATATACGGTGCCAAAAATTTGAGTGATACACTCCCCCCACAATTATGGATCTCCCACAATTACGGATCACTTTTGTGTCTCATATCATTTAACTCAGTTCAACTAACGGTTCGAAGGCATGTAACATTTTTGCAGTAAAATATGCCATATTTGCTAGCTTCAAACACAGAAAACATCGTTCTTATTCCTAGATTGATGTATTTTTTATAGGCGTGAAATATTGTCTTCCAGAATCTATCAAAATATTTGTCGTTTTTCTCAATCAGCGTAAGTAGCACACTCATCATTCATAAGGTTCATATGCCATATAATCGCTAATTGTCGTGCAAAAAATAACTCATACACAAAGATCAAGGTAAGTTCTTCACGATCCATCAAAATGTTGATGGTTGATAACGATTTTTCTATAAAAACTAGTTATTTTCTAAGTGTTCCATAATAGGGACCAGGACAAGATAGTTCTCTATAAATATGGATCACTCCGATTCAAATGTGATTTTCACCAAATAAAACACCCATTAACTTCTATTGAGCTCTAAACGGAAGCTAAACAGTGCTGAGCCTTTGAAAAATATTATTTCCAAGGCACGAGGGGCAGGAAAGCTACATAAAGCGGGAAACTGTTATGATGTACCGTATACAATGGTTCATTGATACCTTCGGGAGCGACAGACGTGGACTCTCGATCTAACTGCAACCTCAAAAGCCATGCGGGATATTTGGGACTGTTTGAAATATGTTATTTCTTCAAATTACATAATTTGAATATGGTTTATTGAATGAATTCGTTGCCAAAAGCTGTTTTTATTATGCTGATCCATAATATGATGCGAAATGTCTCATAATTAGAACCGCTCTCAAAAGTGATCCATAATTGTGTATTTGGTGAGTTATGAAATAAACATACTTTCTGAGAAATATTCACAAAACATGGAAAGAAATACTCAATGAAGTGGAAGATTACATATTTCTGTGACTGAAAACATTGATAGATTACTTATAAACAATAAAATTGGTCAGAAATGATTTTTTGGATTCATACATCTTCTTAGGTGATCCATAATCGTGGGGGGACTGTATTGATTGCACTGCGAGCGTGTTGTTTATCTTTTGGCGCACTTTGACCCACCTCGAATAGTTTTATTGAAATCGTCCAAATAATTTCAATAGCAATTCGGTCAAGTAATTTTATGTTGGCTGCTGAATACTAGGACCAACCATAGGAAAAGCACTTTACAGGTACGTAGTATTGTTATTAGGCGTGTGATATTGAACTGGCGCGACTGCCCCGGCTGATCATTTTATACACAGTTTTACCAATAGTGCAGAAATCTGGAGGATAACTTTAGCACAAGTACCATTTGTGTCATAGTTATTGTTTGTTGAACTCGTGCTATTGAAAAAACATCTCCAAAACCAGGAAAAAACGAACTTGTTTCCGGAATGTGGTTCAATTACTGATAAAAACAATTTCTCACAAATGTTGTATTTTAAGTTGTTTTCTGTGCTGTTTTGATAACATCATAAACACAAGTTACAGACAAGTAGCGGCAGTTAATATTTAATAATCTTTAAAATACACTTATGCTATGAAATAACATCTCGAGAACAAGAATATAACAACACATGTTTTCAATTGCGCTTATATTACTCTTATATGTCTATTGTTATAGTTAATTATTTTCTAACATGTTTGGTGTGTTACTTGGGGTGATTGACGCAAATAAATAAACTAAACTAAAAAACAGGCATTTCAATGTTTTGTACCCGAGTTTTATCGTGCTCAATCGTTGACGCCTGGTATAATCAGGAAGAGCACTTCTAGAAGGTGTAGGTATCTATATAAGAATTTTTGCAACTCTGTGATTCTGACAAAAATTGTCGCTAAAGTTGCTGGTTTTTTATTATAGTGACCCCATTTTAACCACACATCGACTCAGTTGTTGGCAGAATATGTCCTGTCCTGTATTGTGTTTACCAGCGGTAGAATATGCCCATATCCGTGGAGACCTGCTGCGAGGCTAACTGGTTAACGGACAACAAAAACGTGCGGAAAGCTCCTGGTAAAATAGTGCGGGGAGGCAAATAAATCAACTATCGAAGCATTTTTTTCCTTCGAAAATTCCTGTTAGGTTAGCCTAACCTCGTGATCATCGCTAGCAATGCATTTTTTTGTGCTGCTCCACGAGAGTTATCTTGTTTACTCAGCATGAAACAGTGTCAGCGAATAACGAATAACATTCGATTGCCACCACTTTTCCCGGTGGTTGCATTTGCGGCTTTAAAATAAAAATTTATAGTCATTTCTATGGTTTAGTATGAGTATTCTGGGTAGCACCACAGAATATACCATTATGAGGTTGCATCTGAGACACTTTTGCGTTAGTGACACTGAGCTGGATTTGGTGTATGTGTGTTGCGATGTTTTTTGGGTAAATTTTTTTTAAAGGTCCGAAGAATGTTTGATTTTTCTCCCCAGGATAGAGTTTTTGAACCAGCAATGGAAAATAAAGTTTAATGAAAAATGAAGAAAATTATTTGTCTTTGAAAATAAAAGTTGTTTTTCCTCCAAATTGGTGATCATTAACTTTTTTTTTAGTACGAAAATGTCTCCAAAAAAATAGTAAGGTCCTGAAGAATTTGGTTCTTGGCTTCGGCTCAGGAAAACGCTGTGCAATTTGCAAAAATATTATGTGGTATATGTACCATAATAGTTTTTACAGGGAAGGAAAATTGGAAAGAAAATGATAATCATCTTTTGTAAAAAAACATACAAAAATTTAACAATGTTTCTTTTTTGTTACATTTTTTCGTTGGTAAGACTTTCAGAATAAAAGACTTTTGTTCGTGATTCAAGGCCGGGAAGCTTGCTCATCTACTCATCTATGTTGATACTTCAATTTTTATAAAGAACGTAGAACTGAATGGACAGGAATTAACGTGGTTTGTTGGAGTGTAGTGGAGTACGTTCGAATATACATGGTAATATTGTTGTGAATGACGAATTAGGTTGAAGAGGATGAAGTATGGTTGATTGCATTGGATTGTGAAATGATCTGACACTAGAAACATATTGAAGTGCGAGAAAGTATGATAAAGCATTTTGCGAGAAGATTTTTTTTCTATGGAGTGTCCTATTAGATAGAAGAAGAATTGATTACACAATGGTACGTAACATTAAATACCAGTAAACGTTCGTTTTATGTTACGCAATTCAATGAATTCTAGTTTAACTATTTTATCAGATAGAGCCCAATTGCAAACAGCATGCTCAACTCCCGTGCCACAGCTTTGCTATCACGCTATCAGCTCATAATTGCGATTAGAATCTTTTGTAGTGCTCCAGGAAATGCATCCCTATCACTATAAATTTATATCGTTCGATCGGTGGGCCACACCATTCATCCGCGGGAGGATTCCGTGGTGCAGATATAGCCAACTTTTATCGGCACTTGCTTAGCCGGTGCTTGTCGTCGCCTAACGAGATTTATGGGTTTTTGGCAAAATAGCTATACTATCACATGAATTTATGCGAACGTGCTGGGATACACGAATTCAGTCAGCTCGCTTTCGGGGAAGTTTTCGCTCAACAATGCTACGGATGAATGGGATGCTGTTTTTGAACCTTGTATGTACATTAGACTGGGACACGGTTATATGGGAAAAAAGCGATCGTGTTATTTTTTCGCTCCCATGAACTTTTCGTGTTCCTTATGGATTCTATAACAACTGTGTAACTTTTCAGATCGATTGGTGAAACGCCCGATTTTTTAAGTTTCAATACGATTTTATATGGGAAAATTCACTTTTTCAAAACTTATTCTCTATAAATTCCCAGTTGGGTCCTAAACATATATCGTTACATGCTATTTGTAGGAAATTTTCCTGGGAAAAACTCTTCTGAAGACCGTAAGGCGCTACGATGCTTGTAGTTATTCACCTCAAACTGATTGAATGTCTGACGGACGGCTCACCATTGAATTTTACTAGCAATACTGCTGCAGCATGCTGCTGTTGCAAATTCAACCATGTGATGTGAGAAATGATATCGCTTAAATTTATCTTGGAGGCTTCCCCAAAGATACTATTAGCGAAAATCACACTTTGAAAATTAATTCCACGCGAAATTATTTCTCATACTTAAGCAAGTCTGCAATAGCAGCATGCTGTAGCAGTGTTGCTGGAAAATTTCAATTGTGAGCCGTTCGTCAGACATTCAATTAGTTTGGGGTGAATAGCTGTTTCTACAAGCATCGTAGCGCCTTAC
This sequence comes from Wyeomyia smithii, assembly GCF_029784165.1. Taxonomy (NCBI): domain Eukaryota; kingdom Metazoa; phylum Arthropoda; class Insecta; order Diptera; family Culicidae; genus Wyeomyia; species Wyeomyia smithii. The sequence goes on from NC_073696.1 coordinate 240,708,846, forward strand.
GGTCTTCAGAAGAGTTTTTCCCAGGAAAATTTCCTACAAATATCATGTATCGATATATTTTTAGGACCTAACTGGGAATTTCTAGAGAATAAGTTTTGAAAAAGTGAATTTTCCCATATAAAATCGTATGGAAACTTTAAAAATCGGGCGCAAATCGGGCGTTTCACCGATCGATCTGAAAAGTTACACAGTTGTTATGGGACCCATAAGGAACACGAAAAGTGCATGGGAGCTAACATTTATTTTTTGTCCCACCCTAATGTACATAAGTATGGCGCGTGGCGGATAATGGTTGTATAGAATTTGCGCCCACGTGACTGCCAACACCGGCATTGCTGAAATGGAACCGTGCTATAGTCTGGAAGGAGCAGAAAAAGTGAGTTTCAAGCGAAAATTCAATGTTTCGAAGTTCAAAGATCAAAATACTTATGAAAAACACGTTTATCAGATTCAAAGTCTCCTAAACCGAGAAGATAACTGGAAGAATATCATGATTTCTAGTATGATCCAAGATAAACAGTAGACTTCAAATCGTTGAAGGAAGCCTGACATTATTTGAAAATCCAACATGAAATTATTCAATCGAATGTTTTGCAATCTTCAATTTGCAAAGGCAAATCAAGATCGAAAATGAATGATAGGATAGTATGAGGTGACCGTGAGAAAATATTCCAAGTATTGTCTCCTTTTCTTTCGGTTTCAATCCATTTTGTGTTAATTTCTTTCCCAAATCATGACTGGAAAATCGGCAGCAACAACTTCACCAATCGGTATCGATTTTAATATTGTTTTTGTTCTTCTGGCAATCAAATAGGGATGCCAGCTGAACCAGATTTTGCGTGTTATGTGGAAGCTTACTCTATTAATAAAAAAAATATTACAAATCTTATTTTTTTTGGTTTACTTTCGAGAATTCCAAATCCTTCCACTCGGTTTTGTACTCATTTTTATTCAATAAAGAATTGTAAAGATTTACTCCGTTAAAAGTTTGAACCCATTTCAACTCTTAACTTCTCTACGCCCTCCCTCTGTCCTCCAACTTTACCAATTAAATACATAAACCCATGTATACTTAAGGTAACGTCAAACTAGGTAAGACTTCTACAAAGTTGACTTTGTAAAAACTTTGCTCCAGACAAAAAAAATCACAGGAAGGTTGTATGCAAAGCCACGACCGCAGGTTTAAAGTAGAATACTTTTACAAGAAAGATAACCCGGCTGCTTGCGTGTCAGTCATTTTGACGTAGAACTACGTTTTTCTTTAGCCTACCACATAGGGATGTAAATAGGAAAACTATTACGAAAAGGGGACGAAATATGTCCCTTTTTAAATGCTTATAAATCGGTTTGTTTTCAACCGATTTCCTTCATTTTTGCAGCAATTGTTTAGAAAATTATACACTCATCTACCCAAATGTAGAAAATTGTTGATTGATTATGCAAACTATTGTACTATTGATAATTGTCAAGCCTTGTTTAAACGAAAATTACGTCCTCTGATTGGTCGTTATATGATTGCTTCCCAAGCATGGTCGACAGAATCATATACCTTGCAATTGAAAACATGCTATTTGGCCTATATAAGAGCCTGTTTCAGCCGAAGCCGCTCATAATAGTTCTGGACAGCGACAAGTTGTCAACAGCAGTCGTACTTCCTTAGCAGCACTAGCCCTGTGGTTGGTCACCACGTCTCAGGAGCAGCGCGGTTCTTCTCAGCGTGTGTCGCCAGACTGCCATTAATCCCCCGTGTAAGGGCAGCATGAAGATCGTCATCACCAAATCCAATCTTGAATAGCAAAATGCCTTTTTTCAAGGCAAATAAACAAGTCATTGAAAGTTAATAATTTTTGACAACGTAAGCAAGCATTCTGTGCGGATTCTAGCAGTTACATCTTTCGCGGCCGTCTAATTTACAGAAGGTGAAATAGCTTCCACAGTGCATGTTGTCCGTGTATCTTAACTCCCCCACTGTTGGGGCAGCACAAAGGTTGCGATCAGCAACCGATTTTGAACAGCAAAATGCCTTTTTTCAAGGCAAATAAACAAGTAATTGAAGGGTGAAAATTTCCTAGCATCAACACAAGCAAACATTCTTCGCGGGATCCTAGCAATCAAATTCTGTTGTAGTTTATTTAGTTAATACCCCCACTGTTGGGACAGCACGAAGGCTGCGATCAACATAACGGATTTTGAATAACAAACTGCCCTGTTAGAACGCATTCACAGAGGCAGTTAATTCGAATATGCAGAGCTAATATGAAGTCGATTCATTCAATTAGCATTAACAGAATTGCGTCGTCTCTCAATTGCTCAGTTGCAACATGATGCAACACGCGAAAGCGACAAACGAAATCGCTTGTTTGATATTACAAGCCGTAATACGATAGGGGTAATATCGTTGCGTGTGTGAGAGCACCATCGGTGTTTATTCGCTGGAAACAAATATCCAATGCGAATTGTGGAATAATTCGTCTAAAGAATATTAGAGAACTAGACAACTGAACAGAAGGGCGTGGCCTATTACGTAGTACCCTTCGGCTATAAAAGAGTGTTTCTGGGAAAACTAGCTACATTCATTAGTCGGAAGGTGAGCTGGATGGACCGTCCACAACGTTGACAGCAGTAAAAGCAGATACAGCACTCAGAAGTAACAGCGGGTTGCGCCTGTGGCTGCCTTCAAATTAAATAAATCACTTGCGCTGTGGTTGGTCACCATGTCTCAGTAACAGCGCGGTTCTTCTCAGCGTGCCTCGTCAGACTGCCATTATTCCCCCACTGTTGGGGCAGCATAAAGATCGTCATCACCAAATCCAATTTTGAACAGCAAAATGCCTTTTGACGTAGAACAACGTTTTACTTTAGCTTACCATACAGGGATGCAAACTGAAGAACTGGGACGAAATTTGTCCCTTTTCAAATGCTTATAGGTTTTCAACCGAGTTTCTTCATTCTTGCAGCAATCGATTGGAAAATATACATGCATCTGCCCAAATGCAGAAAAATGTTGTTTGAATCTACGAACTATTGCACTATTGAAAATTGTCAAGCCTTGTTGAAATTGAACAAGGGGGCTACCTACAAAACGGTAGTTGAAAAGGTCCTAGGGAAGGGGTGCAAGTGCGGGCACTCACCTCAGAAGTGACTCTCCAGCTTAAAAACCTGGACGAAATCACTGAGGGGTGCGACATTGCACAAGCCCTAAAAGCGAAGTGCGGGGTGGAGGTGGCTAAGGAGTCAATCCGCCTCCGCAAAGGTCCGCCGGGGACTGAGTCGTTGTCGGACATCGCCGTCATATCGGATCCCTACCGCATCCCTCCCGGAAACGGTAACTGGGTTGCGGATAAGTCCAGTTTGGCGGCCATATGTACGACGAGCAAGTTCCCGGTTCAGGAGGTTGTCTCAACCTCAAAAGAAGGGTACGTAGTTGCTAAGGTAAACGGAGTGTTCTACTGCAGTTGCTATGCTCCGCCACGTTGGTCTACCGAAAGGTTCACCCAGATGGTCGACCTCCTATCCATGGAGCTAACGGGCCTAACGCCGTTGGTGGTGGCGGGCGACTTCAACGCTTGGGCTGTTGAGTGGGGAAGTCGCTTCACGAACCAGAGGGGCCAGATCCTGTTGGGGGCTTTTGCAAAGCTCAACCTAGATCTGGCCAACGTTGGGAACATAAGTACATTTAGCAGAAATGGTGCGGAGTCGATCATCGACGTGACGTTCTCCAGCCCAGGACTGATCAAGAACTGGAGGGTAGACGATGGCTACACTAATAGCGACCACCAGGCGGTCTGTTATAGTGTAGACAACAACGAGAGGCGGCAAGCGACGGGTAGAGCCAACACTCCGACCGTTCGCGGGTGGAAGACATCGCACTTTGATGCCGAGGTATTCGAAGAGGCAATGAGAAGGGAGCGCGAGGGGGGCAGTTGGCTCCGCCCGACTGCTGACCAACTAGTTGCTATGCTATCGCGGGCGTGCGACGCCACCATGCCTAGGACTCGCCAACCTAGGAATGGAAAGCCACCGGTTTCCTGGTGGACGGACGCGATAGCCGACCTTCGCAGTGCGTGCCTCCGTGCAAGACGGAGGATGCAGCGTGCGCGAAACGAAGAAGAGAGGACAGAGCGCCGCGCAGCATTCAGTTCGGCAAGATCAATGCTAAAGAGTGCGATAAAGGCCAGCAAGAGGGCCTGCTTCGATAGGCTATGTGCGAGTGCCAATACGAATCCGTGGGGTGACGCCTACAGGATCGTAATGGCCAAGACTAAAGGCGCGCTGGCGCCTGCAGAGCGATCACCAGCGATGCTGGAGCGTATCATCGAGGGGCTCTTTCCACGCCACGAGCCAAGTCCTTGGCCTCCGGCAGTCGAGTCTCACGTCCGACGTTCCAGTATCTCAGACATAGACCAGAGATGGTCGGCCAACCTGCCGAGCATCCAATCCGTGAGCGACGACAGCCGTGTCGAGACAGGGGGGGAGGCAAGGGTTACGAATGAGGAACTCATCGTGATCGCCAAATCCCTAAAGGTGAGCAAGGCACCGGGACCGGATGGTATCCCTAACCTGGCGATCAGGCTGGCGATAAAAACGGCCCCCGGGCTGTTCAGGGCAGTCATGCAGAGGTGCCTGGATGACTGTCTCTTTCCGGACAGGTGGAAGCGGCAGACTGGTCTTATTGGCGGCAGACTGGTCTTATTGCCGAAGGCTGGGAAACCGCCAGGGGACCCATCGGCATATAGGCCTAACTGCCTGCTGGACACCGCGGGCAAGGTGCTTGAGAGGATCATCCTCAACAGACTGGTGAGGTACACGGAGGGTGTACACGGTCTGGCAAGTAACCAGTTCGGCTTCCGGAAGGGCAGGTCCACGCTGGACGCAATCTCTTCCGTCATCAAGACGGTGGAGGTAGCAATCCAGCGCAAGAGAAGGGGAATACGCTACTGCGCAATCGTCACGCTCGACGTGAAGAATGCGTTCAATAGTGCCAGTTGGGACTCCATAGCGCTCGCGCTCAGGAGCATCCATGTACCGGTGTCGCTGTACAAGATTCTGGAAAATTATTTCCAGAATCGAGTACTTGTTTACGACACGGAGGAGGGTCAGAAGTGCGTCCCAATTACCGCAGGAGTTCCGCAAGGTTCTATCCTGGGCCCGGTGTTGTGGAATGTCATGTATGACGGAGTGTTGAAACTCAAGTTCCCTGTAGGGGTTGTGATCGTCGGCTTTGCAGACGACATAGCGCTGGAGGTTTACGGCGAGTCTATCGAGGAGGTCGAGTTGACGGCCGCGCACTGTATACGCAAGGTCGAGGACTGGATGCGCTCCAGGAAACTGGAGCTCGCGCATCATAAGACGGAGGTCACGGTTGTGAACAACCGTAAATCGGAGCAACAGGCGGTGGTCAGAGTCGGAGACTGCACCATCACCTCGAAGCGATCCCTGAAGCTCTTGGGGGTTATGGTGGACGACAAACTCACGTTCGGGAGTCACGTCGACTATGCCTGTAAGAGGGCCTCATCGGCTATTGCAGCACTATCTCGTATGATGTCCAATAGCTCAGCGGTTTATGGCAGCAAGCGAAGACTTCTTGCCAGCGTGGTTTCGTCCATACTTAGGTATGGTGGGCCAGTATGGTCCAGAGCGCTAGGTACTAACAGTTACCGTGGTAAACTGGAAAGTACCTACAGGCTCATGTGCCTGAGAGTTGCGAGTGCGTATCGTACGGTGTCATACGATGCAATCTGTGTCTTGTCCGGCATGATGTCTATCAGCATCGCCATCAAGGAGGACAGAGAGTGTTTCGACCAACGTGACACAAGGGGCATACGAGGTACCAGAAGGTCATTCTCGATGCTCCGCTGGCAGCGGGAATGGTCCAACTCCACAAAGGGCAGATGGACGCACCGACTCATACCGGAGATATCCGGCTGGGTCGGGAGACGACATGGTGAAGTGAACTTCCACCTGACACAAATCCTGTCAGGCCATGGTTGTTTCAGGCAATATCTGCACAGGTTCGGACACGCGGTGTCCCCCATGTGTCCCGAGTGCGTGGAGGAGGAGGAGACTGCTGAGCATGTCTTCTTCGTATGCCCCCGTTTCGCAAGAGCGAGGAGCAACATGATGGCTGTGAGCGGGCCTGGCACTACTCCGGACAATCTAGTCCGGAGGATGTGCGACGACCCGGACATCTGGAACGCGGTCTGTGCGGCCGCCTCTCAGATTGTTCTGGAGCTGCAACGTGTGTGGCGGGTCAACCACCAACACGCCAGTGGTAGCTAATTACCAGTCTCCAGGTAGTTAGCTAGGAGGTTATAAGAGTAAAGAGGGTGCATCACGCACAAAAGCCACTCCCCGACGTAATACTTAACCGTCGTTCCGGGAAGACCAGGGCTGGAGACTGGAGGGGTTTTAGTGGGTCGGGACAGGGATCAGTAGGTGTCTGGGCGAGTGTAACTACCCCAGCATCTCTCCCCTAGTCTCATCCCCACACCCTGAGTTCTCTTCTCAGGTGTCTGTTTGCAGATTTCCCCGCCACCTTTAAAAAAAAAAAAAAAAAGCCTTGTTGAAATAAAAATAACGTCCTCTGATTGGTCGCTTGCTTGCTGTGTATGATATGGTATCATGTGTGTATGATATGGTATGATGTGTGTATGGTATAATGATATGGTATGATGTGTGTGTGTCTATGATATGGTATGATTTGTGTGTGTGTGCTGTGTATGGTTTTTAACTCGGCACGATCTGCTAACTGCTGAATCCGGTTCACGAAATTCACAACCCTTCATTAGTAGACATTATAACTCATTACCCAAGTAAAAATATTGGTTTTATCAAAGTTTTACAGCGCTCAATACAGCCAAAAAAGCGCTATAAATATTTGATAAAAACAGTTGTGTTACTAGGGTAATGAAACACTCAATGCATTTGTTAATAGTGTACGTAGTTCTACGTCATTTATGCGGTCGTGTCTTGGATACAACCTCCTACTTTTTCTAGTAAATAAACGTTGACCGGCTACAGGTCTGCAGAACGCGAATGACGGCGCGAAGCGATTCGCCTTACCGTGGTGAATTATACAGCTCTTTTTACGGCGAAGTAGAGCTATACATTTCAACACATTTCGTCTTGCCGAATCGCATCGCGCCGTCATTTGCGTTCTGCATAACCGTAGCCAAACACCAAGCGACGCAAATACGTAATAATAGTCAGAGTATGCATGTAGATGAAGATAATTAACTTTGGATTATAGCGCAAAACGAGAAAATATTAACTCTTCAAATATTCATTTGTGTTCTTCAAATTTCAGTTGTTCAATTTAATATCTGATGAAATGTCTGTTTAATATCTGATGAAGGCTCTTATATAGGCCAAATAATGCATTTACAATTTACTAGGTCCATAACTCTGTCGACCGTACTTGGGAAAGCAATCATATAACGACCAATCAGAGGTCGAATTTTGTGTTTTGACAAGGCTTAAGAATTTTCAATAGTACAATAGTTCGAATAATAAAATTGCAATTTCCTGCATTTGGTAGGAATCTTAGAAGATTTTCTGATCGATTACTACAAAAACGAAGGAAATCCATCGGAAACTAACCGATTTATTAGCATTTGAAATTGGACATATTTCTCACTTTTTTCGGTTTCAGATTTTCATTTCACATCCCTATGTAGCCGAACTTCCTGAGAGAAGTATTCTACTTCAAAAGTCAAATAATCGCACTTCAACCCAACCACTTTCCGGTGGAATCAGCGATTCGTGTCAAAGTTCCGTCGCAATGATCGAGTTACACCGTTGTTCCGTACACCCGAGTTTGCTCCCGGAAGTAAAAACTGTACACCAAAAAAAAAAAAAAAATTGCATAATTATGTGACTCAATCATGGAAATTTGCGTGAGACAATTCATTCGCCTTCCCGCGGATGCACGGCGTAGCGTGAATTACACTGCAATTGTCGTACCCTCACTACCTTTCTGCCGGCTGTTGTTGTAGCGGAGGTAAGGGGAATCAAAGAAACGAAAAAGAAGGTGAATTGAAGGCCAAAAGCCAAGACAAAAACAAAACGAAAGACCAGTAATACACTGCCATCGCTCAACTGATGGATATGGTTTTGCTTGGCGAAAAAAAGAGACCTGGGAAAATTATGATAAATGTTATGACATTTCCAAGTCACAGAGTGGCACTGTGCGGAACGAGCGCGGAAGCGTAGGAGATCCGGAAGCTGATGGTTGGTTTATTTTTGTTTGTTTTCGCAAGCGAATTCTGGGCAATGAACAGGGGGCGCTGATGGGGTCGATCAGTGATTTTAATTGACAGTGCTGCTGAATAGTGACAAATTGCATCCGCGGGGAAGTAATACTCTAACAAATTGGCCGATAGCCGAGAATTAATGCGCTGTGTGACTTCCATGTTGTTGGAATTTTCGGCCTAACTCAGGGCCGTGAGAATTTACTGAGAGTTTTCATCTAGTGATAACCTAATAACTCCAGACCTAGTCGTATAGTGAATCATTGAATGCAGTACTTTGTCAGCGAGTTCACCCCAACAGACAGCAAGCAAAACGAGCGTTCGAGGCTGTTCTCGCCCTGTTTCCAAAACTGCTTCCGTTTGACGCCCACGGGGACGACAGCCGTAACGAATTCGAAAACCATAACTACTGACAGGGGAAATCACCGAGCTGCTTCGTCTTCAAAGACAAATGAGGCTTTTGGTTCACGGTGCCATACCGAGGACTGTTGGCTTACGGAACGGTTCTGAAGCAGCAGCCACCGTGAAGGTGTTGTATGAATATATCATATTTGATGGATGATTGGGGAAACGAAGCTGTCTTTATTCGCGGATGCGATTTGAACAAAAGATGAACAAGAGAATGTGTCGTCAAGATGAGATTGTCTCACCACAAGCTGAGGAATCTATTAATACTACTACCAGTCACAGTCTTTTTCCGTTTTGTGATGATGCCACTTGGTTTCGTACTACACTTCTGACTGAATGAATGAACATTTATTTGAATCTCGTTTTGACAATTTTCATATTTTCTCAGTGTACTGATTTCGGTTGTTAGTGCATTAATTTTTAATATTTTTCGGTCGAGGCCCTTTAACCTATATTCAAGCTAGACTGTAAAAAAACTGTAAAAAATGATTTATGACCGCCCTTGCCATACAATTCGAACCACTGTGCCTCGTGATCATCACTAGCAATGTATTTTTTTTGTGCTGCTCCACGAGAGTTATCTTGTTTACTCAGCATGAAACAGTGTCAGCGAATAACGCATAACATTCGATTGTCACCACTTTTCCCGTTGGTGGCGTTTGCGGCTTTAAAATAAAAATTTATAATCATTTCTGTGGTTTGGTACGAGTATTCTGGGTAGCACCACAGAATATACCATTTTGAGGTTGCATCTGAGACACTTTTACGTTAGTGATACAGAGCTGGATTTGGTGTATAAGTGTTGCGATGTTTTTTGAGTCAATTTTTTTTAAAGGTCCGAAGAATGTTTGAATTTTTTTCACCCAGGAACCCCAAAAAGTGTAAAAATGGCACATGTACCACTTTTGCTCTCAACGGCTCAAATCAAACTAAACAACCAATTACCACCTTTCTTTCCCTAGCACAGCCGACCCCGACACTAAATGATACAAACGATTTGACTTTGTACACGCTGTTGTTTTTGTTGTTCGCTCGAGTTCACAACGACACGCCCAAACAATATCGCACGCTAGCCTGGGGGGCTAATGCGGTCTCGATCAACTAGGTTAGTTGAGAGAACTCGTTATCGATATTGTTTTCGGCACATTTTGCATGTTGTAGGATAAGTACAACGATACACCGTGCCCCAGTGCTGAGTCGAGAAAATTTCCAGCTCGAAAAGATCCTCGACCTGATCGGGAATCGAACCCGATATCACGACCGTGAGGGAGAGTTAGCCGACCGACATCGCTAACCACAGAACCACGGGGACCACAACGACACACCCACCGGAAGTATAAATCTCACACAAATTCAGTCTTCATTGTCTATCCGATAACTGCTGCAAGAGGATGATTCACTGGAAAGTGGATCGACCAACAGCAAGCAGAGCTGCGACAAGTCACAGCGCAGCAGGTGGTGATTTCAAATAAAATGTGTTTGTATGGTTTTTACCGCACTGATGTTAAGAAATCATCTTCCACAGCGTTCGATTTCAAATTTCCCGTCTGTGTGGGAAGCACCATCATACAGGCATGCCTGTAGCCTACATGTTAATGATTCTGTCCGAATCTGGCGTGTTCGCTTTTAGCTGTTTGGGCACTGCTTATATTACCGTGAAACGCATATCAGTCCCATCTTTATTTTCCTCTATTTTGAGTTATGACCAAAATTAGCTACAAATATCAGGTTAGTTTGTCCCATCTAAAATGTAATTGCATACCAGTCCCATAATAAATATTATAAAAAATAACGTTTGTTTTCACATTTCAAATGCTTATTGTATCAACATTTTATTGTTTTTTGTTAAACAATCTTTAACGGACCCATCGGTAGATGCGTAACAGGCACGGATCAGGTCTAACGAAGACATTTTGGATGAGATTGAACAATATTTTCACACTTTTAGAATGACTCACTTCCAGCAAAACCATTAGGTTAGATAGTTGTGATCAACAACAACTGATTCAGTCTCAAGGGTCACGAAGACTGGGGCTGGTAGGCAGTTATTCTACACGCTGTAGTGGAAATAATCACATATCAGTCCCACTATAATTTATTCCATTGAAAATTAATTGACTTTTATGAAACAAAAGTAACAAAAACAATAAATTCAATCAATCTGAGTAGCAAACATATCAATATTCCAAGCGGGTCGTATGTTATTGAATTAAACATTTTAATTCTTCTATCGCTATTTTCTCCGTTCAATGATTTCGTATATGGGACTGGTTTCATGGCAGTATAGTTGTGTTGTGTGTGTACTGGTAACGTTTGTTCACTTGTAATATGTGTTGTTTGCTTGTTTGTAGTGTGTGCAGAAATAATAAGAGAATTAGAATCATCCCCTGTTATCGATGAATAGCAATCCGCAGTTATGATAAATTGAATAAACTGGCCGGTGTCATAATACTAATGGCACTTTTCAGCGTCTCAATATTATTCAATTAAAGTAGTTATTGTTGCTCTGCCACTCACCAAAACTTTGCTAATAGTGGTAAAAAGAGTTATTTTTGAAACGATTTTAGTTCCAACCACGTTGTTTTACAACTTCAAATAAATTATTTCGGGGCGCTTAGAAGTGCCATTGGTGTTGTCACAATAGTCACATCCGGCAAGTCTCTTAACTTTTTGGTACTTGCGAATTACCATTTGCGGGATGATCTTCGTTTTCTTGTTACATCTGGCAGCATTTCTTTCAACTTAATTATCAAATGATTTTCCCGAGTTGTGTCATTGCATGAAACTAATGCTTTCATCTGTGTTACATATTACTAAATGGCTCAATTACAGCTTTCTAATTTACATAATTTAAACTGGCTTGATAAATGAATTATGATCAAATTTAGTTACAGATAATTCTATTTCAAGGACTTGCAGATATTTTTGTCGCTTGGATGGTCACACATTTTATAACTTGCAAGGTAAGAAAATTCAATATTGCTTCAAGAACGTGTTTGTGGCTAGACTTTGATTCGCACTAGATCGAATTCATCGTCTGCTGTATATAGGAAACTATGCACGTTGGTGCTGAAGTAACTGTCGATCTGGCAGCTGGAATGAAGTATCTAGCTGCAGAATCAAAATTGGCATGTCTCCGATGAAACTAGTTTGTCGGACCACAGACACATCGTTTTTAATATAGAGGCTAACCCTCTGAAAAGAGAGCTGTTCAGAAATCCTAAGAATACAGATTGGGAATCCTTTAAGGAACACCTGATCGATTCACGAACTTTCAGTTACAGCAACATTCGAAATTCAGTTGACCTGAATTCGGCAGCAAATGATCTACAAAACATAATCATGGATGCTTTCGACGCTAACTGTCCACTAACACAGCGGTCAGTATGCCGTGACGTACCCTGGTGGAATGATCAACTTAGTGACCTTCGTCGGGAAACTAGGCGGTTGTTCAACAGGGCAAAAGTCACGTCTAACTGGGACGACTACAGGGCGTCCCTCACTAAGAACAACGCCGAGCTACGCAAGGCTAAACGGAAATCCAGAGTTAGTTTCTGTAAAAGAATCCAAACTCTGCCGGAAGCTACGCGGCTCCAAAAGGCGATGTCCAAAGATCATACTAACGGTTTAGGACAAGTGAGGAAAGAGGATGGATGCCTCACCGTCACTACCAAGGAAACGCTGGAGGTTCTTATGAACACCCGCTTTCCTGGATCGACAGAGACCGAAGAACTGAATAGTGATGGGTCGCGACAGGACAATTCGCGACATATGGCGTCTCGGGAGTCCATCCTGCTGGCCCGTCGACTGTTCACGGAAGCTTCAATAGGCTGGGCTCTAAGCTCATTCGACCCTATAAAGTCTCCAGGTCTAGACGGCATACTTCCCATCTTTCTACAAAAATCGGCCGCAGTTATCATGTCCGAACTCATCAACCTCTTCAGAGCCAGCTTTATCCTGGGCCATACTCCGGATAACTGGCTGAAGGTGAAGGTAGTGTTTATCCCCAAAGCTGGAAGAAAGGACAAAACCCTACCTAAAACTTTCAGGCCCATAAGTCTGACTTCATCACTTCTCAAGCTGATGGAGAAAATAATGGATAAATATATCCGTGATGAGTTTCTTAAAGACTCCCCGCTGAACAGGAACCAACATGCTTATCAATGCGGCAAGTCAACAGAAACTGCCCTTCACAGCTTAGTGACGTTGTTTGAAAAGTCCCTGAGTTATCAGGAGACGGCGCTATGTGCCTTTCTTGATATTGAAGGGGCCTCCGATAACACGTCCTTTGCATCAATTGATACGGCTCTTTCTCATAAGGGAATCGACCACACTTCAAGGAGCTGGATACACGCAATGCTCTCTAGCAGAGTGATCACAGCAACCTTGGGAGATTCGTCTGTAACAATGTCAGTGATCAAGGGATGCCCGCGGAGGAGTTCTCTCGCCCTTGTTATGGTCACTAGTTGTCGACGCACTTCTCAACAAGCTTTCACAGCTTGGTTACGAGGTCATTGGATACGCCGATGACATCGTCCTCATCGTCAGAGGTAAAGATGACGCAACTCTCTCGAGCCGAATGCAAACGGCTCTGAATACCACCATGTCATGGTGTTTACAGGAGGGTCTAAACATAAACCCCTAAAAAACAGTCCTAATTCCATTCGGCAGACGAAGGACGATCTCCATCACTCCTCCAATACTGAATAGAGTTAGACTGGGCTTCAGCAATGAAGTCAAATATCTCGGAATTATTCTGGACAAAAAACTGAACTGGTCTGCACAACTGGATTGTTACCTTCAGGCTCCAGCTTTGTATCCTCATTTTCAAAGGTTCAAGATTTTTCAATGAATTTTCAGTGCTTTCATATTTAAAAAAAATATAAACCATGACGAGTTTTGGTAACTCGTGAAGAATATTCAAAATTTCGTTATAATCGCATTTTTGAATGGTTTTCTTTAGCATTTTTTACATACTTTAATTGTTAGTCTAGATGATCACTTTCGCTAATTTCCGCTCCGGGTTTCGAGTCTAAGCTCTCTTTGACAAAGTTGTCTTACTACTCAAGGAATTTAAGTTCTTTTTTATAAAGAGATACCACAAATTTCCTGTAAAAAACAGCTAAATTGTGTCATGACTACAAGCAAAAAGTTGAATTAGAACTCAGCAACGAGTCTTATTTGATGATCCTGCATTTTCTTTTCAGTACGTTTCGGAATGCATTTTTGATCAAATTTGTTTGATTATGACTCATCCCAACGAAAAATTTTGTGGTATAACAGCTTATTAGGCTTGCGCTTAGAGATATGTAAATTTTTACTTGAAGGCTAATAACAAACTATTTCAAATTAAAAGTTTGGTAACAAAACTAGCCAAGAAAATCAAAATACCAGGATAAAGACAAAACTACGTTAAATATATCTTCTATTCTGTTATGATGTTATCGACAGAATAATATTTTGACGTTACTTAAAACGTAATGAAGGAAAATGAAAAAAAAAAAAAAAAAAAGAATTGAATTGAATTGAGTTTTATACACTGTTGGTAGAAACCAACAGGTCTATCAATTGTTGTTTGTAATTTGAATTTACTTTTTTTTTTTTTTTTTCTTCACATAACATTTATTTGACACGGCACAAATACAATTTAATGTTTAACGGCGCCAATTATATCTGATGACTTAAAAACTAAAGCAAATTTTTTATCCTCGCTGCCGACTACGAGCTGAAATTAAGTCTAACTTAAAACTAGCATGGGATTTCCAATCAGTGTTTTGTTGTTCAATGGTCGTCTGATAATCGTCGAATGGCATGTATGGATTCGTTCTGCTGAGCCACGATGTCGTGAGTTGGGACAGAGGCTCGTAGTCCTTGGGTCCTGGTTCTATTGTGCGGGGTCTGGTTGCTGGTTTTGTGCTTAAGGTTCAAACGTGTTCTTGTCGTTTTGTTGGGTGTAGACGGAGGGGAACGGGACTAGACTGGGGCGTGGATGGATTTCAGGAAAACGTATATAAGGGACATGTAGGATAGGTCACGGCTCGCCAAGACATCACGAACAGGAACAGCCGGCTGTCTACCCTCGGCCTGCAGGGAAGCTATTAATTTAGACCTGGCGTCACGGTGTACAGGGCATGACCAAACCACATGCTCTATGTCGTGATAACCTTCACCACAGGCACAGATACCACTTTCCCCGAGCCCAACACGACGGAGATGCGCGTCAAATCTATAGTGATTGGACATAAGCTGGGACATCACGCAAATGAAATCCCGACCTACATCCAACCCCTTGAACCACGGGTTCGTCGACACCTTGGGGATTATGGAATGTAACCACCTTCCCAGTTCCCCTCTGGTCCAAGCATTTTGCCAACTGATGATCGTATTCTGACGTACAAATGAGAAAAATTCATTAAAGGCAATTGGTCTTTCATAAATTTCACCGTTTGTTGCGCCCACCTTAGCCAAAGAGTCCGCTTTCTCATTGCCCGGTATCGAGCAGTGAGAAGGGACCCACGCTAAGGTAATCTGAGTAGATTTTTCGGATAAAGCACTCAGATGTTCCCGTATTTTCCCCAGGAAATACGGAGAGTGCTTAACATCTTTCATCGATCGGAGAGCCTCAATGGAACTGAGACTGTCCGTAAAGATGAAATAATGGTCCGTGGGCATTTTTTCGATAATCCCTAGGGTGTACTGAATTGCAGCTAATTCTGCGACGTAAACAGAAGCAGGATTATCGAGCTTATGGGAGACGGTTAAATTGTTATTGAAGATACCGAAGCCAGTGGACCCATCAAGAAGTGATCCGTCAGTGTAGTACATATTGTCGCAGTTGATGTTTCGATATTTATTGGAAAAAATTTTAGGGATCTGCTGCACGCGTAAATGATCCGGGATTCCACGAGTTTCTTCTATCATGGATGTATCGAAAAACACAGTAGAATCAGAAGTATTTGATAAGTCGACACGATTTGGAATATTCGAAGAAGGGTTAATATTTTGGGACATGTGATTGAAATACAATGTCATAAAACGGGTTTGAGAATTAAGTTCGATTAACCTTTCAAAATTTTCAATCACGGGACGGTTCAAGACCTCACATTTGATTAGAATACGAGAAGACAGGCTCCAGAAGCGGTTTTTCAATGGTAGTACTCCAGCTAAAATCTCCAAACTCATCGTATGGGTCGACTGCATGCAACCTAAGGCGATACGCAAACAACGATATTGTATTCGCTCCAGTTTGATCAAATGTGTGTTTGCTGCGGAGCGAAAGCAGAAACACCCGTATTCAATAACAGACAATATCGTTGTTTGGTAAAGCCTTATAAGGTCTCCTGGATGGGCTCCCCACCATTGTCCGGTTATTGTACGAAGAAAATTCACTCTTTGTTGACATTTTTTCATCAGATACCTCACGTGACAACCCCAGGTGCCTTTAGAGTCGAACCAGACACCAAGATATTTGTGTACCAAAACCTGAGAAATCGTTTTACCCATTAATTGTGTTTGAAGCTGAGCAGGTTCATGCTTCCTAGAAAAAACTACTATCTCAGTCTTCTCCGGAGAGAATTCGATACCTAGCTGTAAAGCCCAAGCAGACAAATTGTCCAAGGTATCTTGCAATGGTCCTTGCAAATCGGCAGCTTTGGCTCCTGTAACAGAGATTACACTGTCGTCTGCAAGTTGTCTTATCGTGCATGAATTTGCCAGACATTCGTCGATGTCATTTACATAAAAGTTGTAAAGAAGGGGGCTTAAACATGAGCCCTGGGGAAGACCCATGTAGCTAATGCGAAAAGTTGCCAAATCGCCATGCGTAAAATGCATGTGCTTTTCGGACAACAAATTGTGCAAAAAATTGTTCAAAATTGGAGAAAATCCTTGTCGGTGAAGTTTACCCGAAAGAATGTCAATAGAAACGGAATCAAAAGCCCCCTTAATGTCCAAGAACGCAGACGCCATTTGTTCTTTACGAGCATACGCCAGCTGAATATCTGTTGAAAGCAACGCAAGACAATCATTCGTCCCTTTGGCACGGCGGAAGCCAAATTGAGTTTCTGATAGTAGACCATTTGATTCGACCCAGTGGTCTAAACGACGGAGTATCATTTTTTCCATCAATTTCCGGATACAGGATAGCATTGCAATCGGCCTATAAGAGTTGTGATTAGAAGCTGGTTTCCCTGGTTTTTGGATGGCGATCACCTTCACTTGCCTCCAATCCTGCGGTACAATGTTTTGCTCCAGGAACTTATTGAACAAGTTCAACAAGCGCCTCTTGGCATTGCCGGGTAGATTCTTCAACAAGTTGAATTTGATTCTATCTAATCCAGGCGCGTTATTGTTACAGGACAGGAGGGCAACTGAAAGTTCTGCCATCGTAAAAGGTGATTCTATCGCGTCGTGGCCCGGAGACGCATCGCGAACAATATTTTGCTCAGGAACAGAGTCCGGACATACTTTCCTGGCAAAATCAAATATCCACCTACTTGAAGACTCCTCGCTTTCGTTGACCGTTACGCGATTCCGCATTCTTCGGGCTGTGTTCCAAAGAGTGCTCATCGATGTCTCCCTCGACGTCTCGTTCACGAACCGACGCCAATATCCACGTTTCTTTGCTTTAGCCAAGCTTTTAAGCTTGGTATCAAGCTCCGAATACCGTAAATAGTCGCCAGGTATACCTCCCGTCTGGTAGGCCTTAAACGCGTCGGATCTTTGCGTGTAGACATCGGAGCACTCTTGGTCCCACCACGGAGTGGGAGGCCGTTCTTTGATCGTTACGCCGGGATATTTCTTCGTTTGGGCTTGCAACGCGGCGTCGAGAATCAAGCCCGCGAGGAGGTTGTATTCTTCAAGTGGTGAATGATGTTGAATCGACTCGACCGCTTTTGAAATCATTTCCTCGTATAACTTCCAATCGACATTTCGTGTGAGGTCATACGGAATGTCAATTGGTCGCATGCGAGTTGACCCGTTAGTAATTGAAATAAGAATAGGCAGATGGTCGCTACCGTGAGGATCGAGGATTACCTTCCATGTGCAATCCAACCGTAGCGACGTCGAACATAAGGATAGATCCAAAGCGCTTGGGCGCGCTGGAGGTTTCGGGATACGTGTCATTTCACCGTTGTTTAAAATAGTCATGTCGAAGTCATCGCAAAGGTTATAGATTAAAGAGGAGCGGTTATCATTGTATGGGGAACCCCAAGCCACGCCATGAGAGTTGAAGTCTCCCAAAATCAAACGTGGCGAGGGAAGAAGTTCTATTAAATCAAAGAGCAGCCGTTGCCCAACCTGTGCTCTGGGGGGAATATATATTGAGGCAATACAAAGCTCTTTACCTTGTATTGTCATTTGACATGCGACAACTTCGATGCCTGGAATCGAGGGGAGGTTAATACGATAGAAAGAATAGCACTTTTTAATCCCTAAAAGTACTCCTCCATATGGGGTGTCTCGATCAAGGCGAATAATATTAAAATCATGGAAGTTGAGATCAATATTTGAAGTAAGCCAAGTTTCACAAAGGGAAAATGCATCGCATTTGTTTTTATTTATCAAAACTTTAAACGAATCAATTTTTGGTAAAATACTTCTACAATTCCACTGTAAGACAGAGATAGAATCCTTCATATACGCAGTTGAATTAGGCATCGAAGGATACAATCGCTGCAAGGAGAGGCCATTGGGCAGTCAACTGCTTCAAAAATGATCTAACTGTTGGGAGGAATGCTGTAAGAAAAATTTTAATTGGATCGGGTACATTGAAAGTTTCAAAAATCCAGTCCACAATGTCAGAAAATTTCACTAATCCAGAGTTTGTTTCATCAACTGGGAGTGTAAAAGGAGCAACTGGGGTTTTAGATGTTCCTGGCAGTGCTGGGAACTCCTTCTGGGACTTTAAATTTGCCAGCCCAGGAGGAGTTTGCTTCGGTTTTTCCGCAGCACTGTTTGGTTTGTTTGTAACTTTCATTTCACTTTGAGAAATCTTAGGACCTTTTCTGGGAAGTTTAGGAGAGGAAGTATTTTTCCTCTTTCTAGACTCCCCAGGATTGGCGTAAGATGCTCCCGCTGGTGAATCGTCAGAATCGGTTTCCTCAGAGGGCAACAGATCGAAGGGGTTCGAAGTAACGGGAGAAGTGGTAACGGTCTTCTTCAGCATGTCAGCGTAGGAACGCTTTGAACGCTCTTTGAGAGACCGTTTTATTTTATCCCTGCGCTGCATGTACACCGCACATGTCGAGAGCTCATGCAGATTTTCTCCGCAGTGAATACACTTTTCAGCGTTAACACTGCAAGAATCTTCCGCATGAGACTCCCCACACTTGCCACAACGTGCCTTATTGCAGCTGTAGGCGGCTGTATGGCCTAACTGCTTGCAATTCAGGCAGTTCATGACGCGGGGCACGTAGAGCCTCACAGGGAGACGAACCCGGTGGATCGAGACGTGGCTTGGTAGTGCAGACCCGGCGAACGTAACTCGAAACGAGTCTGACGGAGTGTATACTGTTTTGCCACCGATGATCGATGCTGACCGCAATTGCTTGCAGTCGAGCACCTTTACTTCGGGACACGTTTTGTTCTTAAAGCACCCTTTGGCACTTTGCAGTATACACTCGACGGACAGACTCGAATCGGTTATGACACCGTCGATCTCCACGTCTCGTGCGGGTATGTAAACGCGATACTCGCGTGTGAAGAGCTCAGAGCAAGCTATATCGTTGGCCTCTTTCAGGTTACCGACCACGACACGGAGCTTGTTAGGCCGGACCTTGGAAATTTCGGTCACGCCCTTGTACTCCTTCGTCAGGTCTTTAGAAATCTGCAAGAGGTTCAACTTTTTCGATTTCGGTCCTGCCTTTGGCCGAAAATAAACAGTATAGCTGCCCTGGGCTCCGTCTGGGTAAAGCCTGGGGCGAGGGGGGACTGAAGAATGAACAGGGGAGGGGGTAACAGAAGGGTCAGGGTCAGAGGGGTTCGGGGATGGTGGCGCGGGAGGCGAGGGATCTACATCCATCGCGCTATGTTTAGCGCACTAGCGCTGACAAGAACACGTACCTTTTTATTTCTCCCTTCCAGTAAGGTTGGTTGTCCGATCGTTCGAAGTAGCAGCCGTTACAGCCAGCAGCACCAATACAGCAGCACCAAACAGCCACCAGCAGCGAGCCAGGTGTGAGATCACTCCACACAGCGATACGACTCGCTGACACTGATGGCTTCTTCTTTTTCCTCGTTTGTGTCTCGTCCACTGCTGTAGCACAATCCAGCCAGCAGCCAAATCGGCTTACGCACCAGCTGGCAGTCACGATGCGAAACAGTTGCACAAAGGAACGACCTTGAACCCGGATTTATTTCACTCGACCAGGCAAACAATGCCAACACTTGTTCACACGTCTTTTGTTTTATACTCTATCGGACCGATCACCAAACACGTCCAGTACTGATGCGTGTTCGGCACAGAATGAGAATTTACTTTTGTTTTGATTGTTATAACCCCAGTTTTGCGATGTTAATTTGTGTTTTTATAACGATCATCTCCTAAGTTTTAGCAACAATAATCTTTATCAAAAATCAAGAAACTTTTAAGGGAAACTGAAAATAGAATATAGTGTAAGTACATGAACTTCAGTTTAAAATTAAATTAATCATAAAAAAAACACAAAAGTTGCACATTTGAGAGGCAAACTAGCTAAAAGCTGAAAACCTCTCTAATAAAGAAATAATAAAAAAGTTGTACATTTGAACGAGAAACAAATGTAAACAATTTTAAGATGCAAATCAAATTGAAAAATTAAACTAATCACACGACTGCGCATTCTGAATTTTGCAGCAATGAATAAATTAATCGAACGGAGTTGAGACTTCTTTCAGTTGTAATTTTTAGGATAAATTAAGCTTGTAATTTTAAAATTGAAGAACTAATAAATTTGAAATCAAACAAAGCGAGCAATATATCATTTCGAAACTTTCTGAACTGCATAAATGCAGCGTGAAAGTTTGTTTCTAGGATGAATTTTACGAACATGAAAAAAATCGTTACTCCTCGCGTGATGAAATTTGTTCTGGCATGCGAAAATGTTTCATTTCAGCTGGCTGCATTCGCAGTCGTTGGAAGAAACAAGATCTTTCCCAGCAGCACGGTTGTGTCAAGATAGCATTCAACAAAAGGCAACAGCAAAAAACCACGTTCCAACGTTCATTAAAAACAATTCATTATTATTCAAATCGTAAAACAATGTTGAATAATTTCGCTCAAAAACATTCCCACTCCAGCTCAGGTGTTCCGAAATACATGCAGCACAGAGAATGCATTCGACCGAGTTTATTTAGCACCACTCGCTTTCCTTACCTGCGGTTGGTGGGCGCTTTCCGCCGTTGCAATATCCGTGGAATCCTCATTTTGCTCGTCATCTTCCAGTTGCACCGGCGGCAATGACGACGACGTTGACAAGTGTGGCTGTGCTGCTGGATCGGCCATTGACACCGTCGAAGCCGATAGTTCCGGTTCGGCAAAAGAACATTTATTCATCACGGAAAACAGCACCACCGCTAGCAACGGCACCAGTTTCATCCTGTTAAACACTCGCACCTTCATTTCGGTTTGTGCAAACTACCGGTTTTTCGTTCGGGATGGAACAAAAGAAGAGTTGAATTTCAACAACAGCTCGAACCGAAAAAAAATAATATAATAACAAACACCAAACGGATCCTTTTCCTCCCCGTTCACTGCAAGCGGTAGAGAAATTGCATTTCCAGCATAGCTCGACGCGGTTCTTTGTTTTTCTTCTTCGCGTACACAGAGGAAGACACCCTCGATTGCTCGCGTGTCCGCCCCGCAAACTGTTTGTACGGTATTCACTTTTGAACAACACTTACAACACCTTAGCCGATAACCCACACCGTGTAAAATCACTCACAGTCCAATTGCTGTTATAATTAATACCTGCCGCAAAAGTAACATGATGCCACATTCAATCTTCTTCTACATTGTTCTTTGTCATGCATAACCAAATTCATTCCACGTGTATAACCAGCCGCTCTGCGGTGAAAGGCGCGAAAAATTATTTTCTAACCAGCTTTGTTGCCCACTAAGCTAATCAATCACACGCGGGGTTTTCTCCCTTTCTCTGTTCTATTGATGTTGACATGACACTCTGCAGTCTTCAGAACCGTAACCAATTTGCAGCAATTTTGACAATGTTTGGATGTCGCACTAGTTAAAAACACTATTCACAGTTTACGGGTTGGATCCCGAAATCCGAATTCGAATTCAAGTCCGCGCTTTCAGCAGATCTGCTGTTGATGGTCCAAAGCCTACCGAAAGACTGGCTTTGATGGCTCCATTCAGCGCCCACCAAAGTCGGGCTGCCCGAGTCAGTGCAAAAGCATGCGGGGGGATACCCACAGGTGGATGCTGCGGACTTCGCTACAGCTGGCCTACGGCTCCGTAGCGCGGTTTGTTTGTATCTCGTTCGTACGGACTACGGAGATTCCAAGCGGGACTCGCGCCAGTGCTGCCGCTTTATGGTAGATATGAGGCAGATTCCCTCTTAGGTGTGATGATAGATTCGGTTGCCTATAACCGCCTCACCCCAAAAAAAATAATTTTTTTTTCTTCATTCAGTTCTCTGGAGATTCGTCTATGAGTGCTCTTACGATTTTTTTTTGTTTGAGTAGATAGAAATATTTCGAAGATTTGGTTTAAACTTGTACTTAATCTTACTTGTGCTAACTTTCAACTTTTTTAATGGTTTAGTTGGTTAGTTACCGATAAATAACACATTGGATCAATTTTTATGCATTTTTTTCTTCATTGTTCGAAAATATTTATTTTCATTTCCTCAATCAACCCCAATCTTGCATCCCTATTCACCGGCAGCAGCACTGCATCTGAGCCGAACGCCATCGTCGTCGTCGAGCGAGCGGGAGAAAGCTTCTCGCGCTCAGCTCACAGCACAACACAAGTCCGGACCCGAAGTACGACAAAAGCACACGCAAAGATGCTGTATACCAAACCGAAGCATGATTGTTTTGCTTTTTCGTTATGCACAGGCAAGCACCAGCAGCACATTCCACACCCGACCGGTCAGGCGAGGAAAACTGTCGCTTTTATGCTTTTCATATGCACAGAAGCGACCGAGCGGCTGACGACGGGTGGAAACTAATGCAGCCGGCAAAAGTGTTGTGCTTTTGTGCCCGAATCGAAGCGGGGTTCGAAGCGGATTAACGCTGTTTGCATTGCCGATTTGCACCAGTTCCGGGAAGTGCGCACCAAACGAACGTACGTTCGGTTGTGCGACAGGACACATGTTAACACTCCTGATCCGGTATTGTTCTTCCGCGAAAGTGTCGAAAAATGGTGATTTGTGTTTCGTAGGTTCATGGGTCTCTGCAGATAACATTCGGGTCGATCGGGTAGAACGTACATTTCGGATATTGTATTTTGGAATGTCTTTGGTATGCATTTTCATTATTACCATGGTGCAGTAGAAGGATCCTGGCTACACATGATTCACTCGAAAGAGTAAAGCAGGTATTAGACGAAGCAAATATGCACAAAATTAAATCTGTATTGAAAAATAGCAAATATTTGCTTCGTCTAATACCTGCTTAAGAGAATGCTCGTGTTATCCTAATCGACAACCGATTTAGCATAAACCTCTTTGCTAGATTTTTACTCGAATAGTCCTCATACAACTTGTTCATGAATCTTTACTTTGGCGACTCACACAGTTTCTGATTTTAAGCATATTCAAAATAACGTCATTGAAAAAATTACGATGCATTCAACTTCATATTGAAAAAAAAATCATAACTTTACTACAATTCACAAATTTATTTTAATTTTTTATTTGGCAGAGACCTCAATTACATAAATCATTTTTTGACTTCAAACTACGTCTCTCAAGAAGGTTTGTTACAGAGAAAAAAATGGAAATCTAGAAACATGACATGGGACTCTTGTTTCTTTCCAAATGCCGGTTAGTTTTCAAAGGATTTCTCTCGTTCCCGCAGTAATCAATTGAAAATTATACTGGTTAACACATATTTTGTCCTACGGCTCGAACTGAAAAAAAAAAGATTACAGGTAAGTTCCCTTTTTGGTAACACGCTTCTCAATTTTCAGTTGCCAAATATGGAACATTGCCAAAAACGGAACATTTTTTTCCTGAGATTTTTTTGTGTTTTTGTCACTTTGAATATTGGTAAACAACATTTAAATATTAATTGGACATTACATTCACCCTCAAGTGTCTTCAATTTTGTCTTACGAGTGAGATTGCAACTGATCACTTAAGGCGCAACAAAGGATTGGTTCTATATATTCTCCTTCTTCTTCCTGTCCTATTGCTGAAGAGTCATAGGGTATCCTATTGCTTCTATTCGCAAAAATTTGCATACGTTTTTTCAACACCTTTTCTTTTTAAGAGTGTAAATTGCCTACCTAAAAAACTAGTGTCGAAAAAATCTGAGATGACTCTTTTCAAATCGATTTTTGTTTTTAAAATCAATTTCTCTGTGTGCGATTTCAAATTTAGTTTATTTAATGCTTTTACTAAAAGTTCACTTCAGCCTCTAAGTCCAGTTGGCCAAAAATGTGTCATATATTGTATGTATTTACACTTGTAGAGAAGAATGAGGAATACACTAAAGTCGCTTTTTACGCGGGGGATACGTGCTGCCGGAATCCGCGTAAAAAAACCGCGTAAATTCCGGAATCCGAGTAAAAATAACGAAATCTGCGTAAGAAAAAAAAAAGGCGTAAATTTCGGAATCTGCGTAAAAAAACCGTATAAATTCCGGAATCCGCGTAAAAAACCGTGAGATTCCGGAATCCGCGTGAAAAAAACCGCGCAAATTCCGGAGTCCGTGTAAAAAAAGCCGCGTGAAAAAGCCGCGTAAAAACCGTGTGAAAAGCGACTGTGTAGTGTAGTTTTTGGCCGCCAATCAGTAAAAGATTAGAAAGAATTAGAAAGAAAAAAAATGTGTTGCCAAAAACCAAAGATAACTAGAACAAGATACCTAACTTCCCTATTTTTCATACATTTTGAATACGACCGATTTCCGAAGGTTAGTGCTGCCATCTGATGACTTAAATTCTCATAAAATTGTCACTATGAGCACAACCGATTTATCGTGCATAGGCCGTCATCGATGGTTGAGCTGTTCAAGATTGTATATGAAAAAGGTGTAGCAGTTTGGTCAGCTCGACGCTTAAGATAACATGGAGAGTAATGATACACTGGGGTCTTTTTTACGCGGGTTTATTTTATGCGGTTTTTTTTTTTATACGCGACTTTTTTTTTTACGCGATTTTTTTACAATAACGCGGATTATTTTTACGCGGTTTTTTTTTTTTTAATAACGCGGATTATATTTACGCGTTTTGGAAGATTATTTTTACACGGTATAAAAGTTTAGTATAAGTAAATCCAATAAAGTAAAAAATCAATCGTATGGATTTTTCGCGTCCGTGTTTTTACAGGAAAATTATAAATACAAACCGACAACAGAAGTATATACATAAATTTATTAAGCTACATATGCCACTAGTGCCAAGTGTAACAATTTGCTGTGATAATAAGCCAGTGAGCTGTTAAACGTGTTAGTTCAGTGAGTGAGTGGAAGTCGCAGGATTGTGGAAAAGTATAAATTCGAATTGATGTTTGTAATAGAACCCTAGACGGCGCAAATATGGTTTATAAATAAGGCTAAGTATTCTTTCCTGCATATTTCTATTCTATCTTAGATTTCATCGATGAAAATGGAGGATTATTTACATAACGCGTTAATATAGTTAATGGAAGAATTGCTGCGTAATAGTTAGGTGGTATTCAGTAGTTTTAGATATTTTTAGTAACTGATATGCTCCCAGGATTTTCTAAGGAAAACTGGTGATGTTGAAGCTATTGAGTTGGTAAATATCTATAATTCTAATTAGCCCACACAACAGCCTTTGTGATATTTAAAGTTTAATTTCGCGTAACGTAGAGTATCATTTACCAAAAAGGAGAAAAGCTGTTCTTTTTCATATGATCACAAATTCTACCCTGTTATACTCGTAGTGATGCAGTGGAACCCGCGGTCTCTAAACCAAACGAGCATCACCATCCCTCTTCTTCCCAAGTAGTACCGCCTTTTGGTCGTGGCCAGCGTCGTTCTTGGTTAGTTGTAAAAGTATTTCGAACCAGTGAAAATTACACAATGAGAATGTAACGTTGATCCTAGGTCCCAAGCACCATTAGTCTGGTTCATTTTGCAATTCTGTTGGTTTGATCAACCACGGAGTGCAACTGCGGGCAGTCTATCTATGCTTTACTATGCTTTATTTAAGGGATTAAACATAAATAATGCCAGCAAAAAAATAACAAAAATAATTTCAAATTCAGCAGCTTAGACCAGAAAAGCCACAAATGAAATGAATCTAGTCAAAATTTAGCCTAGAAGGGCTAAGAAACGCAACAGGACAAATATATTCTAATTTTTGCTGTAAATGGTTCCGTCTTCCATGTATGATTTTTTGATGTAGTTTGATGCGAAAACAAATTTCCCCGAGTTTGGATATATTTCAACTTAAGCCGCAACAATGGCGCCATTTCGAATTTTTGAGAAATCGGAAATTTTTGATGTTTTTTCGACGCCAAAGCCAAATATCGAAATTTCGAGAGTTTGACCACATATTAGCATCTTCTTACCTACCTTAAAAAAACAGATCTTAAATCGAACAAAAATTGGGCACAAAACGATGATTCTACGAAAACGGTTTTGGTATGGTTTTAATATATTCCACAAAGCAAAATAATATGGAGTATGATAATCATTGATCGTAATGCGCTAATTTCTAAAAGTGGTAGTCAAATTATGTCTTATATTGAGAAAAAAGTCTTAGAAATCGTTTGGCAGGTGTCTGATCTACGTAAAATATCAGAAACATGTCGTTTTCCCCTACAATACTAAAATAGGTTTATAACGACGTTAAATTACCTTATTTGAAATCTCTTTAATGTAACATCAAGAGTGTAAGCAACACTAAAAGATACAATAACAGCTTGTCTTCACATGATTCTCCCCTTTTTGTGGGGAGGGGGTCTCATTTTTGGCCAGGACCGGTCAAAACATAAAAATCTCGCTTCAGCTATGTGACAGAATCATCGCAGGTAAATTCAATGTCTGAAACATTTCAAATTATAACAAAGTATTCTCATGGAACGGTTTTAAAATTTAATTTAATTGAAACAAGATCCCAATTACATAGTTCTTAGATTAAATAGGAATCAGTATTTCAACGGTGGAATTGCAATTACAAACTTAAGACGTTCTGAGCTAGACTTACCAATAAAGCAGTGCGAAAATATGTCATACCCTTTCATGGGCAATTTGCATTTTCCGAGCGCATTAGATCCGTTGTAATTATATCCATCCAGAGCTTCGTCCGAGAAAACCATTGGAAGAAATTGAACTATCGACATTCCAGCAGGTTTCTTGCGAGTCAAAAAGTTTACCTTGCGAAATAGTTAGAGGTTTTCATATGTTGCCCGATTGAAATCAGCTGAAAAACCTACATATTCCTCGCGGATGCGATCGTTTTGAGAGACCGAATTCTCGAGTCTCTCGACTTCCTCCGGTTCGACTAAGGGGAACGAAAATCCAGTTACATACGGTGCATTTGAGTCGCGAACTTCGTAAATCTCATCGGAGGATAAAATGTAGTATTTTTCCGGTGTGGTTACTGCAGAGTAGTAAAATGTTAGTGCTTTTGTTAATCGCTGCATAGAAGTAAAAGCACTAAGAATTGTCAGGTGAGTTAACTTATCAATGGGCTCGATACGACATACACGATTTGCGTTTGGTATTATATTTATTTTCCTAAATGGTCCGCGTTCGAATATGGTTCACATCATGTGATGATCCACCGAATACCACGTAGTTGCCAGTTTGCGGAACGACGTAGCACGCCGTTTTGATTGTGCTCGTCATGAGTGTTTAACTGTTACAGTTTTGAATGTCCAAATTGAAAACAGAGTGCAATTAAGGTGTTTTTCTGGAGCCTTTTTCTCGTGTAGTTCTGTGTAATAGTATTGTTTATTAGAATTTATGGTGGAATAGATTAATTGATATGTATTCACTGATATGTCGTGTGCAATGAATTTTTGAACGCACTGACTCTCGCATGACAGGTAATAGAAAATTCAATAAAGTTGAGTTTGACATCTGATGACTATTTAGTCAGCCTGAAATAATCATGATTGGTTTGGTATTATCAATATTTTAAAGACTTTGGATTAGTATGTACATCTACACCTGATGTTTGCACTTAATGTTTTAGATACACCAAGCTTTGCCATTTTTCTATCTTTCCAACAGGATCACACCCTAGGTAATCATAGCTCAACTTAGTAATGAGCCAACATGACGCATAGTATGCCTCGAATCCGTCATCTACTACGTTTTTGCACGGTCAGGCTTCAAGTAGGGTTCTATCAGCCAAACATGTGTTCACCTCGAAAGCAATGGTTGTGGATAATACATGAAATCTTATGCTTCACTTTTTCGATTTTTCTAGCTTTTGGGCTGCTTATGTTTTGTATACTATGTTCCAATAATGACTAGGTCGGCATTTTGTTAACAAACTTAAGACTATATTAGCTCGATGGATGGTCAATATGGAAATTTTCATTTTTAAATTATTAAGGCTTTGTATGCATGAAACTTTGCCAATTTTTCTATTTAATAGGCAACATTCGCATCGACAACTAAGAGAGAATCGGCGTGAAATGTCGTAGTGTTTCGATGTAAACCGCGTTTCCGGCTCGGGAGAATTTTACTTATATTAACGTTTTCGGAATATAATGATTTCGAGGGGTATACCCAGATACTTGTTCATGTCTCACTGTGACTGTTTAACCGAAGATTTCGTCCGGTCGATAAATATCGCGATTAACGAAAACGCGATGTATACCTTCCCAAGAATCGCGACGTGCGTTCGTTTTTTCTCGGGATTGGGATTGACTCGGGATCGACAAATAGCTGATTGCTACGAGTAGCATGGGCTACATCGCGTGCGTCGTACGCAGAGGATCGCGACGGTTGGCTAGAAATATACTCATGGTTAGTTTTCGTAATAAGCGTTTTTCGCGGTATCTTATCGTTTTTTTAGAGCAGACAAAGTGTATACGAGAAACGTCGTTGGTCGATCTGTTAGGTAGAAAATGTCCGGTTGACCGAACCCCTAGAGACTCCGCGTCGGTACCTCCATGAGGTCGAATTATCTACATATAGATCAACAACGCGCAACTGATTTCGGTGTAAAGATCACCTTACGAGGAGATATCATATTATTTGAAGTTGTCCCAATTTGATCAAAGGTCCAGTATCCTTGCGTACGATTTATTGTTGCGGTGTAACATTGTCAAACTGAATGACTTCGAATCGCATTATGAATATCGTGACGGAACTTGTTTGCGCGATACTTGTTCTAAAGAACCCGACACTCGAAATCAGCGCATCGTTTACCAAAACGAACCCTGCTGTGTACCTTGCCCTTTCTCCAACATCCCAGTGATTTCTCGTGGAAGTGCAGAGGTGTTCTCGGCTTCCAATAAGCGAGTATCACGTCAACATTTTCCTATACAAATTCCTTCTTTGACCTGCATTCGGATGCGGCCGGCGCTGGTATTGCCTAATATAAAGATTAAGGTCACCGGTTTTTACACATTGAGGATGCATGTTGGTCCCAAGCATCATCTGTTGGTTCTCTGTGTAATTACAGCTGATCTGGCAATAACGGAGTAGCAACCGCGGGCGGTCAATCATGCTCATGCTCATGCTCATAAAGTAAAAAATCAATCGTATGGTTCATGACAATAAGATATTCAATTTTATTGATCTAAATAATGCATATTTTTATTATACTTACTGTTATCATCAAATAATAGGCAATTTCCGTTGATTCGGGAAGAAGGAACAAAAATACATGAATAATTGTATAACGATACGAGTCAGGGTCGTTGTGATTAACTTCCGATTAAGGAACGAACGCTTAAACATGTTATTATTGTTATTGTAATTATTATAAAAAAGTTATTTTCATCTTCAACGAATTTTCATTTTAGAAGCACTATAAACTCATTTTGTGTGTTTCGTTACCATTTTTATATCATTTTCAAGTTTATATTTACTTACGTGCCATTATTTTTAATCGGATCTTTTTATTTTTTTACGCGATTTTTTAAGATACGCGGTTTTTTTATACGCGAATTTTTTCAACGTAGTACAACCAACCGCGTGAAAAGACCCCCGTGTATTGTCATTTTTTGCACTTAATGCTATTACCATATTTTTTGCACATTCAGAGTACGAAAGAAAAGTGTGAATTTCAGGTCCCATTCTACCAAAACTTGAAGTTTTATATGTCGCCAGCCAGGTTTCAGCACCATTGTGCATATGGTCAGGTTCACCGGGGCACCCAATTTTTGCTTTATTAACCTCGGCAAGAGTGGAAAACTTGGCTGTAGAGCGTGCTCATAACGGTTATCAGGAATTTCTGATGGTACTCTCAATTTTAAATGATGCGCCGATTATTCTTGATTTTTCCGGAAAGTTTCATGTTTGAGAACTTTACATTTGTACACATTATTATCATTTTTCGGATGGCAGCACCGTACAGTCGTCCACATGGATACTGAAAAAATTGTTTCACCTTTCAGCAGTAATGTCTTGGCCTTGTCGTCAGTTGATTTTGACGTTAAGTATACATCATATTAACAGTGTATAAATTAGTTCGACTTTTGCTCACGCGCAGCGACAATCATGTCCGATGAATTCTGCAAGAGTCAGGTATCTTGTTCTAGTATCTTTGCAAAAACGGAACCAAAAGTTGTCGAAATCGGAACGTGCTAAAAACGGAACGTGCACACTTAAAAAAAATCGCCGAATCTCGGCATTATTTGTGCGAGTAAAGGCGCTATATCCTTGGTTTCGAAACCCGAACATAAGGAGGAAATACCTATGTTCCATCCCAGGAGATTGGTCAACAAAGGAGTGTACTTTTTTAGCTTTATCCCAACGAATGAGGTATATTAATTTTTACATACGGATAGGTTGGTACGGATTGTCCCCGATCTTAGATTATAATGTATTATATTGCGCTACACAGTAGGCCTGGCCGTTGACAAGAAAAATGTATGGAAATCATTTTTTTAAATGGTGGTTATCATTTTCCAGGATCCTTTCAAGTACTGGCTGTGTTGGTGTAGACTAGACTAGACTAGACTAGAATCTCGGCATTATTTGTGCCGAGATTTGGACAGCCGAGCGTTCGGCAACCATCTCGGCTGAATCTATTTTGTCGAGAATTTCGGGAAACCAGAGTTTGACAGACGTAATTTTATGCCGAGAGTCTCGGTACGCATTTGACTGCGCTCTCGGCAAACCTAACCGAGAGACGGCAAACTAGTATAACGACCATTGGTTATATGAGCTGAATGTTTCGGCTTAGTATAGAGGCGATTTTCCAGCGGAATCCAACCGCAGAGAATAATTTTGAGAGAATTCAGTAGATTACTTTCAAAAGATAAATTATAAGATGAGTTTTGGTAAGTAAGCAAATTTATTCATTTTGAGGATTAAATGTTTACGAAATATTCACGTTCTCCTCTTGCAGCTACTGTTGAACTGCGTCCATTTTATTTTGAGGTGCTTTCTTTCGCCTGGTGCTCATTTACACCTGAGGCGTTGCACGAGTTTTACAGTTACACTCCTGCCAGTTCGCACGAATCTGTCCTACACTCCTTTCGACTTCCAGTTTGTGAACATCTATTGTTTGCACAAATTTAAGCAAAGCTATTATCTGCTTCCTGTGTGCTCGTACGTAACACAATTGCACTAATTTGTACACAGAAAAATGGCGGCCAACTCGTTCTTGAGAATGACAGCTGTGTTGCCAAAACAAAATTCGTGCCGAGATATCAGTAATGTTTTTGCTGACCTTGGTATCAACAGTGTTCAACGATAAATTCGGCAAAAAGCTCAGACAAGATTCGCCAAGTTCAGTTTTTTTGGCGAAGTCTCGGCAAAATAATATGACGACTTTCGGTAATCGGCTTTTTTATCGAAATATCGGTTGAATCCCAAGTTGCTGAGTGAAGTCGGATTTTTTTTTTCAGTCGAGCTCGAGATCCAGTTTTAAGTAAAACGGAAACAAGACAAAAACAGAACTTACCTGTATTTTCTATTTTCTCAAGAGATGTTGCGCTAAAATTAAAAGTGAAACGTTACTTTAATCTGAATGTGCCGCAAAGTGTCTGTTCCATTCCTCAATTTTATTTTCAAACTATAATTAGGTAGCACTTCAACTCCCCGTTTTCACAAAATTTTAAAATATTTATTTCACTTCATTTAAACTGTTGGAACACCTTTAACAAAGACGGTTGATTCGACCATCAGCAGCAATTTAAACTTCTTCCGCAGATCTGTCATTAATTAACACGACAGAGGTTTGTTGTTCTCCAGTCGCAGTCGTTGTTCCAAGTCGCAACATAGGGGCCTAGTACAGAAGACGAGGCGAGCGGCGAGTTACTCGCCTGAACAATTTTGGTATTACAGATGGCGAGTCGGCTGGATTCTGGTCAAGTAGCTCGTCTGCGAAACTGCTCGACTCGTTCGTAACTCAGCTGTCATCGGCCAGGTTTGTCTCGCGTTCCGTAATAAAATATTTTGCTCGCCTCGTCAGTTACTAGAGGCAAGGCGAGTTACTCGCCTCGTCTTCTGTAGTAGGGTTCATAATACGGGTTATTGTTGCATGTGTGAAAGTTCCATTGGGAGCTGCGTGGTCGCAAGGCTACAGAGTCTGTTTGTCAAGTGGAGTAGAATCAGACCATCCGACCAAAATTTTCCCTTCCTTTACGCTGAATTCTATAAACCTTTGATGTGACTTCCTCCTAACGAAATAAACGCGTCTTATAATAAAACTGGCTGAATGGACGCCCAACGAAACTGCTCTATGGAATTATAATTGTCGATTTTCAGCAGGAGAAACGAGGCTTGGTATAGTTGAGCAGTGCGCGTGTAAAAGAAAGGGTAAAACCATATCACACACAAGCACAGATAAATAATAAGCATACCACCTCTTAAAAGCGGAACATATTGCTAATAAAAGAAGTGCGGGATACAGCAGACACCCGGACATATCTCACAATAGATCAATTGTTCTCCACAGTCCACAGAGGAAAAAAGTCGGTCCTTTGCGATAACCGTTACGCATAGTTACGTTACGTGTGTTTTTATACCTAAAAGTTTTCGTGATACGACCTTTTAAAAAGTGACCTTGAGATGAAAAGGTGTTGAAGATACGAATGGCCGACATCGAGCCACCACTCTCGAATTTTCAAAGGCACAAGACTCGGAAATACCTATTGCGTTTCCTATGAAAATGCTATTTTATGCTTGCTTCATTACAGCAAACATAAAATGGCGTTTCCACAGGTGACGCATTAACTATTACCGAGTCTTGTGCCTTTGAAAATTCGAGAGTGGTAGCTTAAAGTAGGCAATTTGTGGCTTTGACACCATTTGACCACATTTAAAGAATTTTCATGAAAATTCAAAAAAAGTTCAACAAACATCCATTGGTGTTGGTAAACAGTAGTCTATAAATAGCGCAAATTGAGATTTATCGCCGCCGCGTGGACTGGTTATTATTCACGTTTCCATAAGCTTCATTTCACTTTTCCATGAAACATGATCTAGAATGATAGGTTATGAACTATGTAATGTTAATTTTTTTTTCTGGTCGCAATGATGAGTCCACACGAAAAAAAATTTTGAACATGATGGGATAATTTATCAAGTAAACTTTTCTAAGTCTAGGCCGTTAATTAGATTCTTTTTCAGTCAATTGTTCAAAAATCACCCAGAGAAAGTTCAACATTTGAGATAAAAATTTGTTATGTCATGTTGATATTCTTTTCTTCTCGTAGTAAAGGACTCTGTAGACTTGTTGAAAAATTATGTAACCGTAAACTGGGGTGACTTTGATCACTCTATTTTTTTTTGAATTTGTGATAAAAAAACGCTCGTAGAGCTCTAGATTTATAGCATAGTTTACAGTTCCAAGCGAAGTGAAAAAGCGTACTCTTTTCGCTAGCGAAATCTGTCGTGAAAACCTGGTTGTAGAAAACACAGGTATTTCACCAACCTGCAGTTTACAGTTCATGCGAAGCGTAATTTATGAGTTTACACTTTAAGCGAAGGTTTTACAGTTTTGAGACGAAATGTGACCTGGGGGAGGGTGAGTGTGGTCAAGCCAAGCTACGTAGCAAATATGAAACTGAGAAAAAAAATTGGATTTTTCCTAATTGTTCTTTTTTTATCACTGTTTTGTATGTTTAGGGTCATTTAGGGTCATTCAAGTGAATGTTTTTAATAATAAAATTTCAAAAAAAAATGTCATGGGGGGGGGGGGGGTATTTTATAAAACTACGTAATAATCCAGAGGGGGGTCTGACTTTGCGACGAATTGCTACGATGGGAGAGGGGGGGGGGCAAAAAACCTGAAAAATAGCTACGTCACTTATGGATGCTCCCTTATTATTTTTGCATTTTTCTTCCTCAAAGGCATTGAGTCCCAATAATCTCAACAATGTATCAAATAGATATGTGAAAAAAACAGTGTATTACGTGTTTTCTTCTTAACGATAACACGTCGTGTAACATGCAATCTATTGGATAAACCCAATTTTACGTGGACTAGTTTTAGGTGATTTAGGACCCCCTTTCCTTTTCTTGGACAACCGTTCATGCATGCTCTAAAAATTACGTATGAATCTTGGACGTTCGCTAACATAAACTGTTAACGTGAAATGTGAATAGCCCCCAAATGGCTTCTCATATTAGGGAAACTCGTTTAAGTCGTTTTAGATTGATGGCCAGGCCCGGATTTGAGGGGGGGCAAAGGGGGCAAATGCTCCGGGCCTCCCGATTCAAGGGGCCCCCCTAGTCCTTGGGCGACCTTTTTTTTTTGCTCGTCACCTTTCAGAACGTTACCTTTAAATGTTTTTAGAGAAGAGGGCCTCACAAACAAATTTGCCCCGGGCCCCCCACCGTCTAAATCCGGCCCTGGTTATGGCAGCAAAACTTCACTACAAATTTTTCAAAACAATAAAGTGACTTATGTAAAATTTTTAGAGCATAATAAATAAACAGTAGAATTGTTGCTAAACTTCTCAAGTAGTGACTAGATCTTGCATTATTTATTGTAAAAATATCAAACAATTTTGTATTCAGTATATTCTAAAAATATTCAAGATATATTCAAAAATTGATCGAAGTCAATTTACGGTACTTTAAGTTTCGGTGCAAAAAGAAAAACATATTAATTAAACAATTGAATAAAATAAACTATGTCGAAAAGTGTTTTCTGTACCTTTAGTGAAAATTTATCAAACGATAAATATTTAATTAAATTCTCGTGACATAATAATTATTTTAATTGCGTGAAAGCATCAATGTTACGATTTATGTACAACCGAACAATTTCCGGTTAACGGCAACCTGTTACAGGCTGTCGAGATCCATCGATGCGAGATGTTTATGACGTTGAGTGTAAACGGGTCACAATGTGAAACTAAACGAGAAAATGGGGCTCCGTCAGTGTCGGTTTGCAATTGCCAATGTTCCGTGAATCAGATGAAAACTTTGACAGCCTCCTTCACCGGATAATTGATATAGTGGCTTCTCTTAAACAGATGAGTGAATTATGATGCACACATTTCAGCTGCCGATAACTGTATGCCAGTCAGCGTATCGCTAGTCGCTTCGTAATTCGGTAAAGAAGGAGGATGTTGCGTATTTTGTTAGTAAATGTGCTGGAGGACATACAAAATTATTCTTTT
This sequence comes from Wyeomyia smithii, assembly GCF_029784165.1. Classification (NCBI taxonomy): domain Eukaryota; kingdom Metazoa; phylum Arthropoda; class Insecta; order Diptera; family Culicidae; genus Wyeomyia; species Wyeomyia smithii. The sequence goes on from NC_073696.1 coordinate 240,744,400, forward strand.
TTATTTTGCGAAAAAAAAGTATTTAAAAATTTTACTTCACTCTACGATTATACATGTTGGTAATTTTTCGATCGCAATTCGATCGTTTAGTTTGATCATCAAATTATGTAGGTACTGGATTTTCTAAAAGAGACCTTTTTTGTTTCGTTTGCTTTTAACTTAAGCTTAATTAACAAAGACACTCCAAACAATATTTATTTTGTGTCTTCTATGTGGCAACACACACATCAAACGAAAATCAACACGAGGCAGTTTAAATATGGCAATGAAAAAGTTATGCTCCGAACGAATAAGCTAGGTCATGGGAAACTCTAAACTGTGCAACCAATTTAGACACAAAGTGAGTTCTCAGACACAACTTTCGACGCTATAGCCAATTTCATTCTCCCCTACATACCCAACAATGGCCATTTTCTAATTCCTCGACAGCACACAAAGTTGCAATCAAGAATGCAGCCACCTTTCAGGAATAAGTTGCATCGTTTGGTTGATCCCTCCCATACCAGAGAAACAGACGGCAGCTGAAAGCTGCGTTAGAAATTTTCTCCAACGTTACCCATTAAGCTCTGCTATCAAAAAAAAAGTTAGCACTTGCTTTCTTCTACCGAAACCCTACTTGACCACAGCTCGGTGCCCGCTCAGGTTGTCTCTTCCCTTCACGCGCTAGTCGGGAAACTATTCGGCTCAACTTTTCACCAAATTTCCCACATACTTACCGGAGCTGTAGCAAAAGAAAACCCATTAAGCGTCACGTTTCTCCACTTTCCGTTTCCTACAACGGCAACATTCTGCTATCCGGCTGGCGATGGCGTAGTGGCTGTGCTCGGATGTAAAAGCTTCCTCGGAACAAACACAAACCTCGCTGGCTCCGTTGATTTTACACCCGCTGCGATGTACTGCCGCCGCCGCCGAGTCGACCGACTTGAAATGCATTCTCGTCGTATGCAAAGAGGGGGATTACCTCGCGCAGCAAACGGAAAATAAAGAAAGGAAAATCCGACGAGCTTGGAATGTTTCTTCTGTTTCTGAAATTTTCTTTTCCCTCTCGTCCGGTTTTTGGTCACAGAAGCGACCAACCGGCGACGACGACGATGATGATGACGGCTGTACCTTTAGGTAGACGTTGTTGTATGCGCGGAGCGCGAAATCCATTGGACCATGCATCGACATCATGATGCCGGTGTTGGAGTTGAGGAAGAAAGTGGCCATACGGTGGATCCGGTGGGGCGGAAGGTGTCGGCTAGTCACGGACTGGTGTTACCTTTATTGCATTATTCTCTTCGTTTCGCGCTTCGATACCATTTCTTCCGAATGATGATCGCCTCGCTCGGATGATCGACTTTGAAGTGAAGCGTTGCGATATGCTGGCTCGGCTCACCTGCCTTGATAGGGTCTGCATACCTTTGTAGTAGTGTGTAGTTAGACACGCTGTACTTTAATATTGAAAGCGAATAGAAAAGGCCGAACGGATAGGTAATAAAAATAACGAAAAACTAGAGCCTTCGATAAAAATAGTCCTCCACTTGACAGGTATAACATGCTCTCAGCTGATAGATACTCCAAGGGTTGAGAGAAGGTTGTGCATGGTGCTGGACAGGACGAGAAAAGTGCATAACATCGTGCGGTCGGGGCTTCCGAACAGAACCAGCCGTTTATGTGTTTATTTGGCGTGGGGAAAGGTTTCGGATGATGAAAGTAAGGCCATACGAGCGGGCTCTGGAAAAAAAGCCTAGTTGAGAGTGCGGAGATGGGGGTTATTCGCAAATTGTTTTATGTCCAGTTTGGCAGTTCTGGTATGGTTCTCGCTTTATTCGATACGGCGATAACTTCGGCAGAACCCGGTCAGTATTATCCGGACTGTTTAATTAAGGAAAACATTCCTCCGGCAGGCTGATTGTTTCCACAGGATAAATTGCATATTTTAAAAGTTTTTTGTATGGCTTTGAATTTAAATTAAGAAAGAGTTTAATCGTAATCTGATTAACTTGTACCGTTTTTTTATCATTCAGGCGTAGGAATGGCTTTGGAAGTGTGCTTCAAAGTTTTAATTCAATAAACAAGATGAAAGACAGCTTTCTATTTCCGTTATATTCGTTCATAACACTATTGAAATGAAAATATTTATGTTTCGCTATATCAAATGAATCTTTTTTTAGACAGAGATTCTAGTGCGACTAAAGTAGAACACAGATAATTCTAGGGTGACTAAAGTAAAACACCTGCCGAATCTGCAATTTGAGGCCATTTATTGCTGAAAGGACTATTTTCATGTGGTCATAACCATTATGTGCTCGACGGGGAACTCAGGTACATTTTAGGTTTCTTAAGACGAATTAAGGAATATTATGAATATTTTAACAGAATCCTACAACTATTTTTCGAAGTTATGAAATAACTTCCACAGACCAGTTTCATTGTTTTGGGTGGTATGGTGATAACCACCGGGACAGAAACCACCGGGGCTTCTAGTGGCCATAGGAACAATTAAATAACACAACGACTCTCGACGCCATTTTGAATTCCAAAAGGGTGACTTCCGATTTCTGGATGAGAACCAACATTTACCGATTACCATCGTATATGAGTATTTCCAAAATCGAGACGATGCCCAAAAACCGGAAGTTAAATCCAGACGCTATCCTGAAACCGGAAGTCACCAGCTTGAATTTCAAAATGGCATGTGAAATCGATTTACAGTCTCTGGACCTCATCCCGAATTCAAAAATACTTAGAATGGGTGGTATTTGACCATTTTTGGTATTATTTTAGACATCGGTAGCCGCCATTTTCTAATTCGAAATTACCTCTAAGGTCGTTTTCGGGTCTCTGGATCAGGCATCCCAATGGTACAGTCTTTTTTTACTGTCTTCTAAGGATAAAAGTTCTGTTGCTGTTTGGTTACAGAGTCCGCTTTGATAAGCGAGTGGTCGTGGGCTCGAATCTTAGTGGAATCAGGCCATTTGGTTGTCAAAGGACTTTATCATGGGTTTGTTCTCAGGCTCTCCACTCCATACCCTTCCTTCAAACTGAATTCTATAGTACCCCTCGCTGACTTTCATCCTAACAAAAAAAGTCCCTCTTATAATAAAACTGTTCTGAGTGTTCTCTTCAGGGAATTGTAATTATGGCGCGGTCTTGGCAGTGGAATGAGGTTTCTATAAGACTCCTTTCTCTTGACAAAATATAAGTCCTACTTATAATGAAACTGACCAGAGGTGAAGCATTGAGTGCCTCTTCAGGAAATTGTGATTGTGAGGCGGTGTTGGTAGGAGGAACGAGGTATCGATAAGACTCCTTCCTCTTGACAAAATAAGTCCTTCTTATAATAAAACTGATCTCAGGAATATATATCCTCTACAGGGAATTGGAATTGGAGATATTGGCACGGGGAATGTGGTTTCGATAAGACTCCTTCCTATTTACATAATAAGTCCCTTTTAGAATTAACCTGGCCAGAGAGGAACGTTGAGTGTAGCCTCAGTTCAGGGAATTGTAATCGGCGATATTGGTAGGATAGAAAGAGGCTCGGTATAGTAGAGCAGTCAGCTTGAAACGAAAAGGTAAATTTCACACACACAAGCACGGATATAAATGAATGTTTGTTCGTGATACCTATCCGCACTAGCAGTATGAACTTGAAAAGCTTCGAAAAGCTGTAGTGTAAAACAGTAAGAAAAAACATTGTTTTACTTATGTATTGTGTAGACTTCTTGTGAAAGACATGATATTTTGTCGAAACGTTAGAGGATAAGTAGCAGTATTTCGTTTTTCCAGCATTGAGACTGATGATCGAAGAATCCAAACAAAAATAGATAATATGAAAGCTATGAAAAGATTTAAAACGAAATCTGGGGTCAATTTTTGGTTTCTGTACATAATTCCTATTCCGGAAATATCCACATTGGGAGGTATTCAATCATTTTAAGAGGAAGGGTGTGGATTTGTGTTTTATTTCTATTAGAGCCTTGCATTCCAGTTGAGGGAGGGGTCTCAAGCCAGCAAAAATCCTTCTCAGGCCCCAAAAACTGCTAAATTTGTATAATTTTCACGCCGATCCGCTGATCACTTCTTGAGATAGAAAAAAAACAAATTACGTAACGCTAAAACTCTAGATTTTGGACCTCTACCTCCCTATGTGAAATAAGTACCGTTCGATATGACTCCCCCCTTTACGTAACGCTAAACACCCTGCCCCTCTCCAAATTTGCAATTCTGAGCAAACATCACAGTTACGTAACTGTTTCAACCCTCCTTTTTAAAAGGAAACAAAAAAAAATTAAAATCTGATTTTTTTCCTACGAAAACTACACGCATTTAGCTGAACATTGTATACTATTTTTGACGAACAAAATTGATATCAACAACTTTGCCGAAGACTCAGGTAAAACTCCTTGAAATCAATTTCTCGTCAGCATAATGAACTTTGTGCTGATATGCATGAATCGAATTGAATGAGCCGAGTGTCTATTAATGATTGAAAGATTTTCAAAGTTGAAACGGTTTGTGTGATCAGTAGATCAAAAAAATAAAAAAAAAATAAAAAAATGTCAAATAAAATTTAAAAAAATCATTTATTCCTCCGATTCCAGTTAACTATCACTGTGTGTGTGTAGTTGTCGTAGAAAAAAAATCTGAATTTCAAAAAGTAAGTTTCTTAGATATCGGTCATTCCATAAGAAGTGACCACGGAAGAGCACAAACTTGGCATCGACCATTACGGATTTGGCTCAGTTGGGGGCAGGCTTCGTTTTGCTCATCCTAATTTTAAAGAGAAGACACGTTTTTCCCCTTTTAATAACTGTGAGCTTACATTAAATGTGCATCACACATTCTGCTGTAGAGAGAGCGCTGAGTAATATTTTCTTTGGCTAAAAAACGCTTCTAATTTGATAGAGCAGAGGCTCAGTGCAACTCTTGTAAACAGCTCATCCGCGCATGCAAGATAAGTGAAATAAATTTTTCGGCGAACAACTGAGGAGCTTCGTAGCCGCAAGGTTTCAGAGTCCGCTTTGATAAGCGAGTGTTCGTGGGTTTGAATCTTAGTAGAATCAGGCCATTTGGTTGCCAAAGAACTTTAACATGGGTTTATTCTCAGACTCCTTCCTCTTGATAAAATATAAATCCTACTTATAATAAAACTGACCAGAGGTGAAGCATTAAATGCCTCTTCAGGAAATTGTGATTGTGACGCGGTGTTTGTAGGAGGAACGAGGTTTTGATAAGACTCCTTCCTCTTTACATAATAAGTCCCTCTTAGAATTAACCTGGCCAGAGAGGAACGTTGAGTGTAGCCTCAGTTCAGAAAATTGTAATTGGCGATATTGGTAGGATAGAAAGAGACTCGGTATAGTAGAGCAGTAAGCTTAAAACGAAAGGGTAAACTCTCACACACAAGCACGGATATAAATGAAAAGCGTATCATTCACTTCAATAATGATACTGCCAATAATATAAAGTGCGGAGTACAGAAAACATCTGGGCAATATCACAATAGATCAAATGTCTCTGGTCGCAGTGATGGGTCCACACAGAGGAAAAAAACTGAGAACTGCGTTACCGTTCTCATTGCTCTGGGGTGCGGCAATACAGTATAAAATCGAACGTTCTGCAGAATACGCACCCATGGTGAGTTGTGAATTTTCCTTTAATAATAAATTCAAAAACGATTAGGATGTGGCTTCAATGTGAACCTAAATGTTTTGTTCTTTGGCCAACTTCTCTTTTAGTCACGGAGAAGCTAACGAAAACAGCTCCCTCTTAAACGGAGAGAGAAAACAATTGTTCACCCCTCGCCCTCGATGATTGAAAGTGCAAATGAACTCTACGTCTGGAATACTCTACGCCTTAATATGAATAGTTACTAACTCTGTGTGAGAGAACGTTTAGTTCTCCAAGGCGTTTGATTGGTAGAGGAAAAATTTGAGCAAAAATCAAGAGAACGAAAGGTTGGTTGGGTGTAATACTCATCTAGGTTCATTCTAGGCTCTCTTTATTCAGTTTCAAACAATTATTCATAAACGTAAGGTATCTGAAACATACTGATAGATGATTTTCTAATGAAAATGAACCAAAAAATCTAGAAAAAAATATAATTTTTGACCGGAAGGTTGCCAGAGGGATTATTTTTGTATTTAAAACTAAATTACCATTTTTCAGCACATGCAGTCATTTTTATCCTAAATTTGATAATTTCATTGTGTTCCTTGGAAGATTTCACGTGAGAAACAACTATTACCAGAGGTATTATGGGTCAATTTTGAGAGATATAAGTTCTACGAAACCAGTTTTGAATTTCTATAAGATATAAGATATAAGTTCTACGAAACCAGTTTTGGTTTCTTCGAAACCAGTTTTGAATTTCTTCTTCTTACAATCATAGAAAACGTCTGTTAACTTTCTAACCCAAAGAACAACTCAACGAATGAATTTTAGGATTTTTCTGCCTATCAAAAAATAATATATATTTTTTGCAGCAGTGTTGCTATTTTTTCGCTCAATTATTTCTCTGCAGTTAAAATTTTCAATTGAATGGGTTTATCTCTCTTCCTGTGTTTTCTTTTTCTTTTTCTCTCTTCATTGTAATTCCGTCGCTGTTTTGTTTTATATTGTTTCAGAGGTGTCGCGTGGCTGATTTCGTCACATGTGCTCCAAACATTTATTTAAGTTTTTTTTCCTTGAATAAAAGAAGAAACTGAAACCAAAGTGTTTGTTGCTTCAAATTGGAGGATTCGCTAGTAGGCTTACTTGATTTAAAGGTTATTATATTTCGATAATCGCATATGCTCGGGTATTAGGGAGTTAGCACATGTTGCACAGGTTGACCCGACGCCTCTGTATTGTTTTATTCTACGGTAATATCAAATTGAAAATAATTGTATTTCAATTTTCTCGTAGTAACTGAAAGAATAAAAATATGAAAAATATGAAAACAAAACGTACGTAACAATTTGCTTACTTTTTAATTATTTTTGCGTGTTTTATATATTTTCGTAGGGCTTTGTTTTTTTGTCAGATTTGGACCACTGCGACCATTGTTTTGATTTTTGTGGTAGGGCTTAAGAATCATTGATTGAATTAATGGAATGGGGGAAAATAATTGGCAACACTGCTGCAAAAAAGATATTTTTGGATTCCCTAATAACAAGAAAAAATTTAAAAATCATTTGTTTTGTTGTTCAGATATTTTTCAATAAATATGAATAAAATTGATATGGATAAAATCAAAACTGGTTTCGTAAGAGTGGTATATCTCGAGATTGGCCCACATTATCTCGGGGTGGCAGTTGTTTCTCACGTGAAATTTTCCAAGAAGCACGAAAAAAATACCAAATTTAAAATGAAAATGGCTGCTTTTGCCGATAATTTTGATTTTTTTCAAACACAAAAATGATCCGTCTTACAACACTTCCAGTCAAAAAATATATTTTTCCTGGATTCCTTATTTCTATTTTTTCTGAAAATCATTTATCAGTATTTTCCAGACCGTTGATCCGTCTATAAATTGTAAGAAAAAAAATATTGGGGGTATTCCAATCGACACCAACTTTGGGATCTTTTCAAAGTTAACCTAGATCCAAGTGGCATGGTTAGGATCACTTAATGTTGGCACTAAAACATCTTGAATGGTAAACACTCTCTCAGTTACTAAGCAACTCCGTCTCGAGCAGGCTTCTGAAAATGACTGTAAAACAGTGACAGCAATTTTCAAACAAAATCGGCTCTCGTTGTATTGCACAGCTCTCCCTGGTTCCCGTACGTTCGGTACATAACCCGACGGCCACTGATGATTCTTTCAAACTGTCGCTATAATCTCCGACATTCTTCGGCACGAATCCGAGCGGAATGTCCGGTGGTTATGATTCTCGAAAGCAAGGCCGATGCTAGAATGAAAGCGAAATGGTACGAAACTCGTTTTTTTCCTACGTGGGGAGTAACATCAACAATGGAAACACATATGAAACGGTTTGCTTCATATTCACTATGGCACCGGCCTAAGAAAAAGGAGAAAAAAAGGAGTGCGAGTTGATGACAGCCACAGCCGATCAGCAGGCTGTCAACAGCGCAAGCCAAGTCTCAAAATGAACTCAAAATGAACAAACTAGGCTGTCATGTTCGAACGAACAAAGTACATGTGCAAGAAAGAGCTGTAATTTGCAACACAAGACAGTTTCGTTGCCTTGTGTGAGCATCAGCTGTATGTGAGCTCTCATGAATAGCTTATTCATGAGGCTGTTAGGGTAAAAAGAGAAAAGCGTCGTCAGTATAGTGTCGTAACACAGTCTTTTTCCGAAGCCTGGGCATGGCCACTTCGTATGGAACGACTCATATTTAATTATTTAATTCATATTTTTGTGTTGTCTCTCAAATAGTATAATTTTCTGGAAGGACAAAATTACTGTCTCAACTTTTCCGAAAACATTACACCAATCAATCAAACCGTTTTTCGAAAAATTTCAACTGTTCTTTTTATTGTTCTCCATAATCAGACAACCATTTTTATTTAGCTCACCTTTCGTAATTTTTATAGGTTTTTTAAGTTTTTTAATCTAAAGCTTTTTAAGACGGATAATTTCTCTTTATTTATTTGTTGAAAATTGTTGTTTTTTCTGGAACAACAAAATTATTATCTACTACATTGTCGAAGACGTCGTTTGGTTTGTTATGGTTCTTAAAATTTTTGCAGTCATCATGGATTCTTTTCACAAATTAATTGTGATTCAGAAAAAAACTTTTGGGGAATTTTCCCACAAAACTACTCACGTTACGAGATGAAATGTAAGTCTGAGGACACTCTTTGGGGGTGGAAAAAAACTCCGATCACGGTTCGCATTGTTTGGAACCGGAACAGTGTACAAGTATCTTCAAAAACGGTTAGAAGTTGACATACTTTTCTTATACTTTTTTTTTCATTGTGCAAGGAATCGCACAAAGCGTAACTTCGTTGTGTATTTATTAAACTTAATAATTCTAAGGAGACAGATTCTAAAACCGTTATTTACAAATTTTGTTGTTCGAAAAGATTTCGGGCTTTCGTGTAGTATCAAAAAATGTAGTAATTTTGTATCGGTTCAAGATACGCATTATCAATAAGTGCTTTTCGGTGCTGTTTGGTGTTGGTCATTCAGACCTAATCGGTTAGACGATCAAATAAATGAATAAATTGATTAACTGTAATCGAAAAATTTTCCAACATGTAATGATAAACCGATGATTATAATAAATGTTTTGCCTTTGTCATTCGATACAATCTTAAAAGATGTATTATTAAAATTAAAGTCCACATTAATGCCCACAATTTCACTTTTCACGAACCAGTAAACATATAAAGCACAAATAAAGTAATAGTGGTAAAGTTTTCAAACCACTAAAATCACATTATTGAGCGCAATAATCAATCCATACGTTTGCTATCTATCTTTTCAGGTGAGTTCCATTTGCTCTTCCGGTTTCCCGTTTGTGTTGTCGGTAAGCGTTATAAATTACATTCCAGACTTGTAACCCCATTAGTCCGACTTACTCCTCGTTTGGCACCGAACATTTGCATACGTTTGCATTGTTCAACACTGTTTTCTCTCTTACTGGTGATATCATATGATAATGTTCATCCTTTTCCCCGCACATCTTCCACCATGTTGTGTTCTGTTCTGCTCTGCTCGGCTCTGCTCTAGCGATTGAGAGAATGCTTTGTGGCCAATTTATTTTCTTTTCCACTGTGATGCGGAACGGTTTCGAACTTTACGATCAGGTTTCCGGCAGAAACCAGTGTTATAAACGATTGCTAAAGTGCCAGACAAACTTACCGATCTGCGCAGTGGTTCAATCGTATTGACTATTTCTTTGCGTGATGGATTTCCACACATTTGCTGTAAAATTTGTAGATCCACTATCAAGTTGGAGCATTCGAGTATGCCATTAAAGCATATCACTTTTTTCGCTATATCACACCTGAAAAACCAATGTGATACGGAAGCTGAAATTTAATATTGCTAATTACATTACGGCAAATGCATCCCTCGTGCCGAATCGAAATTAACTGCGCTGGTACTTTGTATACAAAAAATAGGTCATTGCTGTGCATTATTCAGGTAACCATTAGAATAATATGCGCTAGTTAATGATGCCATTTCGCTGGATAATGATGCCAGTGCATCCTTCTTTAGTGAGAATGGAAAACTGAAGTACTGTGGTGATGCATTTTTCAGCAGTGAAAGTACATCCAGCCAAACTCGCTTCTCTTGGCGGTATTCTTCGGTAACTCAACTGCGTTCGGAATGAGCATCGGTGGGTAGCAATTAAAATGCTACCGCCACTGGTAAGTGCTTGCACGTTTCACCTCGTTTGTGAGTCTTATTTCCCCGACAAGGATGCATGCATCCTTGTTTATTTTGTTGCCGACAAGAAAGTGCATTAGATTTCGTGCAAGAGCGTGGGAACACTAGCATCGAAATGCATGTTAACTGTCGTGTTCTACGGAACAGGTCACTACCGCTTGTACGTAATACGAATTGTTGATTACCAACCTTACTTTCAAACTGTTACGAACGCCAAGATACTCCGGCTTACATCAGCAATCAAAATTGCATTGCCCTCAACGCTTTGTGAGTAGATGGAAGCTGAAGCGACTGTAAGCTGTTACGATTTCAGCCGAACAGCCGATTTTATGTTGCGCTATATTAATGTGCACCTTTAATCGATAACTGCAGTACGGTATCTGGCTGCAATGAATCGCATGAGAAAAATGCTCTATAATCAAACGATTCATAGTGACCGCTCAGCTGAGCTGCAATAATAATATCGATTGCTAGCGTTGTACTCGATTTTCACTCAACTTGTTAAATTAACCGAGTGGTTCATTTTTTTTTGTTTTGAAGAGTAAACTGCAGCATCACATTAATCTGAATAAAATGTTTGTGCAATCATGTTTTAGTGTTTGCTGTAATTTGGACATCGAATCAGCAATTGAATATGTAGACCATCGTTTAACGGGTTGGATTCCATTCACCGTCGCATAACATACTTTGAATGAATGACGATTTGTTATTATTCATTCAGCTTAAAATGCTATTCAATCAAGTGAAAAAAAATTTGAGTAAACTTTTAGTTTACCTGAAAGAACCAAACAAGTGGCGATCGGACTTTATGAAGCCTGTAGTTTCTCAAACACTAGTAGTGGCCCTATAATCAACAAGAAAGTTTCAATAAACCTTATCTGGAAGTTATATGAATTTGAAAGTTATAGATTTCAGATTTATCTGAACTTTTGGTTACTTGGAGTAATTTTCCCAAACTCTTTTTCTATTTATTTATCTTCCGTATTACGCCGAGAAACAAGAAAGTTAATATACAGTTTTCTCATTCTAATTGTTATCCCGCCACAATACCTACTGTACTATGCACAAATAGAAATTTTCACTAATTTTCTTTGAAAAACGGTGTACCTCTCAAAAACTCACTACCGTGAGGGCAAAAACAAAGGCGGCAGCACGCTTCTGCTCCGTCACGCAGGAACAGCAGCCAGTCCGAAACAACACAGGCTCCGGACCTGGCATGAGAAAAATCTTCAAGCTGTGCTGTTATAGCCCACTTTATACACGGCATCTCGGATTTCCGCACCATAAATCAAAGATTTTGCCACGCCTGGACTAGCAGCCAGAATTGTGAGCTGGTTTCGTTCTGCCTATAATAAGTTATGAGACGTTTCTTTTTTTTCGTTGAAAAGTTATCCCGGTTTCCTTCTTGAGCCAGGATGCTGCTACGCTACGTGCTGCTGCCACTGCTGATGCCGTTCATTTTTGAATCATGGACAAATTGCATTTTAGTACCTGACTGTAATCTTCCTCCAGTGGTGGAAGAAGGTACGTACCAACTCAGTTGGTATGCGACAACCACGTGAGCTCAAGTAAGCGGCAAAAAGAGGTTTCAGCAAAGTCGAGAGCGTTTGTTACGGAAGGTGGATTAAATTTCGGGGTAGAGTTATTTTACTTCTCACGCGTATATAGAACTGGATGTACCGAGAGATATCCGGTTGTTTTGCATCTATTGTGCTTATTGTTTATTTTGACTGAGCCGCTCCCGTGGTGGGGAACACAATTCCGAAAGCTTTTAGATAAGCCGTTTTTTATTGTAAAACAAGTGTTATCTGAACAGGTAGTACAACTAAACCGCGTGATATTCTAGAAAGAGTGGCTTCCCACCACACGCTTCGTAAGCAACAAAGCAGCAAAAAGCTTATGCAGCATAAAGCTTCGTTGCGGTGTAGAATAACTTATGACTTTTGGTACCACGACGACCTGAACCTAGTAAATACTTACCTGCAACGGGAACGGAGGAACCATCGCTGTTCTGGGTGGGCTAATATGCGCTCTCTGAGCTGAAGTACCTCCAATACCGAAAGCGACTTTAGTGCCAAACATTATAATCATATGACTTATGTCATGGACTTCCACGCTGCAAAGTCCCAATTATGCCCCTTCAGTTACTCAGTGTTAACACCAATTTTATATCCTCTTGAGTAACAGCAATTCGTTGCGCATTTTGTTGCATTATTCCCACCCTCTGCGTAGCCTTCGACCGTCTGGTTCCCGTAGTCGAGTGCAGCGATGAAAAATTTCAACACAAGCTAACTTTACCATCAAACATAAATGAGCTTCACACTCCATGCCGTAGCGAAACGATGAAAGAATGCACAAAAGAAGCGCTCGTGTTGCTACCTGCAGTTTTTTTTGCTCAAATGTGGATGTGGTTAATCGGATAGGGTGGGACTTTTCACCTGGGAGGTACCCAGTTGCGACAAGGGAAGAACTTTATTATGTTGTTCTAGCAAGACGGGCGGGAGCTTCCCATTGTGTCACACCGTGACTGGGAGATTAGCAATGAAATTATGATTCAGAATTGTGTTATTCAAAAGAAAAAAAAAAAAGAAACTGGTACTAATCTCTCCTAACTGCAGAAAACACATAGCTTTTCGCTCTGGTTGCGTCCACAAGCTCTTCAGTAGCAATCTGGAGTATTGATTGAAAAAAAGAACTATTAATGTCCGTACCATAAAGCGGTAGCGATTGAGCTGATTTACGATGGCCTGAAATTGGTCGCCATAAATCATCTCTAATGTGGTCAGTGCTTTACAATCGGCGGCGGCTCACGACGACACGGTCACGAAGACTATGAAGTGCATGTTCGAGTATCGGTTGGCGCTGAGATTTACGAGGGATTTAATGTTTTCAAAATAATTCACGACTAAGTACCTCTACCAACAACACCCAATCGAACGTTGCTCAGAAACGACTTCGCTTTCGCTCAGCTGAGTATACTGTAGCCCAGGTCTGCTGATGTTCAAAGTCGCTAACGGATAGTAAGTGAAATTATGGTAATCTGTTATGCTTTCAATTTATATTGAGAATTTATTCACTCTGTCTCTGGTCCAAATGTATATTCAAGAAACTCTTTTAAAAATTTATTATTGAAAATACTCTATCTTTTAAACTACAAATTCGATCAAGATGTCACGAACAAAGCTTAGAATGATTTGATGAAAAAAAATCACAGAAAGTAAAACTAATAAACTTTGAAATAAACATTATGTTGTCAATTTTTATGAAATGAAAGAGTAAATTAAAAATAATTTCTGATTTTTTTTTCACTTTCATACGTGAGAGTTCGCATAGCCTCCCAGCTGGTCTCGAGGGAAGATGCTGGCCTAACAAGCCAGTCTTCGTATGTTCGAGGCCCGTCTCGGGAGAGACTGTTAGTGTCAGTAGTAAGTCTGTGTATATTAAAACAGAAGGTCGAATTCCGATACGGAATGTAGCACCAAGGCTTTGCTTTTTTTTGAGAGTTCGCATAATAATTGCACGCCGAGTTCGTCGCTTCAACGTTATGTTTACGAGAAAAATTAATTTAAGTCTCTAGAAAAAAGTTAGTGGCTAGGGACACAAAAAATTCACAGGACACACATTCCAGTTTGAGCTTTTAAAGTGCACCTGTGTTGACCAGTGTAAATTATTCAATTATATATCTGACCACCAGCGATCTAAATAAAATATAAAGATTGTGTTGATAGGGAAAAGCTTATTGAAGGTAATCTTCCTCAAACGTATGCAAAAACCCCACCATCTTTTAAGACTTACAAAAGCATTACGTTACTATTTACAATAACATAATTAAAGATAGTTTTTACATATTGCATTCATCAATTCTGCGGCGGTGGGAGTTTCGTTTAAGTCAAACTGATCAGCAACTAAAGAATGGCTCTGCGAAGGTACACCAATAAACCAATTTTTGAAATGCATATTTCAGCAATGTAAATATTTTTCCTAGATTCTACTTTCCAAAAACGTGGAAGTCAAATTTATAGTGTTGATGAAACTGTAGAAAATTAATTGCGAAGTTCAAGTAAAATTAATAAAAAACAAGCGTTTTTTGTTACATATTTCGAAAATGGTCACAAATGATCAGGAGTATATATTTTCAATATTTTTTTTTTAGGTTATATGACTGTGAAATAAATGCTTTATTCAATACCTAAAGTGTTTTGATGTGAAATTTCAATATGTAGTTTTGAAGCCAATATGGAAACAGGGGTATTTCAGCGTTGTAACGTCATGAAAAAAGAACAATTTTTTACTTCATGGGAACTCGTTATTTTTAATCAAACTTATATTTCGTTTTCTCTTCATACCCAAAAATACCTTTAATTTAACACTAAAAGCTCTCAGCTAGGTTGAATACAACTTAAATTGCAACCGAGTTTAGTTTGCGTTGTATCGTCACGGAATTTTTTTCTCCTCATATAGTATTCGTGTAGGTGTCTGATAACATACTTGATGCGTCTTAATTAGTTTACGTCACACCTGTCATATGACTGTGAATAAATTTCCTAAAATGGGTTGATGTTTTTGATCATTAAACTGTATTGTTATATTTAAACGATCTAGTCCGACCCGTGTTGAAAATATCAGTATCATTTAGTCTCCATAAATTTTTACACGGTTTTAAAACACGGTTTTTATACAAATTATATTTTCTTACTCAACCTGCAGGTCTAGCTCGTTTCCTAGGAGCTATTAGAACACCTAGCCAAGAAGTACAATAAAAATTTCACATGGAAAATTTTTTACTCTTCTCACGGAAAGGGTGTTGCTATGGTGTAAAAGCAAAAAATGGCTATAAGAGAACATTCGTATATTACATAACACGTTCGGGGGATGGGGGGTAACGTATGAGGAAAAAATCCGAACAAACTTTCAATTCCAAATTAAAATCTTGCGCAACTTATTTTTTTATACTTGTTTGTTTATTCAAGTAATGTAACTCATTTACAAAACTCAGCTCCACATCGCGCTGATTTCCTGATACTTTGGATTACTTGCTTTATAGCTTCCTGAATTCCGGATGTTTCAATTGTTTTGAGCTCCTTCTTGATTTTTCGCTCAAACAATCGATGTTTTTTGCTCTGTAACCTTTATGGTAGACCATTCGCTTCAAATTCGCTCGGAAAATTTCAATAGACTGCAGCAGTGGCACATTTTGAGGATTGTTTTCTTTCGGAATAAACTCGATATTGCCTTGTCACAAATCCGCTAGAGTTGTGTTAGAGCAAAATCATTTCAAATCGCCTTGAAATACGCGAAAATGTAATCGACCATTTTTGATCCGAATGACACTTTGCACACGTATCTGGCTTAGCAAACTGAGCATTTTTCACAAGTGGAGAGATTTTTTACACCCATGAGTTAGATTCTGAAAGGGCGTATGCCTTTTGGCATAGGTTTTATGTAGGTTTTAATAGGTTTTAATGCTTCGATTGTAGCCCAGAAACCGTTGGTTGTATAGAAAAACAGTCTGAGAATGAGTTGTAGCGAATCGAAAATACATCATAAAATATATATCCACTGCACAAAAAAAAATTTTTTTTTGACCAAAGAAATTAAAAATAAACATTAAATTTCAATTTAAAAAAAAAGAGTTGAATTTTTTTTTAAAGAAACTTGACGTTAATACGCAACTTTAAAAAAAAAGTCCAGGATGGAGAAATGAAAAATATTTTTTTATGGTAGATTAATTTTTTTATGAAAATTCTAATTCAAACATTTTTCAAAATATTTGTATTCTGATGATTTTAAAAGATGTACCGTTTTGGAGTAATGGAGGAAAGCAACCCGCGTTAAAAACAACCTTACTGTATATTGGCATTTAGGCAGTGGTGGGCACCGCTAACTGAAAATTTAGCGACGCTAAACGCTAAGTCGCTAACCGGAAAATTTAGCTCGATAATCGCTAAACGCTAAACGCTAAACCTACATTAGCGGAACTTTCGCTAATCGCTAATCGCTAACTTTTTAATATGTAAATAGTCATATCGCTATATTTATTGCTCGTGTTTTGTAAGATTTGATTAGAGTAGATTTCTGCAATTAAGGCGTGGCTACGTAGCTTGGAGAAAGAGGAACAAACCAAAACACCTTCGATACTACTGAGTGATTTTCATAAGCATCAAAAGAAAGTTTTTGCTTTCCCGATGCGAAAATCACTCTGGTTCTCAGATTAACTAATTTTCGTTTCTAATATTTGACTGATAACGGTGTTCGAGTGGGCACAAACATACAATTAAACCGGAAAATCACTCAATTTAGCAGTGAAAATTCTTAAAATGAGGGTTATGTCTGGTTGTGATAAACTATCCATAGGCAACACTACCGTTTATCTTTGGTGCGCCCTGGTCGTTATTGTAAAAATAATTATTGAGAAATAGATGAACATTTACACTAGAAGTAGTTGTGAAAATTCTCGTAACTCTTACCTTCACGCATTTATAGTTCTAAAAAGAACCGATTCGATAATCTTCAGCTCGAAATGTATGCTTTAGAACGCTGATGATCGCACCACCGGTACCATTGAATATTTTGTTGGCCGCGCATAAAATTTGCTCTCCGCTGTGCCCTCCAGTAGCTGTGCCAGCAAAATATCCTGCAGCGAACGATGGTAACTGTTGCTGCCGTATGCAAAACAAAGGTGTAACATGTTCCGCAGTACCTGGAAGTTGACTCGTATGCAGCTCTCGTTTCTCAATGTCGCGTACCTTTAACAGCTGCTCGCTTATGTGTAACAAACTAAACTGAAGCTGAATTTTCTACACGCAGTCTTTTGTAGCGAGTTCAGAGTAGATTTTTGCCATTAGGGCGTGGCCACGCAGCTTAGACAAAGACAAACAAACCAAAACACTTTGTTGAGTCAAAATATGTAAAGTATGTTCATCTTTCGAAGCAATTTACGTACGCCATCAGCAATTCACAGTTTTTCTAAATATTTCTATTGTCGCTTCTCTACAAAATTTAGCGAATTAGCGATTAGCGTTTCGGAGGCCAAAATTTTAGCGACGCTAACAGTTTCGATAATCAGCTCAAAAGTTAACGAAATCGCTAAATCGCTAACTGAATTTTAGCGTCGCTAATTAGCGAATTAGCGAGTTAGCGGAATGGTGCCAACCACTGCATTTAGAACACATTGATAAACTTGTTTTAAACATAAATGTTGTGTAAAATGCTAATGTATTCAGCCATTGTGAAAAAACTAGAACAATTAATTTAGTCTGTTTCACCCATAACGTCATATGAGACACTTTTGAGATTATTTATAATACATACGTCACTTATGAATACAGTTGCTTTATTCATAACCCACATTCCTTCACTTTAAATTCTCAAATTTGAGTTTGGTTCTGCATTCCCAAACATTTACCGCCAAAGTAAATTTGATACGTAGTTAATGGACGAACCCTAAACCAAGTACATAAATTAGAAGTAGAAAAATATAAAACCAGTTATTGAACTTGTTTTATGAAAATGTGTAAGAAATATGTGATAAATAATGGATATCGATCGATTTATATTTTCGTGACGTTACAACGAAGTGAGAATACCATTTGCTGAAAAATGAGCGTTGTAACGTCACGAAAAATAAGAGTTTCTCAAAAATAAATGTTACTAGTTATCGGCACTCTAAACACGGCAAAATGTTCGATTATTTTTTGCTATCGAAACGTGGAAGAAGAAATCGTTATAAAATTTCAAACAGAGCAGAGTTTTTGACTTTTGTAAGAGAAGTCCCGACACCTTAATTTCTCACACGTTGTAACTCTCCCCAAAGTAATATAAACAAAGTAAACAAATGTCTTTTACATCATCTTATAGGATTTTTTGTGTTCTTTCCGAATATGTAATAATATCTAAGGGTTTGTTGAAAAAAAAGTAAAGTTAGAATCAGAATGATGCCAACAGAATAGTCAAAACGTTGTAACGTCACGGTAGAATGTGTCTACTGTAGATAGAAGATCTGGAGAACCAAATTCGGTTGTGATTAGCTATGCTATGAATGCAGCTTGTGACACACTTCTTCGTTGTTCCCAGGTTTTTATTCCAAGCAGTCGGCGAGCTGGCGATTAGCTTTTTAACAACCGTAGATATATGCAGCTTGAAAGTCAGGTTTTCATCAAGCATCACTCCTAGATCTTTAACCTGCTTAACTCTGCTTAGTTTGATCCCAGCTATGTCAGCTATGTGTGTTTGGTTGACAAAAGAGAAATGAAAATGCGGCACTTATGCTCAAACTGGAAGACAACGGAAGATTATAGCTATTTAACCATTCCTGTGAATTTTGGTACCCCTAGCCATTTCAGTTACGTGACAAAAGCTCCAACTCACTCCAATGCGAACGGTAATCGTGCGCCTCCTTTCACTGTTGAATCGATGGAGACGCCAAGTGCATTTAGATTTAGAAAAAGAGCTTAGGAGGAAATTTAAATGTAGAGCTCGATAGTAATATTATAGAGGAAAACATTCTTCTACAAGGTTGTTACATATGATGGAGCGCACATTTTACTGTAATCACAAATTAGGGTGACTCAAATTTTCGAAGAAAACCAGCATCTAACTTTCTTTTCTTCGCAGATAGAGTTAAACGATGTTCTACTGCAAAGATAAGAAAATTAAATGCTGGATTTCATAAAAAATCTGGGTCACCCTAATTCGTAATTACAGGAGAATATGCGCTCCATTAAATGCAATAACTTTGTAGAAGAAAGTTTTTCTCTAGAATATTGCTGTCGAGCTTTAGAACCCAATTTTCCCCTGAGCTCGTTCCCCAGGAGGCTGTCGAACAATTGACTTTGCGTCTCCACCGAATGAACAGTTAAAGGAGGCGCACGGTTAACGTTCGCGTTGGAGTGGGTGCGAGCTTTAACTGGGACGCCTAAAATGGTTGGGAATGGTTGAATAGCTATAATCTTCCATTTTTCCGGCTTGAGATTTTGGAGCGCACCTGTGTTGACCAGTGTAATAATTGAGTTTTAATAAAAACTTTTCAAAAGTATATATTTACATACAGCAGAATCACTTTTTTTGTTCCTTGTTTTTACAACAATGTTTACCTTTACACGCACAAAACAATGCCTGCAGCATCAATCATATTGACTCATGAGCATGCTTGTCTGTTCTCCTCAGAAAACCTCTAGAGTGCAGGAGAACATCTTGCACTGCGGAAACAACTGCCGTCACACTAAAGAGCAAATCAAGGCTCATGCTAGAAGAGAGCGACAAACGATTTTCATCTGTTGAGCTACCTGAACGCACTGCGGTGAAATCTGAAATCTCTCTCTTGCGAGACAATGAACTATGGTGTACTTTCTCACACGTGTGGACATCACGCACAATAATTACACTGCAGAGCTATCTGCGGTGCGTTTCACAGTTGGTTTCTTGAGCATGGCAGAAGAGAAAAAGAGATTGGGAGAAAAAATAGACTGCGTTGCTCGTGCCGCTCGTGCCGGTCGAATTCAGTCTGGTGGAATTCGCGTAGCTTCACGAGGAATACGTTTTTCCCGGTAGGTTTTTTTTCACCTTCCGGACTACTCGCCAGTGGACACTGTTGTGTATTTCTGCGTTTTCTCTGTAGAGTGATTCACCCCTCTTGTTTCTATCAAATGTGGGGTGAGCTGGAAGTGTGTTTGTCTCTCTGTAAGCTGGTTGAGACACTTTGGAGTGGAGAAAGAAGCAGTGTGGTGAAAGCATTTGCTACACGCAGGCGCATACTGGAAGGAAAGTGCGCGGTGAATTTTTTTCCCCTCTCCTTTCACATACTGAGGTGAATGACAAGCATGCTCATGAGTACGCAGAAAAAAAATTGACAGCTCTATCAGTCGAGCTCTAACCGTGATAGCGAAAACAGTGAAGCTGCTCCGTTCAGAAGTGTGCGCGTTCAAAGAACGGTACCCTGTCGCGTCGAAAATGGACATCGTGTTCGTGGTAGTTCGTGGACACCGGATATGCTCGTTCCGGCATATACAACATCTTGGCACTATTGGACGACAATCAGAGCATTAAAAGAAAGCCCGATTTCGGACGGCCGACTACTCTGAGTGAAAAGAAACTCCAAAGGATGCTGAAGGAGGAGACCGAGGGAAAAAGTGGCTACATCGTTGGGTGCGCTTTGCCGGAAGGTCGGTGCAACCGGCCAACCAGTGAAAAAGCACCTGGTGAACATGAACATACATGTCAGAAAGCAGCAGTCCCGTCCACTAGGCTCAGGGCTGCAGGCAATGACGCAGCAAGAGCGCCTGATTAATATGGTCAATAGACTGGGACACGGTTATATGGGAAAAAAGCGATGGTGTTATTTTTTCGCTCCCATGCACTTTTCGTGTTCCTAATGGGTCCTATAACAACTGTGTAACTTTTCAGATCGATCGGTGAAACGCCCGATTTTTAAGCTTCCATACGATTTTATATGAGAAAAACCACTTTTTCAAAACATTTTCTATAAAGATATCAAGTTGGCTCCTAAAAATATATCAATACATTATATTTATAGAAAATTTGGTGAAAAATTTCAAAATGAGCCGTCCGTCAGACATTCATTCAGTTTAGGGTGAATAGCTGTTTCTACAAGCATCGTAGCGCCTTACGGTCTTCAGAAGTGCTTTTCCCAGGAAAATTTCCTACAAATATCATATATTGATATATTTTTAACAGCCAACTGGACATCTCTAGAGTATAAGTATTGAAAAAGTTTAAAAACTTTAAAAATCGGGCGCAAATCGGGCGTTTCACCGATCGATCTTAAAAGTTACACAGTTGTTATGGGACCCATAAGGAACACGAAAAGTACATGGGAGCTAACATTTATTTTTTGTCCCACCCTAATGGTCAAGTCGATTTTCTCGGCGAATCACGACGTGGTGATGATACTTATCGCACCCTGGATGGCAAAGACTGGCAGAGTACTTCGTATTTTGCTTCCCCCACGAAGGAGGTGGGCTCCGAGGTGAAGTGTGTTTCACAAACCAAGTTTCCCAAGAAGGTGCTGCTGTGGCTGACAATCAGCGAGTAGGAGATGTCAAAGCTGCTTTTCTTTCGCTCCGGACTGGCCGTGAATGGGGAAATTTATAGTACGAAGTGCCTACCGGAATTTGCGTCGTTCATCGAGGCTGAACATCGATGTGGTACCCAATTTGGTGAACCCGCCCAACGTCCCCGCCAAAGTTGCGCCTCAACGAGGATTTCTGGGCAAACCTGAAGCGTGAGATCTATTCCAACAATTTCGTCGCGAAAATTGTGGAGGTATTGAAAATAAAACGAAGAAAGAACTCAAAAAAATGTCTACACGCATGTTTTCGTCCGCCATGATTAATGTTTCGGTTAACTGCCGGAAGGCCGCACGCAAGGACGAAGAATTTTTTTTTTCGAGTAAGCCAACATAATAACCTTCCACGCAAAATTTATCAAACTCAATGATTTGTCTAAGTTATTTTTGTACCACCATCCGAAAAACAGTACATTTTTTTAACGCATACGCTATATACACGAGGATCGTGATGTTCCGGTAAACCTCAGTTTAGGGCGAACGATCATTTTCGTGAGCCAGTTCATATGAACGACTTGCTCAATCCTAATAATACTCTGCAGCCAAAACAACCTTCAGCGATTCATGTTCCCCCACACAACTTAGTGACGCTGGTGCCAGTAACGTGAAATCATAAGCATATGAACAAAACCAGAGTCATATCTGAATGCAAAATATTTCGAACAAACTTAATGTTTATTTAATTATTAATGATTCAATGTTTTTTTAAGACCGGATTCATGAAAGTGAATGTTTTCATTAATCTAGTCAGTACCCAAATTATCAGTATTGATTGCTGGTTGCACTGTTTCAACGAGAGAAACCTTCTGAAAAACATTATCAATACCAGTACTAATCAACATGACGGTACAAACACCAGTGGAAACCTTTTAAGTGTAGTAGTTTAGAGTTGCCAGATACATTGAAAAAACGCTAGAGCATGTTTTGCGTTATGCCCAACACGCAATCATTTTACTGGTTCCAAAGTTCATCAACAATTGCGCTAAAAATGCACAACTTTGTACTGGTTTCGCATCGTCCAACTTTTGCTTCTCTCTTTTCTACTGACGAAGAGAATCAAATAATGCCAGGAAGGTTAATGAGTTAACGGAAACAGAGCTGTGAAAGTAATTTCTCACCTTTAAATTGAGAAGCTCTATTTAGTTTCTCATAATTTTTTATTTGATGAAATTGGTAAGAGAGTAGGAAAATATGATACAAATTAAATGATGAGATTCGATCACTAACTAACAGAGGATAGTAATTTAAAACATAACAGTCTATAGACTGGCGGGAATTGGTAAAATACTCTATATCCTTTTCCGTAAATTACTCGGAACTTGGGATCGATTTCTCAAGAGGAATGCAAGGCTTTTTGTAAGAGTTTTTTTATTTTTTTTTTCATATCAAAAACAAGCAAAAACACAATCGACTTTTGTAGTTCAAACTGGTAAAAAAAGCATCCGTGTTTTGCAAATGGCGTCGAAGGTCGATGTTGAGATATGTCGAGTCAAACGTCAACTTTTCTTTATTATAATTTTTCGTTTTTAGCAGTTCGAACTCCACGGTATTTTTTTTCCAAGATTGTTATAGAGTGCTACTAAAGTACTAGACTAAAATGCAGATGTATGTTTTGCTGTCCGAAGTAGCATTGCTATGAATGCACTATTTTTATTGTAATTTTCTGGCAACACTCTTTGCAGGACTGGTTCACTGTTTTGTTCTCCGGATAAATGCAAGGAGCTCTACTGTTCCAATTTCCATTATCGTACGTGTGAAATTCTTTCGATTCAATAGATGCTTCAGTTTATGTACAATAGACGCACACGACAGATTCACCAGAATCGAAACCTCAACCCAACATCAAAGGCTAAATGTGATCTATTACAGTGCAAGAGATTGAATCGTATAATTGATAGCATCGGTGTATTCCCGGTAGACATTCCATCGAGCAGGAAAGCAAAATCAATAACTTGAATGAGCTAGAACCGGATCATTCCAGCAGAGTTCCCTATGCATAGGTATTTGTCCAGTGATGCACTTCAATCGACTCTTCCGCCCATGTTGCCACCCGTTCCCGCTAGCCGTACTGCAATTTAAATCTCATTCTGTAATTGCCGTTCACTTTGGCTTAATTATTTCTTTCCAACTGATTGAGTTAAGTGGCGCTAACTTTTTCTCCTCCGCGCGTGCCGTTCCCTCGCTGTTTGTGTGCCTTCGTAATCAGCCAGACACAGCAGCTGAAGCAACCGAAGAAAACTATGAAGCCTGCTGGTTGACACTCTGCCACAGTCGGAAAGAGGGGCGAGACAGAGCGAAAAAAGAAAATTGTTTGCTGCAGAAAAAACTGGTATATTCAAGGGGAGGCCGGTTTTGCTGTAGAAGCTGTGGTGGCGCGCCGCGCTTCGGAAGCTGCGTTATGCGAATCGCCGGCCGAGAGGAAGCACATTGAAATGCGCTCTCTTTGTAACTATCGTTTTCTTTGAACGAAGCTTTCGGATAGTTTGTTTCATTTTTGTTTCCGTTTTTTTTGCACAGTAGAAGAAATCATGGAAAATCTGGTTAAAGTTGGTTGAAATGATGCGACAATTAAGGTTTTTTCGCACAAAATAGTAAAACGATTGAGCTCGACTACCGCTGAAAAATAGTAATTTATGTAATTAATTTTAATTGCGTATTGCGTACAACAAACTGTAATAACAACACAACCGAACAAAATATGCTGGATGAATTTTGGGGGTCTCCAAAAAGGTTCATTCAATTTAGAACATGGGAAATTTGTGTATTTTGTATCTCTTGTTTTGCCATAACTTAACGAAATAGCCTGCACAGATATCATAGAAAGAATTTATTTTTCCAATGCATTACCCAAAATTACCAAAATTTTGCTCAAGACAGACTCACAAAAAAGAAAATGTCAGTTTTAGTAGATTTTTTTTTATTCAATTAGGTTTAAATCAAAAAGCATAAATGTGCATAGACAAACATTTGTGGAATGTCAATTTAGGGTAGAATTGCTAAATATTGTCTGAATATAATTATAGGTGAACAGAGTCATGAATTCGCACTAAAATCTGACAAAAGTGGTTTAATTGGCCAGAATGACAATAAACAAAATAATTCTATATCGAATTTGATTAAATTATTAACTTTTCGTTAAGCCTTAATATATAGTGTTTGTAAACGCTGCGTAGTATCCAAGTCTGGCTCAATTTTGGTTACACGGATAATGTACAAGAAATATTGAAAATATGAAATTTGCTAGCACTGGTTTTAGATAATGCTTTCATAGTACACTTTTCACCAATTTAAAATTGATCGCCGTTTTTCATGAAAGATTGCAATAACTTAAGAACGGAAGAATGTAGGAAGTTATTGAAAATTTAGCTAAGTTTACGTTTCTTTTAGTTTTTTCTTCAAGTCGTTGTTTCTATTTTTTACTGGTTTGTCTTTAACGTCAATTTTTGTTTTGAATAAATATGTAGTTTTCAAGTTACGTCTTTATTCAAAAATACATCGATTAATTCTGAAATATACCCCTATCAAACTTTACTTTTACATCGAAGAAAACACGATTAATGAAGAAGCAACCATGCTTGTTGTTAAGACAAAAATGGCCCTTTTTCTACGTTTGGAATTGAAAATGCTTCAATGCAATTTTGTCCAGATTTTCATCCATTCTCTCCTCTGTGCGGGGGTCACTCGGCATACTTCTAACGCCTCCGGAGAGACTGCAGGCGAAGGACGGAGCGTGCAGTTTCGGTCGTATGTCTAGAGGCCTTGCTTGGGGCGGGCTTCCTACACACTCAGCGGCGATGAAGGGGGTTTTCTTTGTTGTATTAAGTAATTTTTTTCCTCTTTTTTCTTTTCGGGGAAATTAGATTGAGTGTGCGGAAGAGAATGTTTGTTGTTTTAATTGTTGGTCCGGAAATTTGATCATCGCTTCACTGCAGCTATGGTGTGGCCCAATGCCTCATGGAGCGATTATTAGGTTTTTGCGATTATCTAATACATAATGAGATAGTAAAACAAGACTGCGAGCACAGACTGCGTGGCATGCAAACGTGCGATGGACTATGAGGAGAAAGCCGGCAGCTTTGATCCTTTTTTCAGAATTATATTATGTGATCTTTCGTCTATTTAATTTCACTCGAAGTAACTTTCTTTGGGTGAAATACATTGTAAGGAAAACCACAGAAACAAAAAATGTAACATGCAAATCCAATAAAGAATCGTCTCATTATGAATAACTTTAGTTTTTGTACAGTAAACATTTAACATTCAATGTAATTTTAGGCAGAAAGTGTTTCATAAGTGGCTAAAATATTTAACTTGTGCCAACTTCGAAAACATAGCCTAATGTTTTTTTGGAATGCCTAACTTCTATAATAATCCACCCTATTTCATTCAATTTCATCACATTTTAGTTCTTATATAAAATGATTTCAATTTGATAACTATTCACAACCACTAAAACTTACCTGTATCGACTTGAATAATGAATTGAGCAATCTATTCATGTTGAATTTAGTTAACTTTTACGGCTACTCTATATTAAAAATGTCTTATAATTTGCGTATAATCTGAAATAGTTGAAACCGTGGGTGTCTTGTGTTCACATACAGTTTTGGTCGATTTTATACTCATATGTTGGACGTCAAAACATAGGAGTGAAATAAAAATAACGTTTTGTAGAGCTCTGTCCTATTCGAGTCATCAATTAGCTTGGTGCCGCTCTTGTGTACCGATTAACTCAACAAACTAATACGAGCCTCAGTGTAGCTTGAAGAGCCTTGAAGCTTGAAGAGATGGGTTCAAATTGAGTCGACATTCTAGTGCCGCCAGAAAATCAGTACATTATCATCGACCCGTTCGCAAGTGAAGTGGTGTGCCCAATTTTGAAAACGGTCTGATCGAGTGCTTTTACTAGTGATCTCACGCCACAAACAATAGCAACACAAGTGCGAGCTTTCAAAAGCCCACTCCAGAAGCCACCCAGCTTCACCGCAGTTTTTGAGCCAGAAAAATACTGTTTTCGAATCGATCGATCGTATTTGTGTTTGCGTTTGGCTTGTCGATAGGTTTTCGTTATGTTGAAGCGTTGAAGCGAAAGGAAAATAATGGTTACCTAATCGGTGCCTCATTGACATCGTAACGGTTTTGTTTACGCTGGAATTGCAAACCGATATTCGCGCACAGTACCATCGGGCACGTGTGCGTTCCGCCGCCTGGGGATGGAAATCGAAAACTTTTGTTTTGCTGCGCTGCGTGCTTAAGCGGCTATCCCATGAAGCGAGAGAGATGCTAAATGGGACGAAAGCGTGAGTGACTCTGCCAACGTGTGCATAATTGGATTCTCCACCGAGGCGAATAGGAAAATAAATAACCAGCCAGCAGCGGTAAACAAAATGTTGCACCAATCCTTTCGCTTATTGAAACTGGTCGCGGTAAAGTGCTATCGTTTATGCTACCCATCGCATCTAATGAGCAAATAAGGGTATTGCGAATGCAGTTGCAATTGGATAACAATTACCCAATGGTTAGCGCAAACACAAAAACCGCGCTTGCTGTTGGGTTGAAAAAGCACCTTGCAAGGCTTAGAACAACCAATTTTGCTTTCAAATTGCGTGAATATCGTTTTGGAGTATTGCAGAGTGTTTTCGTGATAATAATAAAAAAAACTGAGTGTGCCCAATTGTGACGCAATCTTCAGCAAACAGATAATTATCACACTTTCATTCCACGGCGAGTCACAATAAAATTGTCCCGTTTCCTGTTTATTTCAAACGATTCGCGACAAAACTTTCGTTTCAATAAATTTAATACCAGAGTTTAAAAGCGATGTTAAGCAGTTGGTTAATTAGCAGGCGGTTATTGGTAGCAGCTGTCTTATGCGGAATATCTATTGGGTTTTGGTGTCGTGGCGATAAAAAATAAAAATATAAACGTTATGAATTTGCGCTATTTTTCCATTTTGATTAAAAATATTTTTGTAGAGAACATATGCTCAATCGGATAGCGTGAAAAACGAATTTTATTGCTCTTCATTGTTTTTTTTTCATTTTGACCAAATTTCTACAAATGATGCAAATGATGTTGGCAGCACAAGAATCCAATAATACTTTGTGTGGGTGTGTAGGCCTCCCTAAACCAAGTAACCCTACACACTTGAAAAAATATCTGGATTTACTTTTTTTAGAAATCGATGTGAGAAAAGTTGTCAATAGATGACTTCTAGGGAATTGTCTAAACTTTTATTCAGAATTATCTAAAAAATAGAATTTGAGATCCTACACTAAAAAACTGAGAGGGTTTACGCAAAGCCATAACCGCAAGGTTGACCTAGAGGTTGTTTATTGCGTTACTTGACACTGAAAAGATTCAAAACAGCATCTGGACTCGATTTTGATTTTATAATTGTTGGATAAAGGATATTAACATAGATATGAGATAGCCCATCGTAACCTCAGTGTCTATCAATAAAGAATTTAAAAGAAATACGAACAGCTCTATGTAGTTCTCGGTCAACCTTGCATTCGTGGCTTTGTACACAACCCTTTTGTTATTTTCTCACTAACGGAAGTGACGCTGCACCTATAGTGGACGCTCCTTCCACCTCTAACGCTACAGATACCCGCTGCAGGTACCCAAAAATATTAACACTTTAACTGAGTATTTAATGTGTCCTCAAAAGGACATTTTATTGTTCAGTTCAATATTGGGTCTTCTTTAAACACAGTGAAAAGCTGTTTTCACGCTGAATATATGACGGTCGACAGGTTTCGATTACCAGCATTCGGACCTACCGCTGGTGCTACCGCTACCACACACAGGCAACTGACTTACTACAGGAAGTAGTGCCGCTTACCTACTGCTGACGCTGCTATCACTACCGGTACTGGTACCCGCTGCCGCTGCTGATATCCGTTGCTACTTAGTTGGGGCCGTTCTAGTGGTCATCCACTAGTAAACTGTTTGGTTTGAGCAAAAGCATGCTCATGTACAACCCGAAGAGTGCATTCCCGGTTTACTGGGTATAATATTCTGTCGACCGTGACAGGGAAAGCAAGCATTGAGCGATCAATCAGAGGTCGAAATCTGCGTTTCAACAAGACTCGGTGTTTTCCTAAAGTACAATAATTTGAATAATTTTCTGCATTTCGAAGAAACCTATTGAAAACTAATTTTTTTCTCATCTATTTATTGAAAACTAAGTTGACCTATAAGCTTCATTTTACACCTCCATGCAGCCGAATATTCTTAGAGACGCAGCTCTACTTCAAAATTATTAAAACATTTTTGTGACGAACACGAGGCGTTTCACACATATGTTGATTGTTTCTCGTTAATCATGGTTTCTTGCTTCAAGCATGAATCAATGATTTTTTTTACGTCAAGCGTGAGTCAAAATCTTTTAAAATAATTCAATTTCTGATTAAATTTTGCAAAAGTTTAGTGCAAAAACATATTTTAATTACAATGTTTGTTAACACATTCTTGGCGGTTGACATGACATCTGAACTTTGATTACAGCTTAACAGTTATACTTGAAGTTTTAAACGATGAAACTATTTAATATTACATATTAGGAAACAGACCGATGAACAATGTGGTAATACAGTTTGTGTCCTTTGTGCATGTAATTGAAGGTAATTTTTCGAGGTCCAATCTGATTTTTCTCATCAAAACTATACAACTTTCTCAGAGTCAGATCAAACATGTAAGGTCCGGGATCAGACGGAATTTCATCAGTATTTCTGAAACATTTAGCTAAAGAGCTAATCTCCCAGATGGTCTCGAGGTACTATGCTGGCCTAACAAGCCAGTCGTCGTAGGTTCCAGTCTCGGCTCGGGAGAGTAAAATTCCAAATATTTTTTTACTTAATTTTGGAATAATGATGAATTCTAACAAAAAAATAAATTTGAAGGAAAATTCAACTCTGATTTGAATTAATAATACTAACATGAAAACCGATGCATGCAGTAAGTTAATTTTTTTTGTAAGATTTAGTTTATTGGTCAACAGTGTATAATTTGTTTTTTGTTATAATTCATAAGTTTAAATGGAATTCTAAAGCTTGCAAATTAATTATCCTATCATTACTACAAACGTTAATATAATACAAATATTTTATGAATATTTTCATGATTTCCACTCTTTATCTTCGATTAATACTGTTTAAAGCCGGTTTGATTAAGTCCTCGAAAGAGAGTCGTCTCCAGCTATTCAAAATGATGGTGATTTTGACGTAGGACTACGTCTTTGTTTTCTATACTAGATTACACTTTGTGAAAATGAAAATGAAACTGGCAAATGTTGCGTCAGATTTCAAACGGTTATAGCAAGCGAACGACTTAATGCATCTTAGTCATTTATATTTCGGTGGATAGATAAAATGTGTAACAATTTTTTGATATTATGTTCAACATTGTTGCTTTACTGCTTAATGGTGGAAAAAGGTGAAAAGTTCCAAGGTCAAGCTTTCCCATACATTTCCCTTGTTCTTGGCTTGCTTCCCAAGCACAGATAACAATAACATGGACGAAATAAATTCCACTGCCTACATATTTTGACTCAACAAAGTGTTTTGGTTTGTTTGTCTTTGTCTAAGCTGCGTGGCCACGCCTTAAAGGTAAAAATCTACGCTGAACTCGATACAAAAGACTGCGTGTGGAAAATTCAGCTTCAGTTTAGTTTGTTCCACAATAGCGAGTGCGGTGCAGCCGTTAAAGCTTTGCGACATTGAGAAACAAGAGCTGCATACGAGTCAACTTCCAGGCACCGCGGAGCATGTTACCTGTATTCTGCACACGGCAGCAATAATAACCATTGTACGCTGCAGGATATTTTGCTGGCACAGCTGCTGGAGGGCACAGCGGAGAGCAAATTTTATATTTTATCGTTGCTACCGGTGGTGGTGTGATTATCAGCATTCTGTAGCATACATTTCGAGCTGAAGATTATCGAATCGGTTCTTTTTAGAACTATAAATGCTTGAAGATAAGAGTTACGAGAATTTTCACAACTACTCCTAGTGTGAAATGTCCATCTATTTCTCAATAATTATTTTTACAATAACGACCAGGGCGCACCAAAGATAAACGATAGTGTTGCCTATGAATAGTTTATCACAACAAAACATAACCCTCATTTCAAGAATTTTCACTGCTAAATTGAGTGATTTTCCGGTTTAATTGTTTGTTTGTGTTCACTCGAACACCGTTATCAGTCAAACATAAGAAACGAAAATTAGTTAATCTAAGAACCAGAGTGATTTTCGCAGCGGGAAAGCAAAAACTTTCTTTTGATGCTTATGAAAATCACTCAGTAGTATTGAAGATGTATTGGTTCGTTTCTCTTTCTTTCTATAAGCTACGTGGCCACGCCTTAATGGTAAAAATCTACGCTGAACTCGATACAAAAGACTGCGTGTGGAAAATTCAGCTTCAGTATAGTTTGTTACACATAAGCGAGAGCAGTGCAGCTGTTAAAGCTTTGCGACATTGAGAAACGAGAGCTGCATACGAGTCAACTTCCAGGCCCCGCGGAGCATGTTACCTGTATTCTGCACACGGCAGCAACAATAACCATCGTACGCTGCAGGATATTTTGCTGGCACAGCTGCTGGAGGGCACAGCGGAGAGCAAATTTTATACGCGTCCAACAAAATAATCGATGCTACCGGTGGTGGTGTGCTCATCAGCATTCTGTAGCATACATTTCGAGCTGAAGATTATCGAATCGGTTCTTTTTAGAACTATAAATGCTTGAAGATAAGAGTTACGAGAATTTTCACAACTACTCCTAGTGTGAAATGTCCATCTATTTCTCAATAATCATTTTTACAATAACGACCGGGGCGCACCAAAAATAAACGGTAGTGTTGCCTATGAATAGTTTATCACAACAAGACATAACCCTCATTTCAAGAATTTTCACTGCTAAATTGAGTGATTTCCCGGTTTAATTGTTTGTTTGTGTTCACTCGAACACCGTTATCAGTCAAATATTAGCAACGAAAATTAGTTAATCTAAGAACCAGAGTGATTTTCGCAGCGGGAAAGCAAAAACTTTCTTTTGATGCTTATGAAAATCACTCAGTAGTATTGAAGATGTATTGGTTTGTTTCTCTTTCTTTCTATAAGCTACGTGGCCACGCCTTAATGGTAAAAATCTACGCTGAACTCGATACAAAAGACTGCGTGTGGAAAATTCAGCTTCAGTATAGTTTGTTACACATAAGCGAGAGCAGTGCAGCTGTTAAAGCTTTGCGACATTGAGAAACAAGAGCTGCATACGAGTCAACTTCCAGGCCCCGCGGAGCATGTTACCTGTATTCTGCACACGGCAGCAACAATAACCATCGTACGCTGCAGGATATTTTGCTGGCACAGCGGAGAGCAAATTTCATACGCGTCCAACAAAATAATCGATGCTACCGGTGGTGGTGTGATTATCAGCATTCTGTAGCATACATTTCGAGCTGAAGATTATCGAATCGGTTCTTTTAGAACTATAAATGCTTGAAGATAAGAGTTACGAGAATTTTCACAACTACTCCTAGTGTGAAATGTCCATCTATTTCTCAATAATCAGTTTTACAATAACGACCAGGGCGCACCAAAGATAAACGGTAGTGTTGTCTATGAATAGTTTATCACAACAAGACATAACCCTCATTTCAAGAATTTTCACTGCTAAATTGAGTGATTTTCCGGTTTAATTGTTTGTTTGTGTTCACTCGAACACCGTTATCAGTCAACTGTTAGAAACGAAAATTAGTTAATCTAAGAACCAGAGTGATTTGCGCATCGGGAAAGCAAAACCTTTCTTTTGATGCTTATGAAAATCACTCAGTAGTATCGAAGGTGTTTTGGTTTGTTCCTCTTTCTCGAAGCTACGTAGCCACGCCTTAATTGCAAAAATCTGCTCTGAACTCGATACAAAAGACTGCGTGTAGAAAATTCAGCTTCAGTTTAGTTTGTTACACATAAGCGAGAGCAGTGCAGCTGTTAAAGGTACGCGACTCTTTTCAGAACTATAGATGCTTGAAGATAAGAGTTATG
Source organism: Wyeomyia smithii (assembly GCF_029784165.1). Lineage (NCBI taxonomy): Eukaryota > Metazoa > Arthropoda > Insecta > Diptera > Culicidae > Wyeomyia > Wyeomyia smithii. The sequence continues at coordinate 240,776,860 of NC_073696.1, forward strand.
AGAATTTTCGCAACTACTACTAGTGTAAAATTTTCATGTATTCATGCATCGTTAGTTTTAAAATAACGACTATCAAAAATAAACGGTAGTGTTACCTCTGAACAGTTAAGCGCAGCATATAATAATATTTAGTTTAGCATATATTAAATATTTAGTCCTACGTCACCATTCCATACAACCCCTAGGGCTGTATACCTTGTAGTTTTTCATTGTAGGAGCTCCCAGACTGGACCAACTCGAGCACAGGAACAAAATTTATATTTCATGGATTCTTCTGCATGATTTTCGCAATGACTGCATTCGGCAGACTCAGCTCTCTTTCAAAAAACTACTCTTGAATCAGAAAAATTTGTCCACCAACGGAAAATATTCAGTTTGCTAAGACAAATACGTGTGCAAAGTTCCATTTAAATCTAAAGTGGTCGGTTAAATTTTTTCAACGCAGAAGAACCGTCACTATCGAAGCTTTTCTCAATTCTTGCCAAACTACGCTTTTTTAACGATAAACCGACCCCTAATGTATTGCGACAATAATAATATTTCTTGACTTGACAGAATGGTATTTGGCCCTCTTTATATTGGGTTGAAATTAAGACAAACTATTGCTGTTCAACATGAATTTAGTTTCATGCCATGTTTTTTTTAATTTTTAATTGATATTATCTGGAAAGTATTTGGAACTGGTTTTGCTGAAAAGTGACACTCTCTAGAAAACTTGTTCGGAAACCCATTTTTTGAAGAGAAGACGTACAGCTACAATATTGTATAAGAGTGATTTATTGACACTAAAAATATAATAAAAATCACAAAATCATGACAACATTTTCCATAATTCATATTGTTCGATTTGTATCACCATGTGTATACTAATAGACTGTTTTATATTACATTGACTGAAAGCTATTCTTTGATTGTAAAACTCTTTTATGTTCACTCTGCGTATAATCAAAAGCTGCGCTATTATTCCAGTGATATAAACGTCTTCCAACTTGAGAAATGTTCGAGATAAAGAAGCGTTGTACAATTCCGGAACTATGTCAGAAGTCATCAAATACGCGGGGCCTGGAAGACAGAGTACCGTAATTGATATGAATGAGTAATAATTTAACGTGAGGTATTCCCAAAACAACACCAGCTATTTACTATCATATTAGAATACAAAGAGCAATGATATTAGAATACAAAGGACAAAGAGCGGCAGGCAAAATTGCGAAAATGTTCAAACCTTAATATTGGGTTAATTTTGTGTAACTTACGACTTATTTCCGTTAACAGTGTATGTATTTGGTTAAGTTTGCTTTCAAGTGATGCATCAAAACATTCGGTTTTTTGCCACCATTACACTACCAAGTTGTTATCTGTTTTACGAGATACTGCCGCAACTATTGCTATTATAACGTATGAGGAAAAAAATCCGAACAAACTTTCAATTACAAATTAAAATCTTGCGCAACTTATTTTTCTATACTCGTTTGTTCATTCAAGTAAGGTAACTTATTAACAAACCTCATAGGAAAACTCAGTTCCACATCGCGCTGATTTCCTGATCCTGTGGGGTACTTGCTTTATAGTATCCTGAATTCTGGATGTTTCAATTGTTTTCAGCTCCTTCTTAATTTTTCTATCAAACAATCGACGTTTTTTGCTCTGTATCCTTTATGGTAGACCATTCGCTTCATTTTTGCTCAGAAAGTTTCAATAGACTGAAGATGTGGCACATTTTGAGGATTATATCCTCTCGGAATAAACCCGATATTGTCTTGCCGCAAGTCCGCTAAAGTTGCATTATCATAGTTTGACAATGCAAGGTCTGGCCAAAACACTACTCTGTCATTTTTATGGTACTTATATTTAAGGTTTTAAACCCATTTCATGCAGTTACTTGTTCATCGTTTTTGAATCAATCGGGTATTTATTGCCCAGCTCACGATATGAATATGCCGACCGACCAGGCGTTTCCGCTCTCAACTTCGCTCGAATTTTGCTCTCTTGCAAAGTGCATTTTCGTCCGGAACCAGATTTTCTTATGAAGGTATTTCCATACTCGAAGAGTTTGTCAATAATGTATATGAATGTTTTTTTTCTATCTTTAGAATAGTGCAACACTTCATTTTCAGATTTTTCTTTATTTCGCTCACAAAAAATTGCAAATCAATTTACGACGATCTTCTTCCGACCACGCCTTTTTTTTCAACTAAGCGTCACTTGACAGAATCGACTGTTTGTGTTACCAGTTATATAAAAGTGGATCTTCATTTTGTGGAAAGGAATTTTTCGATTTGTGCAGCACTTCGAAATCGTAGACCAATTTAAAAGTTGTTCGGATTTTTTTCCTCACACGTTAACCGTTGAGGATTTCTTACAGACATACTCGACATGGCTCCCAAACGTGAGTTTGTGGTCGACTATTACCCCAAGAGTTTTAGAGATCACTTTGAAAAAATAGTTGATTCTCCGAAACTGATAATCGCCTGTTGCACAGACTTGCGATTATTCGTAACTTTGACCTCCGTCTTATGATACGTCAACACTCGCTTCATGAAATACATACAGTCCTCGACCGCACCAGTTGAGTATACTATACGCGCTGTCAACTCAACCTCTCTGATCGGCTTGGCGTAGACCTTTAGGGTTATGTCGTCCGCAAGTCCAACGATCACAATTTCTTCAGGGAATTTTAGCTCAATACACCGTCATACATGGTACTCCACAAAACAGGATGGAACCTGACGGTACCCCTGCGGTGATTGGGACGCATTTCTGACCCTCTCCATGTTGCCTAGCATGACGATTGCGCAATAGCGATTGATCATGTCTTGCACTGGAGTGCTACCTTCGCCGTTTTGGCGACGTTGTGGTCAGCATCTACCGTAGATATGCCTTTCCGGAAGCACATTGGTGTGGTGATAGATCTATATGCTGATGGGTCGTCTGGTGGTTTTCCCGGCATGCAGCCTTTGTCGGTAGTCATCCTGGCACCTCTGCATTGCTACTTGTAACCACCCAGGGCCACTTTATGACTGTCCTATTAGCCAAACTCGGTGTTCTCTTTTACTCATGTTAGGGAGTTGGCGATCACGATGCGTTCCTTATTAGTAACCATTACCTTTACACCTTTACACCATATCTCACAGCTGGTCTCGAGGTACGATGCTGGCCTAACAAGCCAGTCGTCGTAGGTTCGAGTCTCGGCTCGGGAGAGACTGTGTTATTGTCAGTAGGATCGTAGCGCTAGCCCCGCAATTGTCCAGTACACTCAACAGTTGGCTGCGAAGTCTGTGTATAATAAACAGAAGGTCGAGTTCCGATACGGAATGTAGCACCAAGGCTTTGCTTTTTTACCTTTACACCTGTCTTTGCACGACTGCCGCCAGTCACGTTTTGGATGTTCGTAAGTTGGTTCGTGGCATGAAGTTTTCTTCAATGATCCACTCCAGCATCGCTGGTAACCGCCCTGCAACCGTCGACTTGCAGATGGTTGGAGTTCTGATTCTATCCGCTGCTTACCGTCCCGTGTTATGATGGTTTATGGATACTACAGCGGACCGCCTGGTGGTCGATAATGGTGTAACCATCGTTCACCCTCCAGATGATTTGGCCACATTCAACAATCGCCGGCTTGCGAGCTTGCCATGCGAGCACAGATTTCGAAAACACTCGTACTCTACAGGACGCGACGGAATCCAAACAGTTTCAATATGTCCCTGTGCACACGTTTTAGGGTTCGGTCTATGTCACATTTATAACAAAACTTCCGAGCAGGGCAAGCTCCCCACAGTTTGAAAACAGGCCCGACTAATCTTCCTGCTGTAGGGTAACGGGGGTATTTTGGCCCACATGCATATTCTGGCCCACCCGGTAACATTTTACGCATTTTATCTGAGAAATCAATGTATATTAGAAAACTATACATGCAACATTGAATAACACACCTAAGAATCATACTACACTATAATTTTCGGCGAAAAACTGGCTCTAGGTAGTGTTATTTTGAAATTACTTCATACATATTCAAAGTCATGGCTGAGTCAACCCAAAGTCAAGAGGAAGTGGTAATATACAAGTCAACGTCCGGAAGCTATTGTAACAAATATGTATGCTTTTGAAACAATTCGTTGTTGTAGTAACATCAATAAAATGTCATAGGAACAGTTTGTATACTCTAACATGTTGGAAAAAGTTGAAAAAGTGGTTAAACGCATGGCTGAAATATGTTTGCCTTTTTCTGAAGCAAACATATTTTGACCATGCCAAGTTTTGACATCTCTTTGATTACCGTTCGGCCGTTGCACGTGAACAAAGAACCAGCTTGTGACAATTTACAGGTAATTACTTCTTAATTTATCACATTTACCGATATGAAATTAGATGAGAATGCCTGTCAAACCACTGTGAGCCAAATCATTTCATTTTTAGATGCCTAAAATTTACAAAAATTCACAGCAGAAGAATGTTCTCCTAAAACCCACTATTTTTGCTTTAAAAATACCGATGATGATCTTAAATATAATTAGTCCGAACTATTTCCATACACGTCTGTAGATATAAAGGTGGGCCAAAGTAAAAATTTGGTGGACCAAAATATGTTTTTAGCACTTCGTAGAAATTTTGATATTTCTAGGATATTTTTTAATATATAGCATTGTTGAACGGTGTATATTAAAATAGACACTTAGCTTTTAACAATGGTATAATAGAGTAGGTATTTATGTTGAAAAATTGTGTTTGTTTTCAATGAACTGTGCGAACACTTCCCAAAGCTGGCCAAAATACCCCCGTTACCCTATCTTATTAAATTTTTCGAAATAATCGAGAGGAAAGTAAATTATATCGACACAGCATTGTGCTCTCGTTCGTCCACTTTTCTAAAAGGTTTGACTTAAGTGACTTGCAGCAACCCCGGTTCACCGTACTAAATTCGGATCAGCTTGCTGGTCTTCCTCCAAAATGGAAGATCTTTTTGACCTCGGCACACCGCCACACAACTTCGCAGAGATAGTTCGTCGTAGTTTTTGGATACATTGACAAGTGCATAATAACTAAGACTTTATATAGACGAATGTTTAACAAATAAAGAAACTTACCGGTGGTAAACGGTGGAAATAATGGAGGGGAATATTGCTCTGGACTCAGATAGTACTTAGATTCTTCATTGCGAACCGGTGTCCAATTTTCCGCTAGTCGGCCGAAAATGGACCGCTTATGGCTTGCGTGTGTTTCAATAAACTGCAGCAACTTTGGTACGTTGATAAACATGTCATCATCAGTTTTCAACAGATATCTTGCTTCGGGACAATTTATACTTGTCCATTCTAACAAGAAAATAGTTTTCAGTGTAAGATTGTTGTAACTATCTAAAAAATTCCCTCTAATCAGATCGCTGTACATGTAGTTTTCTGCTGATAGTTGATCTTCTACAGGTTGATCATGCGTACGACCAAGAATAAATCCTATTGCAACATCTCGTCTTATACCATAATGTCCCCAAGATTGTCTGATTGACAATCGGTGCTCTCTGTGGGTTGGTGCTGATGTAATCAAAATCAATAATTTAATGTCGGACGGAACCATTGTTCGGAAAAATATGTCTTCTCTCGTAAATATCTGTAACCTTCGCGTCTTTCTTCATTGCATCGTCTACGTACTTGGGTGAAGCTGTTCTGTTCAACGTGAAATGATGTAACACTGCGCGTTCAGATTTTATAGCTTCGAAGAGTTTAACTATCTTTTGTATATTATTAAGAATAATTTCTGGTTTAACTGTTGATTCATTCGTAAATAAAGCCAACTTGTCTTGTATTAAATACGCATTGAGCGTATCGTTAGCATTAGCAGAAAGTGACGGAAAACTCTTCCCAGAGCTGTTGGGTGTTGGTTCGAAATAACGTTTCGTTTCGATTTCGAACTGCCTGGGGCTCAACGCAGTATAAAAGATGATGGTTGTTAAAATAATGGCTCCGAAAACTAAATGTGTAGTTCTAAAATTAATGAGATTATTTTTTTTCTGCAGATCTGATCCAACCATTGTTTATTCTAATGTGAAATAATCTGTGAACAAATGAAAAGTTATTAAATATGTATACAATAAATTTCGAATAATTATAACCATGTGATCTTTCATACCGAATCTTTCACAAATTTTTGTGCGTTCATTCGCAACAATGTTTATACCAGTTACACGTATACCTCAACTGAATTTAATGAGAGACTTTTGAGAACATCACACACTAGAGTATCTATTTACATTGAAAACATGTTCAATATCCGGTTAAGGTCCGCACTTGTGTAAATAAGTTTAGGGCATTTTCAGCGGTGGTCTATTTGTGGAGCAATTTTATACCTACTTGATTTACGTCAGCGCAATCTGAACAGAACCGGCTAATATAGACCAATTTTTGTGCATTTTTTTACTTTTTATTCAATATCAATACTTAAAAGTTCAATACTTAAAAATTCAATACTTAAAAGTGAATATTCGGGTAAATTAAGACATTTTACACACCAATTGGTATTATGTATTATGTATTGTACAAAGTGTTTTAGAACGATCTTTTCCCTGTCTCGAAAAGTGACAGAAACGTAAAGCAGTTTCAAAATTTCATTGTTAAGGTTTGGTATTCAACAAAATATTCAGCGGAGGTGCAGAGAAAAAAAAATAATAATAAATAATAACTATAATAATAACTATAATAATACCTTACAGCGATTTATACAACAGCTGAAGATGCCTTCATGAGATTTGAAACAATTGCAATATGCCTATACTTAACTTAGGTGTTATTGCGTAATGCACGCGACAAACGAAAGATTTTCAATAAGATATATCAGACTTAAATAAACACAATTTAAAATCTCCTTAAAGAAAACCAGTAATGTTATGTTATTCCACTGATACGAACACAACTGTCATCGGCATACCGTACGGACAACATCAAAAACGTAAATCGCATCATTTTCGTTTCATATACTTCCACTGAAGTTGCTTCTAACTTGATTAGCATATCGATTTACCATTCCGTGGCTTTCCTCGTTTCCCATTATCTCTACTATTACTCGAAAATTGCTCGTCTAATCTCAATCTACTGTAAATAATCCAACATGTTGTTGAATTCAAAATAAACTTTGTACTGCCACCTGAGCGAATGGGAGAAAGAGGAAAAAAACCAACAAACGGCAACTCACAAAGTCGGTTACCGAATTTTATGGCGCTTAAATTTGAATAATTGATTTATCATTTTCCTCTGCTCGGAGTCACCGTGGCCAGCAGCATCCCGGCATCATTCGGCAAGCAACCTGTGGTTCGACCCACTGTCGACCTCAGAACCGAGATTGAAGCGCTTCTGGTCTCACCTGGTTCGTGTGTGTGAATAGTGGATGAACTGGAAATGAAAACTATGAAAATTCTTCCGTCCGTGCCAACGGTTTTGCTGGAGATTGTTTATTTTGTTTCGCAATATATCCGACACTGGACTTCCGAAAGACAGCTGATTTGCCATTTGATTTGAAATGACGTTGAAGACGGTTGCAAAAAAAAAAACCTGAATAAAAAACATTATTAAAATTTCATCATCGTAATCATTATCGAACCACTTCCTCAGCATCGGCAAGCCGAGCCGTACGGCCTTTGGCGGCACCAACCGGCCGGAAACTAGCCAGATATGAGTGATTTTCCTCTAGATGCGGCATCGCTGCCTGCTGGCGTTTACCCAATTAGAGTTTCCATTGTATTCCGCTGAGATTCTGCCATGCCGCGCGATGAAACCGTGCTGAGAAATGGGTTGGAATAATCGGTTGAAAACATTCCGCGTCGAACACCCGACAGAAACGGACGTGCAAAGTGGTCGTTCTATTACAATCCGGTCCGTGTGTACGAATAGCCAAACAAAAGAGTGTATTATTCAAGGCCATCAGTTGACAGTCGAGTCCGTGTCGCTGTGCTGAGTGATCTCACACCCGGCTCACTGCTGGTGGCTGTATTGGTGCTGCTGTACTGGTGCTGCTGGCTGCTTTGGGTGCAGCTTTGAACGATCGGACAACCACTGCTGGAAGGAAGAAGTAAATAGGTACGTGTTCTTGTCGGCGCTAGTGCGCTAGTGCGCTACATTCAGCGCGATGGATATAGATCCCTCGCCTCCCGTGCCACCATCCCCGAACCCCCCTGACCCTGACCCTTCTGTTACCCCCTCCCCTGTTCATTCTCCAGTCCCCCCTCGCCCCAGGCTTTACCCGGACGGATCTCAACAGGGCAGCTATACTGTTTATTTTCGTCCAAAGGCAGGAGTGAATTCAAAGCGATTAAACATACTGCAAATTTCTAAAGACCTGACGAAGGGGTACAAGGCCGTGACCGAAATTTCCAAGGTCCGACCTAGCAAGCTCCGTGTCGTGGTCAGTGATCTGGCACAGGCCAATGCTATCGCTTGCTCTGAGCTCTTCACACGCGAGTATCGCGTTTACATACCCGCACGAGACGTGGAGATCGACGGTGTCATAACCGATTCGAGTCTGTCTGTCGACTGGATTTTTGAAAATTTCAATGTACCCGATCCAATTAAAATTTTTCTTACAGCATTCCTCCCAACAGTTAGATCATTTTTGAAGCAGTTGACTGCCCAATGGCCCCTCCTTGCAGCGATTGTATCCTTCGATGCCTAATTCAACTGCGTATATGAAGGATTCTATCTCTGTCTTACAGTGGAATTGTAGAAGTATTTTACCAAAAATTGATTCTTTTAAAGTTTTGATAAATAAAAACAAATGCGATGCATTTTCCCTTTGTGAAACTTGGCTTACTTCAAATATTGATCTCAACTTCCATGATTTTAATATTATTCGCCTTGATCGAGACACCCCATATGGAGGAGTACTTTTAGGGATTAAAAAGTGCTATTCTTTCTATCGTATTAACCTCCCCTCGATTCCAGGCATCGAAGTTGTCGCATGTCAAATGACAATACAAGGTAAAGAGCTTTGTATTGCCTCAATATATATTCCTCCCAGAGCACAGGTTGGGCAACGGTTGCTCTTTGATTTAATAGAACTTCTTCCCTCGCCACGTTTGATTTTGGGAGACTTCAACTCTCATGGCGTGGCTTGGGGTTCCCCATACAATGATAACCGCTCCTCTTTAATCTATAACCTTTGCGATAACTTCGACATGACTATTTTAAACAACGGTGAAATGACACGTATCCCGAAACCTCCAGCGCGCCCAAGCGCTTTGGATCTATCCTTATGTTCGACGTCGTTACGGTTGGATTGCACATGGAAGGTAATCCTCGATCCTCACGGTAGCGACCATTTGCCTATTCTTATTTCAATTAATAACGGGTCAACTCGCATGCGACCAATTAACATTCCGTATGACCTCACACGGAATGTCGATTGGAAGTTATACGAGGAAATGATTTCAAAAGCGGTCGAGTCGATTCAACATCATCCACCACTTGAAGAATACAACCTCCTCGCGGGTTTGATTCTCGACGCCGCGTTGCAAGCCCAAACGAAGAAATATCCCGGCGTAACGATCAAAGAACGGCCTCCCACTCCGTGGTGGGACCAAGAGTGCTCCGATGTCTACACGCAAAGATCCGACGCGTTTAAGGCCTACCAGAAGGGAGGTATACCCGACGACTATATACGGTATTCGGAGCTTAATACCAAGCTTAAAAGCCTGGCTAAAGCAAAGAACCGCGGATATTGGCGTCGGTTCGTGAACGAGACGTCGAGGGAGACATCGATGAGCACTCTTTGGAACACAGCCCGAAGAATGCGGAGTCGCGTAACGGTCAACGAAAGCGAGGAGTCTTCAAGTCGGTGGATATTTGATTTTGCCAGGAAAGTATGTCCGGACTCTGTTCCTGCGCAAAACTTGTTCGCGATACGTCTCCGGGTCACGACGCGATAGAATCACCTTTTACGATGGCAGAATTTTCAGTTGCCCTCCTGTCCTGTAACAATAACGCACCTGGGTTAGATAGAATCAAATTCAACTTGTTGAAGAATCTACCCGGCAATGCCAAGAGGCGCTTGTTGAACTTGTTCAATAAGTTCCTGGAGCAAAACATTGTACCGCAGGATTGGAGGCAAGTGAAGGTGATCGCCATCCAAAAACCAGGAAAACCAGCTTCTGATCACAACTCTTATAGGCCGATTGCAATGCTATCCTGTATCCGGAAATTGATGGAAAAAATGATACTCCGTCGTTTAGACCATTGGGTCGAATCAAATGGTCTACTATCAGGTACTCAATTTGGCTTCCGCCGTGCCAAAGGGACGAATGATAGTCTTGCGTTGCTTTCAACAGATATTCAGCTGGCGTATGCTCGCAAAGAACAAATGGCGTCTGCGTTCTTGGACATTAAGGGGGCTTTTGATTCCGTTTCTATTGACATTCTTTCGGGTAAACTTCACCGACAAGGATTTTCTCCAATTTTGAACAATTTTTTGCACAATTTGTTGTCCGAAAAGCACATGCATTTTACGCACGGCGATTTGGCAACTTTTCGAATTAGCTACATGGGTCTTCCCCAGGGCTCATGTTTAAGCCCCCTTCTTTACAACTTTTATGTAAATGACATCAACGAATGTCTGGCAAATTCATGCACGATAAGACAACTTGCAGACGACAGTGTAATCTCTGTTACAGGAGCCAAAGCTGCCGATTTGCAAGGACCATTGCAAGATACCTTGGACAATTTGTCTGCTTGGGCTCTACAGCTAGGTATCGAATTCTCTCCGGAGAAGACTGAGATAGTAGTTTTTTCTAGGAAGCATGAACCTGCTCAGCTTCAAACACAATTAATGGGTAAAACGATTTCTCAGGTTTTGGTACACAAATATCTTGGTGTCTGGTTCGACTCTAAAAGCACCTGGGGTTGTCACGTGAGGTATCTGATGAAAAAATGTCAACAAAGAGTGGATTTTCTTCGTACAATAACCGGACAATGGTGGGGAGCCCATCCAGGAGACCTTATAAGGCTTTACCAAACAACGATACTGTCTGTTATTGAGTACGGGTGTTTCTGCTTCCGCTCCGCAGCAAACACACATTTGATCAAACTGGAGCGAATACAATATCGTTGTTTGCGTATCGCCTTGGGTTGCATGCAATCGACCCATACGATGAGTTTGGAGATCTTAGCTGGAGTTCTACCATTGAAAAACCGCTTCTGGAGCCTGTCTTCTCGTATTCTTATCAAATGTGAGGTCTTGAACCGTCCTGTGATTGGAAATTTTGAGAGGTTAATCGAACTTAATTCTCAAACCCGTTTTATGACATTGTATTTCAATCACATGTCCCAAAATATTAACCCTTCTTCGAATATTCCAAATCGTGTCGACTTATCAAATACCTCTGATTCTACTGTGTTTTTCGATACATCCATGATAGAAGAAACTCGTGGAATCCCGGATCATTTACGCGTGCAGCAGATCCCTAAAATTTTTTCCAATAAATATCGAAACATCAACTGCAACAATATGTTCTACACTGACGGATCACTTCTTGATGGGTCCACTGGCTTCGGTATCTTCAATAACAATTTAACCGTCTCCCATAAGCTCGATAATCCTGCTTCTGTTTACGTCGCAGAATTAGCTGCAATTCAGTACACCCTAGGGATTATCGAAAAAATGCCCACGGACCATTATTTCATCTTTACGGACAGTCTCAGTTCCAGGAACTGGGAAGGTGGTTACATTCCATAATCCCCAAGGTATCGACGAACCCGTGGTTCAAGGGGTTGGATGTAGGTCGGGATTTCATTTGCGTGATGTCCCGGCTTATGTCCAATCACTATAGATTTGACGCGCATCTCCGTCGTGTTGGGCTCGGGGAGAGTGGTATCTGTGCCTGTGGTGAAGGTTATCACGACATAGAGCACGTTGTTTGGTCATGCCCTGTACACCGTGACGCCAGGTCTAGCAGGCCGAAGGTAGGCAGCCGGCTGTTCCTGTTCGTGATGTCTTGGCGAGCCGTGACCTATCCTACATTTCCCTTATATACGTTTTCCTGAAATCCATCCACGCCCCAGTTTAGTCCTATCCCCTTCCGCCTACATCCAACCAAACGACAAGAACACGTTAAGACCCCGGATCCGAAACAGCAATCAGACCCGCACGATACTCTCAAGGCCCGATGGAAACAACCCAATATGCCAGTCCGTAATATCTTGGCCCAGCAGCGGAACAAATTTAATATGCTGCTTACCTATGGCAATGAAAACCATCAAACAGCAAACCTGTGCTTTTAATGCAAAATATTCTAGCTTTAAGTTAGATTTAGTTTCAGCTCGTAGTCGGCAGCGAGGATAAAAAATTTGCTTTTAGTTATTAAGATACTTTAGAAAGTAAGCTACCAGATATAATTGGCGCCGTTAAACATTGAATTGTATTTGTGCCGTGTCAAATAAACTATAGATGAAGAAAAAAAAAATCGGTTGAAAAACATATTTTTAATCCCTTTCTATTTTTTTTATCCGAAATCACGTAATTTTACTGTTCACGAATGGAATAATGAAAAATCATATCCAAACTGAAAATAGTCGTCGTTTATTCGCCACAGCAAAATAAAATATTTTGCATTTTCTATTCCGATGCAAAAAGTATTAATCACGGAACAAAGTATACCAAACAAACCAATTCGAACATAGATCACGTTCTATCACGTGTTTCTATTCGATAATTTGCCGCTGAGATCAGCAGTTTGAAACCACCTCACATGTGGAAATCGGTACGACTACACAACACAGGGCCGACCAGACGTAAAGCGTGCCTCAGTTGATAAATACTGAAGTTTATAACATAACATTCGCGAACATTCATTCCGTATTTACTGATAATGGGGCATTAATTTTTTTTTAATATTCTACCGCAATTGAATTAACATTTATGCTCTGCAGCAGCGCCTCCATCCCATCGTAGGAGAACATTCACACGGTATTCCTCCCAATCGTGATCCGTTTATTCGTTTGTTCTGCCACTGCAAATAATGGCGCTCTTCATCATTAGCGGCGGTATTATTCACAGACATCGTTATCATCATCACCATAATTGACGGGAATTGTATTTTTTCATGCCGTATTTTTTTCGTCGTCTTCGCCGAGAGCGGAAAAATTGCAATCGGTCTTACGGTCGGTTTCCGTCCGCTGGCACAATGGCGCTGGGCTCGCAAGGCTTGTCTCGTCTGCGCGAATGGATCTTTCTTAATGTTTTACTCGATAAAATATTTGGATGATTTATTATGAATTATTATTTATAAAGTATCATTAACCATATTTTCTTTTTAAAGCCCAGAGAGTATCGAGGGATTGGTCAGGTGGATTCGCGTCCCCAGTAATACACAAAACATGTTAGAAAATAAGTCACAATGAAAGTAATAATATAAGTGTACTACGCAATTAAAAACTAGTGTTGTGTTCGAAGTTGTTTGTCATCAGTAATACAACCGCATTCCTCCTTCGTTTTTTTCTGGTTTTAGAGATGTTTTTAATAATATGAGTTCAACAATAACAATTTCCTCACTATGCCTTTTCGTAAAACATAACACCATCTCATAACAACACTACATACCAGTAAAGTGCTTTTCTTTAGGACAAAGGTAGTAGTATTCAGCAGCCAATGTAAAATCACTTGATCAAATTATTATTTAAATTATTTGAACGATTTCTATATTTATTCGAAGCGGGTTAAAATGCGCCATCACAAAATAAACAAAAAGCTTGCAGTGTAACCAATATCACTCCAATTTTTGCTGTCGTATATCTCACAAGGTTTTCTAGTTTTGCTATAGATTTTATGTCCATATAACGTTAAAACTATGCGAAAACAATGCAAGCATATTCAAGCACTAGAAACAACTCGTTTTGAAAGGTTGAATATTATTTTTTATCATCAATTTATAATCAATTAAAACTGCCACTGATAAAAACGATTGTTGATCTAGTTGCACTGCGCATCACGACACATTTGCGCATGCCCTGGTTAACAGTTGTCATAGCAACGGATTTGCGCATTGCCGTACTAGTACTCGAGACGTATTTTGCTGTTCATTTTATCAAGTTAGCTTGCTTTTATGCAGTTAGTGAAGTATTCACATAGTATCGGTACCGTTTTGATTCAAACTTCGAACAGTCTCAAACTTCGAACACTTCAGAATAAAAATCGCATTAATACAGCTAGAGTAATCAAAAGTGTGATTACTATATACCATTTCGCTACTTGGAATGTCCTTTATCCACTGATGTGTAGCTCTTTACTGTAGGACCACTTCCAGGGAACCAGCAGGCGTTGAGAGAAGTGACAGTCAGTGTTGAGACGGTTTGCCTATCTATCTCTTAGTGATTACATTGAAGTGTTCGGAATTTGAATCAAAGCCGAATTCTGAATTCTCGTTAATTTCACAAACAAAACATGTTTGGATCTATATAAATAGCACTCAATTACAACAATAATGAAATAACCAACATGTTAAACTTTTAAGATCGACGAGAAAATTTATTTTTCGTTGATTTTTCAATGCAAGAAGTTACATCATAGCTTAAGTGTTCGAAATTTGATGCACTACGGTACTTGTTCTAGTAGCCTTCAATTTTTTGCTTTCCTGGTGATAGAGATGTACTGGAATAGGTAACGTCAACTATTCAATAACAACGTGTGTTACTTGGGGTGTAGCTAGAGATTCATACGCGTGATTCAAGCGTGAAAAATCGTCTACCGTGATGGTGTTCGATCTATTACTCTATATGTGACACTTTAGTAGCAGCGCGTATCTAACTAACAAGCATGGTTTACCTTTCTCATAGATGACTTTGTACTCGTCAATTCTGCAATAGTCGTTCTAACATCTGCTCAAGCTCTAACAAAAACCACAATATAAAAATTCATTGAATTTGCGCAATCATCAAAATATACCTAAAATCTGCAAAAAATTAATGTGTAGCAACTGAAATAGAAAATCTGGTGAATTGAAAATTTGCCTAAATCTAAAAAATCTAAATAATTGAAAAATCTCGGCAATCTTGGAAAACTGTTAAGAAAACAAAAAAAATACACAGGCACAACAGGCAAAACAAAAAACTTACACAGGCACAAATTTTCAAATTCCTAAAAAAATTAAAAAAACATAGAGTAGACAGAAAATTTGATTTGACCACCTCTGATTTATCGGTGATGACCTTTTTGCGAGACAGAGAAAACATGATCGAGATAAAATCTGAATCATTTATGAAAAACCTGGATAAACCACATATTGGACGAGGATCTCGCAGTTGTACCCAACACTTTTCAGACTGTGGTGCTGATCGTACTATGAATATTTCTTCAATGTTCGTTCGGGTTTCCTCCAACTCGCCATCATTTTTTTTTATATAGGGGGGGGGGGGGGGGTAATGTTTGTAATGGTTTATTTATGTACTAATATCTATTCAGAATTAATATTGTGTGTTCTGTCACATTTATATTATTGAATTAGCTTTCACAGTTAAGTTAATGTAATTGTAGGAAAATTATTAAACCTACTTGACCTCGCTCATCAACTTTCTGCGAGTGCTCTGCAGCTACTCTTCCAGTTGATAACCGCTGGATGTTCAACCGTATCTTCCTCGTTGTCCTTGAGGGGATCTCGTATACCATGAGATAGTGTTTTGGGTTAACGTTTGGTACTTTAAACGACATTACGTCTGTAACGTCTGCAAAGTGCTGATCCTCGATCGGTATGATAAACCTTAAGCGAAATTGCTAAATCTAGGCCAGTATCGTTCGTAGTAGAGTGGAAGCATTCTCTACTAATTATGGTACTGAAGAAGTCTTTATAGATTTAGATAACAGAGCTTCTCCTTCTCATCATCGGGTTTATCATTGGTTGGTGCGTACATATTGATTGACAGCCACTGTAGTAGATTTGATGCTTAAGCAGGTGTCCGCTATAGGATCTACTGCTCGGGATTCACATTTCCCCGCATCTCTTGGATAGCTGCAACCTCTACTTTCAGCTTCCACAGCTCTCTAGCCAGTACCGAGTTTCCTGCAATCGTTGTGCTTCTTCTTTCATCTAGAGCCATTTCGATAATTCCGTCCCGTTTTATTACTTGGATTGTTCGGTATTATATATTTCATACTAGTCAAATATCTTGTCACAATTAAGGTGTGATGGTCGTTGGTTGACATAGTACCCGATCCCAGTTAGAGTCGACTCGTGTTATAAAGTCTTATGCCTTACCAAGATCACAATGCCAAATTGCGTTGGGCTCTCATAGCCCTTTTTCGAATATTGACTTCCTTCGATTGAACAATGCTCCGCAATTGAAGGGTATATGTGCAGCAGTTCCAGTTTTAAAATGGCAAAAACGACAGTCTGTTGAGTGAGTTCTTCCAATTTTATTTAGGTGATACCTACTCGGGCAGTAACCGCTCAACAGACCCGTTACTCCCCGAAGATCTTTTTTTTTATGACACGAGTGGTACGATATTCAGAAAGTTCGTTCAACCCTTGAACCCTTGAAAAGATGACGGAGACGTACATCAGGCTGAAGGTTGAAGCCGGACGAAATGGCCTCGTTTCAAAGACTAAGTATATGAGAGGTTGTAGAGAAGACAGAATTAACCTCCCACCACAAATTCAGATTAGCAGTGATGAAATCGAGGTGGCAGACGAGTTCGTGTACCTGAATTCACTGGTGAGTCACCAGTCACAGTGGTGACTGCTGACAACGACAACAACTCTTCAAATCGTGCCTGCTTTGGACTCCGGAAGACGCTCCACTCGGACAAAATCCGCCGCCACACGAAGTTGACCATCTACAAACACAGATTGGACGGGAATGTCCTCCACCGCCATGAAACTAGAACCATGCTGGTGGAGGGCCAACGCGCTCTTGGGGTTTTCGAACGGAAGGTCATGAAGGAGGCGCATGAACCACGACTTGTATCAGGTGCTGGGAGAACCACTCATTGTTCAAAATCGAAAATGTACGTAATTTGTGTACGACGCCTTGTCGATAACGACCCGACTGGAATGGGGTGACGAGCAAAGAGCCCCGATCAAATGGAGGACGACATGTGGAGCCTTCTTCAAACAGCAAGAGACTTCGGCCTGGAGCTGATTGGTTAGGTGAGTAGGTATAATAGCTGGCGAGGCACCGCATTTCATGTTGCAGCCGCCCGCTCTGGGTCAGACGCTGTTGTGTGACGCCTCTAACAAGGGGCACAACCGCGTATGACCCAGTGGATTGGTTACCGATCAGCGCTAAGGTTACTCGTTTCCCAGTCGGCGCCTCGGCCATAATAGGATCTTACGTGGCACGTGTCCAGCCATTTGTCAAGTCAAAATCAATAAAACTAATCAAATGTAGGCTATATTAAAATTTTTTATAATGTAGGTAAATTTTATTTCAGTAACTTAGAAAATTTAAAAAAAATAGAATGTAGGAAATTAAGAAAATGTAGTAATCTCTAAACGTCTAAAAGATCAAGAAGATCTGGAGTGGTGAATGACCAAAAAGGTTAAAACCACTCTCGAATAAACAAATATTAACAATCATAATATTAATAATTAAGAAAATCTGTAATATCTAGAGAATTAAAACTGCAAAATATGAAGTTTCCATAAAATTTAGAAAGCTCAATAATTTATGTTAGGCGTCGTAAACAAATTACGTAACGCTAAAAACCTAGATTTCAGACCCCCTCTCCCCCTATGTAACAATAAGTACCGTTCGATACAGGTCGGACTCGATTATATAGAGACTCCATAATATATTGACTCGATTATATATGATTCGATTATATATAATTTTAGACTCGATTATATATAGAAGCAAAAAATTTTTTTTCTTGAATTTCAAATATGACTTATCTAGAGCTAATATATCGTAAGAGAATATCTACAAAATACGTAACGCTTGATGAAAAGGGGAAAAAATAGAAAAAAAATTAAAAAAAATATTTTGAGAATTGTCTTTAAAAATTAAACAATAATAGAAACAAAACATACTTAAACAAAAAAAACTGAATAAAAATAATTTCAAAAATAAAAAAAAAATAAAAAAAAAATAAAAAAAATTAAATAAATAATATTTTTCAAGAATTTGAGAAATTAAATACAAACAAGTTGACAAATCGACATATACTTTTATATTTTTTTAAATAATTTGTCATCACATTTGACTGCAATTACATCAGGAATAACTACAAGATATTTTTTTTCTGACTTTTAGGGGGATGAATCAAAAATAATATTCTTATTTATTCGAAAACAACAAATCATTTATGAAAAATAAATATAAAAAATTTTTTTCGATTACACTAAAGTCGCCTTTTACGCGGGGGATACATGCCGCGTAAAAAAGACCGCGTAAATTCCGGAATCCGCGTAAAAAAACGCGTAAATTCCGGAATACGCGTAAAAAAAACCGCGTAAACTCCGGAATCCGCGTAAAAAAACAGCGTTAATTCCAGAATCCGCGTAAAAAACCGTGTAAATTCCGGAATTCGCGTAAAAAAAGCCGCGTAAAAAAAAACCCGCAAAAAAGTGACCTTAGTGTATATATAAAATTCGATTATATATAGTGAAAAAAAATCGGAGACTATATAAAATCGAGTCCGACCTGTATGACTCCCCCCCTGAAATTACGTAACGCTGGACAACCTGACCCCTCTCCAAATTTGCAATTTGGAGCAAACATCACAAACATCCACTACCCCCCCCCCTTCCCTCTATGTAACAATAAGTAACGCAGACCAAACCCCCCTCCCCACCCCTTCATGCGTTACGTAATTTGTGTACGACGCCTTATTTACAAAATCCTAAAAATTCAAATTCAATCTCAGTTTTCATGATATAAAAAACAAAACAAAAATGTAAAATATTAAGAAAATCAAAAATATTACAAGATCTGATTTTTTTTTAATTTGAAAATTAGCCAGATTTATAGAATTCATAGAAAAGTTAAAATTAAAATAAAAAATGGGAGAACAACTAAAAAACAACAAATTTCTCAAAAAAATTAAAAACTAATTGCAATAAAATTAAACGATTTGGGAAATTTCGCAAGATTTTATTGGATTTTTATTTTATTGACTATAAGGCAAATCATACTATTTTCAATTAATTTTGGGTAGGAAATGTAGACATGACGATAGAAAATTAAATTAATTGGAAAAAGTATAGTAGAAATTTCGAAACATGTAGTTCAGCAGGTGGGACTCGATCCCACACATCAATAGCTAGATCATATAGATCGACAGCATACTTGTTCAATTGTGTTGCGGTTTTAACAGGGGGTTTTGCAAGGTACTTTGACCATTCTTTCTCCGAAATGTATTTTTAAATTAGCAAGAGATTTGGATACAGTGCAACAGAAAGTCAAAGTTTTTTTTTTGGATTGAATTAGTTATCTAGGAGCAACTGTACTTGCATATGGAATTATTTTTAATATATATGCTAATAATTTTGCAGTAATCACATTTCCATTTCAAATTTTTACTAATCGCAAACTATATCGCAATAGAGAAACTAAGAGTAAGCTTAGCAGTTGGTTATGAATTCGATTTTTTTGGTCAGTTCAAGTTAAAACACACCGTGAAGCCATTCAATTTGTGTCAGGATGTTCAAGTAGATGTTGCATAAGAGTCGTCGTTTCGAACCGGAATCGACAACGGTCGAAAGCACTACCCTAACTAGCGGCGGCTGGCTTGTCATCATCACCGGTACTGTCATGCAGCTCGGTGTCGAAGCTAGAAACGATGAAATGGGCAAAACTCCTACGTTACCGGGCTGTTGACACTTCGGAGCATGTTGCTGTTTATTGCCCCAAGAGCTACTTTCCCTGTCGATCATCTGTTCCCGATAAGTGCATCAGGGCACCGACTGCTAGCTTTTGCAGCCGTAAGCGAAAAGATGAATGACTGGAAAATATGCCGCAAATAACTAGCTCCGGTGCTCGTATGGAAGTGCAGGGCAAACGTGTCGTTCGAAGGTACAGATTTGTGTCTAGTAGTGACTTGTTTTTTTTTTGCTTTGGAACCTGCAATTGACTTGGATGGAAGGGTCAAACTTTACCACCTGTGTCAATCATTTCTGAATAGTTTTCGGTTTCGATGTGGTTCCTCAGATTGAAGAATATTCCCCTAAACACATTTGAAGGTTATGTCAACAAGCAAACGCCGGTTCGAGTTTTTTAATGACCGACCGAATGGACATATTCATAAAGTGACTTCTGAAGCCATAAAAAATATATCATTGAT
This sequence comes from Wyeomyia smithii, assembly GCF_029784165.1. Lineage (NCBI taxonomy): Eukaryota > Metazoa > Arthropoda > Insecta > Diptera > Culicidae > Wyeomyia > Wyeomyia smithii. Next base: position 240,797,104 of record NC_073696.1, read on the forward strand.
TATTACTTTTTAACATTTCTATGCAATACTTTGCGTAAGCAATAAGAAATTTCTATAATTTGACTAAAACAATTGATATTGGGCTGCAATAAAGAATGCTTCCAGTTTATTAGAGCGCTGATGTTAGAGAATTTTGTGCTTTCCCCCACCCAAAAGGAAATTCAACTGAAATACGATTCTACTTGAATTAGGTTAAAGGGATTTCATACTAAAAATTGGGTAATTTGTTTCATTACTGAAAATATGAAGGCTGAGCTATTTTCTTTATTGAAATACTTAAAAATTTTAGGTTTCCAATGTTCCTAACAAGTTTGGTAACAAAAAACAAATCTATGACTTTTTAATGTCACCTTTGGTGGTTTTGCCGGTTTTGAAATTTTTTTAATAATGTACTATTGAATAGAAAGTTTGCACAGGATCGATGATGCACAACAATCTTGTATACGGTCCGATATAACTTTTCCTATTTGCACCCTAGTGAACACATTAAGAAGCAGATAACTATTGAAAGCCAGTAATTGGATGGATGCACAACGAAAGTCCGTTCCGTACAGAAAATTGTAATTAAAGTAAACCGTTTGATTGGAGAAACAATTCCTCCGCCGCCGCCTGGTAGCTTCTAAACAAATTACTAGAACATTTCGTTCTCCGAGTGGAAAACTCCAATTCGTCCCAATTGTCCCCGGGTTGATCCATCAACGGGACCAGCGTCATCAGCACTGCGAAAGTTCTCACCCGAAAGGGTGGTAGCCTACTTCGCAAGTGTTTATCTGCGATTGCAATCAACCGTAATTGTCATCCAGTTGTGTGCCGTGCTGCTGGCTGCAACGCAATTGAGGCTAGCGGTTTCGCTTAATTTGGTGAGCCAATGCACCAACCATCGCCCTGGGACCCAGCCAGCATCGGTTGTGTTCCGGTGTGCGCGAAATACGGTAAACCGCACCGTTGTTGTACGCAAATCGATGTTCTCGACTTTGTGTTTCGCGTATTGACGGGAAACCTGCAGGAATCGATTGCAATTACAGTTATGAAAGATAATTATTTTTACGCCAATTGCGCAATCGACGGACAGTTCCATCGCTCATCATTGATCTATTTTCAAAAAAAATCGATATGACATCCAACTTTCTTGGAGTGTAATTCAAAATTGAAAATTAGATCTTTGTTTGTTTTTGTTCCGCAATCATTTTACTCTTGCTAGAAATTTCCGTCAATCGTCGACTAACGGCATGTAAAAAAATCCTGGTAGCGTAGTGGAAATCTTTCAATTATCAGTTTTGTAGCTTCATAGTGCTTTGTATAATGTCATAAATTTTAATTTTTCATTTTTTACGATGCAAAGCCTTCAAACGCTGCTTAAAGCTGGTATATATGATCGCATCACTTATCAAAGTTAATCCTAGTCCAACTCACCCTTTCCTACTAACAAAAACCTCCTTCCTGTGGCCTTTGTGGAGATGCAGAGGTTAACACGGTCTCCAAATAGCAAGGGTCACGCTAACATCCCTCCCATTTTTCCCACCTAATCCCAATGACGTGGCCAACGTCGTGGTTGACCCTTCAAAGTATTGAGTCACTAAAACTTGTACAATAAGAACGGTCGGTCACTACCAGCCCCATTCAGTTGATTCACTGTGCAATTTTACTGATTCCGGATCATTCACGGAGTGCAACCATTGATATGTGCAATCAGTCAAGCTAAGCTAAAGCCTTCGAACGCTTCTTAAATTCTTTCTCTCACTGGTTTTTGATGACAATAATAAGGCGTATAAATCAAATAAATTATCACCATGTGATTTACTCTTCTCTTGCAAAGTCCACTGTCACACTTTTATTGGCCAGGTTATTTATAAACAATAGTCTGTAGTGATTTTTCAAAACTCGATTTGTCAATAAAGTTTTTAATACCTATTGCGAAGAAAGCCAGCGTAGCAAAACTCATCCATGGGAGCTCGAAATTAAGCCTCTCGACGGGCGGCGGCTGCGACGGGGCTTACCGAGCGACGTCAGACCAGCTTGAGCCGGTTCCTCCGATTATCGTAAACCAGTTGAAAGCGAAAGTCGTTCGCTGCAGCAAGCCACTAACGGTGTAAGTTGTAAATTGGCGATCTCTCCTAATACAGTGTTTATTTACCTGTGAACTTCTTTGCTTCATACGTTCGTAGCAAAATATAGAAAAAAAAGTATCCGCCAGAGGCGTTTGCCCTGGGCTGTAATGAGCCGCTGTAGGACGATCAAGAAAAAAACAAGCTCTGGCTGAGAAGCGCGGGTATCTTCTACGCCGTGATGATTGGAACTCCAACCGATCACCCTACTGCCGGTTAGGCTAAACTGTAGAGATTAGCTGGGAACCTGCAGCGACGTCGATCAGCTTTGTTTTGACTGGTCGAGTATTTTTTTCATTTAACGATCTGTTACGGTTAGCCTTTTTGTTTGCTTTCTTGGTTTTGCCGTTTTCCCAATGAGAGATGATGAAACGGTGGGTAGGAAAAGGTGTATCTATATTCCTATCAGTTTAGCATTTGCCAATTCAATTGTTTGATTTGCGCAAAACAACTAGCAAAAATAACTTGCGCTCGAAGCGGGTTTGAGTAAAAACTTGCCCTCTTCTGCGTTTGTTGAATTATTTTAGCATATCTATGCAGAGTAGTGTTATTTTAATTTGGGTTATGCATCATTGAAATAAACACAAACGAAGCAAAATCAGTGAAAGTGAAAAGATAGTGTTATGAACGCAGTCAGTTTTTATCTAAATTTGTATTGGAACAATACAGGGTGCGTAATTTCGAAACATGCTTCAATAATACTATTTAATGAAATTGGGCAAATAAATATCAGCATTTTATCAAATCGTTTAGTCAAATTCGCTGGGTTGCGTATTTTCGGTACAAAAGGCCGTCCACATACATTTTAGACACCCCCGTCCCCCCTCGTGGACAAACCAAAGCAAAGCCTTGGTGCTACATTCCGTATTCCGACTTTACAGCCAACTGTTAAGTTTCAGGACAATTGCGGGGCTAGCGCTACGATCCTACTGACACTAACAGTTTCTCCCGAGCCGAGACTCGAACCTACGACGACTGGCTTGTTAGGCCAGCATCGTACCTCGAGACCTGCTGGGAGAGATAAACCCCTCGTGGAAACCGTGGGTAATATTAAAACCACCACCCTACACTCAGGTTTTTTACTGAGGTTTATTTAATGATTAAACATAAAAATTTCAGCAAAAGAATAACAACAATAATTTTAGGTTTAGCCTAAATCCACCTAGACCAGAAAGGTCATGAAAAGAATCCTAAAAAAATTGTGCTCAGAACGGTTGAGAAACGCACCAGAAGATTAGAAACGGGAAAGGAAGACATTGATTCAAAACTTTGCTGTAAATCGTACCGAAGTTGGAAGAGACTAAAATCAAAAATAATTTACTTCTTTCAGGGGTAATATCCACTAAAATAAATTTTTTTGGCATCTTTTTTATTGGCCTAAATCATGCTAAAACTATCCTAGAATCAAAATCTACATCGCCCAAGTACAGATCTAGACTCAAAGTTCGTTTAAATCAATTTTTACCGAACTAGTACAGTACTGGACAAAAATAAGTACGCACCCACTATCCTAATGTTGAACTCCCTGTATCTTTTTTAATATAAGGTATATGAACTCGATGAATTCGGATAAGTTGTAGTATTTCTAATATACTAACGATTGGTATAATAATTTTGTCAAAGAATTGCATATTAAATTCACACTTCAGCATAATTGTAATTAAGCTCTATTTTCGCTTGGTCAAAATAAAGTACGCATTCTTTATATCATCATCAGTTTACTATTTCTCAGCTCAGATAATTTATTTTTTATTGTGTCCTACTCCTCGTAAGTCCAATAAGATTCCTATTGCTGCAGAGAAACGTCGAAACAATGTGTTTGATTATTTGTTTATCATTATTAGTGCGCGGTACAATCGGATAAGATGGGGAAAAAGCAAATTTCCGTAGATATTCGTAAACTTATAGTTAACAACCGTCAGGAAGGTCTTTCTTATAGAGAAATTGCTCGAAAATACGATTTAAGTGAAGCAGGAGCACGAAAAATATGCAAAAAGCATGGAGCACTGGGAAGCGTAGCCGATCGGACCGGTAGAGGAAGAAAGCGGAAAACTACAACTAGCGATGATCGCCGAATTTCTCGAGAAGTGGCAAAAAATCCTTTCGCTATCAGCCGAGTGGTTCGTGAAAATGCTGATTTAAATATCTAGTATCGTGAAAATGCTGATTTAAATATACATCGACAAGCCGATAGAGTTCTGGAAACAGGTTATCTGGAGCGATGAAAGTAAATTTGAACTCTTTGGCCACAAACAACGAGCACGAGTTTGGACGAAACCTGGTGAGAAACTTGCCGATAAAAATATTCAGAAGACGGTCAAGCACGGAGGTGGCGGTATCATGGTGTGGGGGTGCTTTGCTTGGTCGAGTGTTGGTAATATTGAGAAAATTGATGGCATAATGACGGCAGACTATTACATCAACATTTTAAAGAGAAATCTTACAGAGTCGGCGCGAAAGGTTGGCTTAGAGAAGAAGTTCACTTTTCAACAAGACAATTATCCTAAGCATACCGCCCACAAAACTACTGCGTATTTCCGTGCATCACGTATCAAGCTATTGGAATGGCCATCACAAAGCCCGGACTTAAGTCCGATAGAAAATTTGTGGTCGATTTTGGATCAAAATGTCGACATGGGAGATGTCACTAACCGCGACAAACTGTTTGAAGCTTTGGAAAAAGCTTAGACAAATATCGACTCCCAACTTATTAAAAACCTCGTTGAAGTATGCCTCGACGCCTGCAATCCGTGATTGAAGCTAAAGGTGGCCAAACTAAATACTAAAATAAAGAAAAATCAGTTTGAACGTTGAATCACTATAATGCGTACTTTGTTTTGTCCACAAGAAAAATGACAATTTCCAAATATAAGCTCTTTTTATGTTTATATGTCGTTCTCATGTCGCTTTATCTAAGATTTTTCGAAAGTACACCTCCAGTACTGTCTTTTGTTAGAACACTTTGATTATCCATCTGCCTTAGATTCTACCTAAATCAAGAAAGTTTGAACATATCACAGGTGCGTACTTTTTTTTGTCCAGTACTGTAACTAGTTATGCTCCGGAATCACATTTTTCGTTTAATTTGGCGAAGCTCGGCTTTGTAAATTAGAAGAAGTTACAAATTTAAAGTATAGCGGTCGCTACATCAAGTTTCGACCGTTACAGCGTCTCTACAGCACGTGTTTACCCACATTTTTCCTTTGTTTAGTCGATCAGCCGTTCTCGTTGTGTACGTTCTCTGTTTGAGTTTTTCTATATTATTTAACTGTGAGTCAAATTCAAAAGTACTTAAATATGAGTGACAAGATGTACAGAGGCCACAAAGGCAGTAAAAGAAGAAGTACCAGAACAACCCGGAGTGAAATTAGAAACCGACACCCGCCTAACCTCCATGCGTTCAAGGCGTTTCGGAGTACGTTAGTATCTCGGCGAAAAAATTAAAAACTTCTAATTTAAACCGTGATCGCGATGTTGATAGGGATTTCGGCTACTGTTTCATACATTTTTCGCTGGATTTACTGCCTTTCCTGATTTAGGAGTGTGTAAAAATTGTAGTAGTGTTGTGCGGTTTTCACAGTCGAGCAAGCGTGGACTAGGCTTCAAGATTCTTGTGTCTTGTTCGAACTGCGGTGATGCCGGTATTTTTAATTGTCCTCTAATACATAATAATGCTCTTGGGTTAACCGTTGGACCGAACATGTACGAGTTTTACGTGGGATCGGACGCCAACCGCGTCAAAGTCGCTGAGCATCGTATGTCCGATATCGCGAAAGAGTCTACGCGCAGCCTTACATCAAACAAAATAAAGAAAGAAGAGGCAAATAGGTCCCAGGAAGGACAACTTTACGGCCCAGGGATAGCTGATTGTTGGTAACAAAATTATTAGGGGCTTTATTATTGCGATTCTTAAGATTTAAAGCATTTTGAAACATTAAACGCGTTTTTCTCAAAACCATGTTTTCAAAATCGGCGAGCAGTAGAATTGAAACAGTTTACATCCGATTGACTTGAAATTTTAACTGTAGCTTCTTCATTATACTATCTAGTGAGAGACACACGATTAAAGCGATCGATTAACAATAACAAAAGTTACAAACAATTAAAGTCGATTATTTTTGTCGAAAAAGAATTTTATCTTCCAAACCGTTGCCAAGAAAAATTCTAGAAATAATATCATGTATACTTCACTAGTGACACTTATGTAGATGATGAAAAAAAAAATTGTTTTGGTGATAGGTGGAGTTGGGCACGACTTCTACTGCTCGCCGCGGAACAACTTTTAAAAACAGCGGTTCACGTCAGTCGCTGCACAGCAGCCATTTTGTAACAAAAAAAGCAATAAATTTATTTTTCTACTTTGCAAGAGTTGCTTAATCCAACGATATATTATTTAGATACCTTACATATCAAATGTCCCTAAAAAAACATGAAAAAACCTTATTTTTTGAGCATTTGGTGGATATTACCCCTTAAGTATTTTTTAAGGTGCAGTGTAAACAGCTTCAAATTATGCAGATTTTTTAAATCAACGGGTAGATTATCGACCTTAAGTCCCATCGTTTTCTTCCATATTTGGTTCTTATCCTACGTAAATGAAAATTATTATCGCCTGGTATTGTGAGAATGATTTTGTCTTCTGAAATCCGAATTTCAATGTATACCTGCCAGTTTAGTCATCTTAAATATATAGTAGTTCTCTGAGATCATGTAACTCCTGTAGAAGTAAAATGTTTTTTTACTTTTTCCGTATAAAGTTCAACTCTAGAGTATGTGTAAGGCAATTTATATACACTTCTTAAGGCTTTGTTTCGTAGACCTATTAGGTTTTAAATTACTGTCTTCGGTGCGGATTCCTATATACTTATCAGGTATTGTATTTTCGAGTGTACGTGTGCGAAGTAAATCCTTAATAAAATTCTTGTTGGCACAAAGTATGAGAGTTTACGAAGTAATCCACAGATTGTTGTATGAGAGTTCGACTGTTGGGAATTGTACGATGGTTGGTTATAATTTCGGCTGAGCAGTCTTGAATAAGTAGAACGATCTGGTTTTTTACTGTCCGACGTTTCGTCACTGATCAGTGACATCTTCAGGGGAAAATAATTCTTGTTCGTTCCTTGTCTGGATGCTTTTTAGAGCTTATCGTCAACATTAATTGGGGCGATTCGGGGTACATTAAATCTCTTTGCTGTGGACCTATTGCGATGGCGGATGGTAACGTTACCATCCGCCATCGCAATAGGTCCACAGCAAAGAGATTTAATGTACCCCGAATCGCCCCAATTAATGTTGACGATAAGCTCTAAAAAGCATCCAGACAAGGAACGAACAAGAATTATTTTCCCCTGAAGATGTCACTGATCAGTGACGAAACGTCGGACAGTAAAAAACCAGATCGTTCTACTCATTCAAGACTGCTCAGCCGAAATTATAACCAACCATCGTGTAATCCACAGATTGGAGCTATGGATTTAGTAATATTGTGTATGTGGGAACGCCAAGATAATCTATCATCGAGAACTAGCCTAAGATATTTATACTCAATTATTTGTTCTACCATACTCAAACAATACTCAATTATTTGTTCTACCAATCTTCAAGTTTAGAGTTGTAGGGGTCGGGTTTCTATGTGATTTGAATACAATCATTTTAGTTTTGTCAATGTTCATTGATAGCACGTTTTGCTTAAAATATTCGTTGAGGATTACAAGATCCGAATCCGATTGCATAGTGACTTGAATAGCTGAGAAGTCTTTACCATTGTAGAATCACGCTGCATCATTAGCGACCAACCTTAGTTTTCCTTTAAAAGGAAGGTCGTTAATATTAGCAAAAACAGCATCGGACCTAAGCTACTTCCCTATGGCACACCAACAGCAAACGGTTTCAAAAGACTGCGCAAGTTACTTATCTCCACAAACTGAGACCCATTACCTAAATAACTTGTGATTAAATCACCTGCTATTCCTCTAATTCCTAGTAGTTCCAGTTTGGATGCGAGTATGGTGTGATAAATTGTATCGAATGCTTTACGTAGAACAATAAATAGACTACCTATTATATTTTTTGAATCAAACGCGTTGAGGATATCATCTACTGATTAAATGCATGATAATTCCGTGCTAGAACCCTATCTAAACTCGAATTGATTTTTATACAAAACATTGTTGCGGTTTATGAAGTTTGTGATTCGTTTCGTTAATAGCTTTCGAAGATTTTGCTAAAAATCGAGATTGTCGAAATTGGTCTATAATTAGTCATTAGTACTACTCTGGATATTTGAGTCAATTTGGAAATTCACTAATTGATATAGATAGGTTAAATATTCTGCATAATATACTACTGAACGATGAGCTAATTTTTTTAAAGTCAGAAACTTGTATACGGTCAGGCCCTGGACTTTTATTGGTAGGTAAGTCATTGATTCTATTCCTAATTGCTACTTCCAAAATAGGTTCCAAAAAAAGGAGGGCTGAACCGGGTCGATAGTGTTGAACTTTTTGAAGTGCCTATTACTTTGCAATGTGTTAGCTAAATTTAGACCAATAGTAGTTTGTGAAATAATTATTGAAGTCTTCAGCGATCCGCACAGGATCGTCAACAGTAACATTTTGAATTTTTAGTTTAGGATTTTGTTTATAGTTGTTCGCCTTGCCTAACAGCTTATTGATGTTGCTCCAGATTTGTTTAGAGTTACCATCACTAAATAGCGTTATATAATAATTTGTTTAATAATTGTTTTGAACAAATCTAATGTTTCTTTTAATGTTAATGACTGAAAGATGTTTTCAAATGATCTGATTCATGAAAGTAAATCGATCAGTTTATATTTTTTTTAATTTTAATTTAATTTACTGGTTCCAAATTTATTCAGTAAATGCGCTAGCTTTGCACATAAATGGTCTGGTAACGCACACTCCAACTTTTGCAAGTTCTATGAAAAAAATTTCTGAAGATTTTTAATATCTAGAATCAATTTTTCATAGTCAAATCTGAAACGATTAAGATTTTTAGAGTTTAGACCACTGTGTACTGAGGGATTTTCAAATGAATCTTTTCACCAATTGTAAATGCCATGAAATATAATAGGGTAAATTACTAATTGTAGCCTGACACTATAAAGTTACCACAATCCACAATTTATAACGACTTTCCAACAGACCCGGAACATATATTCCCACGGGCTGGATCTTCAAACATCTTCATTGGCAACAAATGATTTCCCACAAAAGTGCTGCATACGATACTGACCATATGCAAAGCACTTAAGAAACCCTACCAAGTCAGTCAAATTCCTAAAACCCATGTTTCCTCAATAATTCAAACTACCACACATTGGGTTCTCATGCATGTACATGCAACCACTTGAAAATTAACCGATAGATATATGATAACCGAAGAACCTTTTTTATCCCATTTTTGCAACATCCCACAAACTAAACCAAAACATTGCCAGCACAGCCAGCAATGTTTAACTTCACACGATTCTTTCTCGTCCCACTTTTTTCTTACGAAATAGAACGAGAGCCGCAAGGCTTCGTACACAAATAACGTAACGCTAAAAACTTAGATTTCAGACCTCATCCCACCCTATGTAACCATGAGTAACGTTCGATATGACTCCCCCCCATAAAATTACGTAACCCTGGACAACCTGCCCCCACTCAAAATTTGCAATTTTGAGCAAACATCACAGTTACGTAACGGTATCAACTACCTCCCTCCCCCCTATGTAACAATAAGTAACGCAGACTTAACCCCCCTCCTTACCCTTCATGCGTTACGTAATTTGTGTACGACGCCCAAGCAGCTAAGACACTAGCGCAACTTGTGGACTCATGAACATGTGCTATTGCCTACGCTGAGGCGTATAGGAATGGTCAGCTAGCAGTGTGAGTTTTATAGCAAGCCACACTGTATCAACCAATGACAATTCGATGCTCTGGATCCGCCTATTTTCATATATATATTACAGACATACATACACTCTGTTACACGCAAAGTAGTATTAGGTAAAAGTTAGAAGTTAAGAGGTGACTTAGAAGTAAGTTGTATAAGGAGAATAAATTAATCCCGTTTGGGACCTAGAACTATGAAGTTGTCCCCTTTCTTTGCTCATTTAAACAAAGTGGTATCACAGTGACCAGTGAACTTATTAGACAATTCTCGTCAGTCTATGTCGGTTGTAATGTTTGAAACTGCCATCCTTCTCTAGTAAGCTTCCTAATTCCATCTGTTATTTTTCTTTCATACTTTCCTACTTTTTATCTTCTTTTAAAGACTAAACTTAACTGTAAAAAAGCCGCTCTTACAGTTCTATTTTGGTTTGGCCATTTCTATTGTAGTCATCATTTGGTTCAATTCGTCAGCAGCTAAGAGAGAAAGTGAGCTTTGAAAACTATACCACGTTCTTAATTATGCCGCCGTTCAAAGTATAAATAGAATTCTGACGCCAGAGGTTGTATGAGCAAATAAATACTAGTGATGTCATATTTGTATTTTTGTATATGTATTTGCTGCGCTTCTGTACACACAATTGTCGAGGGATTGAATTCTGTTTTCTGTATACTATAGCTAAGATTGTTGAGTATAAAAAATTCAGACTAAGCACTCCCCCTATCTTGTAAGAAGCGGAGCGTTTCGCGCAAATGTGTTCAAAAACAACTTTCCAATAATTTGTTTAAAGCTGGAAAAATAATAGAAGCTATTGATAGCATGCTTGTCATTCTTCCCAGTATGTGAAAGGAGAGGAGAAAAAATTCACCGCGCACTTCCCTTCCAGTATGTGCCAGCGTGTAGCACATACTTTCACCATACTGCTTCTTTCTCCACACCAAAGTGTCTCAACCAGCTTACAGAGAGACAAACACACTTCCAGCTCACCCCACATCTGATAGAAACAAGAGGGGTGAATCACTCTACAGAGAAAACGCAGAAGTAAACAACAGTGTCCACTGGCGAGTAGTCCGGAAGGTGAAAAAAAACCTACCGGGCAAAATGTAGTCCTCGTGTAGCTACCCTGCGAAAACGAATTCCACCAGAGTAAATTCGACCGGCACGAGCAACGCAATCTATTTTTTTTCTTCCAATCTCTTTTCCTCTTCTGCCATGCTCAAGAAACCAACTGTGAAACGCACCGCAGATAGCTCTGCAGTGTAATTATTGTGCGTGATGTCCACACGTGTGAGAAAGTAACCATAGTTCATTGTCTCGCAAGAGAGAGATTTCAGATTTCACCGCAGTGCGTTCTGGTAGCTTAGCAGATAAAAATCGTTTGTCGCTCTCTTCTAGCATGAGCGTTGACAGCAGTTTTTTTCGCAGTGCAAGATGTTCTCCTGCACTCTAGAGATTTTCTGAGGAGAATGATTGGTAGTACTATATTTTAGTTGATAACAAATGATATTGTTTTTGTATATTTTTTCATCATCGCGTAATGAATAATCATGCTCATGCTCATGCATTTTTTCATCATCGCGTAATGAAAATTACCAAATATCTTAGAAATGCATAAAATATCGAAATCTGGTATTATCTAGAAGAAAATTAGGAAAAAACGACTTTTTGGGACTTTTGGGAGATTTTCAATCCCACATTCTCTGAGACCAGCTTCCTTCTCGCCATCAAGACCAGTAGTCCCCAACCAGTTTGGCTTCGCAACCCCTTTTATCACGTACAAAAGGGCTCCGCGGTTGAGAGGGAATTTCAGATACAAGTTTTGTAATACAATGCTATGGTTTTTGGCAGTCGTATATCGTCCTGCACGTCTAATTATTTAATGTCTTGGTCTCGATTATCAGACGGGCTAAAAATTTACTATTAGAAGGAAATTTTAATCAGCTGTCAAATTTGCTTTCCTTTCTTGTCATATCTTTGTATTCTGAATTTTACATATCATACATGAATAGCGCAGGGTTGTTACAGCCGGCGCGGATTTCGCGTTTTTTGCGGATGTTGCGTTTTTTGCGGATTTGGCGCGTTTTTACTACTCCATGGCGCGGATTTTGCGGAAAGCCTTGCAACCTTGCTTTCAATTACCTAAAAATCAGGATATCGACTGATGGGCTGGCAGCACCCTTTCAGAGTTCAATGAAATATGGTGGGTGTGTAGTAGGGTGGTCCCCGTGGCTCTGTGGTTTGCGATGTCGGTCGGCTAGCTCTCCCACACGGTTGTGATATCGGGTTCGATTCCCGATCGAGTCGAGGATCTTTTCGAGCTGGAAATTTTCTCGACTCAGCACTGGGGCACGGTGTATCGTTGTACTTATCCTACACATACAAAATGTGCCAAAAACAATATCGATAAGGAATTCTCTCAACTAATCTAGTTGATCGAGACCGCTATTAGCTCCAAGGCTAAGCGTGCGATATTGTTTTGTTTTGTTGTAGTAGGGTGCAAATCACTTGTATGATTTATTTATTTCGTCAATCATGGTAGACTACATACAGTTTACTTACATATATGATAAAATTGTTAATTTTGTCTCCTGTTCAAAGTTTTTTTAATTGCTGCCCTGGACATAGTTACGTCAATGTGTACACAATATTGATTATATGTGTTCATCATTTGGTTCATAGGTCTATTAGTTGCATACATTGTTAGTTGAGGAGCCACTTGAAACAAACTTCTGGTCCTAAGTATGCGTGAGGGTACATAAAAGTTTAAGTTTTCTAGTAGGTTTTCTGATTTGACACGATGAGGGATTATATCGTTGATAAAAGAGACCTTAGCGATTTATCTTCGTTTTACAAGCGTTTCAATGTTAATTAGCATGCACCGTGATTCATATGATGGGAGGATCAGAGAGCTCCAACCTAGCTTCCTGAGTGCATACAACAAAAACTGTTTTTGAACTGATTCTATTCTTGCTACATGTGTGGGTAGATATGGGCTCCAAGCTATACTACCATATTCGAGAACAGATCTTACATACGAAACATAAAGTGTTTTTATGGTATAGGGGTCTTTAAAATTGTAGCTGAATCTTTTGATGAATCCTAACATACTGAAAGCTTTATTGATCATTGTATTATAGTGTTCCACAGTGAGTGTTTTGAGTATTACGCCTAGGTCTATAAACTTGTAACTCCTTTGAATCAACTGGTTTCCTAAAGTGAAACTGAAATCATTATTGGTGTGTTTTTTCGAGTAGGATATAATGTTGCATTTTTTAATATTAAGATCCAGTAGGCTTTTGGTACACCAATTGAAGAAAACGTTGATTTCATCCTGAAAATGTTGCAGATCTACGCTGTTACGTATCTCCATGTACAATTTCATGTTGTCTGCATAGATGAGTACTTTGGCGCATTTCAATACAAGATTGACATCGTCAACAAACATAATAAATAATAAAGGACCCAAGTGGGAACCCTGTGGAACACCAGAAGTGACTTTAATTGCCGTCGAAGTTTTACCTTTAAAACGAACGAACCGCGTTCTATTCGTCAGGTACGATTCGATCCATGTTAGCAGTGTCGCTCTCAATCCCATACGTTTAAGCTTAAAAAGCAACAGCCGAATATCAACTCTATCGAACGCCTTACTAAAGTCAGTGTATAAAGTTTCAATGAAGTTATTCCTGTCCATCGCCCCTAAAGAAAAGTTCACAAATTCTAATAGGTTTGTAGAGGTAGATCTACCTTTGAAAAAAGTAATCAAAAAATTTAGGAAAAAACCCTATACAAAATGTTTACCTGCCCGAAAAACACCCTGTGCGAAATTTCAGGTCAGTTGGATTCAAAACGGGGTGGCGCAAAACAAAGTTAGACCTTGAGAAATCCGAAAAATCATAAAAATCATGATTATTTTCAGATAATACCAGATCTCGACGTTTCATTTATTTTTAAGCTATCTGACACCAAAATTTTTTCGAAAACCGTAATTTCATGCAGCCAACCCCACTTAGGTTCCGATTTTTCACTAGGTGTTTTTTTGGGCAGGTGAACATTTTGTATATGGTTTCTTAAAATTACCATTTTGGTTGGCATCCTATTTTTTAAAAATTATCTAGACTTACATTCAAGGAGGACTGAAGTTTTTTTTTGTAAATCGATATATCTAAATAATGACAAGAGAAAAAGGTCGTCAAAGAATGACTTTTAGAAAGATGTCTGAATTTCCATTTAAAATATTGAGAAAAATAAATAATTGAGATACTACAAAAACAAAATTTTATCGTAACCGTTATGTGCTCGACAATAAAACTCCCTTACGTGCCCCCAAATGGTCCTTCCCGAAAAGATTCTATTGGGGCTTCACTAATAACATAATTCTTTGGATGTTATGTGGTGGTCCTGAATAGATTCAAAATGGCAACTGTGGTCGATTTACGGCCTATGAATGTCATCCCGGCTCCGAAAATACTCATATTGGGTGGTATTTGGCCATTTGCGGTTGATTTTCATGAACCGGAATTTGCCACCTTGGATTTCAAAGCGACGCCTAGGGTCTATTTCAGGTCATCCTGATTTCGGAAATACCCATAACCGTATATATTACTTTTTAACAAGTTCTGAAATCACATGCGGTTCATCGACGTCAGTAATGACAAGAATTAGAGAAAAGTTGTCAAGGGCTGGCGTATAGAAAACCGTCTGAAATTCATTGATTATTGATTGAGACTCTTCTGAACATTTCAACAAGGTCACTAGACTGGGACACGGTCATATAGGAAAAAAGAGATAGTGTTTTTTTTTCTCGCTCCCATGTGTTCCTTATGGGTCCTATAACAACTGTGTAACTTTTCAGATCGATCGGTGAAACGCCCGATTTGCGCCCGATTTTTAAAGCTTTCATACGATTTTATATGGGAAAAACCACTTTTTCAAAACTTTTTCTATAGAGATGTCCAGTTGGCTTTAAAAAAATATCAATACATGATATTTATAAGAAATTTTCCTGGGAAAAACTTTTCTGAAGACCGCAAGGCGCTTTGCTTGTGAAAAAAGATATTCACCCAGACTGATTGAATATCTGACGAAGGGCTCACCATTGAATTTTACTAGCAATACTGCTGCAGCATGCTGCTGTTCCGAATTCAACCATGTGATGAGAAATGATTTCGCTTAAATTTATCTTGGAGGCTTCCCCGAAGATACTATGAGCAAAAATCACACTTTGAAAATTAATTCCACGCGAAATTATTTCTCATACTTAAGCAAGTTTGCAATAGCAGCATGCTGTTTTCTGATTTGACACGATGAGAGATTATATCGTTGATAAAAGAGACCTTAGCGATTTATCTTCGTTTTACAAGCGTTTCAATGTTAATTAGCATGCACCGTGATTCATATGATGGGAGGATCAGAGAGCTCCAACCTAGCTTCCTGAGTTTTCTGATTTGACACGATGAGGGATTATATCGTTGATAAAAGAGACCTTAGCGATTTATCTTCGTTTTACAAGCGTTTCAATGTTAATTAGCATGCACCGTGATTCATATGATGGGAGGATCAGAGAGCTCCAACCTAGCTTCCTGAGTGCATACAACAAAAACTGTTTTTGAACTGATTCTATTCTTGCTACATGTGTGGGTAGATATGGGCTCCAAGCTATACTACCATATTCGAGAACAGATC
The DNA here is from genome assembly GCF_029784165.1 of Wyeomyia smithii. Classification (NCBI taxonomy): domain Eukaryota; kingdom Metazoa; phylum Arthropoda; class Insecta; order Diptera; family Culicidae; genus Wyeomyia; species Wyeomyia smithii. The sequence continues at coordinate 240,812,790 of NC_073696.1, forward strand.
TTACATACGAAACATAAAGTGTTTTTATGGTATAGGGGTCTTTAAAATTGTAGCTGAATCTTTTGATGAATCCTAACATACTGAAAGCTTTATTGATCATTGTATTATAGTGTTCCACAGTGAGTGTTTTGAGTATTACGCCTAGGTCCATAAACTTGTAACTCCTTTGAATCAACTGGTTTCCTAAAGTGAAACTGAAATCATTATTGGTGTGTTTTTTCGAGTAGGATATAATGTTGCATTTTTTAATATTAAGATCCAGTAGGCTTTTGGTACACCAATTGAAGAAAACGTTGATTTCATCCTGAAAATGTTGCAGATCTACGCTGTTACGTATCTCCATGTACAATTTCATGTTGTCTGCATAGATGAGTACTTTGGCGCATTTCAATACAAGATTGACATCGTCAACAAACATAATAAATAATAAAGGACCCAAGTGGGAACCCTGTGGAACACCAGAAGTGATTTTAATTGCCGTCGAAGTTTTACCTTTAAAACGAACGAACCGCGTTCTATTCGTCAGGTACGATTCGATCCATGTTAGCAGTGTCGCTCTCAATCCCATACGTTTAAGCTTAAAAAGCAACAGCCGAATATCAACTCTATCGAACGCCTTACTAAAGTCAGTGTATAAAGTTTCAATGAAGTTATTCCTGTCCATCGCCCCTAAAGAAAAGTTCACAAATTCTAATAGGTTTGTAGAGGTAGATCTACCTTTGAAAAAAGTAATCAAAAAATTTAGGAAAAAACCCTATACAAAATGTTTACCTGCCCGAAAAACACCCTGTGCGAAATTTCAGGTCAGTTGGATTCAAAACGGGGTGGCGCAAAACAAAGTTAGACCTTGAGAAATCCGAAAAATCATAAAAATCATGATTATTTTCAGATAATACCAGATCTCGACGTTTCATTTATTTTTAAGCTATCTGACACCAAAATTTTTTCGAAAACCGTAATTTCATGCAGCCAACCCCACTTAGGTTCCGATTTTTCACTAGGTGTTTTTTTGGGCAGGTGAACATTTTGTATATGGTTTCTTAAAATTACCATTTTGGTTGGCATCCTATTTTTTAAAAATTATCTAGACTTACATTCAAGGAGGACTGAAGTTTTTTTTTGTAAATCGATATATCTAAATAATGACAAGAGAAAAAGGTCGTCAAAGAATGACTTTTAGAAAGATGTCTGAATTTCCATTTAAAATATTGAGAAAAATAAATAATTGAGATACTACAAAAACAAAATTTTATCGTAACCGTTATGTGCTCGACAATAAAACTCCCTTACGTGCCCCCAAAATGGTCCTTCCCGAAAAGATTCTATTGGGGCTTCACTAATAACATAATTCTTTGGATGTTATGTGGTGGTCCTGAATAGATTCAAAATGGCAACTGTGGTCGATTTACGGCCTATGAATGTCATCCCGGCTCCGAAAATACTCATATTGGGTGGTATTTGGCCATTTGCGGTTGATTTTCATGAACCGGAATTTGCCACCTTGGATTTCAAAGCGACGCCTAGGGTCTATTTCAGGTCATCCTGATTTCGGAAATACCCATAACCGTATATATTACTTTTTAACAAGTTCTGAAATCACATGCGGTTCATCGACGTCAGTAATGACAAGAATTAGAGAAAAGTTGTCAAGGGCTGGCGTATAGAAAACCGTCTGAAATTCATTGATTATTGATTGAGACTCTTCTGAACATTTCAACAAGGTCACTAGACTGGGACACGGTCATATAGGAAAAAAGAGATAGTGTTTTTTTTTCTCGCTCCCATGTGTTCCTTATGGGTCCTATAACAACTGTGTAACTTTTCAGATCGATCGGTGAAACGCCCGATTTGCGCCCGATTTTTAAAGCTTTCATACGATTTTATATGGGAAAAACCACTTTTTCAAAACTTTTTCTATAGAGATGTCCAGTTGGCTTTAAAAAAATATCAATACATGATATTTATAAGAAATTTTCCTGGGAAAAACTTTTCTGAAGACCGCAAGGCGCTTTGCTTGTGAAAAAAGATATTCACCCAGACTGATTGAATATCTGACGAAGGGCTCACCATTGAATTTTACTAGCAATACTGCTGCAGCATGCTGCTGTTCCAAATTCAACCATGTGATGAGAAATGATTTCGCTTAAATTTATCTTGGAGGCTTCCCCGAAGATACTATGAGCAAAAATCACACTTTGAAAATTAATTCCACGCGAAATTATTTCTCATACTTAAGCAAGTTTGCAATAGCAGCATGCTGTAGCAGTGATGCTGGAAAATTTCAATGGTGAGCCGTCCGTCAGTCATTCAATCAGTTTGGGGTGAATAGCTGTTTCTACAAGCATCGTAGCGCCTTACGGTCTTCAGAAGAGTTTTTCCCAGGGAAATTTCCTACTAATATCATGTATTGATATTTTTTTAAGAGCCAACTTGACATTTCTAGAGAATAAGTATTGAAAAAGTGGATTTTCCCATATAAAATCATAGAGAAACATTAAAAATCGGGCGCAAATCGGGCGTTTCATCGATCGATCTGAAAAGTTACACAGTTGTTATGGGACCCATAAGGAACACGAAAAGTGCATGGGAGCAAACATTTATTTTTTGTCCCACCCTAATGGTCACTCTTAAGAAAAAAAAGTTTTTCTAACAACAACTTCTCTATTTGAAAATCTCAAATTTGTTCAAAATGCAAATATCCAATATTGTTGATTTTTTATTTTTTGTTAATTTCAAACTGTTTGTTTAGGTACAAAAGTAAACAAAGCTACCAACGCAAAGCAAAGCCTTGGTGCTACAATCCGTTTCGGAACTTGACCTTCTGTTTATTATACGCAGACTTCGCAGCCGACTGTTAAGTGTACAGGACAATTGCGGGGCTAGCGTTACGATCCTACTGACACTAACAGTCTTTCCCGTGCCGAGACTCGAGCCTACGACAACTGGCTTGTTAGGCCAGCATCGTACCTTGAGACGCCTACTTAGCAGTTGCATCAAATCGTCGTTTGAAGCTTTGTTTACAAAAATGTTTACGTACATTACTAATCAGGGTGGCCACTCTACCGGGAAAAGCGGGAAAAAGACGGGAATTTCAAATCACCGGAAAAAAGACGGGAAACGCGGGAAATTAGGCTTCACATCAGGAAAATTATCCTCCTGCATGTTTATACTAATGTTGCCAAAGAACGAGTTGTAACAAACTGATTCCTAGATCTGGAAAATATATACATTGGATTAAAAAAGAAAATTATTTATTTTTTAATTATTATTCTTTTTTTCCAAATTATAACGATCTAAAATTGATATCATTGAAAACCTATTTTGGCAATACAATTTTTGATATATCTTAGAATTTTTAAGACGATTTTGTTAGGAAGTGTTGTATACTGTTTTATAAAAGGAGCTTTTATCGAAACAGTCAAGCTTTCGTTTAGAAATGTATTAAAATTGCTTTTCACACAGTTTCTGGTTTGGTTTTTCACGTCTTTTTTTAATGCGAATTTCGGAATTTCCGTGGTTTATCATGCGGATTTCCAGGAAAAGTCGCGTTTAACACCGATTGTTTTAAATAATATTCTTTTCAAATTGATTATCCAGACTGCGGTTGAATTTATTTTACGGATTTTAGAGAATTTATCAAACATTAATTTGGTCCCATAATCGAAACTTTTCAAAACAAAAAATGTTTCGACAGGTCTCAAGGTTGCATGAATTTCCAACACATTTATAATTTTAATTTTAAGGAGTAAATATAGTAATGAAGATAGAAAATTAAACTAACTGAAAATATGATTGTAGAAACTACGAAAAATATAGTTCAGCAGGTGGGACATGACTTTGCTTAGAGTCGGAAAAAGAAAAGTAAAAACACAAACAGTTAGACCTGAATTCGAGTTAAGGGATTTTTCTACTTTTTCGAGTTTGGCGCTATACGTGAGGTACATATACTTAATCGTATTAATAACCTTTTTTCCTAGCTAAAACCTATCGCGTCCTTTTGAATTATTTTCAACAAATTTTTTTGCAAATTTTAGTAAAACTTGCTATCGTTTGCAGCTCACGAAGATTATTAATTACTTATTGAATGTTCCGACAATATACGGGATTAAATGGTTATCCATCACTTTCCAAATCTCACATTTTAAGTCACTCAATTCTCACTTTTCATGTCTAACTTATGTCTCAAAGGAATGTTACTCGTCATTATCATACTCTTTTCAACGAGAGAAAATCGTGAGAGAAAAAATCAGTGCTACGGGCATTTTACATTTGTATATAAGAATTCCCAAACAACATTTTTGGTCAGCATCAATTCTAAACATGGCCGCAGTAAGTCAACTGTCCTGCGTTTGAAGCTAAATACAAAAAAGTTATACATATCAGCATGCCATTTTAAAGATGGTATCAATTTTATCATGTTGAATCATAAGTTTTTATTAGTTTTTTTATCGGCGCGGATTTAGTTTTCACGGCGCGGATCCAAAAACCCGTGGCGCGGATTTTGCGGATTCTAAATTAAGGTTTCTGTAACAACCCTGATAGCGCTCTGCGATGATATAGGATATGATTTTATACTATCTACTCTAATATCCCATCCAAAATCTCATGTTTTATTTGTTTGTGATTTTACACTTCATTCTGTCATGCTCATTTAGTGAGCCATCCTGATAAAATGTCAAAGGTCTGCAACTCCATTTTTTAAATTTTTTGACTACCAATAAGATAAATAAGTCACACTAAAGACATAAAACAAATATCAAATGTTTTAATACTATCATCCTAATTTTATTCCATTCAAATCCTCTTTTATTTTCTAACTTGACTTAATTTTTTAACAAGAGCAACTCGTCTAAGGGAAATGGTCATAAATGGTAACATAGGCCCATAATGATAATAGAGGTGTTTGGATACTGCTTCAGTGTTCCAATAAAATTGATTTTCCTTGGAATTCTTCTTAAATGTTTAGAACCACTCTGATGGAAAAAAGTGATAGCAGTGTTTAATGGTAAAATAGAATATTTTTCCATGTTATTGTTATGAATATTTAAGCAAATGCATTTGAATCCTACTTTTCAAAATCACTGCACTGTCCTGAATCGAAAATTCTCTAACTCCCGTAAAGTTGATTTTATTGAAACGATGTTTTATTGATGCCTTTCTCCTAGTTTAGATAACACCCGATATCGACGCTTCATGCATTTGGCACAAAAAAATAAGGTAGAGCTAGAATTTTGCATGGGAACTTTTTTATAGAAGACGAAATTTTTGAGCCCTAGCGCTAAACGAATTTTTCCTCATACATCATATTGACAACCTAACAGAGTTACCTAAAAGTGAGTTTTAAATTACGGCACAGTTTGCAAAATTTTTTCTGCAATAGAAATTTATTATGGTCTTTTTGATTCAGCGAATCCATATGCTAGAAAAATAAATACACACTTAATAGTCAATAGACTTAATAGAATGTTACTGAGTCACTAACCAAAAAAAAAAAATCAAAATTCGACAACGACGAAGAGTTGAAATGTAATCAGCAAACAACTAATCTTGGCTAATCTTGTTCCCGCAGTTGGGCCGCCTCGACGGTAATGACGCGACAGAATCTGATACCGGTCAACTTAGCAGAAAATGACGCACTGAATGCGGTCAGCGGTAGCACGAGCGTTACAAATGGTTCTACTGCCGAGGCAGCCCCCGTCGCCGGCTCCATCGAGGACAGCAACGCCGCCATCGGCACCGGTGAGTTCGGTACGAGCCCGATGCTGATTCCATTCTGGGACATGGCTAATCACGTTAATGGGGAAATTACGACCGGCTACAATGAGCTGCTGCAGCAGGTGGAAAGTCTCGCGCTGAAGGACTTCCGCAAGGGAGAGCAGATATTCATTCACTACGGCAGCAGGAATAATGCGGACTTTCTCGTGCATAATGGGTAAGTGTGCTGGAAGGAATGACCTTTGCAAAACTATACATAGTTTATTTTCTTGTCAGCTTTGTCTATCCGGACAACGCGAACAGCAACGTGTCGTTACAGTTAGGCTTGAACACCACGGATGAGTTATTTGAACAGCGTAAGCAACTTCTTGAAGTGCTGAAATTACCCACAACCGGTGAATTCACCATTAATCGAGGACCAGCATTCATTTCGCCGGAGCTGCTAGGGTTTGCTCGTGTCTTCAATATGACCAAAGATCAACTCGCACACTGGATCGAACAGAAGGAAGTGGATACCGTCCAGCTATTAGATTCAAGTTACAAGCTTGAAGGGGATCTTCAACAAAAAGTCTGGAAGTTTCTTTCCATACGGCTGCAGCTGATGCTGCGGATGAGCGGAACCACTCTGGAACAGGACGAGACTCTACTGGCCAACCAAGGTCAAAAAGGAACTCCAAAGCTGGGACACATCCGAACCATGCTCGTGCAGTTTCGAGTGGTGGAGAAAAAAGTTATTACCGAAGTTCTTGAATATTGCAAGCAGAAACAGTGCTCCTAAACTGCTACTAACTTACGCTTTTTCGCCAGCCTTCACCTAGTATGTTTTTTGCTTGCTGTCCACATGCTTCTTAGAATAAGGTTAATATTTTCTTATTTCTTAGATGCTTCCCGATCCTTACTAAAGAAAAATATTTCGATTTTCATGCTACCTGTAGAAGAGAATAACCAGTATTGTTTTTGCGTTATTGCTTCCGATTTTTGTGCCCTTTCATTTTTCGTTTTGCTTAATTTGGCCGAAAAAACGACCAACTGTTTGAGAGTATAAAAGTCAAAATACATTTGAACTAACTATTAATGTAGTGATGACGTTGTACTGATCCGAAAGTTTTCTCTGTAAGGACTACTATTATTAAACTGTTATGAAATATTTGAAGTCGAGTGAATTACACTTCCAACAGCTGTTTTGGTGTAGCTCTCAGATTGTTTGTTCGGGTATTTTTGATTAAAATGATCACTTGCTGTGAATCGGTATAACTCGAGTCATGGGTTTAGGTAAGTCATGATTGCAATGACTGAATGCATTGATTGCAATGAACATACATAACAATTGGAACTCGATGAAACCTACAGAAACTTGTGGGTGTTTTTACACTAAAATACAAACTGTCAGTTACTCACTAGTAATTTTTTGTAAAAAAACAGTGTTTTTTCGTTGTTTTTAGTTTATGTTTAAATCTGTAAATAACTCGAACGAATTCAGCAGGCAATTATTTACATCGTGTTCAACATATCGTGATTGGAACAACATGATGACATTCAAGTTACAGCTGTTATCGATAAGATCATAGGAAGAGGCAAGTATTCGTATAGCGTTCGTTCCACAATCACTCACGGAAGTGAAAGGTATTTTAAAATACAAAGAGATAACGCCCACAGAAATGAGATGGTACTGAATTCGCTGATTTATATCAAAACTCAAAATCAGGAAGCGATAATGAAGAGATAGATGTAAACTTTTTTGGGCGCAATAAACGTTATTTCGATTGTACCGCAATGAAAAATATCTTCCAAATAATAACCTATTCTCACATACCTCCAACAGTTATAAAAATATGTGAAAATTTTTTTAAGCAAAAATTACTCTCCATCGATAGACGAAGTAACGATGAACATTTATCATGTAGGTACCAGAATAACAACATGAATTTAGTAAAATGGACATGACTCATTGAATTTCTCTAATTATAACATGTGGGGATATGTTATAATTAGAGGAATATGATATTATTATCGTGAGCAAAAATAGCTCTTAAGTTTTCTAGAGCGTTGCAATTCGTCTGTTCCCACAAATGGCTGAAAACACAAAACTACAGTTGACAATCGTTATCAGCAGTGACTCCACTGTTCATTTCTTCGGAAATGCTTCTAATTGATATGTGATACTGAAAAGTGGACTAAGAGACACATTACTAATTTATTTATAAACAATGTTTCTGGAATTTCCGAAGAAATCTCCTCAGCCACTGCACACACACGTTATCAGTGTCAGCTGTACGCAAGTATAAATATGATCCTTCTCCGAATCGACTGCCATTCGTGATTCGTTTCTTAACCATCATGGTTAGTGGTGCGCAGTTAAACAGAATTTTATCCGAATGTGGGTACGGCTCAGTCGGGAGTGATGTGTCATCGGAAGTCGTTGACCAAATCAACAATTCCGTTAGTAGCGACAATGAGTCGGCGATGTTCATCGCTCATCTGATTCATGAGAGTGGAGGATTTCAGTACCGGGAGGAAGTCAATGGGGCAGCTCAAGAATACGATCCGTACTATGGCCGAGGATACATTCAGCTAACCTGGCGGTATAACTATGAGGCGGCGTCGAGGGACCTTTTCGGAAACGATAAGCTAGTGGAAAACCCGAATTTGGTGTCAAGTAGCGTGGAAATGAGTATGCTTGTATCGGTTTGGTTCTGGGAGAAGAGAGTACGGCCACAAGCTGCAGCCTTTAGAAATTTCTATCTAACAACTAAAGCCATAAACGGTGGAATAGAAACGAATTCCAGCCATCCATCTGCAAAAAAACGGTATGGCTACTACCGTAAAGCTGCTAGCGTTTTGGGTGTAACCGACCTAGCAATCGAGGGATAATCTACCTTGTATGCGCATCAGATATTGGAAATAGGGGAACTGCTCCATTATTCATCTCATTAAGCCGATATTCATGAAGAATGCACGGATTAAACACCAAATTTTCACGAAATCCATGGATTAGCAGATTGGTTCAAGAAGAAAAATGCTTTTTTTCCTGTTTCAAATTATGTTTACTTGTTGAATGAGATGGATATACGGGCTGAGATGAATAATGGAGCAGTTCCCCTATTTCCAATATCTGATGATCATGAATAAAGCGTGCTATTGAGAAACACCTTTATTTTGTCACTTAAAACGTGATGACAGTCAATGTTTAGTAATCTATTCCTATGTTATTGATTTCTTTATTTTCAACTTAGAATAACGAAAGAGTACATTTCATCGCGCAAATAATTCGAATTTGACCTTGTAATTTTAATAATCACGGTTTAGCGTTTTTTATTGTTCTGTGTTAGTTAGAGTGAATGCTCCAATAGTGTAGGAGCCAAGCCCGAGTTATGCATGTTTAGCCATGTTTTCGCTAAGAAAAACAACTCTAGCCACCCAAAACTTTTCCTTATTACTTTAGAAGCAATAGCGCCAAATTACCTTTTAGGTAACAAATCCATTACTTGAAAAGCAATAAAATTCTTCACCAGTCAAGTAACAACACATACTGTCATATATTTAGCACGTGTTATGAGAGTACGGCTATCTAATAATGGTCGTTTCAACCACATGCAACGTTTTTTCTGTCGAAAAATGCTCCCTCTCCACCTCAAGTCAAAAAAAATCACACACCGTCGCATAAGTTGCACATGTTACAAGTTTTTTCAATCTCCAATTCATCCGGTGGGCGTGTATTAGTTCGCTCGTTGTATGCATACGGAGCAGCGGAAAAATATGACAAGAGCTGCCAAGCAACATTTTCCCCGTCATAGAGTTGCAAACGTTGATGATTTCAAAGACTTGAAATGCGCTTTAAAATGACATCACGATCTGTAAACTGCGTTAGAGAAAAATAAAAACATTCGCTTTCTAGCAAGCTATTTACAGCACATAATCATTGGTTCATGAAAACTCATTTGGACCTGTTTGAATATACAAAACTCGTGCCCATCCAGAACAATATTCGCAACTCTGGTCAGACAGTATTACATATTTCCATTTCAAAAAAACACTGGGGGACGAAACGAAAGTGTTTCTAATTGGACATTTGAGGTTGACGGTTGAGATTCTGATTGTGTGTGGATGAAGGGAGACAAAAATGAACCAGATCGTTGCATCAATACAAATGCAGCGAGTGAAGTCTTGCCAAAACATGCATTTCGGTGCTTTGCTGGATGTTCTCCTGCAGAAACACATACAAGCGTGTGGCCGTCATAATTTTTATTACTTTTTGTTTGTTACTTTTTGTGTATAATGCGCAGTCATAAGACACAAAAAGTAATAAAAAATTGCCCAAAGGTAATAAAATATTCCCCGTTTGCGTTGGGTGTAGAGACTTTCAGGGGATTGCCTGAATTTTCCATTGAAACTAAAAAATAAATAATTTGAGATCCTACACTGATAAAAACGATTTAAAACACAAAAGATATTAAAAAAACGATCGTCTCAGCTTTCTTTGATTTTGAGGGAAAAGTTTTCCTAACAAAAAATTGTAATGTCTATGAAACATTTTCAACGTCAAACAGTGTTAGACATGAAAAAGATTTTGTTGGATAAACTTTTTTTCCTTAACAGTATTCATTTAAAAATGTTCAGGAAAATGTTAGGCGACTGTCCTGAGAAACTCCGATTTCACATCGAACTAGCTGACCCGTCAAACTTCGTCCCGCCCTTTTTTTTTATTTACATAATTTCAAACATTCCACATTCGTAGATTCCTTGTGATTTATTTAGTCGAGATCTAGCACAAGAAGCATGATAGCTAGTTCAACTCTGTTGGCTTCTTCGGGAAGCTGAAAAAAATTCGTAATCAGTCTCAAAACGTCAAATTAGAGAAAAAAAGTCTTAAAAACGTCAAATTAGAGAGAAAAAGAAGCGCTTAGAAAGGAACAAATGTGAAACCAGATGTTTTTTGAGAACTGAAATGCAATTTTCTCTTCGAAATGTGTGATAAATATGGGTTTTGTTGCTAACCAAATTAAACATTGAAGTCTACTCAACAAGTTGTTCTTTGACACCAAGCCCCTTTTAGTTTAGCTGCTATTTCACTTCAAAAGCAATAAGTTGCGCCTTCATTCAATGTTGTGAGGATCACAATTTAATGTAAAAATTGATATATTTACATGGAAAAACATAGTCAAATTACAATCACAGCAACTTATAAAGTTTTTTCGATGTTATTTTTTTCGGGTGCTGTCTTAACTTGGCATGCTACACGCTCGTAAATAATAACCCTAACGCATTTTCGTAAAAAGTGTAACAACTCTGAAACTGAGTAACTCCACAAATACTCAAAACTGAGTAACACTAGCCGTCTTTGAAAATGAGTCATTATTACTCAAAATTTGCGTACTCAGTTTCATTATTGGATATAATCCGGCATGACCAATGAACGACACCACATAATCATCAATAGTTATACCTGGTGATACAGATTTACAATAATAATGCCTTCTGTGGCGTACACAATAGAAAAAAAAATGTTGCAAACTGAAGCACATCAGAATCGCATCCAAAATAGGCGTCGTTATATGCGACGTAACTCAAGAAAAAGTTATATGAAGGGAACTCAAAAAGATAGTGAAAGTTACTCAAAATCTAAAAGAACTTGTACTCATTTTTGACGTCTACGAACATCGTTCTAAAATGAGTCAGAGTTGCTCAGCTCATGGGCTATTATTAACGAGCGTGTACTCGCAGCTACCGTACAATTTTTCAGTTTTAGCCACGGGGATGGCATGTCAGCTAGCATACATTTGATGCGTTATGTTGGTAACTGGCACTGGCATCCGAAAAACGGCCAGTTTACCCTTTTCCTATGTTGATTCGGGTAAACCGACCAAATGTTGGCTGCAATTACCAGATAGTTTTGAGCAATTTCTTAAAATATTTGCATGTTATCTGGTATTATAAGTGATATTCAATACATTATTTGTGTCCCAGAGCAAATTGAAGCAAATTGTAACGGCAGAGAAAATAGTTTTATGATGAACGATACAGAAATAGATGTTCGTTACGCTTGGAGGCTGCCATACCAGTTCCTTGGTTTTAGCCCACCACCGCACGTGCTTAGTTCGTAAACAGTTATCTGGCATCTCTTTCTTACTCGCGTCGCAAAACGCGATGCAGCGATTCTAAAAGGGTCTCGCCATGGCGCGCCAGTCCCTCATTGAAGGTGTTGAAGCGATTCGCTTCAAGCGAAATCCGTCAGTACCATCATTGATCACGCACGATATTACCCGGGCGGTAAAAAATAGAATCGGTTGGCGGTGGTAGATCCGCAAATAACTTCCGCACTGTCAAACCCGTTATAACGAGAAGAAATCGTGTTGATGGTTTTCAAAACAAACTTTTGATGAGTTCCATGTGATTTTTAATCAATGATATATTTTGCATAGGATCTTTTACAAAGCTTTAGCGTAGCTCCTTAAAACGAGTTGCAGTAGTTGTGAGAGTCTTGAATAAAAAAATCAAATTAATTTAATTAGCGGTGATACCCATGCTTTCTAATTCAAACTTCCCGATCAGTCAAAAATATCAGGATTATAACAAATCATGATATTTTGTTACGAACTTTTTGTATCAACTTGTATTCTTAACTTGATCTCGTTAATAGTTAAAATATAAAAATTCCTATCAAAATTACTTACTGATTATTACAAACTATAGCAAGTTTTGTGAGGTTTTTGGCAGAAAAAGATCAGAATAAGTAAAAATGTACAATATTTTGTCAATTGAATAACAAATTTTGTTATAAATATGCTTTAAAAAAAAACACATTTTTGAACATTCAAGTGTATCATAACAGAATTTGATATAATTCTGTACTTTTTATCGATCTGGCATATCGAGAATATTACAGGCTTTGTTCAGATATATTTGTGTTACCCGTTTGTTATAATCGTTTGATCGGGTTATTATTTGTTGTATTAACAGGAACACCAGAAAAAAATATACCTTGATAAAATTTGCTGGATGTATTTATCACTCTCAAAAACAAATTTTTGGTAGCCAGCAGTAAAACTTCATCGAATATTTAAACGTAACTTTCAAACACATATGAACATACAATAACACATGCAAATAACATGAAATAAACATGTTTCATACTTGAAACGTCACTGTACTCATATTTAGGTTGGACTCCATTATATGTAGACTCGATTGAATATCATTCGATAAAATATCATATTAAATTCAATTATTTGTAGTAGGACTTTATTCTGTTTCAAATCTGACTTTATTCACAACTTTTGAACCACGTGTTGAATCATTATAAAATTCATCAGTTAACCCTTCACTAGCCCGTTCATCTATTATCCGTATTGTTCAACCGGTTGCGTAGTTTCTGAGATAATAAAGTTTCGTGGTTTCCACATTTTGATACATTACGGACGAAGTTATAGTCCGACTACAGTAAAATTCAATAGGGTGTTTTGAGGCAGCTAGACCTTTCATTTGACAAAAATTTCTTGGAAATCGGTTCAGCCATCTCTGAGGAAAGTGAGTGAGTTTAAGTAGTCTTCGGAATATGTTTTTTTTTTCATAACTAGATTTCACATTTTGAAACATAACGGGGAAAGTAAAAGTCCGATTGCAAAAAAAAATGGTTTTATGAAGCAACTAGACCTTTCATATAACACTGATTTTATGAAAACCGGTCCAGTCATCTCTGAGAAACATGAATGAAATTAAACAGTCTTCAGAATACGTTTCTTTCTATAACTTTTGAACCACATGTCTACCCTTCATAAAATTCAAAAGTTAAGGGTTTTCTAGGTTCGGGCTGTTCATTTAAAATTAATTTTGTTGAAATCGGTTGTGTAGTTTCTTCGACAGAAACTTTCGTGATTTTCACATTTTGATAAATAACATACAAAATAAAGATCCGATTACAATCAAATTTAATAGGGTTTTATAGGGCAACTAGACCTTTCATTTAAGAATAATTTTGTGAAAATCCGTCCAGACATCTCTAAGCAAGTCGAATGAGATTGAAAAGTTGCACATACACACACACATACAGAAAATGCTCGTCGAACTTAGTCGAGTGATATAAGCCATTCGACCCTTTGGATCACTTTTATACTTTTGGTTTTGCCAGTGATTTCTATACCTATCCAGGAGAAAGGCAAAAAAATAATAATAATTTAAAATGTAAAAGGGACAGAGGAATAAATTTATATCATGCGTCTGTCACTTCATCAGGGAGTCCCAATGAGCAATTTTAATAGCCTAATCTACAAAACTGTTCGCTGGAGAGATATTGCGCACTTCTCACCAAACCGGACTGTACAGTTTATAAGTGCAACAACAAAGAAGTGTGCATCAAAGTGCTCATTGACGCTTATGAACTTGTTTTCGCGGCAGTACTACACCGTGCCCAGAGTTAGAAGGTGAAAAGTGGAGTCCGAGTATTGCTCCATCGCAAAAACGAATTTGACATTAACCCACCATATTTTTTGACAGTTTGCTTTCATACGTGTGCGACAGTGCTGCCAAAATACATAGGAAGAATTATTTTTTTAAATTATTGGAAAAAAAAATCTTGTTTGTGGTTATAATAATTTATTCATGTACGGACATCTAATGAGTGTTACGCAATACATTCAATAATTTCCACTCTTGATTAAACATTCAAAATAAATTAGTTAGAGTTTGAATCAATCAGATTTCGAAGGAAGTTTATCTGTGTTACTCAATCCTTTCTGGCAACAACAATGCATTACTTTTGTAATTGTTACTTTCGACTTAGTAATTGTTACTACTCATCAGTAACTTAGAGTAAACTAATATGATTCGTATTAATAAATCTGAAGGTTATTTCACTGGAGCTGCTCTTCTAGACATAGAAAAGGCATTCGACAGTGTTTGCAATAAGAGTTTGATAGTTTGATAGCTGAAATGTCCAATTTCCGTCTTCCTCTTGACGTCACAAAAATGATACAAAGTTACATGACAGACCGCATTCTTTAGGTTTACTATTTGAATAGCAAACCTGATAGATTGCCTGTTAGAGCTGGTGTATCTCAAGAAAGTATCTTGGGCCCATATACAATATTTTTACTTCTGATTTGCCTGATTTACCACCATGATGTGATAAATCTCTGTTTTGTGACGATACAAGCATTTCCGTAAAATGAAAAATTAGGCTGCAAAAAAGTCCAGATATATTTTCTTCATATTTGCAGAAATGGAAGATTTCTCCTATTACATCGAAAACACAATAAATTATTTTTCCTCATGAACCAAGAGTTTCTTTTCTCAAACCCACCAATAATCATGTTGTTAAGATGAACGGGGCAATATTGCATTCCTGCACAGTGAAGCGTAGCGTCAAAGAATATCCCAAAGAGCGTGGCGTTGAAGCATGGCGTTGATTTGAGCTGACTGAATCGTAGCAAACGTAGTTAAATAAATTTTTAATAAAGATTCATTCTTATTATAGAGTTCAATAGAACCAGTTGTCTTTTAAAATACCACATTTCTGGCGACGAGAATAAGTCAAGAAAGAAAGATGAATTTTGTCAAGCCTCCAGAATTTAACGTAGGAGATTCCTGGCCACTCTACGAAGAACGCTTGAAAAGATTTTTTGTGGCGTATGAAATCGAAGAAGAGGACGATAAACGAAGAGCAGCTTTCCTGTTGACGGCAGTTTCCATGGAGGTGTACCAAACAGTGAAAAATTTGTGTTATCCAAAGCTTCCAGAAGACAAAAAGTTTGACGAAATCTGCGAATTGCTGAAGCAGCGGTTTACCCCGACGCTGATTGTGTTCCGAGAGCGAGCACGGTTTTTTGAAGCCCGGCATGGTGAAGCAGAATCGATTATGGAATGGTCCACACGATTAAAAAAATTGGCATTGTGATTTCGGTGCTGATTTGGATGTATTTGTCAAAAATCTGTTCGTAGTTGGTCTTCGACGTGGACCAATTTTTGAACGAGTTTGTGAAGAGGATGCAACTGCTACGTTCGAAAATTTACAAAAAATCGCGCTTAAAAAAGAATCTACTCTTCATCAGCGCGGCGTTTTGGAAGTACACAAGATACAGCCGGAAGCGGAGAAGAAACAGAAGAGTGACTCGAAGTGCTTTGCCTGTGGAAGAGGTGATCATGATTTCCGGAAATGCCAATACAAAAGTTATATATGCAAACTGTGTAGCAAAAAAGGACACTTAGCAAAGGTGTGTCCCATGAAGGAAACGGAGTCTTCCAAGAGCAAACAGAAACCGCCAGGTCAGAAACGGAGTACGAGGGTTAGTCATCTTGAGATTAACAAACTCGATGTGCTCCCACCAGTTATGGTGCGTATTCATGTTAATGGAAAGCCTATTTGTTTCGAAGTCGATACTGCACGCAAAAGTTGGATGGTGCGAAACCAGTACAAAATTGTGCGTTTTCAGAGCAATTGTTGATGTAATTCGGAACCAGTACAATGATTGCGTGTTGGGCATAACGCAATTAATGCTCTAGCGTTTCTCCAATGTATTCGGCAGCTCCAAACTACTACACCTAAACAGTTCAAGCAGCATTGCAAAGCGAGCGAGAAGCAAAACCATTCTGTCTCGCTCATTTCGTAAAACAAAGAGATATCGCCCTGCGCGTCGCAATCCGAACCGAAAGAGAAGCGAAAGAGCAACCCGCATATGACGAAATTCTACGAGCGAGAGAGAAATTTCTCTCGTCGCTTGCACTGCACTTGCTGCTTGCACTGTTCCATGAGTAGCAGTCACTAATACACTCGACGTAAGAAATAAAGTGTCGGTATATGATATATATTCTGATTCCATTCTATGTCAATGTATTCGCAGTACAACTGTTGCGTTATGCGTTTCACACATTTATTGTGCGATTTAAGTGCAACATTTGTGCGAATCGGGAAGACACAATGATTGTACAAGACTTCAACTTTTGCGTGTGGTAGCCCAATTAACGCTATTTCAAAGAATCTGTACGATCAGATGTTTTCTTCGCTAACATTGAACACTGATGCAGAAGAGGAGTTTGTTTGCTATAACGGATCCGGATTCAGAGCAGTTGGTACATTTATGGCTGAGTTGCGGTACAAAAATTACGTATCCAAGGAAAAAATTTACGTGTTCGAAGGAACTAAACAACCGGGGCGGCAGACCATGAGCCGTTGGAATTTAAAAATTGACTTTTGTCATGTTTCGGAAAAGGAGCCTGATTACAAGATTCAGTTGGAGCAGTTATTGAGCAGATACGCTGCAGTTTTCAAAGGTGAATTCGGTTGTTTCAAACATAGCAAGGTACATTTGTCTTTAAAGGATGAAACAGTTCCGAAGTTTTGTAAGCCCAGAAAAGTTCCATTCGCATTCAAGGAGAAAGTGGAAGCGGAACTGAACCGACTAGAAGAATTGGGCATTATTTCTGTGGCGCCATCATCAGAAGCCGAATGGGGCACACCGCTGGTCCCTGTTCTTAAGAAGGATTCATAATTGAGACTGTGTGCAGACTATCGTATCACTGTCAATCCGTTCCTGGTGGACAATCGTCATCCATTCCCGGTTATTGACGAGATTTTTGCGGCGCTGCAGGGTGGAAAATATTTTTCGAAACTTGATCTGAAGAACGCGTATTACCAATTGGAGGTGGATGATAAATCAAGAAAGTTATTGGCCTGGAGCACGCATCGAGGTGTGTATTGGATGAATCGACTTCCTTTCGGAACGAAGACGGCGTGTTCCATCTTTCAAGCGACATTGGAGAAAGTTCTTCAAGGCTGTCGTGGTACAGTCATCTACCTGGACGATATTCTAGTTTCGGGCGCAACCGTGACAGAGCACTTGGAAAACCTGAATGAAGTATTAACACGTCTTCAGGGAGCTGGATTTTTACTCAACAAACAAAAATGCGAGTTTTTTAAGCAAGAAGTGAGCTATCTTGGTCACATTATTGATCAGAATGGTTTACACAAAGATCCAGAGAAGGTAAAAGCAATAATGGATGTCAAACCCCCGAAAGATGTTAAGGAAATTCGAGCGTTTGTCGGTCTAGCAAACTATTATGCCAAGTTTTGTCCAAGTTTGGCGCATTATTTGAAGCCGATGTATGAGCTTTTGAACGACAAAACGAAATTTTCTTGGACAGACAATCGGCAGAGGGCTTTTGAAGCGGCAAAGAAACTAATTTCGGAAAATACAGTTTTGGCTCATTATAATCCGGAATTACCGATAAAACTCTACTGTGACGCATCAAATGAAGGCATCGGTGCTGTGATTGTGCAAGAGTATCCTGACAAGACTGAGCGACCCATTTCATTTACTTCAAGGGTATTTAAAAAACATGAAGTTGGATACTCGGTGATTGATAAAGAAGCTTTGGCCATTTATTATGGAGTTAACAAATTCAAAAAAAATTCTGCATGGCCGACATTTTAAGCTTTCGACAGACCACAAACCTTTGACTAGTCTGTTCAGCTCTAAGGGTGTACCAGAAACGGCGTCTGGACGTTTGCAGAGATGGGCGGTTTTCTTGTCGAATTGTGATTACGAAATACCTCACGTGAAAGGAAACCAGAACATTTCAGCAGACTAAACTATTCAGGAGCCGCAAACTATTCAGGAGGAAGAATTGAAAGTTTTTTTTATCGTAAACGAGATAAATTAAGCGTTGAGGAGGGAGTTCTGTTGTGGGGTTACCGCATTGTGGTTCCTGCCAAACTGAGAAAATTTTTGCTGGACGAGCTTCATTCGGTCCATCTTGGAATAGTGAAAATGAAGTGTTTGGCCAGATCATATTTTTGGTGGCCATCACTGAATAAAGAGATTGAGGATATTGGTAAAAAGTGCGATCTGTGTATCCAGAACCGACCTGAGCGAAGCGATCCAATATCTCCCTGGCGTCTTACTAGCGCACCTTGCGATCGTGTACATGTAGATCATTTTTCGTTCCGTGGAGCTGAATATTTCGTGTTGGTCGATAGCTACAGTAAGTGGATCGAGACGTATGCAGTACGTTCGTTAACCTCGGAGGAAACTATCGAGAAAGTTGCGGAGTTTGCAAGTAAATTCGGAGCCATTGGAACACTGGTATCCGATAACGGAACTGCCGTTTCATCAAAGGAGTTCAGAGTTTTCTGCACTAACCATGGTATCAAGCATTTGACAACAGCGCCGTATAGTCCCTGTTCCAATGGTACAGCTGAAAATGCGGTAAAAACTGTAAAAAATGCATTGCAAAAGTTATCATCAGATTCAGCGTTCAAGCGAAAGTCAGTGACGTGGCAGCTGAACTCATTCCTGGAGATGTATCGTGCCACTCATCATGCTACAACCGGAGAGAGCTCATACAAGCTAATGTTCGGTAGGGAGATGCGATGTCGGTTTGATAAGCTCAAGGCTAATTCTGAGAGACGACACCGTGAGACAATTGAAGATCTCAACGTTAAGAAGAAGAATTTCAATTTCGAATTAGGAGAAACGGTTTATGTCCGAGACTACCGTAATCCAAAGAAACCTTTATGGGTACGAGCAAAGATAACTAAGAAAATTGGTGCTGTGCTGTACGAGTGTGTTTCGGAGGAGCTAGGAATTATCAAGCGAAGGAGTCATCAGCTGTTGAAGTACACTTTCGACGACTATGAAAACGACGCAAGCAATTCTATTAAAGCTGATGCACAGCTCAATGACAACACGGGCATTGAAACGAATGACGAGTCAGTGAATGGACCAATCGAAAAGGAGGAGGAGCCTGTTGTAAGACCTGGAACATCCAACTTGTACGTAACCAGGTATAATCGAGTTATGCTACCGCCAAGTCGCTTTGGAGGAGAGTAGTTGTGGCATATTGCATTCCTGCACAGTGTAGCGTAGCGTCAAAGAATATCCCAAAGAGCGTGGCGTTGAAGCATGGCGTTGATTTGAGCTGACTGAATCGTAGCAAACGTAGTTAAATAAATGTTTAACCCTCTCCGCTCACAAGGTTTATCATTAAAATTTATAGTTTCACGAGAAAATTCAAACTGAACACTTTAAAGACTATCTAAAATTACTGTCAACTGTAGTATTTTGAAGAAAATGCCCAGTGATGCTCTGAGGCAGCATATAAAAGTTTATGGAACAATCGTAAGCACAACAAACTATTTTATGTCAAGATATGGTGATTATAATTCTTGGTGCTTTAGAGTCACCATGAGCGGGAAAGGGTTAATAAAGATTAATTCTTATTATAGAGTTCAATAGAACCAGTTGTCTTTTAAAATACCAAAGTCTGACCAAGTAAAATATTTAGGGCTTATTTGAGAATTGAGAATATCCCAACAAAGTGCAATAAATATATAAAATGTTTGTATTCTCTTACCAACAGAAAATCTAGACTTTGTCTCAAGAATAAACTGTGAATTAACAATTGAATAT
Organism: Wyeomyia smithii; assembly: GCF_029784165.1. Classification (NCBI taxonomy): domain Eukaryota; kingdom Metazoa; phylum Arthropoda; class Insecta; order Diptera; family Culicidae; genus Wyeomyia; species Wyeomyia smithii. The sequence continues at coordinate 240,832,904 of NC_073696.1, forward strand.
TTAGACCAGCAATGTTATATGCAGTCCCCATCTGGACAAGTTTCTGTACAACCAGATTGAAGATGCTTCAAAGGATGCAGAATAAACTTCTGAAACTGATATTGAAGCGTCCTCGCTGGTTTAGTACGAATGAACTACACAGGCTTACTAATGTGAAAACATTAGAAAATGCCCAAACCAAATTATCAATAAGTTCCGACAAAAACTGTTGCAATCCTCAATTACAACGGTTAGCTCACTTTATAGTCAGTAAGATATGTGTAAGATTAGATTAAGGTTTAATTTTAAGTTCATTAAGCAGACAGTATGTGAAATCGTGATATTGTATGTGATATTGTTGCCTTTTTCCTAGAAAGGTATAGCACTCACTGAAAAAACCAAAGGTATAAAAGTGCTGTGTGTGTATGTATGAATGTAACACTCTCCCAATCTCACTCACTTTTCTCAGAGATGGCTGGACCGATTTCAATGGAATAAATAGCAAATGGAAGGTCTAGTTGTCCCATAAGACCCTATTGAATTTGATTGTAATCGAATTTTTAGTTTCGAGGTTATGTATTAAAATGTGAAAATCACAAAACTTCATTATCTCAGAAACTACACAACCGATTTGAACAAAATTGGTATCAAAAGAACGGGCTTGTTTTTTGAATCATTCGTAAAATAGTTTTATAAGAAGAAACTAGTTTCAAAGACTGTTTAAACTCACTCACTGTTCTCAGAGATGGCTGGACCGATTTTCACAAAATTATTGTCATATGGAAGGTCTTGGGGCAACCATTAGACCCTATTGAATTTTATCGTTATAGGACTTTAACTTTGTCCGTTATGTATAATAATGGGAAATCAGGCTATGACAAGAAACATGTTTCTAAGACTGCTTGAACTTACCCACTTTTCTCAGAGATGAAAGGACCGATTTTCTTAAAATAAGTTGCAATAGAAAAGTTTAGTTGCCTGATAAGACCATATTGAATTTTATTATAATCGGACTGTAACTTTGTCTGTAATGTATCAAAATGTAAAAGTTATAAAACTCCATCATCTCAGAAACTACACAACCGATTTGAACAAAATAGGTATCAAATGAACGAACTGTCTTCAAAACCCCTAAATAACGAATTTTATGATGATTGAACATGTAGTTCGAAGGTTATGAAAAGAAAGGTGTTCAGAAAACTTTTTTAAATTTACTCGTTTTGCCAAAAATGGCATGATTGATGTCAACAATCATAGTTTTAAATTAAAGGTTTAGTTGCTTTATTCGAACCCATTCCATTTGATCATAACACTGGTTGACAAAATCGAAAAAATGCTGCTCTAAAGCTCACAGTTGTTACCCTAGAAAGAAAAAAAATCACAAAAATGGTTCAAAAGCTATATATTTTCATTTTTTCTCAGTTTGACCTTCGGAGCCACATTTGTGTTGACCAGTGTAATCGGACTTTTATTTTAACCATTATGTGTTAAATTGTAAAAAAAAGAAAGTTTATTCTCTCAAAGATTACACGACTTATTTAAAGAAAACAGGTGTCAAACGAACAGGTTGTTCCTCAAACTTACAATGAATCAAAACCCAAAGGCTGTTTAAAACTAGCTGCTTTGATCAAAGTTCGAAATTAGGAGTCATTGTGATAGAAAAACTATTTATTAAGGGTAGGGGGGGTGGGGGCAAGACGGACATGTTAAGGAAACAGTAAATTTGTATGTGTAGAACATCATATTTTTTGGGATCTTAATTCTTTACACTTTAGTTTGACACAAGCACTTTGATGCGTAGTATTTGGGGACAGGGTTTCACAAGGTCCTGTATCTGTTTTTCAGAGGCAGTTTCAATCTTATCGAACTGAATGATTTTATTTATTATTTTATTTATTATACAGCGGAATAAATCACAAACAATTATTGGTGACAGCCAGTAGCTCAGAACAAAAAAAACAAATTCCGTTCATCAAAGCTTAGTAGCACGCCCATTCAATCAATTAGGCGCATGCATTGCAGACAATTTCAGCGTAATGGCATGTCGCGTGAAACCGAATGTCACATTTGATGCATCTGCCCCATCCTGAGCCATCTACAGAATCAGAAAAACAATTTCCGCATTGATCGCAAAGTGAATCCTTCGGAACAATTTCTCGCTTGACACGTTTAATTGGCCTTTTCATCTTCTTGATGAGTTTTATCTCTTTTGCAGCTTCAGCTATCGCTAATTCTTGGCGGTATGAGTCAGATGTGATCTCAACCGCTTTTTCGGTTTTGCGCTTCCTTTTCGAGCCTCGGGGTCTGGAAATTTTCGAAGCGGCAGAATTTCTTTAGGCGTAATGTTGAAAGATGATTCCATGTCACTAACAGCTTGGTCGCCAGGAATTAAACCATCTTCCAACGTAGATTCAACTACACTTTTCTCTACCGTGCAGCTTGCAGGTTCATCATGATTCTCAACAGGTTGTACTTCAGGTTGATCTGTAACTTCGGACGGCGCAAAAGATTTATCCGAAAATACGTGACGATTGCAAGGCCATATTTCGGTTGCTTTGAAACCAGAAATGGCAACACTAATGCTGGCAGCCTTAACAAAAGCTTGCGCCATCAAATCTGCAACATCGTACAGCCCAATTACAACCCCAGGATGTTGGCGCAAGAAAGCGTCTGCTGCGTAGGAAAAGTTCTTCTTAAATGGTCCCATAAATGCAACGTCTAGAGGTTGCATCTTATTACTGCAGTGGGGGGGCAATACAAGAACTGTTACAAAACTGTTCCTTGCCTTTTCAGCAAAAGCCAGATTCTTCGTGTGACTACTATGTCCGTCGATAATAAGTAATACTGGTGTTTCCTTTGATGGCTTAGCGTACTCCAGGAAGTGGTCGAACCAATCGAGAAATACTTCCGTCGTCATATATCCCGATGCATTACACCGAAACTTAGTCCCAGCTGGAGCACCTCTCTTCAATGCTTCATTCATCCGAGCTCGAGGAAAGATCATGAATGGAGGAACATATTTACCGGTTGCAGACATGCACATCATCACCGAAGTAGTTTCTCCACGTTCCGCAGAGGAAATCGATCCCACGTGCTTCTTTCCTTTTAAAGCAGCAATTTTTTGTTTTTTTGGAGGGACCTTTGAAGAATATTTTCATTTAAAATAGCTAAAAAGGTGTGAACTGAACTATTGAACTTACTGTGCTGATTCCGGTCTCGTCTGCATTATATATTTGGGTAGGAGCAAATCTTCCTTCTTTAAGAAATTGCTCGAGTAAATTATAAAAAGCATATACTGCCTGTTTGTTGAAACCTCGTGCACGCGCGTAAGACGTGGATTTTGGATTTCGTTTCAGAAAGCCGAGTAATCAATCGCGCCCTGCCATTTTTTTGACTTTGTTGAAGGGATGTGGAAGGAAGTTTCTTTCGGCTAGCTCGAAGCCAAGCTTTTGGACATCCTTTTGAGTAAGGCCATAGAAGCGACTCTCTAAGCCCAAGAGATGCTGCACCAATTCATTTTCCTGTTCTGCAGTGAAAACGGCTTCCTTAGGCCCCATACTCATTGTCATTGTAGGAAATGCAATTCGCCTTTTCAAAGTGGTCCTTGGAATACCGTATTTTACCGCGGTAGCAAGAACCGAAATTCCGCAGGCCACTTCGTGTCTAGCAGCAGCCAGCTGACTTTCGGTCCACGTCTGACGGGTAGTTGTCCTTTTGTAGGATCGAGGCATACCTTAATTTGGAGAACCAATGTTATAAACACTGACCGTCTTACCCACCCTGGTGGTGGACCATCTTACCCCACCAGTACACACAATTTTCAAACTTTCACAGTTTTTTAATAACAATATACTTTACCTGTATCTCTTCGCGAATAGATCAGCCAAGTTTAAAATAACCGAAAAATGGATCAAAATCCAATAAAACGCGACACTTACTGGAAAAAAAATCTTATTTTCTGACACAAAAAAACTACATCCGCACTCGAACTTGTAGCTTTGTTATAAAGTTTGTTTATTTATTGCACATTTGACGAATGTAACCATGGTGACAGTGGTTCGAAAACCATAAACTAACTTGATGATAGATTGGCCGAGACAATTTTGCAGAAAGAAAGTCGCTAAGCTTAAGAATAAATCACATGACCATCTTACCCACCCTGTCCGTCTTGCCCCCACCTCCCCCTATCGAATGTCTTCGTCAGTGGTTTTCTTCGGCAGTTTTTCTGCAGCAATCTTATGCAAAAGGGGGCCGAAGAAAACCACTGACGAAGACGTTCAATACCCTAGTACAAATATTACGTCAAATTTCAAATACTATGCTCCAATTATTCCTTCAAATACAACATCAATATTATAAAATCCAAAGAGTGGTATACCTTTTTTGGATTATATTTGGCAATTGAAGGATGTTTCCAGAAACCGGAAGTCGCAAATTCGGATTTCAAAATGAAGTATGGAGTTGATTCCTGACCTCCGAGCATCATTCCGGGTACTGGAATGTTTGTCTCTTTTAGACTGGTTTCCAGAAACCGGAAGCTGCTGTCTAGTAATTTAAATTGGACTCTGAAGATGATTTCTGGCCTCAGGGTATTATACCGCTTCCCCAAATCGTATGGGGTGATATTTGTTACTTTAGACTGTTGATCGGAGACTGTCGCCATCTTCGCCATCGAAAACCCAGACCAGGCAGTTCGGCAATTTTATGATGGATTTTATGATTTTATGATTATCAAGCAACCAGAAGTGGTCATCTGGATTAAAAATGGAGTTTGAGGTCTGATTCTGGCCACTGGGTATAATCCAGGTTTCAAAAACCCATTTTGATTAATATTTGCCCATTCATCAGATGCCCCTCAGAAACGATCAGTAATATCAACTGCGTTAAAGAATTTCATTTTCACTGATAAGATCATTCATATGTGTGTGAATGTTATATTTTGAATGTTCAATATAATTGTGCTGTTGGCTACCCAAAATTTGTTGTTTAGAATGAATAACAAATCCAGCAGAAATAATCAAGGTGTATTTTTTAAATGTTGGTGTAAATCAATTTTAACAAATAATAAGTTCGAATGAGAAAGGCTGGGTCTCACCGCTAGGTGGATTAATTTCGGTTTTTGGTACATTTTGCATGTGTAGGATAAGTACAACGATACACCCAGTGCTAAGTCGAGAAAATTTCCAGCTCGAAAAGATCCTCGACTCGATCGGGAATTGAACCCGATATCACAACCGTGTGGGAGCTAGCCGGCCGACATCGCTAACCACAGAGACACGGGGACTACTAGGTAATTGATCCCAATAATAATTCTAAATTTTCAATTACATCATTGCATCTTTTTATTCATATACCTATTATCTCACATATTCTTTGTGAACATAAATATCCGGTGTTTCAGTAAAAAATGAAACTGATCAAATTACGTTGTCTGGTTTCCCATCAGTGTTTTCAATCGCAGTTGCCAATAAAGCAATCAACGGGTGACGTTGTTGCTGTTTTTCAAGCTGCAAATCCAAAACACGACCAAAACCGAAAACTTTTAATGTCGGCAATAATATCAAAAGTGATTTTTCATTGTTGTATTAAGGGTTGGCACTCGCGATACTACAGCTAGCGATCGGATAACCATCCAAATCGGCTTACCATCCAAGTTGGAAAGCTTATCTTTTTTTTTTTATTACTTTATTAGGGTGGCTTTCAGCCACAGGCTGGTTCGCCACCAGTATAGCTTATCTATTCCAACAACAAACGTTATCTCGAGTAATTTTACTGCCATCCCTAATCAGATTTCTTCGGAAATGCTTTATAGTGATCATTGGGTGGTGTTACTGGTACACTCAAAATATTTTCACGTTATTGTTACGTAAAGTTCCTGTAATGGTTCATTTTTTTGTCATTTTGCATGATTTATGTGACAAACATAACACCTACGTGAAAATCACATGCACACTGCCGTAATCTCGCAGACTGACGTAAGCGCCATTTTTTCAAATATGGGGTTCTTATGCCAATTTGTTAGTTATTCGAAGACCCATCTTTTGGTAACTTATTCGTACGTTGCATAACATCAAGAAAACGAAATGACGTATGCACCATTTCAATACAAAAGTGACAAGTAACCCGTTCGTTTTTGGGCCGTATTGAAAAACTGATCAAATGGATGTACGTCATAATGTTATATAACGGCAGCACACTATGTATTATCACGTACCATCTACGTGAACTTGACAACGTCGAACAAAATGTTTTAGAAGAAGAATCGCGTTAATTCTCTGTGCGAAAATACCTATCCAAAAATCAAAATGGCAAAGTGTGATTCACTTTCAGAACATAGAACAGAAGTTTTCGATGATATGTCAATAAGTGAGTTTTTGGGAAACCGTAATAATTTGATATCGAGTATAGAGCTTACAGGTTTAACAGAGATTCCGTTCTGAAGAACAAGGAGTAACCTGAACATGCAGCTAACATTAGTTATCGCCAGCTAATGTCATACTTTTTTCAGTTTTTAAGTCGTTTAATTTATTTACGAATTGATGAATTTGCATACGCGGTCGATTTATTACGCAACAAGAAACTCACATAAAATGCATATGTCTATTGTTAAAATTTACAAGATAATTCATCTAACCAGGTAATGATAAACTCAAATGAAAATCACGTAGAGTTTACATGAAAATGACAATGGAAAAATTTTCACATAACTTTTCCGGTAACTTACGTGAAAAATATTATGAGTGTAGGTCATTCTCGTTACTGCACAGTGGGACAGATCTGGACACCACTATAATGAATTGAAGTAACATTTTGTAGCTTATTAGATTATACCAGGAAACCAAATTGATGTGTATATGGGTTATAGTTCATACACAACTCAAAAATCATAGTTTCGAGAAAAAACGCGTATCGTTTACTATCAAACAGTTGAAGAGACTGTTAATAAGACACGACCGTAGAGTTACCGTAGAATACGACAGCCTGTCTAATTTCAATGTATTTCTTGCAATAGGTTGGGCAAGCAGAAGCTATGTGCTGCTATGCAGTTTCACTTGCTGTTATATCCGGAACAAGAATAAAGTTAAATTGTTGTTGCTGAAGTTCATCTGTATTTTTATGCATTTGTTGGGTATTTTACATGTTTTTACAAATAAAAGTGATTCACATTATTGTTTTCATATTTATTGTGTGTTTTGGTGGCTGTTTCACTTTACTTTTAAATTACAGAGTATTTAATGCATGTTTGTCCTCTTTGGTGGCGCTTGTTTAGGAATCACAACCGTTGTTTACCAAAAAAAAAATCATTGTGCCTTGAAAAAGGCTGATTAATGCAATCGCAAATTATATTAAATTATCGTATAAATAATGCAATTCTGCTACCTGCTACCGGCTTAATCCGGCACGAGAAGAACAGAAACACTTTCTCGAAGTAATACTGTTTTTATGCAAATTTCGAAATGCGCAATTTATGTTTGTTCCAAGTGATTGAAAATCTTAATCTCTTCAATTACAATACAAAAAGCGTGAATGAAATTATAAGCTTGTTGCAAAATTTCTACCACTATCAGCAACGTTTTAACGAGTGATAAAAAATATCAAATACTATAACACCGGCAAGTTTGTTCAATTCATCGTCATATCGGAGTGCCATTCGCCGATGATTCCAATTGTCTTGTTTTCTCTAGCAAAAATTCCTGCCATTTCCAGTCATTCTGCAGCTACCAACAACTCCATAACAGCTGCCAAATAGACGGGGTAAGAAATTTAAACCCGACTTTTCTTTCTTCGCCACGATCAGCACCCATCGTTCGTATAGTACCGTTGCAGTCTTCGAATGAATTTTACATATAGCACAAAGACTGTATTCCCGGTTCACTAGGTATATTCTGTCGACTGTGTTAGGAAAAGCAAGCATAAAGTGACCAATCAGAGGTCGAAATCTGCGTTTCGACTAGATTTGACAATTTTCAATAGTATACTTTCTGATTCTCCAATCGAGTGCTGTAAGGATGAAGGAAACCGGTTGGACACTGACTGAGTTTAAAACGTTTGAAAGTGGACAATTTTCGTAACGCTCTCGATTATCGCACGGGTAGAAATAAAATCTCGAAAACAGGAAAAATGACTCATGATTTCATGATTCGGATTTATTGTCATGGTATGAATCTACAGTATGAGTTATGATTCATAAAATCATGAGCCATTTGGTCGTAACGCACCCTGTGCGTTACTGTTTTGCTGACATCATGAGCAATTCGGCATAAAATCATAATTTATGGGTCATGAAATTCAGCGTTTGACTCATGAAATCGGGCGCTCAATTTATGAAATCTCTCTTTGACTCATCGAACCATGATTCTCACGCATGAAACCATGAGTTGCGTGTCATGCGTCAATATAGCATTCGATTTATGAAATTTCGCTTTGGCTCACGGAACCATGATTTTGATTTATGAAATCATGTATTGCGAGTCAGGAAGTTTAGCATTTGACTCATGGAATCGGGAGTTCGATGTTATGAAATCTTGCGAATGGCTTCGGCAGAGGTTTTCTTCTGCAGGTTTTTTTTCAGCAGGAACCTGCGGGAGAAAAGCACAGCCGAAGCTATTCGCTACCCTACAATAGTTGGGCTGATGCTTGGATAGTTTTAAATTGATTACTACAAAAACGAAGGAAATGCGTTGAAAACTAAGCGACTTTTAAGCATTAAAAAAAAACAAATGTTCCCCTTTTCCGTTGTTTTATTTTCATCTTCACCGCCATGCAGCCGATCTTCCTGAACAACGTAATTCTACGTAATAAAACAAGCCTTTATTATGCTCAACTTCAGTGATGTGTAAGGATAGTTTACAGTCCCAAATTTCCGCTATAAACCTGGCATTTAAAGTTGATTCTTTTTTGGCGTGGGACTACGTCTTTCTTCACTATACTAAGGTACATTCTGTGAAAACTGGATTGAACATGTTACGTTTTTGGTTGGCGGAATGGAAGATTTCAGATGCTAATAGCGCTCAAACAACCGTTCCGATTTCAATAGTTAATACAGGCAAACTTCGATATAAGGTACATTTCGATTTTTAAGTTATACTTTATATCGAATTGTTCTTTATATCGAATCATAAAACATTTTCAACAATAGGGCTTCAAATACTTCATTTTGTAGTCATTTGTCTACGTATAGTTTATTTTGGAAATAGAATCCAACTATAAGTGTTAATCAACTTGTTTTAATAACAATCTGAAACACATAGTTTTTTTGGCTTTTTAGGAGACCTTTAGCCGCGTGTGATTCCAAAAAGTTAGTCGTCTAGAAAAAAAAACCAAGCCGTTACGTTATTATCACTAATTTTTTTTCAATATTCATTTACATTCATACAGACTTTTTATTGAAACTGCTCTTTTTTCTTCTCTCTCGTTGTTATTTATTTTTTGGTCCGCTGTATAAGAACCATGAATATCTGCTTACAGGTTGACAACTTTTTCAATAATTACCTCTTCCTTCAGGATTTTAGGATCTGCATTTTCTTCATTGCATTTAAAATTGACCGTTTGAACTTGCACTTTGCACACTGCACAGTGGTCCAATAAGGAAAAAAGTGGAACTTAATTCCTTAGCGCCTTTCACCTTCATCCTAACTTAATAGTGTCTTCGGAGCAATTGTTTGTATAAATGACCCGCATAATCGCAAATCACCAAAAAATATAAAAAGTTTACCATACTAAAAATAAAAAAAAATAACTTTTTTGTGTTAAGAGATAGAAGAATAGTTTATTCGGCAAAGTTGTTAAAAATTCAAAAATATGAAACTTTGTTACACAAATAAAAATCCTATCTTTTTTCGGTACAAAGTTATAAAGTATATTACATGGAACTTATTTAAAAAATGTTAGTTTTTTGTACTTAACTTTTGTTAGTTGCATTTTACACGAAAATGTAGTTCGGAGGAATTGTTAAAGCACACAAAACACACATTTTTTCCAAAGATCATATATCTCCAGGACTTTTCCTTACAAAGAGGCAAGTGGAATCATGATGTCAATACTTTGCCTTAAAGTTAAGCTGAATTACTTTAAATTTTTTTAGGTTCCATTTGTCCCAATGCACCCATATTAGAGTACGGCGAGCATATATTACAGTAGGTTTTCATATATCAAAAATACTAACTTTTTTGTGTTAAGAGATAGAGGAATGGTGCAAATAAAGTATTCCTTGTGATAAAATAAACAGTGAAAAGTCGATTTAACCTGGTATTCACTGCAATGCTACTGCTGTTGCTAAGGGAGGACTGCTGTTGTTCCGTTGCCATTGGTATCCGCTGCATCAGCATCAGATCAGTCGAATTTTGCGCTTCAACATCAAGGCAAATATATATCTGTTCCAAATTTCTTGAAAGAGTAAATTTATATTAGAAAAAATATCAACTCTTCAATTAGGTTTTTGTTTAATTCTGAAAAGGACAATTTGTTGTTTAATTCAATGTCTGATAAGATGCCGATCACATCTTTGCGTTATCACTGGCAGTGCGAATAAAGTATTCCTTGGGGGAAAATAAACACTGAAAAGCTTGACACTCAAAACTAGACGATTCATGTATTTTGAACGCCAGCTTTCCAGAACGTTTTCATTGGATGCATTTACTAGTGTGCACGCCGTTCAGAGACAGCATTTCACTAAAATGCCCCACTGCATCAGCTGCTATCGATGGTAATATCCGTTGCCACAGCTGTGGTCGCTATTCGCTGCCATTGGTATCCGCTGTCCTGCATCAGCTGGCCCTGCTAAGATTGATGCTGAGACCAACTGCAACCGCTGCGCTATCCCCGTTGACACAGCAGTGGATGCTTCCGTTGCCATTGGTATCCGCTGCCCTGCATCAGCTGGCCCTGCTATCGATGCTGAGACGCGCTGCGCTATTCGTTACTATACCACAGCTGTGACCGCTATCCGCTGCTATCGATGCTGATACTGCTGCTGTATCCACTGCACTGCTACTGCTGTTGCTAAGAGAGGACTGCTGTTGTCGCAGTCTAGAATTGTAATGAGCGGCTTCAAGTAAAACAGGCTCTTATATAGGCCAAATTGCAGATTTCAAATCTAGATAAACATTTCAAAAGGGCCTATCTGCTTTCACTGTTTTTCCGGAGCGTCTTTTTATTTTAGTAATGGTTCAGCTTTATTAACTCTCCCAAGCGTGGTTTTTGTTCAGAAGGCTAGAGTGATCCCTCCACTATTAACTTGTGCAAATAACGTGTCAGAAAAGTTGTTTCATAAGTTGTGGTGATTGAGTGAAAGTGATCGATCAAAGCAGATAGGACCTTTTGAAATGTTTCTCTAGAAATGGCAAGGTCTATGATTCTGTCGACCGTGCTTGGGAAGCAATCATATAACGACCAATTAGAGGCCGAATTATTATTGATAAAGACAAAATATATTGTCGAAACGTTGAAGGAAAAGAGGCAGTACTTCGTTTAGTTCAGCTTAAAGACTGATGAGCCGAAAATCCAAGCAATAATAGATACACGTCACAGTCGATAGCATTCACATTTCATAATAAAAATATGCACCTTAGATCAAGGTAAAATGTTCCTTATATCGAGTGACGCTATATCGAAGGTATTTTATAACAAGGGTACCTTATATCTAAGTTCGCCTGTATACCGTTGGAAAGCTAAAATATATAAGATTTGTATAACATGATAATTTTAGTTTCTGTCAGAGCAGAGTTGTCCTTTTAGATCATCAGTTCGAATTTTTTCTCATCGTACTTTGCCACAGCTGTTTAAACTGCACTTGAAATTACTGTTTTCAGACAAATTATACGACCGGACACTCGTCGCATGTTTCACAACACTTTTACTACAGAAAACGTACTTTTTCACATAGGGGAACTGCTCCATTATTCATCTCATTAGGCAGATATTCACGAATAATGCACGGAATAAACAACAAATTTTCATGAAATCATTGAACAAATAAACAAAATAAGCTTACGTGCTCTTATAGAACCGTTCAGTATTGTGTATTTAGTAAACATAGCTAGATTTGTCCTGAACTTTGTGAAACTAACCATTTTGCACAACGCTTCCATATCCATCTCAAAACTTAAATCACTGCTCAATTATTCATCTCACGACGCCCCCATATTCATCACACTGCAGTGCACTGTTAACCATGAATGAATCACATTATCATGAATGAACGTAGCCGCAGCCCGTCGTAGTAGGTTAGCTAGATATCCGCTGTAGTTGTTTACGTGCAAATATGGTAACCTAGGTAATCTCAGCAGTGCTGTCCATTTATGTCAATTATGTCGGAATAATTCAACATTCTCAGTATGATTTGTTCGTATTAAAAGAAACCGATTTGGCAACTTTTGATTTTCTTCAAGGCAGTGAAAACAGATGAAAATACATACAGTTGAAATTTAGGAATTGTAAACATTCATCTTATATATTTCTGCTAATTCAAGCTGTTTTTTGGAAATTTGAGGTGAACATTTCAAAGATTAAAGTATTCTTAGTGTGGTGAGTGATTCTGTTGAGTGATTAAAATAAAAAATAGTCCGCTAGTGATGAGAAAAACTTTGATTGGCTGCTGAACGAGTCCCGTTGTAGCCGTACAAAACAATGCGCGGATTTTGTTTTCTGAGGTAAGTGATTGAAATAAATGAGTTTTCGAGTGCAGATGCCTGACTATTATATCAAATTTTGAGCTTTTAAGTGAGTTTTTGAGGATTCTACTTTATGAGAAATCTAAAGTGAACTAAAAAGAATCCATTCCATGGATTAGCAGATCGATTCAGTTAGAAAATATGCGTTTTTTCTGTTTTCAATTGTGTTTTCATGTCGTATGAGATGAATATATGGGCTGAGATGAATAATGGAGCAGTTCCCCTAAAATATGCTAGTCCACCTACGAAAAATCAATCACGGTTTCTAAACTTGCAAACACTAAATAGGTGCACCGGCGCGCAATTTGACAGATATGTGTTACGGTTATAGCATTCATGAGTCGTATTCATAAAAACGCTCTGAATAGCTCATGATATTCAGAGTCCAACTCATGGTATCATGAGTCATAACTCATGTTTCTATAAGTCCTTGCGACAGCAATGTGTTACACTTGTAATAGCCATGAGTCACATTCATGAAAATTCTCTTCATAGCTCGTGATATTCGGAGTTCGTATCGTGATATCATGAATCATAGGTCATGATTCTGTCGGAAAACTGCATTCATGATTTCATAACCTGAAAGAATGAAAACGGGAAAAAAATTTTACCCGTGTAGTTTTTGAAATTGGATCCCTGAACCTGTATTAGGGTGGGGAAAAATGATCGATTTTCCAGAACCAAGCTTTTTTGGTTCCTTTTGGGGCCCCAAACAACCCTAAACTTACCGGAAGTCGATTGGTTTTGTCTCCGCTTGGCGCATTGCATTTCAAATTTGTATGGAAATTTGTATTGGAAAAACTACTTTTTTGCATTTAGCTTTCTAGAGAGCTCAATAATACTCTTATAATACACTACATTATGTTAAAGTATAGTATTTCAGATGCCTAACAACTTTTCCGAAGACACTGAAGAGCTAGGATGTCCATAAGAAGAGCTATAGCTGTTCAAAGTTGAGTATGTCGATTCAACGGCAGAAAATCTTGTTTTCTGCCAACATTACCAATGTACCGGCGTCAGTAGGATTCCCATCAGAAGTAACCTGTCGTAACGAGTTTATATACTCAGCTGGACCAAGCAAACAAATTTAGGTCAATATTCTAGGCGTAAATAGAATCTTCAACGTGTTTCAAATGTTACTTCTGATAGAAATCTGACTGACGCCGATACACTGGCAGTGTTGGCAGAAAAAATGATTTACAACATAAATTTCGACATACTCAACTTTGAACAGCTCTAGTATTTTTTTGAGACACCCTAGCTTTTTAGTGTCTTCGGTCAAGTTGTTAAGCATCAAAAAACCTACCATTTGAAGTCATGAAACCATTGGTTTGAGCCATTTTGAGCTCTTTAGAATGGAAAATGCAAAAAAGTTTGTTTTCCATACAAATCTCCATACAAATTTAAAATGCAATGCGCCAAGCGGAGACAAAACCAATCGACTTCCGATAAATTTAGGATTGTTAGGGGCCCTAACAAGAACAAGAAAAACTTGGTTCTGGCCCTCTGCTATCAAGTTTCGTTTTTTCCATATAACGATTCCCCACCCTAACCAGTATATGTGGCCGTAAGACGTATCCTACGTCAAAACTCGAAAATTCTGAATTGTGCCAGTGTAATCAGGGTTAGGGCACATTTAAATCTGTGTTTTCCCTTGAAAAAATCTGAGCATCTTTATCTGGAACAAAAATATCTGTAAAAAAATCTGTATTGTTTGAACATAAAGGTCTTTGTATTTTTTCAGTTTTTATGATACATAAACAAAATTTTTAGCTTAAAACGTGTGAGGAGTTGAAAATATGTTCAATTTGCTTAATATTTTATAAAAAAAAATTTGGATTGTTTTTAAAAATTAATCTCAATTTCGAAAAATCTGTAAATCTGTACTTTTCGACAAAAATCTGTATATCTGTATATACAGATTCTGTACCGTTACTTCCACCAAAAATCTGTAAAAATACAGATTAATCTGTACATGTGGCATTCCTGAGTGTAATACGAAACCGACGACAAGTTTCCACATTCCACCATACGGTTGAAGTATGATACAAAAACACGCATATTTGTTTCTCCATAAGAATTCAACAAAATTATAGTACAGATTGCTTCTGAAAAAACAAGAATTTGAAACCAATATTCTCAATGGTTTACAGCACCCTTCTTAATTACGATTAGAATATATAAATAGCCATAGAAGCTATTTCTCAGCGACGAAATGTATTTCTTGGAACTTGCTGGCCGTGGCCCACGACGATGTGACCACTGAAACGAATACACAAGTTAAAATTGTTTGTTTGATACATTTGTTCATCAAACAACTGTAGCGATAGAATTCAATTAAAACTCGGACTTCTAATTGAACTGTAAACTGGAAAGAAAACTATTTAAAAATGAATAATTAATTCTGATCATTTTTTACCCACAGTGCAGCGACGAAAATTTCCTTTATGTGTATAAACCCTGCTTCTATTCACTTCCAAGAATCCTCTGATACATGAGTAATTGTTGGTAACGCTGTTCAGCTGTACGCAAGCATAAATACGATCGCTTTCAGAATCATCCACCAGTCGTAGTTCGTTTCTTAACCATGATGGTAACTATTGAGCAGTTGAACAGAATTGTAACGGAATGTGGTAATTACGATCCTGTCAAAGAAGTTGTGGCATCGGAAGTCGTCAAACAAATTAACGACCCAAACAATGGATTTAGCAGCAACAACGAGGTGGCGATGTTACTCGCTCATCTGATTCATGAGAGTGGAGGCTTCAAGCACCGGGAAGAAAAGAAGGAAAGTAGAATAAATCAAGAGTACCATAAGTACCATGGCCGAGGGTACATTCAGCTTACCTGGCAAGAGAACTACGAAGCGGCATCGATGGACCTTTTTGGAGACTATAGATTAAAGGATAATCCGGATCTTGTGTTAAGTAGTGTGAAAATGTGCATGGAAGTATCGGTTTGGTATTGGAAGGCGATAGTACGGAAAGCTGTCAAAAATAAGTTTGAAGATTTTTACCTCACAACCAAAGCCATAAACGGTAGAATCGAAAACAGTCCCGCACATGAGACAGCAAAAACTCGGAACAAATACTATCGTATAGCCAAGAAAATCCTTGATGAGAAGTCAAATGGTGGGTTAAATGTCACGACCTGTGTGGTCGCGGTTGTTGCAGTAGCAGCTGCAGGTGTCGGATTGTGTGTTTGGGGTTTCCCCGCGCTTCTTGCGTGTTGTTGCTTGTAGTCAGCTTTGACATTTTTTGATTTTGTGATGTTATAGTTTGTCGATAGATGGGAGAGAGTAATTCCTCGGCAAACGACGAGCAATAATAAAGTGTGCACCTGAAAAAAATAATTCTTATTCAACTGGAAGCGTGATGACAGTAAGAGCTTTAGTTTTTTCGTCAGCTATATATTTTTTTGGTTTATTTTTGGTTGAACATCCGATTTTTGCTTCTGTTATATTTTTTTTGGATCGAAAATGGACCGCTAGATCTTAACGCCTGTTAAAAAAGCGAAGCCTAGGTACGAACGCTGTAGGAACTATTGGTATGCATTCGGTTGGGTCAAGGTAATCGATTTGATTGCAAACATTGTTGTCTTAAAGGTGTAAAAATAAGATTTTTTAAAGAAGGTAGTTTTTCAGATCTTTGATTTTTGTGACAATTTGAAAAATTTGGTCGAGAAAAAATATTCTACAGCGTACAGCCGAATGTCGCTCGTTAGGCTTTGTTTAATTGGGCTACGTTTTAGTTGAGCTCCCGCTTGTTGGGCTATAGCACAACTGAATCGAAGCCAAACATCATTTCTGACAAAGTTGATTTTCGTTTGAGGGGTTTGTGGATGCATTTTTAACGCAGAAAGTAGAATTTGTGACGTCACACCCTGCGAAGAACCCAATGCTCCGTCACGAGCCTTATAATCAAAGTTTAATTTTGTTCCTAGGAGGGCATAGCCTTCTGCTATGCTTTAGTCAGGCGAAACATTTGGTTCCCTTGACAGAGGACCGCGAACGTCTCTGTCAACACTCTATGTATCAACAGATTATGCCACAGGTGGCAAAGAACTTCGCGCAGCCTTCTGCTGTGCTACAGGCAAACAAACTCGAATAAAATAAACAAGTTTTGTGTTATAAACAAAACAGAAGTCGCCGGTTCAACGGTGTTGATGCTCTCGCATGCGTTCTATCGTACATGCGGTACTAGATTATAGGTTAAGAGATTAGTAAGGTAAACAGAGAGTGGAGAAAGTCTCTCTCTCTGAGTTACCGGTAGGGTATATTTAAGTAGTGATGTACGAAAATAAAGTCAGTTAGTCCACCGTTATCTTGTGTATTAATTCCGCGCCAAAGGCGCGTACAGGGATATCTAGTAGAAGAATTCCCTGGTAGGTTATAACCACACACACGTGGTGACAGCGCGTGGTCTTTTCCGCGCCATTGAATCTTTTCTTTAATCGGACGTATCTCGGAAGTCAGACGCGGTCGTAAACTCGGTCGTAGTAATCACGCTAAGGGAGCAAAAAGAAAAAGTAGTGGTTTAAATATCTGTGGTTCAGTGAAAAATGAAATAGTTTTTCGGAGTTTTAATCCAAGTAGTGCTCGCGGAGGAAAAAGAGTGTGTTATTTAAAAAAAAAAAAAGGAAAAAAAAAAGAGAACTGAAGAAAAAGTACTTAACGATTTATCGAGG
The DNA here is from genome assembly GCF_029784165.1 of Wyeomyia smithii. Lineage (NCBI taxonomy): Eukaryota > Metazoa > Arthropoda > Insecta > Diptera > Culicidae > Wyeomyia > Wyeomyia smithii. The sequence goes on from NC_073696.1 coordinate 240,850,240, forward strand.
TCAGCAGCTTGGAAAGTAGTGCTGCTAGTGAAAGAGAAAAAAAAAAGAGAAACGAAAATCGAGAAAAGACGTTGACAAAAAGTGTTCCCTTTTTTCACTTTTTGGCATGGAAGTGAACTGAGTTGGTGGCAAACCCAAGCGAGTGACATTCGTATGCGGGGAAAAGGTGCTGTGTTTTGCTGCTGAAGACGACTTGTAAAGTGAGATCGTTTTTTTCATGTAAGTGTCAGTTTCGACGTTGGCAGATATTCGATATAGTGAATTGTCGTATTAAGAAGGTGCCGAAGTGACGTAGTGGAAATTGAAGTCAACAACGATGACCGGCCCTGTGTCAAGGATACTCGGGTGAGTGAGTCATTTCCTTTTTTATTATGCGGCATATTGCAAAAGCAGAATAGGTGTTAGACGGTTATGACCATAAATGTCAAGATTAATAGAGCTTAAGGATTATGTCTACCAGGAGTACCATAATCTGAGCAATAACATAAACAGGCCGAGAACGCGGGCGGCAGTCGCTAATAGAAGAAAATTATTAAGCGACGCGTTAAACGACTTTTCGGAAATTTTAAAAGAGTATGAAAATTCGAATTTAACGCCAGAACATTGGAATAGATTAACAGATCAGTACACACTTGTTCAATCGAAAGTGTGTCTGGCATTGAAAATCTTAAATAACTCGGCGATTGTTCCTGGGCCAACCAGAAATAGAAGATTATCAGAAAATTGTCTTGAGTTTGAGACATCAGATCTTGCAGAAGATCAGTTGGCGAACTTAGAGCGATCGGTGATTTTTTGAAGATTCCCCGCTTTCATCGACCTTTGTTGAAACTCAGGAATCAAGGGGTGAGAAGCACACAGTGAATTAACATCTATTGAATCTTTTTTTTAAAACTGATAGAACAAAAAATTACCAAATATAAAACCATTTAGGAGCTATTGACGATAGAAGAGAACGACGGAGAGATACACATTAGGAGACATAAATGACCTTGGAGACTACATTAGGCGAACTACAATCGTAACAATTCTTCAGTGGTTCGTAATAATAACGATTTACAGGTTATCACATCTACTTGGGTCGAGAGGCCAATTTGTATAAACAATCAATTCGCGCCGCTGCTGCGCGGTTGATTTTATTTCTGAAACGGCAAGCAATAAAACTCTCGGCACGACAAGTGCACGCAAGCGATTTTCGTTCATTTGCCCAACAAAATAATTAAAGTGGCAGAGCGGGAAGCACCGCGGTAACACCGCTAGCAAATCGAATTTAAGAACGCAAACAGATACTCGCAGAGCTGCGCACATGGAAATCACCTTAATTATTCTAAGAGAGAATTTTAGCACACGGGTGGCTACGTTATCGTTAGCAAATATAAAAAGGGTAAAGTCGCATTTCATTAATGTCCAATAAAGAGCGTGAGAGCGGTAACTACGAATTGCGCGCTCACACGTTGCATACAAAAGTTAGTCAGTTGTACTAATTGTCGGGCACGCTGTCTCTGTTTATGAATTTTGCAGTGTTATTGCGATCAGCTGTGCCAGCCACGGCCAAGGTCGTATTTTGTAAGCATCAATTTTAATGGCCAATGGTAAGAACGTTTTGCTACCATACATGGCTTACCAGTAGCGGTGAATTGCTAAGAGGGTAAAAAAAAAATGGATACATCTATAAGCGCAACGCGCGCAGCGATGGTGACATATCCACCGGAAGAGTAAATAGTAACTGACGGCAGAGATATATAATGTTGGAAGTTTACGTTAAAATATTATTTCATGAATAAGGAATGGCACCTTACGCCATCTAATGTAACCATTAACAATCTTTGATTAATTTAATTACACTAAATAGAAATGATTTTTTTTTAAATAATCATTTAATTACTATGAAAACCTAAAGTTATTTATTTAATTAATGAAGATAAACGTTGAACCGTTGACACTAAATGGTTCGAAACTTGGTGTTCAGATTTTTTGATGGCGCGACGAAGAAATTAGAGTCGCAGTACCTTTTATTGTTTTTATGAAATATATATAAAATTTTATATTTATAATGGAGTACACGTTCCCAAAAGCAGATGCCATGCAGTGCATCCCAGAATTTGATGGATCGCTAGACGAACTAGAAGCGTTCGTTTATCATATCGAGCATTTTGCTCGGGAGATACCAGAAGGAGTATCACACGCTCCACTGGTTTACATCATTCTATTAAAACTAAAAGGCAGAGCTGCTGCAGCAATACATAGAATTAACGCAAATGCTTGGCCACAGGTTAAGCAGAATTTATTAAAGGAATTTGGGGATATTATACGCATCGAGGCAGTTATAAATCAAGTAGAAACATTGAAACAGGAAGCGAATGAGACCTTTCCTGATTATAAAAAGAGGATATTGAAAATTAAGGAGCAAATCGACTCCTACGAAACTAATTGTACGAAGTCATGCATGATAGTTAGTCTTCGATTACACTTTATGGCGGGTTTGTGTGACACTGCATTGAAAGAAGCTGCTCAAGGTAAACGAACATTGAAGTTAGAAGAGCTGCTAGATGACTTAGAGGATTACTACCATGAGCGTAATCACATCGCGGAAATAGAAAACAGAATACAGGGCCTAGAATGGGTCGAAAGACAGCGCGATGCGCTTAGACAATTTGATAGTAGCAGAAATATTTTCACAATCAATTACGAAGACGCTAATTGTAGCAACAGCCGCCTGGGAAGAAATGAATATTATAATTACAAAAATAGAGATAGAATAATTTACAGACAAAACAATTATAACAATATATGTGGATCTAGCGACGGTAATCGATCCAAATACATTTATCGCACAGCGCGTTCCTACCGGCGAAGCCAAGGGGACTACGCCCATGGTTGGAAATATAATTATTATGGTCAAGATCGACCAACTAATAGGAGGTACAGGAATTCGTATACCCGGATGCCTCAGAAAATGCTTATGGTAGCCAACATTAATGAAAGAAGTAGTAATTTGCAAAAAGAAGGTATTTTGGATCCTGTTGCACAGGAATATTTTAACGAGGATTTAGCAGAAATTTGCGAAGATGTTGACTGGCGGAGATGTACCGATGAGCCCAGCAATATAGAAATAGCCGATTGGAGGACCGCATGCAATCACATAAGAGACAACAGTGCTTGTGTGGCTAAGCGAGTATATTACGATGTCAGAGGGCACTTAATGTTAACCCTACTGGCTAAGCAGAATGTCAAATTTACGTTGAACCTGATCTTAGATACAGGTGCATGTGCGAATATAATTAATGCACGCATTGTGAATCTTTTGAATGTACCGGTAAATACACAAGAGATGAAAAAAATATTTTTTGACCTCCACGCGAACGCACAAGCCAACCTGAAAAGGAGTAAAGAGAACCGCAAACAAATTTACGACAGATCATCTAATGATTACAAACCCATGTGGGGTGAACAAGTATTAGTGAAGGCCGTAGCGACTGGTGCAGGCCAAAAGCTACAGAACATATGGAGAGGACCATATGAAGTAGTGGACATTCCAAGCGAAATGACCACAGTAATTAGAAACGGAAATCGTTTAGAAAAAGTTCATAATAACCGGCTTAAGCGTTATTATGACTGAATATATGAACTTAAACTATGCTTTCAAGGTTAACGGACAGAATATATTTAATGAAATACGATATTGGAGGGCATGAGTTATAATAGCAAGCACCTAAAACTGTATGAAAAAGTAAGGTGGAAGTAAAATATAGGCGTGAAAAAATACGAAAAGTCGCCGAGAAAGATGAATGATTTTATTGAAGAAGCAGATCCAAACGAAAAAAATATACTGAAGTTAAGGCGTGAAGAAATAGGAAAAGTCGCCGAAAATATCAAGAGCCTTTCAATGACAGGAATCAAAAGGCGTAACAAGGTTTAAAAAAGGAAATGACGTGAAAAAATACGAAAAGTCGCCGATAGAGATATACAGCCTTGGAGGATACCGGTCAAATGGCATAACACAATTGAAAAAAATAAAATACGAATGGAGGCGTGAGGGACGAGTAACCCAGCCGATAACAGTTAAATAAACAGAAAACTTGAGGAATTTGAATGACTAGAATGACCTGGAAGGTGGTGATGGAAAATTAAAGAGTTAATAGAAATTGAAACAGCATTTGTTTGTTTTTTGTAAAATGCAAATGTAAACATGGGAAAATTATATAATGAACAAAGACCTCATGAAGACGAGATTTGATTAATGGCTGATGGCCCAATGAGAAAAGAAAACCGATTAATGAAGTATTGGATTTTTTTTTCTTTTTTGAAAGGGAGAAAACTTAAATGACGGAAAACAATAGAACTAGGAGAGACTTTGGACAAGAAGGCTAAACCTACCGAACAAGGAGACTGCTGACTTTAGGAGATTCAGACTATTCTAATTTTAGTTAAGGACGAGCGAATGTAGACAACGGGGTGGTTACCCAGAATGATTGGCGGGAGTGCAAATTGGGTGAAAGAAAAACAAGGGAATAACCGGCCCAGGATGATTGAGTGTGCGAGTTTTCGTTTATTTCCTAACCTTCTTATCTTTCAGGAATCTCTAAAGCGGGCGGTCGCACCTTCGGACGGAAGGGGGAGAGGTATTATGCAGGCAACTGCATACTAAGGTGAAGTGTAAGTATGACAGTATGACAGTAGCAAGAGACAAATCGAAATTTAAATAATAACAGATTCAAAAAGAGATGCAAAAGATTAAAGAATAAAGCAGATGAGAAAGTGACGGGACATTTTAAGTGCACATAGAAGATGATATGAGGTGTTAAGAACACGCCAGTTATTAGACGAACATTGTAAATCAAGACAGAAGAAAACGATAAATATTTAATCAACGCGGTTTGTGCAATGAAAAGATTTATTTATGAATCAGACAGGAAATACTTGACAAAGGACAAGAAAAGATTGAACCAATGCGGTTTGTTCGATGAAAACATGATGAAACAAAAACAGAGAGATGAAAAAATAATACATTGTGCGGAAACAGATTTATTTTATTGAAAACTGTTATTAGAAGAAGGAGGAAAATATTTGGAAAGAACGCAAAATGAAGAAAATATGTAACCAAAGCAACGAATTGATGCTATTTTTTTTAAATTGAAGAAAGTTATTTGAACTCTTTTTGATGAAAAACAAAAGCGTTAATAATGGGCCACAAGACAAGTTAAACTGATATTTTAAAGCGGAAAGTAAAAGCCTAATACAGATAAATGGATAAATATGTGTCGAAATGATTTCAAATGTAAAAAAAAAAAAACATCAAATAACAAAGTTAGAGAGTGCATAATGGAAAAGAAGTAATCAATGCACAATTGAATGTTATATTTGTAAAATCAGATGAATCAAATACTGAAATACTAAATCAAATCTAATACAAATGATGTACAATTTAGTAGGAAAAGAAAAATTATGTTAACCGAAGAAAAAGAAAAACGGGCATAGTGTTTAAGTAGAAGATTAGAAGATATAATAGAATGTAGAATGTGTAGAATGAAGCCCGTACGCGAGTGAACAGTAGTTTTAAACAGCAAGTGGAAAAAGTAACGAAACCAAAAAAGAATTGATAAAATAATGGCAAAAAAATAATGCACCACTTGCTAAGTAGGGCAACTAGCATCTAAGAATTGACAACGAGACGAGTTCCTGATCCTCGAAGACGACCGAGGTGATTACAACGGATGCTGAGATGGGGACATACCATAATGCCCAGTATGACGCGAAAAGGGAAGCAGACGGTTTTGAGGGGAGTTGAACGGCGGGTGTCTATGGTCGAGATGGGGCATACCATGATGCCCAGTACAGCGCGAAAAGGAAAGCAGACGGTTGCGAGGGGAGTTGAACGGCGGGTGTCTATGGTCGAGATGGAGGTAAAGCCAAACGATATTACCAAGAGGAGACGAGCAGTATCCAGTTTTTGAAGAGGCCAGATGTGCAACAGAATTCAATCAAAGCGGCTCATGGTCGAACCTGAATCGAGACTTCAGCGCGAAGACGAATACATCAAACTATGCAAAGAAGGGAGTAATAATTTGCTCCAAATATATATTACTCATAGAGAGTTATTGACTTCTACAAATAAGGATTCGAGGTCAAAGCCAAACAAGTAAAATGACGCTATAAAATTTTGCTCGTGTTTAATCAACTATGTTCTTTCCGCACTACGATCTGAAAGTGTGCGCACATATGTTAGCGGGTAATTGGACACCCCGCGCAGACAGTTAAAGATGATAAACCAAGTGACTGCATTATGCAACAGAGCCAGTGGCAATCGCAAATCTTTTCGCCACACGGCGCGTAACAATACTATCAGCCAAACAAAAATACAGCCGATCTATGTCAAAGGGACACGGCTAACCCAACATTAAAGTTCAACAACACATTCTGAACAATCATAAAACAACCAGCTGAACTGCAGCCTTAAATTAAAGTGCAATGATAACCATTGAACTATTGCAAATAACCCGATGAAGCCTTAAAGATGAGTTCGCGAGGATTACATCACAAACAACCGATGAGAACCTCTACTGCCAGACGCACCCTCCCGTTTCAAACCCCCTGTAACCCGTCGCTTGAATCCGACAGCCAAGCAGCGGATATCTACAAGGCGCAGCACACCAGTTCGAGCGGCGCTTAAACACGACAGCTGAAATTTCATTGGCCAGAGAAAAAAAAACATATTATAAAAAAACCAACGGTGTATATAGTTGCATAAAAACTAGAATAATTGTAATAGAAAAATAATTGCAATAAAAAAAAAAGAGAAAAACACACCTATCGGCCATCAGAACAGACCGTGTGTCCATTGTCTCTTCTAGATAATGGCCAACTAGGCGGGGTGGCAGATGTGACGTCACACCCTGCGAAGAACCCAAAGCTCCGTCACGAGCCTTATAATCAAAGTTTAATTTTGTTCCTAGGAGGGCATAGCCTTCTGCTATGCTTTAGTCAGGCGAAACATTTGGTTCCCTTGACAGAGGACCGCGAACGTCTCTGTCAACACTCTATGTATCAACAGATTATGCCACAGGTGGCAAAGAACTTCGCGCAGCCTTCTGCTGTGCTACAGGCAAACAAACTCGAATAAAATAAACAAGTTTTGTGTTATAAACAAAACAGAAGTCGCCGGTTCAACGGTGTTGATGCTCTCGCATGCGTTCTATCGTACATGCGGTACTAGATTATAGGTTAAGAGATTAGTAAGGTAAACAGAGAGTGGAGAAAGTCTCTCTCTCTGAGTTACCGGTAGGGTATATTTAAGTAGTGATGTACGAAAATAAAGTCAGTTAGTCCACCGTTATCTTGTGTATTAATTCCGCGCCAAAGGCGCGTACAGGGATATCTAGTAGAAGAATTCCCTGGTAGGTTATAACCTACACAAATTCATTTAAATATAAACAAAATGGAGCTGAGTATAAATGTATACAAACAAAATTTTAACAGGGTGTCGAAAATCCGGAAAATCCTGTAAAATCAGAGAAACTGACAAATATGCAGGGAAAAATATTCAATCGAAATGCGATTATTTTTCGAACGACTCTCTAGCGCAGAAACTGATTTTCTAGCATAAAAGGCTGAAGATACGGTTCGGTTTCATAATCGATTGAATAATTTTTTCACTGGGATTTTAAAGTTGCATTAATCTACGTTGCACTTTTTCGTGCCAAATGCTAAAAAATATCAGGGGTATTAATGTTACTGGGAATATCAGGGAAAACCAGGGAATTTGGTTTTGGAAACTTTTTCGCCACCCTGTTTAATCAGTAGAATATTCAATTCATCAGTAATATTCTTGGACAAGCTCTTTATAAACGGCGGTGGTGAGTCTACATGAAGAACTGATATTATAGAATTACCCAGGGTCCGTTAATAAAAAGGTATTCTGGACTGACTAGTGCATCAGTAGTAGCGAGGCTGTGACGTGTTAGCTTTGCAAGTTGCATGGAGTTTTTCAAGCAATAAATAGTATATTTGACACGGCCCTGTTGCATTTTTGTTTTCTTCTGTTTCAGTTTAATGTACATATATTATTTTAATCAAAACCTTGGGTTATTTAGAGTGCCTGTATGAGTGAACATAATCTGAATCTCCCAGAAACACTAGTTTTGATTAATTTTACTTAAGTCTTATGTACACTATTTATTCAGAAATTCGATGAAGTTTTGTTTAGTTTTAAGCAGTACTGCGATGTATGTGTACATAAACCACACAGACTTGACCTGCCCTATCTTCATGGACTTTTGCCGATACACTTTTTATAAATTTTATTAGAGCGTAGATTCTGGTCTAAAAGCCTCTCCAACATCCTATATGTGAACGTTCACGGAAACATTATCTCATAAATTTACCTACTGGACAAAAACAAAAATCTATGTTCCTTCTTTTCATCTGAAATGTTAATATCATACTTTAGCCTATGGATATTCCGTTGCAGTCGTAGGATCAGTTCAGACACGCTGTTTGTTTCAGCTTTCAAGGGATACTAGAAGCAATATATTTCGTTTTATGTTACGTCGCTATGAAATGCTATGCATTTGTCGCACTCCGTCATAGGCTAACACGTCATAGTTAGTGTATGTGTGAATCGTGTATCGACACACTTCGAGTCCAGAATACCTGTCCATTAACGAACCCTGAGGATTGTTTTTAATCAAAAAGGAACAACTGTGCAAAGTTTCTGCGAAAACGAAAATGATCGATCACGATCGATTTTCGAAGTAGAGTGGACTTGTTTTATATATACACTGGTGAAAATAATTATTTCGCCACCTCTAATATAATGCTTTTTCATAAAGTTCTTGAACAAGAATATTTTGTTGTTGTGTTTCTATAATCTGTGAACGATTGCCTACTATTTTGTGCAAATTAATCATTTGAATATAAGGTCTATACATACATTGTTAGATCATTTCATTAATTCAAGGTGGAAATAAATATAACACCATTTCGAAAAAACTTTTCTAATCAAATACTTTGCGATAAAACTCAAAAGCAAATATGATTAGTAATCTGTTGTTTCAACTTTAGTCTATATAACCTCTTGAAGTGTTTTGGTATAGAATATATAAGAGATTTCAGCGTATTGGGAGTAATTTTAGCCTACACGTGGATGATAGCTTTTTCCAGCTGTTCAGCAGCTTTGAATTCCCTGCCATGTGCCAATAAATTCACTGATAACATTCCCCATTCATTGTTTAAAGGATTCAAGCCCGAACTACACGATGGCCAATCCATTACAGCAAAATTTTGGGTTACTAGAAATTTTTGGTTTCACCGGCTGTCTAAAATAAAGCAATATATTATTGAAAAATAACTTTTTCGTTTATAACTTATTCCGGGAATGAAATTACAACTTCCTCTAACCATACCCAGGACTTCTCGAAATTCATTCTGCTTTATATGAAGCATATTGGAGTTTTTCTGGTGTTAATAATGATTATTCAAACAATTACGACAACTCCATCGAAGATGCGTGCTTTTCTCGTCTCCTGAGACATCGGAATCATCAAGATAGAACTTTTTCATCACTGGAAATCTCTCTGGACAATTTTGCATTTCAAAATAAGCATTTCTCGAAGAAATTCAAGCGTGTTTTTTGTTTACCGCGGGCGAAGTCGTGGTATAGCGACTGCTGTCCTGTATGGAAAATTTGAGTCGGATTTTGAATTTTGTTGGATGTTGACTGGCGACTAGAAAGTTTATTTCTGCATTTATTTCAGCTGATGAAAGCTTGGATTCAACAGTAAGGCGCTATACTGTTATTTGTTTCTACCTGTTGAGCTTGGTCGTCCGCTAGAACGTTTCCTAGTAGGCATATTGAGTACCAAGTAGGCATAATTTTATACGACATTCCTTCCTATCAAGTCTACGAGCAACCTTGGGAGTTCCACAAAAGATCAAAATAATGGTCGCAGTGGTCCAAATCATACAAAAATAAACCTTGGGAGTAGAAAACCCTTCCTAATTTCAAACATCGATTTTACTCCGCTCATTTTCCGTTAAAACCGTTTTCTGTAGCATGGTCCATTAGCATTATTTTAAAGTACGTATGCCTTAAACAATATCTTACAACCTTCAGTTCGCCTGGTTAACAGATATTTTGAATAATATTGAAGTCAGACACGCACTAGTGAACTGAACTAAGAAACTAACATGATGGCGTTATAATTATTTCCATCTCTTAACACACAAAACAAGTATTCCATGCTCACAAACAAAGTGATAACTCAAAATGTAAACACAGATAACAGACATCCAAGCTAGAACAAAAAACTCAAATCGCGTGTAAAATTTCAAATTCTTGCTCGTTTGGAACGCCAACGACATCTTTCTGCAACTTGCGACTTTAACCACTTTAGTGATGGCAGCGCTGGATAACAGTCAAAGCTGCCAGACGCATAAAAATTCTCACAGATTATAAAGTCGTTGTTTTTGCTACGATTTTGTGAGGTATTGTGTATAAATTTATCGCAAATATAAACTGGGATTGAATAAAATTGTCGATAACATACAAATTACGACTGCTCAAAATTTTTACCTTAAAAAACCGCAACACTTCCTAATGCGATAATATCGATAAAAGCTAAAAAACTATCGATTTTATCAAATCATTGACTACCAAGTGTGAACTCCCAGATGGTCTCGAGGTACGATGCTGGCCTAAAAAGCCAGTCGTCGTAGGTTCGAGTCTTGGCTCGGCGTTATTGTTTTGGCAAATTTTTCTTCAAAGGCGTTGATTCTTAATAATCTCAACAGCGTATAACATGTTTTCTTCTTAACAACAACCAAAGACGTAAAATAACATTCAGCAAAACAATAAGGTGATCAAAGTCACCCCGGAATGACAGACTATTGAGCATGAGCATGAGCATGATTGACCGCCCGCGGTTGCTACTCCGTTATTGCCAGATCAGCTGTAATTACACAGAGAACCAATGGATGATGCTTGAGATTAACATTCATCCTCAATGTGTAAAAACTGGTGACCTTAATCTTTATATTAGGCAATACCAGCGCCGGCCGCATCCGAATGCAGGTCAAAGAAGGAGTGTGTATGGGAATATGTTGACGTGATACTCGCTTTATTGGAAGCCGAGAACACCTCTGCACTTCCACGAGAAATCACTGGGATGTTGGAAAAAAGGGGTAGGGTTCGCAGCAGGGTTCGTTTTGGTAAACGATGCGCTGAATTCGAGCACCGGTTCATAATAACAAGTATCGTGCGAACGAGTTCATATTGTCTTTTACGGAAATCATAACGCGATCCGAACTCATTCTATTTGATAATGTAACACTGCAAAAAAAAGCTAACGCGAGGATACCGGACCTATGGCTCGATTTATACATATTGAAATATTCAGACACCTTTTATGATCTGATGACATTTTTGGCAAATCAGAAGTATAGTACATATAAGATATACAAGTAAAACGGAATATTCGATTGATGGTTTCAAGCTTAATCACATACGTAATTATCAACTCGCGACATTCAAAAAGTTTAAGGACAAAACACCGGCCTCATTAGGGAAAAGAGTATGAATTCGTATATGTCTTTCGCGTATTCCTCACAATTACGTTATCATACTGCGAACAATCACAAAAGAGCTCGATGTCGTTATTTGAACTGAAAACTACGCGCTACTCGGTTGTTAATTATCTAGAATCGCGTTTGAAGAAATATTTTTCCACCCCGGAATGACAGACTATTGAAGTAGTAACTGAATCTTGCTCAATGCATCCAGTACTCATTTTAAAAATATCAAACAATTTTGTATTCAGTATATTCTTAAATTATTTGAGATATATTCAAAAAAGTGGTCAAAGTCACCTCAGTTTACGCAGTTTATCCTGAATTTTCACGATCTTGCTTTAAAGTCAATGTAACCCGGCAAAACAGTAATTTCTAAACTTTGGTTACTGAATCTAGTTTGGAAATTCAGGCTTCTTTTTCGTTAACCTTCCTCTTGATGTTAACCTCACTGCCGAAATTACTCTTTAAAAAAATGTCTCTGTTTAAAAAAAAATAATAATCTGGCTCTTAATACTGGGAGCATTGGCCCATAATACTACCTTCATGGTAGACCAATCGCTTCAAATTTTCTAAGAAATTTTCAATAGACTGCAGCTGTGGCACATTTTGAGGATTATATCCTTTCGGAATAAACCCGATATTGCCTTGCCGCAAATCCGCTAATGTTGCATTAGCATAGTGTGATAATGAAAGGTCTGGCCAGAACACTACTTTGTCATTTTTATGGTACTTATATTCTAAGTATTAAACCCATTTCATGCAGATATTTTTCACCGTTTTTGGAACAATCTGATATTTATTGCCCAGCGTTTCTGCGCTTAACTTCGCTCAAGCTTTGCTTTCTTGCAAAGTGCATTTTCGTCCGAAACCAGATTTTCTTTTGAAGGTATTTTCATTCTCGAAGAGTTTTACATGTATATAAATGTTTTTTTTTTTTATATCCAATACTTTAAAATAGTGGAACACTTCACTTTTAGATTTTTTTTTGTTTCGCTCACAAAAATTGAAAATCAATTTACGACGGTCTTCTTCCGACAACACCTTTTTCTCAACTAAGGGTCACTTGACAGAATCGACTGATCGTGTTACCAGTTATATAACAGTGAATCTTCATTTTGTGGAGAAGGATTTTTCGATTAGTGCAGCACTTCGAAATCGTAGACCAATTTAAAAGCTGTTCGGATTTTTTTCCTCACACGTTAGTAGTCAGTGGGTAGGGTTTCGATGATCCCAAGAGAGTACTGAATAGCAGCGACGTACACGAAAGCTGGAGCATCGAGATTGCAGCAAGCGGTAAAATTTTCGTGAAAAACACCGAAGCCAGTGGACTCATCTAGATTAGATCCGTCAGCGTATAAAACATTTTATTACAACTAACATGTTTAAATTATTGGAAGAAATTTTAGGAATCTTTTTCGGTCGCAATTGATCCGGGATACCAGTAATGTCTTCTTTCATGGTGGTGTCGAAGAATAAAACATTATCAGAAGTATCTAAAAGTGCGACGTTGAAAGGAACGTTTGAAGACGGGTTAATATCTTGAGCCATAAAGTCAAAATATAAAGTCATAAATCTGGATTGAGATTGAAGGTCGCCCAACCTTTTGATATTTTCAATAACTATAACTGTGCATCGAATTAGCAACCGGTAAGAGAGATTCCAAAAATGATTTTTCACCCGCTAGCAGACTCATCGTATGGGTCGACTGCATGCAGCCCAAGGCAATACGCAAACAACGATACAGTAATCACCCGATTATATCTGTACCCGATTTTATCTGCCCCCGATTTTATCACATTTTTCACCCGATTTTATCATCATAAAACATTTCATTAAAAAAATGTCAAGGTGAACTGATTTTCTATTACGCTTCAATATTTAAGATATTTTTCATAATTCTGTGTATCATTCTGGATGCAGTTTACATTAAAAATTCAACCGATGCACAATGTTACATTTTGCTGTTATCGTGCGAATAATTGAATAGTGATACAAATGTTTATTATAACCGTATAACATGTTCGGAGAAGTTTCAAAATATTTGAAAACGCATCTTTTGATGTAGAAAGCTGGGTGATCAATCCTCCTAAAAGTGAGATAGAATATTTACTTTTTCATTAGATAAAGATAGACGCTTGGTGTCTTAGGCAAAGTATTAGGTGATCTCAAAACAAGAAACTTTACAGAAGACATCATGTTTCTATCTCTTACTTATTGCAAGCAACATAAAGTTTTCTATAAGAAGGCATTAAAAATCGTTATTTACATTTTAAGATTTTTCTGGTTGCAATATGTGAGAGATATCAGCATGCTGTCTTCGGCAAAGTTTAGTGTTGTGAGAACATCTAATATTTTGCTTATGGTACTGCGCTACAAAAAAGCAAGTAATTCATTTTACCAATTCAAACAAAAACATGAACGAATAAAAAACTTAATTGTAATTTATTTGCAACTTCACTCCGTTTTTTAGGTTTTTTATTTTTTTAGGTTTGCTCAGAAAAGTTTTAGGCAACTGAATTATCTATCTATAAAAATGTTTTGAAAAAATAGTGATTTTTTATAGTCACTTTTTGTTTTCAGTACAGGATCTCAAATTGAATTTTTGAAATATTTTTTATAAAAGCTCAGACAGTTTTCTCAAATTCATCCCTTGACAACTTTTCTCTATCTTTTTTCATTATTCAGATATATTGATTTATGAAAAAACAACTGCAGCTTTTTTCATATGTTTGTACAGATAAATTTTCCAAAAAAAATTAAAATCGCTGATTTTACGTATTTAGTTATGGATTTAACATCCTCAATAAAAAAAAATTAAATTTTAAAAATTTCCCGATTTTATCACTTTCCCTATTTTATCACGCCAAAAATCATCAGGGTGAGATATAATCGGGTGATCACTGTGAAGACAATTTTATGAGAATTTAAGTCATCAGATGGCAGCACTTACCGTCGGAGATCGGTCGTGTTCAAAATGTATGAAAAATATGGCAGTTAGGTATCTTGTTCTAGTTTTCTTTGGTGATATGCACCAGATAACCAAAGAAACAATGAACATTGCCTGAACATAGCTAGCCACATTGGAATAAGCCTGGTTGAACGTATTTTCTATGTTCTGTTTATTAGTTTTAAGCTGTGTAATGCTGATTCTTATATTTAATTCATAAAGGGCAAGTTGGTCATATGCACATCATCAAAGAACTTGAATTACAAAGTATATCCTTTTACAGGTACAGTGCATTTCATGATGCAAACTAAACAATTCTACGACAGCGAAGACAGCATATGCTCTGTTTTGCAAAACCATTTATTTGGAACTATTGACAATTTGGTAAAAACTGCTGGTAGCTGGCATCATCTTCATTTCTTTGAATGTTTAAGTGCATTACGTACTTTAAGTACTCTAATAAAGTTTCAAGATAAGACTGGTAATGCCGTGGTTATGTTCCAATCATGTTTTTCACTGCGACCCTGATTGTGAGCGATCTGAGATGAAAATTTAAATTTTTCTCATATTACTAAGAAACGGGATGCAATTGATCACTTTTTATAATATTTTTCAAATAATGTTCATTTTGATTTTTACCGATACAGGATTTATCCAAAAGGAGCACTAGTATATGTCTAGTAAAACCTCTAAGACTATGAATGAAATTTCCATTGTTTATTTTAAGAAATAGCACCGTACAGTTGTTTGTCACGCATGAAATCCATGCATTTCCCTAGAAATGTGCGATTATTCGATACGTATTGATGATTTCTAAACTAAAAATTATCAATCACATTTACGAAACGAAAATAACGGTATTTTTAGTTAAAATCTAAAAATTTGTTCGACAAAATTTGATTAAGTTTTGACGCGGTTACGGAAATTTTACGAAAGTATAAAAATTTGCCAAGGGCATTGTAGGGTTAACTTTGACAGGTACTTGAATCTTGTAGACGTTGTATTTGAGTGTTTTTGACACGAATTTTCAGTTGATCAGTTTCACCCGATTACGATTACGGCATCCAATTGTTTTTATTTTTTGAATATTAGCTTTTAGATTACTTTCTATATTTTCGAATGGTTAATGCTTCGTTAGTTCCAGTTTGAGTAAGGTTCTCGAACTTTAATTTAAAATTTCCAACTGACAATACATTGATATTTTTAAAATACCTAATAATCCAAAACTGCAACAATTCGGTAAGAAACGGCATTTTTGTACGATCGTACCTAACTTCCTTGCTCTTGGACTTATCACTGATGCTTATAAAATAAATATCGACTCAACATAAAAGTTTTTTTTTGCCAAAAAAAAATGCTTAAATGTTTTGTCTTAAACCCAAAAAACGAGTCGTCCGTGTAAAATTATATCACACTTTTCCAGGTCGAACCACCAACCAAAAATTATAAAATACGCAACGTTTTCTTTTAATGATAATCTCTACGTCCATAAAGTAAGCTCTATAAACAAGTTGACGACCAAATGGATTCTTTAAAGGAAATAAAATCAAAATTGCAAACTGACAATAAAATGGCCAAAGTTAGAGAAAGAAAATTAATTTTCAAAGGCCAGGTTCATACTTCAACAGATGAGCTCGGAAATATGAGTAATCAAGCTCCAGTTTCTCTGGATAGATCCAATGTTGTACACGCTCCCTGTCCTTGAGACTTATCTCATAGCAAACTATTTGACTTGTCTCTGTAGAACGTTCACATAACGATTGATCCCGAACACATTTCTTCTTCTGCAGCTGCACACAAGGGCAACTCTACACAGTAAAAAATTCTGAACATTTCACGTCACGTAGAATATTTTCTCATTCAAATTTTAGTTGCTTTTGACGTGAACCACAATTTTTGTTTGAAAATTATATCATTTAAATTTGCGTGGAATATTATGGAATTTTCTATCATAAGTGTTGGAGGCAATTCTTTATATGCGATTCGACATAAAGTTTTTTTTACGTGTAGCTATGTTACGTGTAAAGAGTAACAATGACTAAATACGATGATGCATTCTTCCTAGGTTAGTTCTTCTTCGCAGATTAACATAACAAATGTGTATACCCAAAAAAAAACAACATTAAAAACCTTTAGAGTTGCTGAAATTGTACATAGTTATACCATAATTTAACTATGTTTTTCATTGAAAATACATCAATTTTACATTAAACATCATTGTCCAGAACAATAAAAAACATCGTTTTTGCTATTTTTCATTCGAAGTTGTTAGGAAAGTTGTGTTTTGATCTGTTTCGATCTTTTTTTCTTAGTTTTGGGAATTACGATTCTTTCATTCGGAAACTACAGAAACTCGAAAACAACAGAGCCTCAAAAACTTTTGTGTAATTGTAGTTTGTAGGGTGAATTTTTATTGCTAATAATATTTTGGTGTTTGTCATAAAAATCAAACCAGTTGAAGAACTCATTGTGGGGCAAAAGTACGCACGAAGCTTCTATAACCGTAACGAAAATATGTGTTTAAGGTCGAATATCATCCAATATAGATATTTTTGCAACAGGAATGATGCCCAGGAAAATGGCCCAGACGCCATTTTGAATTCCAAGATAGGACCCCCCAAAATGTGTATTTCTGGAATTAAAATGACGCATTAAGATTCGAAATCGACTTAAGATGCCATTCTCAATGCCAACTTAAGATGGTGACTTCTGGTTCGTATGGAGCTGTGTTCAGGTCTCTTGGCATCATTCTGACTCCAAAAGCACTTATATGAGGTGGTGTTCGGTTGATTTTAGATACTTTCAGGAAACCGGAAGTCATCGTATTTAATCGCAAAATCGCGTTTGGAATTGATTTCTGGTCTCTGCACATCATCCCGATCCCGATTCCCGTGACATGTACGAATAATAAAGCTGTTCTTCCGTCCATTAATTAATTAAACCAGAAAACCAAACTTTTCTGCCGAATCCGATGTGTTCAATATTCTAGAAATAATCGCAAAAATCTATTTGAATAAAATCAAGAAAACGCATTTAATTTCCTGCATCAGATTCTTACAAAATTAAAATTATTCAAATATGAAAAGTCAATTAGGTTCAGCTTTTTACTCGTAATTGAAAAATTGTCTAATATGCCATTTTTTCCATAAGCGAGGAAATTGTTTCTCGTGATAGTAAACATCCCAAACAACATCCCTACAGAAGCCGATCAGTCAAAAATGTATTTTTAGAGGCAGCAAATGGAAAAAAAATAATTTAAAATAATTGAGAAATTGTCTAATATACAAGATGTTTTAAACCTGCACCAACCAGTGTGTTATTACTGCATATATTGATTTACTACTCTTTCAAGTTGGTCTTGTGGCCTGGTAAGCGATGATAATTTTCCACAATAATCCGGATATCCGCGGATATCGCGCAACATCCCTAGTTCTTGCATCGAATTTTGCTTTTTCACGAAGAACATTTACTGCGACAAGATTTTTATTTCGAACCGCAAAACTAATGTTAATGGTCCTATGATCAAAAATCGTGACTGTTTCCTACTTTCAAGGATAGAAAAAAATCACTCACTCGGAGAATCATTTCCGATTCTTTATCGCACAGAATACTTTTGTCAGTTTTCATTGATCATTGATGATACGGCTGCTTAGGTACAGATATGAAAAAGAATCGTCAATGACACTTACAGGAGAATCACAGGAGTGTGTCTTACCGTACCATGCTCGTGAACACTCGCGAATAGAGCAGCATGTGCAGGTACTAATATGCGAGCGCACCCTATGACTTACTGATTAGACACGTTCTCGAAGCAACGCACTTTTAATATCTCTTAACATTACGAATGACACTAAACGTAGATTGCCTGTTGTGTTTATTCGACTTTTTGAGCGCATACTGAAAAAAACTAGCAGGAATACTCAAGTATAGAAATTTTGTAAAATTTTTTTTATTCAATTATGAGGATTTTAACTAAAATTTTTACACAATCAATCATTTTGACATTTCAACACTATCAAAGTTGTGTAATAGAAACTTTAAAGATTTATTTGCTTTCGTAAATGAAGCTTTCCATGTGTAGGGATTTAAACTTACTTGCCTAGAAAAAGGGAAATAATCTTAAAACCAGTTTTGTTGCTAAGAATTTAGAAATTGTTTATATCGTTGAGAAATGGGTTTAAGTAGACATGAATAAAACAGTAGTGTCTTTTTACATTTACGAGCGGAGGCCTACTGCGACGTTAAAAAAATGAAGTGAATCAAATAAAAGTGTTGACCGTTTGCAAGCCCGCTCTAGTCGAGTGATTTTGAAGGCATAGAAGAAGAAGAAGAAGAAGAAGAAGAAGAGAAATCCTGAACTACTTTGTGATTATGAGAACAAGCATGCGTGTATCGGTTTGGTTTTGAGTGAAAAAGGTACGGCCTCAAGCTAGACCTTTTAACGATTTCTATCTCACAACGAAAGCTATAAATGGTAGAATAGAGCATCGCAATCATTGGGCCGCCAGAAAAAGAAGAATTAACTACGAAATAGCCAGGAACACTTTGTGCGGTGAGGAGTCTGAACACTCATGCATCATTTGTTAGCAGTGCATAGAAGCAATATTTTAGGCGCGCATTAGATGTGAACAAACAATCAATAAAGTGTGGTTTTCTAAAAACAATCACTAATTGTTTCCCTGAAAGTATGATGACAGAAAAAGTTTGATCGGTTATCCGATTTTTGTTTCAAACATTCTGATGAGGCAATGGTGCTGGGATTAGCAGGATATCCGGCCATAGATATCCGACAAATTTCCAAACTTCCCGATCAACCGAAAATCCGAATATTATTATTCAATAGAATATTGGGATATTTGGGTAGCCGGATATCCGGATCCTGTATCCGAATACAGTTTAATGAAACTTTTTTACATAAATAATAGAAAAATCCCTTTCACGCGTTATTTAAATACATTGAATGGGCTTTAAAAACCATACAAAAAATCGGATATCCGGATAGAAATTATCCATTTCCGAATAGTATTCATTTACCTATCCGTAATCCGAGCTTTGGATAACCGGATCACAAATATATGAGGCTAAAGGTCCTAACAATTTTGGGCAAAAGCTCAAAATGGTGAATAACTTTGAGCCACTTTTTAAAGAACTGTTTGATTAAGCTCACGCGCCCAGCCACTGAAAAATGCCGACAAGCTACTCAGCATTTCAAGGCTTTTTCAGGGTAATGTAATCATAGTTTTCAGTACCGTAAAATGAGGGAGTAAAATTGTCAACTTTGCTACTATCAATGCATTTCTTGCTAATTGTTGACTCATGCTATAATATGGATTGAAAATAAAGTAGATTTTCATTGCATAGGAAACATTCGGTTCAAACTGACACGAAGAAATAATGCGCGACACGTAAAGTTCGTGAAATTTGTTCCCATAATAGTTCTTGAGATAAAATATCACCGCAGACTAATACACATAACACTTTGAAAAAATTTTCAAGAAAATCGTGGTAGAGATGATATTAGTACTTTTTGTTAGTAGCACTAGCACCACCTACTGCCGTGTTCGCACTGCGTCAGGTATTTTGACAGCAGCGCTGGCGTACGTGCATGTGTGAAATTGGAAACCGCTTGCGACCAATAGTCGGTCGAAAAGATCACTAAAAAGTTTTGTAGCACACTTACCATTTCGAGTATTCGCGCTTGTTAGAAATGCCTAAGAACATAGGATGGACATCTAAGCTTTTGGTGTCATCATGCTTCAAGTTACAACAGAAAGTTTTATTTCGGTAGCACATTTTATTCATGATATTTCCAATATCTAACAGGCATACAAGTTATTTCATTCCTCGCTTGCAAGGTTGACAACACCCAAGACTCTAGCGGCTTTACAATAGAAACTGTATCGTCTTTTTGCAGATGGATGGTTGGATCTTCCCTCCAGTGCACCGTTTATGGCTTTAGTTGTGAAATAAAAATTTCTAAAAGGTGCTGCTTGCGGTCGTACTTTAGTTTCCCAAAACAAGACCGATACAAGCATACTCATGTAAGGGTCTGCTGACACTAAATCCGGGCTGTTAACTAGTCTATCGTCTCCAAAAAGGTCCCTCGATGCCGCTGCGTAGTTACCTGCCCAAGTTAGCTTAATATATCTTCGGCCATAGTAGGGAGGGTAGGAATATCCGGCTCCTCGACCGATTTCTTCCCGGTGCAGGAAACCTCTACTCTCATGAATCAGTTGAGCGATGAACATCGCCACCTCGTTCGAACAGCTTATGGAATTGTTGGTTTGATTAATGACCTCCGCGGAAACCTCAACTCCGACTGAGCCGAATCCACATTCGGATAATATTCTATTCAACTGCACACTACTAATCACCATGGTGGAGAAAGGAATTGCGAATGGTAGCTGATTCGGTGAAGGGTATCTGATTTATACCTGTGTACAGCCAACTTGCGCTATCAGCAGTGAATCAATACTGATGATTGTAATATGCACTTCGTCAAAATTTTTTTAGATCAACGTTATGAGGCAGACGTTTATGAAAACGAGCACGACAATAGATATATATTTATATATAATATTAGTAAAGATCCCCGGGTTTTTCGGTACATTTTTTTTACATGTTTGCAAGCGGTGAACAACAAAATTCGTTAACGTGCATTCTGCCCACTCGGTAATCTGTTACAAAACACTCGAAAATACCAAGATGTGTGCCAGAACGACTGTTTAACGAAAATTGATTTTTTTCGGTACTTTACCCCAACTCTTTTCAATGTTTTACACTTAAACTTTTTTACACTTCAAATTTCCTTTGACTTATTGAATACTTGAATACAATGAGAACGAAATCCTTTACTCTAGCCGGTCGTCCACTATCTTCCTAGCTGATATTGTTGATATACACAATGGAAGATTACCACTTGCTAAATGGTTTACCGTGAACCTTTTACTGAGATTTATCTTGCAGTTCATAGAACAGTACAATGTAGCTGCGCAATGCTTCCTATTTCGACGCCATTTTGAACAGAACCGAGCATGCATAACAGCATCACCCTTGTTTGTGGGAAATTTAGGAGTATTGAGATTTTCAAAACATGTAGAAGTAATAGGACCTGGGG
Organism: Wyeomyia smithii; assembly: GCF_029784165.1. NCBI lineage: Eukaryota > Metazoa > Arthropoda > Insecta > Diptera > Culicidae > Wyeomyia > Wyeomyia smithii. The sequence goes on from NC_073696.1 coordinate 240,871,866, forward strand.
ATTTATCTAGGCAGGTCAACGAGAAAGAACAAGGCCAATGAGATACGGGCACGGAACGACACGACCACGATTTTAAGACGAAAGAAGCACCAGCAAGACGATTGTGAACTTTAGGAGCTGAAGAAGCTGTACCGTGCCAGTGATACGCGGAAGTTCTATGAGAAAGTGAATCAGTCTCGCAAAGGGTATGTACCGCAAGCCGACATGTGCAACGTCGCGGATGGGAACCTTCTCACGGATGCCAGCGAGGTAGTCGACAGGTGGAAAGAGTACCTTGATGGACACCTTAATGGCGATACAGTAAACAGAAATGGAGCAGGAACTGACCTGGGAGCACCAGCAGCAGATGATCGAGTACCAGCCCCCGATGTTCATGAAGTTGGCGCAGCTACCGCGATATCTCGCGGCTGCCTATGATACAGTCAATCGAGAACAGCTATGGTAGATCATGCACGACAACGGATTTCCGGATAAACTGACTCGACTGGTCAAGGCCACCATGGCGCAAGTGATGTGCTACGTGCGTGTTCGGGAATACTCTCGAGTCTCTTTGAATCGCGCAGAGGGTTGAGACAAGGTGATGGACTTTCCTGTTTGCTTTTTAACATCGCCTTTGAGGGTATGCTGAAAGCCAAGAGGCTTCTAGGGGACCAACATCAGCCTCCCATCTTAAGTTTCTATAGACGGCAATGAGCTTGAGGTGATTGACGAGTTTGGGGTTACTGATGACCGCCGACTATAACACCAGAAAATAGACCCAGAGCCGCATCCAGGCTGGAAATTGTGCCTACATGTTTTCCGCGCAATTTTCACTATGGGTTACATCCTAGATGGCTGGCGGCAAGATGACAGGAGGAAAAAAGTAGGAGGTTGTATCCAAGACACGACCGCATAACTGACGTAGAACTACACACACTATTAACAAATGCATTGTTGTAAGTGTTTCATTACTGAGTCATAAAGTCTCCAAACGCTTGCTTTGTGCTGCTTCAACAGTTGGGGAATAAAGACACTGAAAACACGAGCTGTGAAAACTGTTTCACATTCAGTAAATTGCTAGTATCCAGAACAGATTGCTTGCTTGAGTTGTCAAAAAATGATTAACCTTCAAATGCTTGTTTATTCGCCTTACGAATGGCATTTTGCTGCTCAAAATTGGATTTGCTGATGGCAACCTTTATGCTGCCTCAGTAGTGGGGCAATAACGGTAGTCTGACGTTATACGCTGAGAAGTGAGAAGAACCGCTCTGCTCCTGAGACATGGTGACCAACCACAGGGGCAAGTGATTTGTTTGTTTTAAAAGCAGACACATACGCAACCCACTGCAATTCGCTGTTACTTCTGAGTGCTAATATCTGCTGCTACTGCTGTCAACGTTGTGGACGGTCCAGCCAGCTTAGCTCCCGACTGATGAATGTAGCTGATTTTACCAAAAACACTCTTTTATAGCCGAAGGTTGCTACGAAATAGGCCACGCCTTTCTGTTCAGTTTTACCATTCTCTAATGTTCTTTAGACGAATTTTTCCACAATTCGCATTTGATTTTTGTATACAGCGAATAAACGAATAAACGATGGTGCTCTCACACACGCAACGATTTTAACCCGTATCGTGTTGCGGTTTGTAAGATCAAGCGATTTCGTTTGCTCGCTGTTGCGTGTTGCATCATGTTGCAACTAAGCAGCTGGGAGACGACGAAATTCTGTTCATGTTGATTGATTGAATCGACTTCAATTTATTACTGTAAGTCGAATTAATCACCTTTGTCAAGGCGTTCCAACAGAACAGGACAGTTTGTTGTCCAAAATCGGTTATGTTGATTGCAGCTTTTGTGCTGCCCTAAATGTTGGGGGCATAAGGTAAATAAATAAAGTAAATTTTTTGATTGGACAGAATTTGATAGCTAGAACCCAGCACAAAATGCTTGTGTTATTGCCAAAAAATTATTACCCTCAATTATTTGTTTATTTGCCTTAAGAAAGACATTTTGCTGTTCAAAATCTGTAGAAGCTGTTCTCGCATTCAGTAAATAAATCGGCCGCGACAGATTGTGTTTTCTTGGATTCAGCACAGAATGTGTTGTTGCCAAGATAAAGCAAAACTCTATTGCGGGGAGAGTACCGAAGCCCTTAACTGGCATATCGACACGTCTGGTGCTACCTCGCTGCTGCTTAGATACTCGATGTGATTTGTTTACTGGCGTAACCAGCTGCTGCAACTACCGCAATTCGCTACGATGCGGCTAACAAGTTTTACTATTCTGTCGACCTTTTTAGGAAAAGGCAGCAAGCGACCAATCAGAGGACGTTATTTTTGTTTCAACAAGGCTACAATACTTCGCATAATTAATCAATACTTTACTACATTTGGGTGGATGCGTGTATGATTTTCCAATCAATTGCTGCAAGAATCAAGGAAATCGGTTGAAAACAAACCGATTCATAAGCATTTAAAAAGGGACGTCCCCTTTTCGTTAATAGTTTTTCTATTTACATCCCTGTGTGGTAGGCTAAAGAAAAACGTTGTTCTACGTCAAAACGACTCAACTCTGTCAAACCTCTGTCACACGCTTTGTCTTATACAAAAATTGGGCCTGCAGCACACTATTCGGAAAGACCTAGCGATTGAAACCACAGCTGGCTCTTGGGTCCTACAGAACTATCGCCAGAGAATCACCGGTCATGAGGAGAATAGGCATTCAGAAGCAAAAAACGTAAAATTGAGTCACACATGGAAAAGTTTTTAACAGAAAATTTTTGAAAAGAAAACTGAGTTAACTGGTTCTTTGAAGTAACTTTTTGTGTTTAATAAGTTTTTATCAATGTAGAATCTCAAATTCAATTTGTTCAATTTTTTTGTCGTAGTACTTCGTCTTTGTTTCCTATACTAGATTAAATTTTGTAAAATTATCATTTTTAATCATTTAACAATATTGCTTCACTGCTTAATGGTGAAAATAGAGAAAGTTTGAAGGTCAAGCTTTCTCATACACTTTCCTCGCTATTGCCTTGCTTCCCGGACACGGATAACAATAACATGGACGGAATAAATTCCACTACCTACCATTTTTGACTCAACAAATCGTTTTGTTTCGTTTCTTATTCTCGAGTCTGCGTTGCCCCGCTTATATTGCAAAAGTCTTCTCTCAATTCGATACAAATAACCGCGTGTTGAAAATTCAACTTCATTCTTGTTCGTCACAAGGTAGCGAGAGCTGATTACGAGTCAACTATCAGGCACTGCGGAACACCTTACCTTTAATCTGCATACGGCAGTAACAGGGCCCATCGTATGCTGCAAGATATTTTGCTGGCACAACTAAAAATCTATACTCAACTCGATATAATAGACTGCGTATAGAAAAATTCAACTTTATTCTTGTTCTTAACACGATAGCAAGTGGAGCCCTTATAACTGTTGGAAATACACGGTGTATAACAAACGTAGGGAAATATGTTAAACAAGAGTTTAAATCAATTTTTATTTTTGTATTACGTCACCATTTCGTACAACCCCTAGAGCTGAATACATTTCTTCATCTCTCATCATTATTCAGAAATTCAGTAATTCAGATATTTTAAGATATATCGATTTGTGAAAAAAACTTCAACCCTTTTCAAAACAATTTTCCCAACATATATGCAAAGACATATCCAAAAAGTTTCGTTGAGCTCTGAGACAGTGCTGCCAGCCTCAAGTCAAAGCGAAATTCTTCAGAAACTACAGATATACACTCAGAAATTTACAATGATGATAACACTGGTTAACACAGGTGCACTCCAAAAGCTCCAATCGGAAAAAATAAAAGATTATATCTATTCAACCATTCATGTGAATTGAATGAGTTTTCTCGTAAGGATAACTTTGAAGCGACGAACCTGGCGAGTAATTATTATGTAAACTCTCACCTGAGTTGACGCGTTTTGGTAATGGCTAGGAGCACCGAATTTCATAGTAATGGTTTAATAACTATAATCTTCCATTTTTTCCAATTTGAGCTTTTGGAATGCACTTGTTTTCATTTTGTCGACCAGTTTAATCCTTTTTTTTTACTTATCCCACGCTCATCGCAAATGCATATCAAATAATTGGGTTTTTTAGCTATACCACGTTTCTATATCATCTGAAAGAGCTGCGTTTTCTGACCAATACGTGATTTTCAAAAATTGTTTATCATTGTCATTAAATTTTTAAATCACGAAATCAAACTGCTCGAAATCGCTACAATGACAGTTCGCCCATCTACCAACTGTCATTGTAGCGATTTAGAGAGATTTTTATTCTTCATTTAAAAATCAAAGGACAATGATATAAAATTTTAAAAACATCACGTTTTGCTTAGAAAATTACACTCTTTTGATTGATATATAAAAACCAGAAATCCGTGAGTAGCTGAACAAAACCCAATTATCGAAACAACGAAGGACATTTTTACATCAATTTCGTTTCGAACCCAGAACACCATCCGTTCAGGTAAAATCATCACACACTTGTTCCAGGTTGCTTCATCCAGCCTTGAACTACCACGAAAATATATTTATAGTGAGCAATTCCGGCTGAAACTAGGCCACTAGGTGCACAAGGTCTTTCAAATTTGATATAAATGCACATAGTTATTAGGAATAGAGAAAAAATGATAATGCCATTTTTGTTTGATCGAATTTGTTGACTTCTTGGTCACCAAGGGGTGAAACAGTTTTCAGAAAAGTTGAAATTTTAGCAATTCTTGATGTTACATTTGAGCAATATCTCTGAACCAGGTTGCATCTTACTACAAGTAGCACTTTTTGGTAAAGAAGATTGGTAGGGCTTTCATTTGAAGTGATCAGAATTCAGGCCACCAGAATTGGAAAGCTGTTAAAAAATGCTATAAGATGCAAGAAAAAAATTAGGTGAGCATTGGTGTTAACCAAAGTATTTAACGTACACCGCGCGAACAACGTAGTAGCCATGTGCTGAGATGTTTTATCACGCATTCTGACAATTATTTTGTGGAACTAACGTTTGGCTGTGTTGAAAATTTTGAATTTACCAAAAATGCAGAAAAATACCAAAAAGTACTTATTTATACAGCTTATCACCAAACAGAGACAAGTTAATTTCGGATGCACTATTATTTTACAAGTGGGCGAGTTCGTTATTTTCACTAAACTCAAAAAACAGTAGTGGCGTACTAGTTGTAGCATAAATCGATTATGATAGGTACATGGAGCTAATAGGGTTTGAACATGTGCATCTATTTGGTCTCAGTAGACAGTTTACTCCGTTGATCGCGCGGTGTACGTTGAATATTTTGAAACTCAGCTCGGAAAATAGGTTCAATTGATGGGATAACAATGATGCTCACTTAATTTTTTTCTTGCATCTTATAGCATTTTTTCTCAGCTTTTAAATACTGGTCTCAGATCGAAAATCGGTAGTTGCGAACACGGTCAAAATCACAATTCTCCGATATAATCCAAGATGGCGGCCTATATTCTGATTACTTCAAATGAAAGCCCTATCATTCCTCTTTATAGAAAAGTGCTACTTGTTGTACTTTACATAACGAATTTTAGAGATATAGCTCAAACAATACATCAAGAATTGCTAAAATTTCAACTTTCCTGAAAACTGTTTCACCCTGTCTCACCGAGGGGTCAACAAATTCGATCAAAAATGACAATATCATTTTTTCTCTATTTCTAAAAACTATGTGCATTTATATCAAAATTGAAAGACCTTGTGCACCTAGTGGCCTAGTTTCAGCGAGAATTGCTCAGTTATCAAATCTGCAAATACTAGAACTCTTCAACCTATATGACGAATATAACGTTTATAAGCAAGTGATAAAAATTGACTTAAGTTGGAAAATCGAATAGATTAGCAGATCTCATCTTGGCAAGTTCATACTTGACGGATGAATATTGTTCAACAGTTAAGCTTAGAAGTATTAGTAATCGATGAAGTGCAAGCTCCCTGTCCTTGGGTCTAATCTCACATCTATCAAATTATTTGACTTGTGTCTGTTTGCACTTCTTCTCCAGCGTGCGTACACAAGGGCATGGTATGTCAATCGCGGGTAACAATTGCCATGACTAAATAAGATGACGCATTTGTCTAAGTTTAGCTTTCTTTAGAGATTATCATAACAAATATATACTCATTGATTCCTTATCTTAAAGTTACACTTGTTTCTTATTTGAAGTGCATCGTCAGTTTATGCTGTTAGTGTCTAGATGAAATGAAAGACTGATTTATTTCTGTAAAATACCTGACAATCAACAACTTTTTGCAAATCATTTGCTTTCAATACTGAAGTTTCTGTAAAAGTTTGCTGTTTTCTCGCTTGTAGCGATGGAGAGTGATTCACAAACAATAGAGAGTCTCAGGCCTCTGCCATAGTGAACGCCAACGCGAGCGATCGGGCGAGATTTTTGCCGTAGGTTAATGAACAGCTCTACTTACGGCTGTTCATTAACCTACGGCAAGAATCTCGCCCGATCGCTCGCGTTGGCATTCAGCATGGCAAAGGGCCTCAGTCAACAATTTTTATTCGCCTAGAAGATGTCTTCTAATTTAAAAATATGCATATTTTATCCCATTGCGTCGGAAACAAATTGAGTACCTTTTACCCCTTTTCCTCTCGAATCTTCAGCACAACAGAAACTTTCAGTGTTGGAGATCGTTCAGTGAGGTTTATATAGCTGAGGAGGTAGCGTGGGAAAAGTTTTAATTTCAATTAAAAACATAGATTTTACGAAACAAGATTCGTGTAACGCCAAAAAAAAGTTAGTTTTTTGAAAACATAATAATAACTTCAATGCTTGCAGAAAAGAATTAATGCTAGCGCTATCAATTTTCAAATACAAAGTGTTTAAAAGAAGAAAAATGGCGGGTGCCGTTCCGATGGATTTACCGAACTCATCGACTGAGTTTTCAATATTTTTGAAAAATAAAATTCATGAAAAATCCAACTAATTTACCGAAGCTAGCGTATGGAAGCGTTTAATTGACATCTTATTTTATTTATTTATGATCGGTTTCAGAGGAAAATATTTAATAAAAATAAAGCTATGCATGTATGAATATATTTTTGAAATTTTTCAGAAAAATAATAAAATTATTATGAAAAACAGGTTTTTTAAGAGTATTTAATGAGCAATTAATTATTTTGACCATTCTACAACAGTTCATTGGTTGGAAATGCTGTTTTTGACAATTGTTCTGCTAACTTTTTCTTAAGCTAGCAGAACAATATTTTAGAAAAAATACTGTAAGCATTTCATTGACATCTTATTATATCTAAAGATTCGTGATTGGTTTCAGAGAAAAATATTTTGAAAAAATTAAGCTATGCATTCATGAATATATTTTATTTTTTTTAGAAAAATCAATAAAATTATCATGAACAACAGTTTTTTCAAGAGCATTCAATGTGCATTAAATTAGGATAATGTATCATGATTCGACCAATTTAGACTATTTTCAAGGTACATCGCTTTTCATGTCACATTTTTACCATTGATATAACATGTAATCATAAATAATATATATTTATCAGAAAAATCTATCGGTCTAGTTTACAAAAATAACAATTTATAGCAAATCTGACGTAAATTCATTTAAATATATCGTTTTTCCTGACCATAGAATTTGTATCATGATCGGACCAGGGTGAATCATGATCGGACTAAAAAATGTATCATAATCGGATCAGTGTGCTTCTGAGACTGCAAACGATTTTCCGCTTCGCGTGCTGGGCTTTACATGCACGGTGTTTGGCTTGGGCTTGATAAATTAGATATTTTTTCGTGATTCTCAAATTATTGCCGAACATTTTTCAAATTATTGCGAAAACGTTATGAATTATATTTGAGCTTCCAATACGGCAAATTTGCTCATTCAATTTGTGGGTGTTTTTTCGCTTGCAGTTTTGTTTTACCGATAGCTCAGTCCATCAGCATAATTTTGAGAAACGATGTATGACCAACTTGTAGTCCCCAAGTAGTACTACAAATTTCCGATTATTGCAATGCTCCAACTTTTATACCTGAAGTGTGATATTCAGCCAATAGTACTTGTTACGGGGACAATTGCATAAACTGTGCCTTTCGTCATCAGTCGAAAAAGTGAGACTCAAAGCGGTCAATTTGAGACACTACTTCCCTAAGTCCGATTGAGTTGAAATTTTGTATGAGGACATTTTTCGGAGAGACGATACTTTTAAGCCTTATCGCTAAATGAAATTCAAAGATTAGTTTCCTTTGCCGCAGCTCAAAAAGTGGTTAGTTTCAAAGAGAGTCTTGTTACTGAAAAATAACTTTGATATACCTATTATCATTAAATCACAAATCAATCAATTTTTAAACCTTTCTAACCTTCGTAAAATCATTTTACCGTTCAAAATAGTCGTGGAAAAAATCCACGCAAAACGTCACATATAAATTTTTTATTTTAATTTATCACTCTCTCGTAAACTGATCGAAAATTCGCGGGAAAAAGTACTTTCTAAATAAGGATGACGCTGAGTTATATTTTCCCTATTTAAAGCATAGTGGGCTATGTATAGTAAAGTTTTAAATGGTTTTGCTTTAGTTTGCGAACCTTACGTCGTTTTAGAGAGGTTTTATTCTATAAAAAATAAGCTTCATCATTCATATTCAGTTCCAATCAATTAAACGTGAAATCCTTCATTGGATATATCAAGCATAAGCAAAGTAAAACTGTGATGTCTCAGAAGTAGGCTGGTCCGATCATGATACAAAACAGGCTTTCGCGTTTCACCAATAATTGAAACTCTATAGCAAATATTTCATATGAAAAGTGTTCCTATATTGAATTTAAATGTTACAGAAGCATATTACTGGAAAATATACTGCAATCTTTAAATATTCGATTCAAAAATCACTGCTTGAAAACAAGACTTGGTAACAGTTGTAAGGGCAAATTGTGCTCGAAAATAGACCGTTTTTTAAAACTTTTTTAATAATAGTAATACTTAAGTAATCTAAATGAAACCTTCTGAACATCATCAGAAGAAGTTTTTTGATAATGCGGGTACATATTTGATACAGTTTTTTATTCAATAGTTAAGAAATCTCGCATATAAAAAATGGTCCGATCATGGTACATTTTCTGACTGGTCCGATCATGATACAACACCCTACTTTGACCATTCTACAGCAGTTTACTGGCTGGCAATAATGTATTTGACAATTGTTCTGCTAATTTTTGTACTCGAGCTAGCAGAACAATATTTTGCTTGGATAACAGTATTTTTTTAAATCAATAAAATTATCATGAAAATCCGTTTTTAAGTACATTTAGGCTGATACAAATTTTGAATAGTTTTTATGTCCACGGTTATTAGAGTAAGTGAAGGGGAGGGCAAAAAAATAAATAACACTGAGAAGAAAAAAAGGAATAGCTTTCATAAAAAATTGTGTGCAAGTTTCGACGTTTGTAACTTGCATGCAAAAGTGTGTTGAAAAATATCGCATTACACTTTCACTGTCACTGGACTTGTTTGTTGCTAAGTTAAGGTGAAACGGCATTGTGGCCTTTTCCTATACAATTTTGAGGTTAGAGTTCTTTTTACTTCTGTATTTTGATCGTAAAAAATTCGGCTTCCACTGAATAAACAGCACTCAAATTGCTACTTCAGGCATGCAACAGTTGTGAAAACAATTGATCAAAGTTTCATGTACGTAGTCTGCATAAACCAAGAAAAAATTAGATTGCAAAATTCGAGTTGATCGCGACCACGTCCCGTTTCACCTTAAGCATATACGCTGTCGAAAAGTCAATAATATTAACAAAACGACTTGAACTTTTTTTTTCTTCCCCTTCGAATTTTCAACATTTTTGAAGGGAGCGTGACATAAAATGAAAATGAAATTTGTATCGGCCTTAATGAGAATAAAATTATTTTGACCATTTTAGAACTGTTTGTTGGCTTAAAACGCTATTTTGGTATATTGTTCTATTTTCTTAAGCTAGCAGAACAGAGCATTTTTCAAAGAAATGACGGAGCATTGAATTCGGCGATATGGCATTTAATGAGCATCGAATGAGCACTAAATTTTCATGCTTTTAACTGTTTGTTCTGCTGACTTTGTACTTCCAGACAGGCTTCCGAAAAAGACTGTACACTAAAGTAGCTTTTTACGCGGGGGATACGTGCCGCGTAAAAAAAACCGCGTAAATTCCGGAATCCGCCTAAAAAATAACCGCGTAAATTCCGGAATCCGCGTAAAAAACCGCGTAAATTCCGGAATCCGCGTAAAAAAACCGCGTAAATTCCGGAATCTGCGTAAAAAAACCGCATAAATTCCGGAATCCGCGTAAAAAAAGCCGCGTAAAAAAACCGCGTAAAAAGCGACCTTAGTGTATATCCATGACAGCATGTTTTCAACTAATTCGGCTGTCATTGAATTGCACAGCTCTCCCTGCTCCATGTGCGCTCGGTACATAAACCGACAGCACACACATGCAGTGCCAAACGGGCTGTGATTTTTCATCTCCATATTCTTCTAAGCTATCGCTAATGATAACCTATAATCACATTCTGTGCCGAACACGCATCAGTACTGGACGTGTTTGGTGATCGGTCCGATAGAGTATAAAACAAAAGACGTGTGAACAAGTGTTGGCATTGTTTGCCTGGTCGAGTGAAATAAATCCGGGTTCAAGGTCGTGCCTTTGTGCAACTGTTTCGCATCGTGACTGCCAGCTGGTGCGTAAGCCGATTTGGCTGCTGGCTGGATTGTGCTACAGCAGTGGACGAGACACAAACGAGGAAAAAGAAGAAGCCATCAGTGTCAGCGAGTTGTATCGCTGTGTGGAGTGATCTCACACCTGGCTCGCTGCTGGTGGCTGTTTGGTGCTGCTGTATTGGTGCTGCTGGCTGTAACGGCTGCTACTTCGAACGATCGGACAACCAACCTTACTGGAAGGGAGAAATAAAAAGGTACGTGTTCTTGTCAGCGCTAGTGCGCTAAACATAGCGCGATGGATGTAGATCCCTCGCCTCCCGCGCCACCATCCCCGAACCCCTCTGACCCTGACCCTTCTGTTACCCCCTCCCCTGTTCATTCTTCAGTCCCCCCTCGCCCCAGGCTTTACCCAGACGGAGCCCAGGGCAGCTATACTGTTTATTTTCGGCCAAAGGCAGGACCGAAATCGAAAAAGTTGAACCTCTTGCAGATTTCTAAAGACCTGACGAAGGAGTACAAGGGCGTGACCGAAATTTCCAAGGTCCGGCCTAACAAGCTCCGTGTCGTGGTCGGTAACCTGAAAGAGGCCAACGATATAGCTTGCTCTGAGCTCTTCACACGCGAGTATCGCGTTTACATACCCGCACGAGACGTGGAGATCGACGGTGTCATAACCGATTCGAGTCTGTCCGTCGAGTGTATACTGCAAAGTGCCAAAGGGTGCTTTAAGAACAAAACGTGTCCCGAAGTAAAGGTGCTCGACTGCAAGCAATTGCGGTCAGCATCGATCATCGGTGGCAAAACAGTATACACTCCGTCAGACTCGTTTCGAGTTACGTTCGCCGGGTCTGCACTACCAAGCCACGTCTCGATCCACCGGGTTCGTCTCCCTGTGAGGCTCTACGTGCCCCGCGTCATGAACTGCCTGAATTGCAAGCAGTTAGGCCATACAGCCGCCTACTGCTGCAATAAGGCACGTTGTGGCAAGTGTGGGGAGTCTCATGCGGAAGATTCTTGCAGTGTTAACGCTGAAAAGTGTATTCACTGCGGAGAAAATCTGCATGAGCTCTCGACATGTGCGGTGTACATGCAGCGCAGGGATAAAATAAAACGGTCTCTCAAAGAGCGTTCAAAGCGTTCCTACGCTGACATGCTGAAGAAGACCGTTACCACTTCTCCCGTTACTTCGAACCCCTTCGATCTGTTGTCCTCTGATGAAACCGATTCTGACGATTCACCAGCGGGAGCATCTTACGCCAATCCTGGGGAGTCTAGAAAGAGGAAAAATATTTCCTCTCCTAAACTTCCCAGAAAAGGTCCTAAGATTTCTCAAAGTGAAATGAAAGTTACAAACAAACCAAACAGTGCTGCGGAAAAACCGAAGCAAACTCCTCCTGGGCTGGCAAATTTAAAGTCCCAGAAGGAGTTCCCAGCACTGCCAGGAACATCTAAAACCCCAGTTGCTCCTTTTACACTCCCAGTTGATGAAACAAACCCTGGATTAGTGAAATTTTCTGACATTGTGGACTGGATTTTTGAAACTTTCAATGTACCCGATCCAATTAAAATTTTTCTTACAGCATTCCTCCCAACAGTTAGATCATTTTTGAAGCAGTTGACTGCCCAATGGCCTCTCCTTGCAGCGATTGTATCCTTCGATGCCTAGTTCAACTGCGTATATGAAGGATTCTATCTCTGTCTTACAGTGGAATTGTAGAAGTATTTTACCAAAAATTGATTCGTTTAAAGTTTTGATAAATAAAAACAAATGCGATGCATTTTCCCTTTGTGAAACTTGGCTTACTTCAAATGTTGATCTCAACTTCCATGATTTTAATATTATTCGCCTTGATCGAGACACCCCATATGGAGGAGTACTTTTAGGGATTAAAAAGTGCTATTCTTTTTATCGTATTAACCTCCCCTCGATTCCAGGCATCGAAGTTGTCGCATGTCAAATGACAATACAAGGTAAAGAGCTTTGTATTGCCTCAATATATATTCCCCCCAGAGCACAGGTTGGGCAACGGCTGCTCTTTGATTTAATAGAACTTCTTCCCTCGCCACGTTTGATTTTGGGAGACTTCAACTCTCATGGCGTGGCTTGGGGTTCCCCATACAATGATAACCGCTCCTCTTTAATCTATAACCTTTGCGATGACTTCGACATGACTATTTTAAACAACGGTGAAATGACACGTATCCCGAAACCTCCAGCGCGCCCAAGCGCTTTGGATCTATCCTTATGTTCGACGTCGCTACGGTTGGATTGCACATGGAAGGTAATCCTCGATCCTCACGGTAGCGACCATCTACCTATTCTTATTTCAATTACTAACGGGTCAACTCGCATGCGACCAATTGACATTCCGTATGACCTCACACGAAATGTCGATTGGAAGTTATACGAGGAAATGATTTCAAAAGCGGTCGAGTCGATTCAACATCATTCACCACTTGAAGAATACAACCTCCTCGCGGGCTTGATTCTCGACGCCGCGTTGCAAGCCCAAACGAAGAAATATCCCGGCGTAACAATCAAAGAACGGCCTCCCACTCCGTGGTGGGACCAAGAGTGCTCCGATGTCTACACGCAAAGATCCGACGCGTTTAAGGCCTACCAGACGGGAGGTATACCTGGCGACTATTTACGGTATTCGGAGCTTGATACCAAGCTTAAAAGCTTGGCTAAAGCAAAAAAACGTGGATATTGGCGTCGGTTCGTGAACGAGACGTCGAGGGAGACATCGATGAGCACTCTTTGGAACACAGCCCGAAGAATGCGGAATCGCGTAACGGTCAACGAAAGCGAGGAGTCTTCAAGTAGGTGGATATTTGATTTTGCCAGGAAAGTATGTCCGGACTCTGTTCCTGAGCAAAATATTGTTCGCGATGCGTCTCCGGGCCACGACGCGATAGAATCACCTTTTACGATGGCAGAATTTTCAGTTGCCCTCCTGTCCTGTAACAATAACGCGCCTGGATTAGATAGAATCAAATTCAACTTGTTGAAGAATCTACCCGGCAATGCCAAGAGGCGCTTGTTGAACTTGTTCAATAAGTTCCTGGAGCAAAACATTGTACCGCAGGATTGGAGGCAAGTGAAGGTGATCGCCATCCAAAAACCAGGGAAACCAGCTTCTGATCACAACTCTTATAGGCCGATTGCAATGCTATCCTGTATCCGGAAATTGATGGAAAAAATGATACTCCGTCGTTTAGACCACTGGGTCGAATCAAATGGTCTACTATCAGAAACTCAATTTGGCTTCCGCCGTGCCAAAGGGACGAATGATTGTCTTGCGTTGCTTTCAACAGATATTCAGCTGGCGTATGCTCGTAAAGAACAAATGGCATCTGCGTTCTTGGACATTAAGGGGGCTTTTGATTCCGTTTCTATTGACATTCTTTCGGGTAAACTTCACCGACAAGGATTTTCTCCAATTTTGAACAATTTTTTGCACAATTTGTTGTCCGAAAAGCACATGCATTTTACGCATGGCGATTTGGCAACTTTTCGCATTAGCTACATGGGTCTTCCCCAGGGCTCATGTTTAAGCCCCCTTCTTTACAACTTTTATGTAAATGACATCGACGAATGTCTGGCAAATTCATGCACGATAAGACAACTTGCAGACGACAGTGTAATCTCTGTTACAGGAGCCAAAGCTGCCGATTTGCAAGGACCATTGCAAGATACCTTGGACAATTTGTCTGCTTGGGCTTTACAGCTAGGTATCGAATTCTCTCCGGAGAAGACTGAGATAGTAGTTTTTTCTAGGAAGCATGAACCTGCTCAGCTTCAAACACAATTAATGGGTAAAACGATTTCTCAGGTTTTGGTACACAAATATCTTGGTGTCTGGTTCGACTCTAAAGGCACCTGGGGTTGTCACGTGAGGTATCTGATGAAAAAATGTCAACAAAGAGTGAATTTTCTTCGTACAATAACCGGACAATGGTAGGGAGCCCATCCAGGAGACATTATAAGACTTTACCAAACAACGATATTGTCTGTTATTGAGTACGGGTGTTTCTGCTTCCGCTCCGCAGCAAACACACATTTGATCAAACTGGAGCGAATACAATATCGTTGTTTGCGTATCGCCTTAGGTTGCATGCAGTCGACCCATACGATGAGTTTGGAGGTTTTAGCTGGAGTACTACCATTGAAAAACCGCTTCTGGAGCCTGTCTTCTCGTATTCTAATCAAATGTGAGGTCTTGAACCGTCCCGTGATTGAAAATTTTGAAAGGTTAATCGAACTTAATTCTCAAACCCGTTTTATGACATTGTATTTCAATCACATGTCCCAAAATATTAACCCTTCTTCGAATATTCCAAATCGTGTCGACTTATCAAATACTTCTGATTCTACTGTGTTTTTCGATACATCCATGATAGAAGAAACTCGTGGAATCCCGGATCATTTACGCGTGCAGCAGATCCCTAAAATTTTTTCCAATAAATATCGAAACATCAACTGCGACAATATGTACTACACTGACGGATCACTTCTTGATGGGTCCACTGGCTTCGGTATCTTCAATAACAATTTAACCGTCTCCCATAAGCTCGATAATCCTGCTTCTGTTTGCGTCGCAGAATTAGCTGCAATTCAGTACACCCTAGGGATTATCGAAAAAATGCCCACGGACCATTATTTCATCTTTACGGACAGTCTCAGTTCCATTGAGGCTCTCCGATCGATGAAAGATGTTAAGCACTCTCCGTATTTCCTGGGGAAAATACGGGAACATCTGAGTGCTTTATCCGAAAAATCTACTCAGATTACCTTAGCGTGGGTCCCTTCTCACTGCTCGATACCGGGTAATGAGAAAGCGGACTCTTTGGCTAAGGTGGGCGCAACAAACGGTGATATTTATGAAAGACCAATTGCCTTTAATGAATTTTTCGCACTTGTACGTCAGAATACGATCATCAGTTGGCAAAATGCTTGGACCAGAGGGGAATTGGGAAGGTGGTTACATTCCATAATCCCCAAAGTATCGACGAACCCGTGGTTCAAGGGGTTGGATGTAGGTCGGGATTTCATTTGCGTGATGTCCCGGCTTATGTCCAATCACTATAGATTTGACGCGCTCCTCCGTCGTGTTGGGCTCGGGGAAAGTGGTATCTGTGCCTGTGGAGAAGGTTATCACGACATAGAGCATGTGGTTTGGTCATGCCCTGTACACCGTGACGCCAGGTCTAAATTAATAGCTTCCCTGCAGGCCGAGGGTAGACAGCCGGCTGTTCCTGTTCGTGATGTCTTGGCGAGCCGTGACCTATCCTACATGTCCCTTATATACGTTTTCCTGAAATCCATCCACGCCCCAGTCTAGTCCCGTTCCCCTCCGTCTACACCCAACAAAACGACAAGAACACGTTTGAACCTTAAGCACAAAACCAGCAACCAGACCCCGCACAATAGAACCAGGTCCCAAGGACTACGAGCCTCTGTCCCAACTCACGACATCGTGGCTCAGCAGAACGAATCCATACATGCCATTCGACGATTATCAGACGACCATTGAACAACAAAACACTGATTGGAAATCCCATGCTAGTTTTAAGTTAGACTTAATTTCAGCTCGTAGTCGGCAGCGAGGATAAAAAATTTGCTTTAGTTTTTGGGTCATCAGATATAATTGGCGCCGTTAAACATTAAATTGTATTTGTGCCGTGTCAAATAAATGTTATGTGAAGAAAAAAAAAACCTATAATCATCGACACCTTCGTCACGAATCCGAGCGGGATGTCAGGTGATTATAATTCATGAAATTAAAACCGATGTTATAATGAATGCGAGATGGTGCGAAACACGTTTTATTCTCTACATGGAGAATAATATCAACAATGGAAACACATATGAAAGGGTTTGCTCTGTATTCATTTTGGCACCGGTTTAAGAAAAACGAGAAACGAAAAAGTGCGAGTCGATGACAGCCGCAACCGATCAGCAGGCTGTCAACGGCGCAAGCCAAGCCAACGGGACATCCTCAAAATAAACAAACTAGGCTGTCATGTCCGAACGAACAAAATACATGCCCAAGAATTGGCCCTGACACAAGTAAAAGAGTTTTTTCAAGACTGTTCGTACCTACGCGATTTCTCATATGCAACTGTCAATTTATGTGTGGAAACAAAGCAAACATATTTCCTTCCTTCACTTTCGCAAGCAAAAACCAAATCAATATCAACAGAGTCGTCAGGGCCATTGAGCTGTGGTGTGCAAAACAAGAAAGTTTCGTTACCTTGTGTGAGCTGTGGCTGTATGTGAGCTCTCATGAATAGCTTATTCATGAGCCTGTTAGAGTAATAGAGAGAAAAGTCATCAGTATAGTGTCGCTCCACAGTCTTTTTACGAAGCCTGCTTCGAAGCAACGCTGTCGTGCGGGTGAAAATGTGTGCTAGGGATCGGCATGAGAATACTCATGCATGTGTGGTAGTACAAACGAATGCTCACGTGTGAATAGAACAGGTTAAAAGAGCGCGAGCTTTGCAACACTGAGCGCATATCAGCCTCTAGTACGCGAGCATAAACACGGTCCTTTTCACAAACAACTACCATTCGTCATCTGTTTCTTAACCATGGTGGTCGGTACAGCGCAGTTGAACAGAGTTCTATCCGAATGTGGCTTCGTCCCAGTTGCAGGGGATGTGCTGTCGGAAATCGTTCACCAAATCAACAACTCCGTTAGCACTACCAACGAGGCTGCGATGTTCCTTGCTCAATTGATGCATGAGAGTGGAGGCTTCAGGTACCGGGAAGAAATAAGTCGCGGAGCAGGACAACCCTACGGTTCCTACTATGGCCGAGGGTACATCCAGCTTACCTGGCGTGAGAACTACGCAGCGGCATCGAGCTATCTTTTCGGAGACGACAGACTGGTACACAGTCCGGATTTAGTGTCTGCGAACCCGCACATGAGCATGCTTGTATCGGTTTGGTATTGGGAGACGAGAGTGCGGCCACAAGCTGCACCATTTAGGAATTTCTATTGCACAACTAAAGCCATAAACGGCGGAATCGAGAATAGTCCTAACCATCCATCTGCAAAAAGACGGTACAGTTTCTACTGTACTGCAGCTAGAGTCTTGGGTGTTGTCAACCTTGCGAGCGAGGCATAGGTTAGCTTGTAGGCACATTACAGATTAGTTATTATCATGAATTAAACGTGCTATTAAAAAATCGTTGTCGTTCAATTTGAAGCATGATGACAGTCAGAGTTTAGTTACAACTTTACCTTTATTTTTTTCTTCAAATGTTATCAAGTTCATACACAAAAAAGAGTAAAAAGTTCTCTACAATTAAGTTTTGGCAGTTTTTTCGAAGCCAAGTGCGTGCACAAAGTTCTGTTAAAATCCACTCGGAATCGGTCGATCGGTTGTTAGATATGTGAAACGATCGTAGGTATATTTGTTTTCCGAATCCAGAAGAAACGAATGATACATAACAATCACTGCTGATAACGCGTGTCAGCTGTGCGCAGAACACGATCCTTCTCAGAATCGTCTGCTATTTGCGGTTCGGTTCTTAACCATAATCGTTAGTAGTGAGCAATTGAATTGAACACTGGAATAATATCCCTCCGGGAGCTCATCGGAAGTCGTTAAGCAAACCAACGAATCTTTCAAAGGCTGCAACGAAGCGGCGAGGTTCATCGCTCATCTGATCTATCTGAGCAACGGCTTCCGCAACCGGGAAGAAATTGATGGAGCAGCTAAGTCCTGCGCTCCCTACTATCCGACTTACCTAGCGATAGAACTACGCGGCGGCATCGAGGAACCTTTTCGGAGATAATAGGCTAGTGAACGACTCGGCCTTAGTGTCAAAAAGCGTGGAAACGAGCATGATGATGGTATCGGTTTGGCAAGAGTTGGACCACGAGCTGCACCATTTAGAAATTTCTATCTCACGACTAGACGACTAAATGGTGGAATCGAAAGTAGTCCCAACGACCTATTCGCAAAAACTAAAAAGACGGTACAAATACCTTGCTAATGAGGCATAATTGCCTTTGTATGCACATTATTTTTATCATGAATCGTTCAAGGTACAAACATTTGTTTCCGTCAACCCTCTAGTGCCCAATACCGCCATTTGGCGGGCTTCAGTCGAAGTTTTGCAAAGCTTCAATATGTACTTAAAAAGTGTTTATATTGATTCATAGTGATTTTACCGAAGCCCATTTAGAAATTAACTTGGGCACTAGAGGGTTAAACTTAAACATGATGACAGTCAACATTTAGTTATTAGAGTGGGACGTAGTTATATGAAAACAATGAAACTTGATAGCACAAAGTCAGAATCAAGTTCTTGTTGTTCCATTTGATATCCGAAACAAGCTCAAATTTATCGGAACTCGGAAGTCGATTGGTTTTGTCTCCGTTTGGCGAATTGCATTTCAAATTTGTGAGAAAATTGTATCGGAAAACACACTTTTTTGCATCTACCTTTCTAGAGAACTAGGAATAGCTTGAATCAAACGTTTCATGACTTCAAAATGAGGGTTTTTGATGCTCAGCAATTTTTCTAAAACTACTACAGAGTTAGGAGGTCCCTAAAAATACTATAACTGTTCAAAGTTTCATATGTCGAAGTGAATGTTGAAAATAATTTTTTTGCCAATACTATTAGCGTACTGGAACCAGTAGGATATCCATTATTCTAGGCGTATTCAGGATCTATAACATGTTACAGATGTTAAAAACACACTTTTTTTTACACTGTTTATTATTATTCAATGCAAGGTTTGTTATCTTTCGGATGCTAAGTTTCTAACTCCCAAAACACTAGCGGCAATAAGGTAGTAACTATATCGTTTTTCCACCGATGAATGATAGGAACTCTCGACCAGTGCACCGTCTATGGCTTTGGTTGTAAGATAAAAATTTCTAAAAGGCTTAGCTCGAGGCCGTACTCTCGTCTTCCAATACCAAACCGATACAAGCATACTCATATGCGGGTTTGCTGACACCAAATCAGGATACTTCACTAGTCTGTTGTCTCCGAAAAGGTCGCTCGATGCCGCTGCGTAGTTCTCGCGCCAGGTGAGCTGAATATATCCTCGGCCATAGTAGGGAGCGTAGGGTTTGGTTGCTCCATCAATTTCCTTCCGGTACCTGAAGCCTTCACTCCCATGGATCAGTTGAGCGATGAACATCGCCGCCTCGTTGCAATTTTCGATTGATTCGTTTATTTGCCGAACGATTACCGGTAACGCATCATTGTGGACCGCGCAGTGGCCACAATCAATCACTATTTTGTTTAGTTGTGTTCTAGTAACTGTCATGATTAAGAAACAAAGTACTATTGATACATTATTCCGAGATGTTCATATTTATACCCTCGTACAGTTGATAAGTGTTATCAACGGTGACTGCACTGCATTTTCCGTGTCTTTGAAAATTCTTCAGATCGACGTTTTGGGAGTTTATAGTATCGATACATACACTACGCAAAATGCTTCATAACACGTAGATATACCAGAAAAATTCTTGAACATTTTACAGCATTAAGTTGCTGTTAGCTAAAGAAAAATGATAACAGTTTTCATTTACTGATTTAATGTCATAAAAATAAAAAAACAACATTCAGACGAATTTTTAGATCGATTCAGTAAAATGACCCTTTTGACTCATTTTGAAACATACTCCAGACTGGAAGAAAACACAAAGCCCGCAATGTGGTTTAAATAATCATGAAAATCTTTACATCACAAAGTTAAGTTGGATTGGAGTGTTGCCAATCTCATAACCACAATACAACTATAAATATAAAGCAGATAAAACGCAAGAAAAATATGAGAGAAAATGATTCATGTTACTTATCAGTATCGTCGCTTGAAGCTTTTCAACCAATGAAAATAATTTCTGTGTTCTTTTATAAATTATCTTCCCAAACCATAAGCGAAGGATGCCTGAGCGTTAGATAATCGAGGATACAAACATGACACATTGAACTAATCTAACATTTGCTAGTATTGTAGAACTTTTTTTTTACAAAGATACCTGGAAGCATGAGTAATACCATTTCACTTTTATCTCGGAGGTCCACAGTTGTTCAAGCACTAGGGTCTTATCTTCTACCAAATCCGTTATCAACTAGTCGACTTGTCTCTGTTGGACGTTTGCATAACAATCGATCCTTCCAGCTCTGTAGGGCATCTAAGGGTATGTTAATCACGAGTCAACGATTGGCATGACTAAATACGGTGACTCACCGGTTTTAATTTGATTTTCCCTCAGGAATCGTTATAACAAATATGAACTAAATGATTAGGTGCCTCAAATTACAGTTGCTTCCCTTTTTGCCTTGAATAGGCAGCTCTTCTTTTTCTGTGTCATTGAACAAAGATTTACTGTTTTGGGAAAATCTCATAAGTCTGAGCCCAGACTGGTAGATTTTTCGTTAGTCTATGTACAACCAGTAGCAAAGCAAAGTTAAATTCTAAAACCGTGTCTTAATGATCCTTCAAACATTTTGCAATATTTTTAATATAAATTATTTGTCAAATCTGAATAAGCACATTTTTCCCTAAGAAGAAAAATACATTCAATCTAACTTTCATTCAATCTTCTACTATATAAAAATGGAATTCCGTAACGCTTGATCTTATTGATATTATTCCCTCCGTCTCTGTGGTGTACAGTAATCATCATCATTTAAAATCGTTCTAAATCAGAAAAATAAGCGGTGACATGTAGGTTTTTTAACCGGAAAATGTTCGCTGATATTCAGGAAAGACATTTGGAGGAAAATAATTAGTATCTGATTACTACAATTTGAGATATTTTTCGTAAAACTACGTGAAACATGCAAAATTATGACTTTTCATGCTGCATTTGCCTCTAAATCAAAATTCAAAGCGATGACATGTGATTCCAATTCCATTGAAATGTTTGTTAATGTTAAGGAAAGACAATTGAGGAAAAATAATTAGTATCTGATTACTACAATTTAAAATATTATTCACAAAACTACGTGAAACATGCAAAAATATTACTTTTCAAGCCGAATTTGCCTCTAAATCGAAATTCAAAGCGATGACATGTGATTTTTTTTTTCATTAAAATGTTTGTTACGTTCAGGAAAGACATTCGAGGAAAAATAATTAGTATCTGATTACTAATACTTGAGATATTATTCACAAAACTACGTAAAACATGCAAAATTACCGAATTTACCTCTGAATCAAAATTTGAAATCGATGAGCGATGACATGAGATTCTTTTTTCATTAAAATGTTTGTTAATGTTCAGGAAAGACATTTGAGGAAGAATAATTAATAGCTGATTACTAAAATTTGAGATATTATTCACAAAACTACGTAAAACATGCAAAATTGTGACTTTTTGTGCTAAATTTACCTCTAAACCAAAATTCAAAGCGATGACATGAGATCCTTTTTTCAGTAAAATGTTTGTTAATGTTCAGGAAAGACATTTGAGAAAAAATAACACGTATCTTATTGCTAAAAGTTGACATATTACTCAAAAAATTACATATGTTCGAAGCATTTTTGAAGATGATTTTCTGCATGCAAAGAAACACCTTAAAATACTCCCTTTGATTTTTTTTTTTTGAAAAACATATAATACAGGTAAAACTTTGACTTTTTAAGCATAAGCTCAAATCGCATCTAAATCAAAATTCAAAACATGTGATTTCAATAAATTGTTCCAAATATTTTTTTGCAGAAATCAGTGCGAGCCGAGCATAAGAAAAATACATTTCTGATGTACACTAAGGTCGCTTTATACACGGTTTTTTTTACGCGGATTTTTTTTACGCGGCTTTTTTTACGCAGATTCCGGAATTCACGCGGATTCCGGAATTTATGCGTTTTTTCTTACGCGGATTCCGGAATTCACGCGGTTTTTTTACGCGGTTTTGTTTACGCGGCACGTATCCCCCGCGTAAAAAGCGACTTTAGTGTATTCGTAGATTTGTGAATAGGAACACATTACGGGATTTGATTTACTTTTTTAACTTCACCCAAACTAGATCTTGGAACATTCAGCTGGAGAAAAGGTTTCATTTCATTGGTTTGAACATAGATTAAGAGGCGTCTTAAGCATTGAAAGTCATTTTTCATTTTCTACATAGTTTTGTGGATTAAAGCACAATTGTTAGTTATCAGAAAACCCTTACTTCTTCTCAGACGTGTTCATTTGACACCAACAAACATTTTCGTTTTGAAAAAAATCTTAAGCATCTCTTTAGATTTCATTATAGAGGAGAAATAATTAATAGTTAATTTCCTAAAAAAGGTTTACTGTAAACGATTGTCAAATAGCCCGAATATCACCCAGTATAGGTATATTCGAAACTGGGAAGACTCAACACAACATTTTCCAAAACGGCGGCTTCCGGCTTCAGAAAAATAACCTAAAGTTGTATTTGGCCAACCATTTCAATAATTCCGAAAGTGGTACTCCATAAGTCGTTTGGTAATCCGATATGGCGACTTCCAGTTTATGTGTGTTCTGTTCTCAAAATATTGAAGTATTTAAAGTGATGATGAACGCATAAGATGTGAAATATTTTTTAAGTAAGTTATGCTAAAACAGTAATGAATTATAAAAAATGATTCTTGAATTTAAAACCTTTGATCCCGAGCATCGCCGGGAACGTTTAACTAGTCAAAAATATAAATAGAAGTTCTTCTTTAGTCTTCTATAGAATTCTTTTCGGAAGCGATTTTAAAACATTACTAAACGGAAGGCTATATGTTCCTAACATATGTCATTTGACTGCAACTTTTTGAAAATCGAGAAATCTACATTCTGGGCAAGTCTGCGTCAATATGGGAAGATTTCGAGAGCAAGTGCTCAAAATCTGAAATACCTGCTATTATTTACAGCTCGAAAGAAATCAAGATATTGGGACTCCACATGTTGCGATTCGATATCTCTGTGATTTATAGGTAGTTTGACTCGAACGAATTGGAAAGTGGTATTCCTATTTTCGAATGAGGCAAATCCAGGCATGAGCGAAAGTAGAGATACAAATTTACGATACTTTAGTAAGAATGTTATTCAAACGAAAACACGAATTATAGGGCCCACAGGGTGGCGATTCAATTTCCAAAAATAAATTCCCTGATATTTCCTGATGTTCCTAATTCTTTTCCCTGATTATTCGAATTTATTTTAAACTGATTTAAGTTACGACTATCATAAGTTTTTCCACCTAAATCTACTAAAAAGGATCAGACTTGAATTGATTCCTGCTAAAATTTCCATCAGTAATTATAACAGTTTAGCTTCGCTTTTGCTAACTTGAATCAAACAAAAATAATAATAATAAAAAAAATCTGAACAAAAATAATTTTTGTTCAGAAACGCGTCCAGTTTAATAAAATTGAAAATAAAAACTACACTGGACGACAAAAGTGAGAAAAAGTTGTCCTTAAGCTCAAATAAGTACCCTAGAAATATTATAGCTCTTCAACCTGTTCATTTTGGTGACCGTGGTAAAATGCAGAAGTGCTTCAAAAGTGCTCAGGCGACATCCATAAATTACGTAACGCAGAAAACCCGATTTTTGGACCCCCACCCCCCATATGTAACGAAACGTAACGCTAACACCTACCCCCCCATAAAAATTACGTAACACTGCAGAAGGATTTCCTTGATAAAAATGCTCGTTTTTGGAGAATCTCTCCGGAGATTTTTCGTTACGTAACGTTTAACAAACCTCCCCCCCCTCCCCTGTGTAACAAATCGTAACGCTCAAGGATACCCCCTCTCCTTCCTATGAGCGTTACGTAATTTATGGATGCCGCCTCACCGTGTTCATAGTTTTTCCGTTTATTCACGGGAAAATTTTATTGAAGTTTCTTAAGACTTGAGGCATTTCCGAAACGTCTAGGGGCACCAAAATTCACAGGAACAGTGTTATCAGTTAACTATTTCGAGACACACCTGCTTTGATAAGAAAATCAATCAGATTTGGAATTCTGGTTGGATCAGTTGAATAATTGTATCAAAATCTTGACTGTAAAAAGTAGACAATTAAAAATTAACAATTTCGCACTTAAACCTTTATGCTAAACACTGTCAAATGCTTTTCTATGTAAAGAATTCAGATTCATAATTCAGAATTCAGATTCATTAGCTCGTATCTTCATAAATTGATTGGTCGACAACTTGAAACCTCGCCTTGTTATTCGGTTTTAAAATTTGAGTATTTTTGGCATTTTTCAATAATTTGGCAAAATGATCATTTTAAAACAGTTTTTGAAAATTTCTCAAGAAGTTCAACTGCTTTTATACTTTTGAAAATTTTAATGATAGATTCAATCTCATTTAAGTTAACTTCAATTAATTCTGCTGGTAAAACTTTCGGGGTAGACATTTGATAAAATTAACGTGTGACTTCGTCTTTAATTGGACTCGCTATATTTCGTAATCACCATTTTTGATTACTGGAAAATGACAATAGCGATAGTGTAGCTTGCTTAGGCGATGTTAGACGGTGCGTCAATAGTTCGGAAGCAATTGCAAGAAACCGAAGAAAAAAATCTCGTCTCACCACTGGTTTTTATAAAAAAGCGTAGTAATTACCATAAAATACGCGCATTACTTAATGGCTTGTTAATAAATCCAATTTAGAACTAACTCGGTAAAAAAAATCCCAAGCTTCTAAAATTTTTCCTAATGACTTCTTAAATTCCCTGATTTTCCTGATCGAAAAATTAAATCCTTGATATTCCCTGATTCTCCCGGTTTTTCCCGGTAGTCGCCACCCTGGGCCCATATTAGTTGTGATAAATCACAACAGTCAGGCCTTTGATGTTCGTCATAGTTTACTGCTAGTTTGTATTACATTTTTCAAATCGGGATTGTCAAGTTAAAGCTTCCGATTTCAACCAATTTGGATCTAGGTTTATGGTTTCTCTTCAGAAAATCACTAGTATCTGAGGAGCATGCAAAAACACCGCGGTGGAATCTAAAATATCTCTAGAGAGAGATAATAAACTGGGGTCATCTTTCTCACACAAAAGGATAATACGCTCTATAACTACACAACAGAGCTCACTGCAGTGCTTTTACTGTGTATCTCTAAGCATATATCAAATGAGGGGAACATTTGGGTAGGATGGTGGATTGCGTTGTTTACTTTGTATCCCGAAACCTGGAAAAAAAAATGCAGCCGTTCGTCACGCAC
Organism: Wyeomyia smithii; assembly: GCF_029784165.1. Classification (NCBI taxonomy): domain Eukaryota; kingdom Metazoa; phylum Arthropoda; class Insecta; order Diptera; family Culicidae; genus Wyeomyia; species Wyeomyia smithii. Next base: position 240,897,745 of record NC_073696.1, read on the forward strand.
AACATATTTTGACGACTAGGATGGGATCAGTCCCCTCCGAAAGTAACTCTCCCCCTTTTTGGAAAACTTCAAGAACAGCGAGTTCGGGGCGTCTCTCGCAGCTGGAATCGACGAGTTTTGGTACGAATCGAAGCGATAAAGTGTTCCTTCGTTGAGCAGAAGCCATCCAAGAAGATTGACAAACCAAAAAGAAAGAAAACACGTCCAAAGGGATTTCATTGGTTAAGAAAGTCGGTCATCCGGTTAAGACCTCTCAGGAAAATGAAAGTTGAGTCCAGCTGCAACTAGACTGTGCGTCGGACATCACAATAATCTTCGAGCAAGTCTGAGAAACAATTGGTCAACCACCAACTCAAGAGAGTTATTGCTACCAGTGGACAGTCATCTCCTAGCAAATCTCGAGGTACGAAACTGGCCTAACAAGCCAATCGTCGTATGTTCGAGTCCCTGCTCGGGAGAGACGGTTGGTGGCAGTAGGATTGTAGCGCTAGCACCGCAATTGTCCTGTACACTAACAATCGGCTTCGAAGACTGTGTATAATAAAAATAAGGTCGTGCTCCGATACGGAATGTAGCACCAAGGCTTTGTTTATAGAATGTTCCGATAATTATAAATACACTTACGATGAACCGTCATTTCAAATAACGTGCAGTATTCAACCAAACGTTGGCTGCCTCCTGTTGTTTACATCCAAAAGAAACGAATGGTGTCATTTTTTTCTAACATTTAGTGCGAAATTTTGAAAATGCGTGGCCTTTCTCCCGAGCAAAGAATGCGAATTGTGCACAAATGGGGCACTGTGAGTGGTCTTTCTATAAGAAAATTGGCCAGATAAGAAGGTGTAAGTGTCGGTGCAGTTTAAACCGCATTGCGGAAGTATTATGAAGAGTGCACATTTACTGATGCCCCAAGACGTGGTAGAAAACCCGGGCCTGTTGATCCCACAATGGACAAAAAGGTTAAGGAATACTACAAGCGGCATCCTTCAGTATCAGTACGAGATGTGGCGACAAAGCTTGGAACCTCGGCGAGTAACGTTATGCGTGCCAAGGGAAGAATGGGTCTGCAGACCCGTCGGAAGCAGAAGCAGCCAAAACGAAATCCAAAACAAGCTGAATCTGTGAAACCGAGAGCTCGGAAGCTTTATGACAAACTTCTGACCAAAAAAATGGGGTGTGTTATCATGGATGACGAAACCTACATAAAACTGGACTAGAAGACTCTGCCAGGACCGCAATTTTATACATCACCGAAGGGAAAGGATGTCCCTGGACCAGTGAGAGCCATTTACACCGAAAAATTCGGCAAGAAGGTAATGGTTTGGCAGGCCATTCGTGAATGTGGGAAAATATCTCGTCCATTCATTACGAATGACACAATGAATGGTAAAATTTACGTAAAAGAGTGTTTGCAGAAAAGGTTGTTACCCATGGTAAGGCAGCATAACAATCCTCCAATCTTTTGACCCGATCTTGCTTCCTGCCATTACTCTAAGGATGCACTAGGGTGGTATAAAACAAATAACTTCACATGTGTCCCAAAGGAGATGAATCCTCCAAACTGCCCTGAAAATCGCCCTATTGAAACTTTTTGGGCTTTGACCAAGGCAAAGCTGAGGAAATATGTCAAACCAGCGGACAATGTTGAAAAATTTAAAAAAGATTGGCTTAAGGTGGTAAAAATGGTCAGAGAACCCATTGTGCAAAAGCTTATGAGTAGTGTTAAGAGAAAAGTTAGAGAACTCGCGTATCCTACGAAAAACAATCCCAACTTGAATTGAAACTGGAAAGAAAACACTTATTATCTATATATCAGAATAAAATGACCCGAAAAATCCTGTTTTATTCAAGAAAGAAGATGTATTTATAATTTACGGAACAGTCTATAGGACAGTGGACAATGACATCACTGTTCATGGTATCGCCAGGCAAGGCTGGGTTTATGTTTTAATCAACCTGAATCTCAACGTCTTCGGCGTCGAGACGATCGATCAACTCGGTCTCTGGTCGATTTCGTTCAACACACTGATCCAGCCCGTACAGTAGAAGTCAGAGCCCTTGGTAGAGAAGCTCCGTTTCAGATTTCTTGATGTTTTTGAAAGTTCCCTTGGTCATTGCACTAAAGCACCAGTGAAACTGTACCTCGAACCCAAGCCCTGTGTATTGTCCGTCCACACTCATCAAGCATTACTCCAGTTCCAGTACAACCGTTTGCCGCCTGGATTTCAATCCGCCCTTTGTACTTTCCACAGGACCATTGACAGCATCGTAGTCCTAATTCCAGGTATCAATTCGTATTTTGATCGTTGGAAAAACACAAGAGGAGCCCGCCGTCCTGGAACGAATTCAAGATTATGGATGTCATCAACACATTGAGAAGTGTCGTTTCTCTCACAGATTACATTTTTGGGTCACTCTGATTCTAAGGAAAAGTGCGCCATGGATGTCTCGCAATTACGATCTTATTTGGGAGCATCTAACTACTATGGAAAATTCGTTGGCCAGATGAAAGAACTTCGTGCACCACTGAATTGTCTTCTGCAAAAGGACTCCCGCTGTGATTGGACCCCCGAATGTCAGAAATCCTTCGAGTCCTCTCCGATTTGTTGCTGACTCACTACGATCCAGATAAGAAAATCATCGTTGCAGACGACGCTTTCAAGGTCAATCTGGGTACAGAAATTATGCATGGGTTCTCGAACGACGCAATAAAAGCCATCACATACGCTTCAAGGTCGATGACACCAGTTTATCAGAATTACGGACAAATCGAGGAGGAAGCTCTGGTGCTTATTTTCACTGTAACCAGTTTTCACAAAATGTTTTTCGGACGCAGATTCACTTTTCATACTAACCACAAGCCGTTGCTGGTAATATTGGAAAGCAACAAGGGCAGTGGTGGGCACCGCTAATCGAAAATTTAGCGACGCTAATCGCTAAGTCGCTAACCGGAAAATTTAGCTCGATAATCGCTAATCGTTAAACGCTAAACCCACATAAGCGGAACTTTCGCTAATCGCTAATCGCTAACTTTTTAATATGTAAATAGTCATATCGCTATATTTATTGCTCGTGTTTTGTAAGATTTGGACCACTTTGATCTTTTTTGGTTAAACAAACGAAAACAATTACTTTTTAAAGCTATTTACAGTAAGAGGTTGACGAAACAGTATTCATATTTGATTTTGTAAAAACAAGAATAACAAAAGTTACTTAGCTTGCATTGAAAATAGATACTCTTAGGAATGTTTTCATAAAAATTCAATTATTATCTGAATCGAAAAAGTAGAACCAAAGTTGTCATAATTTCAAGCGCATTGCAATTTATCAAAGTTCTTGTTGTGCCGAAAATTCAATTTAGACCTTGCAAGCATGGAAATTTTCACTCACTAGCAATATTTCATGCAAATGTGTTCTTTGATTCATCAGGTATCGTTCAATTGTTTCCACTCGCGTACAAGTTTTCCATAGAAACGCTGCTGAATGTTTTTCGCTTCTAAAAGTTCCGAATACAATAGAAGGAGACTTAATGGTTCAAACACGATAGTATTTATTGTATCCAAGTTCACTTGCATTCAACGGTATCGCGAGAAGCTTTGAGATATTATCGCCAGTGATACAAAATTATGAATCCGAATGAACGTTAGATTGCGTTCAACTGTTTGCTTACCGGAGCAACTAGGTATCATCAATGCTTACGGAAATGGTAGTATGGTGCATTAGCATGTGATTTTTGAAATCACTAAGAATCATCGCGGTGTATCACGGTGAAAGCACGATGTGGAGTAGCCGAATTACGCCTGAAAGCAACCAACATTTGAAAGAATCGCTGATCTACTAAAATCAAACAGTAGACCGAACGGAGACCACGTCATCGCTACTGTGCAAATCGAATCGGATGTGGAAGCGATCCTTGACGACTCCATCTTTGCTCTGCCTGTCACATTTAAAATGATAGTCAAGGAGACAAGCCATGGTCCTACAAGAGGTAATCCAGCACATAAACCAAGGTTGACCGCAAACTGCAACTCAACTACAGGATCCAGCCATTCGTCAGTTTTTTTGCCAGACGAGACAGCCTGCAAATCGTTCAAGATTGCGTAATGTTTGGTAACCGGGTCCTGCACATTTCCGAAAACGCATCATCTGGCAACTTATCCTGGGTTGAATCCCTTTTGGCTAGAAGCTTCGTTTACTGGCTAAACATTGACGACGACGTAGAAAGCTGGTTTTTCATTGCAGTTCTCATGCAGAAGCCGCCAAATCACCGAAAAAAAAAAAAACGATCTGGAGTTCTGGCCGATATCTCAAAGCCCTGGGAAAGCATTCATAGCGACTACGCTGGCCCCGTGGATGGTTATTCCTATCTGATCATTGTTGACGCTTACTTTAAATAGCACCAACGTTTTCTGCACACGCTGGATGGTTGGTTGACACACTAAATAGGGCACTCAAGAAGCTGTCAAGGGGGAAAACAAGGCCACATTCCGGCATCTCCAGATCCTGTTAACACAATACCGCTCAACCCCGAATCAAAACGTTCCTGAAGAACGCCTGCTGACCTGTTCCTGAAAATATATCGATCCGTACAACAGGATTCCAAGCCCAACTGAAGTAAATACGAAGCAAAACACACAGCTTAACAGACGTCACATCACAACACCATCAAAAGACAGTTCGAAGTAGATGATCTGATCAACGCAGAGGTTCACCGACGCAACGCAAACGAACTACAACTACAACGTTTGACTGCGATTTTTTCCCTGTTTTACCCAACCTGCCACAATTCATATAGCTGGATGAGTTCAATCTTCAACCGATGAGGCCCGCTGTTCCAGAGGTTCCACATGAAACAGCTGCCCCTGTAGTTGAAGAAGCTCTTCCAATCACACCTGAAAGTGAATCAGATGACGATTTGCAAAATGCCGAATTAGCCAGTAGTCGTTCCCAGTCTCCTGTCCAGTCCGGAATCGTAGTGAGCTTTGAACTGCTGTTAAGGCTAATAAATAACAGCTATGAAGAATCATCGTATTCGTTCATTGCACGAGCTCAAATTCAGGGTTTTTGGTGAAATTTGAAACCGAGTCTTTGTGGGATGGAACCAAACAATAATCGGCATCGTTTAAGATTTCCTAATTTTCCGGGATGCGTTTCTCTAGTTTCTTGAGCGTCCCAACCACCTAACACGTTGCGCGACTCTACTTCTAGTACCGGCCAGATTCGAGACGAACACAATTTTTACGAGTGCTCACTTCTCGAACATTGTTTCTGTATCATGCCTGTAGAGTACTACCAGTCTAACAAGCGCCTTGCGAAGGTAACCCGATTTATTTGATTATTTGATTGAAAAATTAAAATTATTTCTTATTCAAATCTAAAATCGGGTTGACTCGTGCTGTTTTCTTTATTTATTCGCCACAAATTTCACAGTCAACCGTTTTAGTGTACAGGACAGTTGCGGGGCTACGATGACTGACTTGTATGACCACCGTCGTACTTCGAGATTAGCTGGGAGGGTGTAGTAGTTGTTCTATTGAAGAAAGGATGTTCCCTGACTCCAGAATAAATAGTAAGCAGTTGGTTTCTTTATTTGGCGTATTCGACTTTGCCAGTTTTTATCGATTTAATTCCTATCAAGATGGCTTGGTAATAAAATAATACAAATACTACTTTGCTACCATTACTGCTACAATGATTGCATTGACAAGGGGATTGACGAATAAAATAATCAAAACATACCTTAAGAGTGGTGTTGGAGATAATTCTATGATCTTTCCTCGCTCCAGGGAACGCCACCAGTTCTTCATTGTATAAGGCTGCGGTGTGGCAGGCAGCTCGTTTATCCATATGACTTTTTTTAATCTCGATATTCGTGGAGATTTTCCGCATAACGCGAATGTGTTATGCTAAATCGTTTTCCAAATTTCCTAGGCATTTTTGATCCAGGACAGAGAGAAATTTTAACAAATGCTTCAATACGCAAAATTCATTTTTTCACAAAATTGATTGTACGTCACTATCCTCTGGGCACTATTGTATAGTTTAACTTCTTCAACAGAAAAGTGGAAATTGCGGTAACTTGGTGGAGTTGTGATCATCACTACACCACATTATATGCTTCTTTGAATAGAAAAACTATTTTGGTTTAAACATTCATACTTCCTAGAATTATGAACTGTTTTTTTGTTCTCTACATCAAGTAATTCCGTCAGAAAATGTTACGTTGCAGCATGATTAGTGTTAATTCGGTGCATTGCTTAGTGCCTAAGGTGCATTCGGCTTAATGTTATGTAGTTTGTGTATAGAGCAGAAGATAAAAGTGTGTACTAATACTAGCAGGACCTCGCGCCAGTAGGATGCCATTTGCGGTGTTCACGGTCGATGGTCACCCAACTGCCTGCGGGCCCAATTTTATGTGTCACTTTTCCACAGCTTTATCGTCTTGTCGTTCTCGAGGGCCGCCGAAGCGATAATATTCTCAGTGGGGTGGCACGCCGTGCACAGCACCGTGTCTGTGTGTCCTTGTAAACATTGGACAATTTCCTTGCTCTGGAGGTTCCAGATGTAGACCATATTGTCCTCACTGCCGGACACAATCCACTATCGTACCACAAAAAGAACATTTAGAAACAAGTGTGCATGCGTAAGTACAATAAGAAACTTACCTTTCCACCTGTCACGGAAAAGTTGGCAAAAATACAATATTTCTCGTTTTTGTGACCGGTGTAGGTTTTCAGACATTTGCCCTTTGAATAATCCCACAATTTCAACGTGTTGTCTAGTGTGGCAGCCAAAATGTACTTCCCGTTAGGAGAAAACTTGACAAACGAAACCGGCGGATTATCGTCATCGATGAGCGTCTTAAGACATTGACCGCTAGCAGTGTCCCAGATGCGGCAAAGGCCGTCGTAGCTGGACGACACAATCAATGAACCGTCCCGGTTGAAGTGAACCGCCGAAACAGGATCCGAGTGCGCCGGTAGTGTCTTCAAACATTTCCCAGTGCGGACATCCCAAATCCGCACTGATTCGTCGAATGAACCGGACACAATGAGGTTGCTCTGCGGATTGAAGTTACAGCAGAATACGTAATTGGTGTGGCCTTTGAGCGTCTTCAAACACTTCCCGGAGCTGAGTTCCCAGATTTTGAGAGTCTTATCGTCGCTGGCCGTAACCAGCAACCGACTATCACTCGACCAGGCCACGTCGCTGATTCCAAGTTTGTGTCCGGAGATGGTTTTCTCGAATTTACCGTCGTAGGCGCCCCAAATTTTTATTAGTTTATCAGCCGCTAAAATGTACCAATGAATACCCAAAAACAAGAGGGGAAACAATTTACTTACAGGAACTGGCAAGCCACTCGCCGTTGGGACTGAATTTAACCGCCGACACTGCTTTGGTGTGTCCCGCCAAGGTAAACTTAAGAGTGTAGTTAGGTTTCTGAAACGAAGAAAAAAGTAAAAAAATAAATTTGTTTACTTCTCCGGTCTTGCGACTCGAAAACTCACCACTGAGAGTGACTGTCTATTCTGGCTAGACGGTGCATGTTGACTTTGTGAGGGCGGGGGCGCATTTTGAATGGGAGTTGGTATGTGAATCGGATGGCCACCGTGACTGACCGGGCCTCCAATTGGGACCATCATCTGGATCGGCTAGAAGATTCAACTACAACTTCTTTTCCACAATTCTTTTTGTTGATCTGTTGCCTCTTCTTTTTCTTCTCTCCTAGTGGCGATTGAAGAAATTGTTCACTATCGAAGATTTATTATGCAGCTAACAAAGTTGACATCCGGAGTATATGATCTAGATGCACTTATTTTAATTCTCACAACTATTTTCCACAAACGGTACCGATTTTACTTATAAATTCACATAAGAAGCAGAATGCTTCAAAATCAAGCGCTGATTTTGCTACAACAAAAATCGCGTTTTTCACCAACACCAAGCGAATACAGCCGAAAACAAAATGTCAAAGCTTCGCCCTTATCACCGCTTCCGATTTTACCACATGGGTTTTACGACCGTACACGGTTATGCTGAACTATGTTAAAACAAAAAAAAACCGTCCATCTAAGCACTGAAAAAGGCGCTATGTCAGCGTTGAAATTGTAGAGCAACATGTCAAAAGGATCTATCTGCTTTGATCGATTTTTTGATCGATCGGTTTCTTTCAACCGCCACGGCTTATTAAACACGTTCCATGATATCCTTTACACCATTTGATAGCGGAGAATCTAATCTAGCCTTTTAAATAAAAACCACGTTGGGAATAGTTACTTTAGCTGAACTATCAAACAAATGAAAAGTCAATCAAGAAAATCTATGAAAGTAGATAGACCCTTTTGACATGTTGCTCTACAAATGCATTTGCAAGTGATAAGATTCTATCACTTAGTGAAAAGTGATAGAACTGGGTCCTAAAGCTATACCGGTTTTTATATACCATTTGAAAAACCCGCGTTTTCTGAGAAAAACGTGATTTTCAAAATATATTTATCGTTTCCTTCGATTTTTAAATGAAGAATAAAAATTCGAATTTTCAAAAAAAAAGCACCTTAATAATTTCTGGTACATTGATTTTTCTCTTAAAATAACAAATTGTTGGTTTGACTAACTATACCGAACATTTTAAACAGCATTCACACACATATGAACATACAAATTACATGAAATAGACATGTTTCGTATAAAATGAAGCTAATTTTTTTCCGATCATGGTATAGACGAAACGTCACTGGACTCATTTATAGGTCGATTATATATAGACTCGATTATCCAGCTTTTTACGAGCCATAATGGCGGACGCTATGATGCAAAGTTCGTATTAAATTACTCACCCTTTTGACAACTCTGCTTACGTCAGTTTGAAGTCTTCATACGATTTATCAGAAAAAAAAATATATCTGGCAACATTTGTGTTGCCAATTTTTCAGAAATCGTAAATCTGACGTAAGCAGAGAGGTTCGCATATTACGAACTCGCATTAAAGCGACCGCCATTATGGTGCGTAAAAAGCTGAATATATTATTTTAGGTTCGATTATTTATAGCCGGAATTTTTCTTCTCCATTTTAAATGTGACTTATATTAAGGAGAAATGTGTTAAGGAAACGTCCATAAAATACGTAATGCTTACGAAAAATTTTGAGGATCTATACAAAAGAGTTTCGAAAATATTTATATTTGTTCTGCGTAATTAATGGACGTTCATTCCGATTCATAGAATAAAAAAAAAAATAAAAAAGAATGGAATTAAAACAAATTAACAAAAGAATTGCAACACACTCATGGCCTTCAACCATCTCGATTGTCCGGGACGCATGCTGTTCTTACTCGCTACCGCTCGTTTGGACGTAAACTAGGGGAATGCTTCTATGCTTCATTAATCCGGGAAACCAAGCGAATCAGTTGTTTGCATGCGAGAGGCCTCCGCTTCCGACGGTCGGTCGGCGGCCGATTCGGCCATCGGACACCGTGGCGGCTTAGGGCCGCCTTGGTTCCTTGCCCTCGATTATGCGGCAGAGCCGCATTGATATAATTTGCAATCAGAATGTTCAATAAAAAAAACTAGTGATTTTACACGTTTACGGCAAGTTTTTATTTTTTTAATTTATTTTTTGATGTTGCTTAAAAAGTACGCAATATAAGATAGCTGTGACAAAAAAATTGTCACTTAAAAAAAAATTCCGTCTTTCGTGATTCGCCCGATTGAAGATACGGTCTTTCGTTAGTATTGATATAATTCGGCCGTTCAAGATTCGGCCGTTTGTGTTTCGGTCGTTTGGAGCTATCCCCTGTGCAAATAGCTGAAACATTTTATATCTACTTGGAATACATTTGCGTTTCAGTTTGCAGAAAAAAATCAAGTGTCTTACACTTTGGTTTACCATGTCATGCATATCAGTCTTCTTACTTACACTCAGATTTCGGGTTAGTAACGAAAGGCTGAAACTTAAAAGGTTGAAACCCGAAGGCTGAAACAAGAAACACTGAAAGTTTTGTAACTTAAATTAGAACTGGGTTGTTTAGCTACTCACGGATTTCTGATTTTTATATATCAGGTAAAAGAGTTTAATTTTCTGAGCAAAACGTGATTTTTTAAAATAGTATATCATTGTCCTTCGATTTGTAAATGAAAAATAAAAAATCGCTCCAAATCGCTACAATGACAGTTGTGTAAATGGGCGAACATTGTAGCGATATCGAACAGATTTAATTCGTGATTTAAAAATTAAACGACTACGATATAAAATTTTCAAAAATCACATTTTGATTAGAGAATGCAGCTCTTCAGGTGACATAAAAAACTGATATAGCTAAAGAACCCAATTGAAAATTTCGGACTCTGTTGAATTAAAAATCCTCATAGGAAGACAAAATATATTTTTTGGTTTACCGAGATGCGAAAAGTAATATATCTAATTGAATACGTTTGACTCGAATGTTGACACTCGCCACAAATGTGTCACACAATTAGTTGATGTTGATATATGACGAAACATTTTAGTTGAATACCACCACATACATAAGACATACGTAACACTGGCGTTTTTTTGGTACACGTTGCCCCATAGCACTCCGTACCCCGTCCTGCCCAACTTCTCGACAAATAATGAACAAAATGATTATTTTTTCTCGGCCTTATCGAGCCCTGAAGAAAATCCCATAGGGAACTGTCAAAAAGTTCTTTATAAAATCAATGCATCAATTTTCAAGTAGGAACGAGACAAATACAGGGCTGCCTTCAAAAACTACTCAAACAGTGATTTCATTTTGTTTTTAGTTCATTTTGTACCAACGTTTTTGTAAGATTTCTTCCTGAGTGTTACGTATGTCTTATGTATGTGATGACACTGTATTGAGCTATAGTTCAGACGAAAATCGCTGAATAACTTAATGCGCTGTAACTCGGTTGTGTAACGTTTCCCTGAAGCCCACTTTCCCGAATGAATTACCCCCGAGTGTATCATTTCCGATTATAACATTAACCCGAAAATTGTTATTCCGAATGTGATTTCTTTTCGAGGTTCAGCCTTTTTAGTTCCAGACTTTATTTTCTGTGGAGACTCATCACTGCGACCAGAGACATTAGAATTATTGTGATAGTGCCCAGGTGTTTTCTGAACTTCGCACTTCATACTATTGGCAGTATCACCACATACATAGGACATACGCAACACTGGCATTTTTTCTGGTACACTGGAGTCGCTTTTTACGCGGTTGGTTGTACCGCATTTAAAAGATTAGATTAGATATACTTATACTAAACTTATTTGATTCCGCGTACAAACAATATTCGGAAACTAGTAAAAATAATCCGCGTTATTGTAAAAATATCTCGTTTAGAAAAACGCACAAAAACAACCCGCGTAAAAAGCGACCCCAGTGTACACGTGGCCCCATAGTACCTCGTACCTCGTCCTGTTCAACTGTTCGACTTTTTTTCGAGCCCCAAAGAAAATCCCATAAGGAACTGTCAAAAAGTTATTTACAAAATCAATGCATCATTTTTCGAGTAGGAACGAAACAAATGCAGGGCTGCTCAGGTACACTGCCTTAAAAAACAACTCAAACAGTCATGGCCGGATTTAGGGGCCCGGGGCAAATTTTGTTTGTGAGGCCCTAACGTAACGTTCAGGAAGGTGACGAGCAAAAAAAAGGTCGCCCAAGACTAGGGGGCCCGTTGAATCGGGAGGCCCAGGGCATTTGCCCCCTTTGCCACCCCTCAAATCCGGGCCTGCAAACAGTGATTTTATTCAGAGTGTGGTACCACATACATAAGACATACGTAACACTGGCATTTTTTTCTGGTACACGTTGCCCCATAGTACTCCGTACCTCGTTCTGTTCAACTGCTCGACAAATAAAGAACATAATGAATTTTCTTTTTCGCGGCTTTATCGAACCTTAAAGAAAATTCCATAAGTAACAGTCAAAAAGTTCTTCACAAAATCAATGCAGCATTTTTCGAGTGGGAAGAAGACAAATGCAGGGCTGCGTGGGTACACTGCCTTCATAAACTACGAAAACAGGGATTTTATTCAGAGGGTGGTACCATGCGAGTAATTCATTTTGTACCAACTTTTTTGGAAGATTTCTTCCTGAGTGTTACGTATGTTATATCCAGCTTTTTACGCGCCATAATGGCGGTCGCTATAATGAAAAATTCGTAATATGTTACCTACCCTTTTGACAACCCTGCTTACGTCAGTTTGACTCTTTATGTATATCGCACGGAAAACAATAAATCTGGCAACATTAATGTTGCCCAAACTGCAGAAATCACAAATCTGACGTTAGCAGAGAGGTTCACAAATTACGAACGCGCATTATAGCACCCGCCATTATGGTGCGTAAAAAGCTGGATGTATCACTATTAAAATATCACTATTATCACTATGAAAATAAGTAAGCGTATCACTTCATATCATTAACATCCATGCTTGTGTGTAAGTTTTACCTTTCCGTTTCAAGCTTACTACCCTACTATACCGAGCCTCTATCCCAGTGGTTCTCAACATTTTTTTGTCCGCCTACCCCATGGCGATATTTTCCAAACCAATTGTACCCCCTGGCTTGGAATGTACTCGCAGAGTGGGAGAGAGTAGTGGCAGATCATTGTGTGGTAGTCTAGTTTAAGTTTTAAAACGAACTATAGTTTGTTTGATTGGTACAGTCATGTTTTAAGAGCAGGTTTGAACAACAAATGAAGTATTATGAAGAAAAATTGCTTTATCCGCCATTACTGGTTTTTCTTTCGCGTACCCTCTGGAGGCTTTCGCGTACCCCAGGTTGAGAACCGCTGCTCTATCCTAAAAATATCGCCTAGTTACAATTCCCTGGAGAGAACTTTCATACGCTATTCAGACCAGTTTTATTATAATAGGGACTTATTTTTGCTAGAAGGAGATTCAACAGACGTACTGCAGAATTTAGATTGAAGGAAGGGAATGTGGTGTTAAAGTCCTTTGACAACCAAATGGCCTTATTATACTAGGATTCGAATTCACGACCATCCGCATATCAAAGTAAACTCTGCAACCTTGCGGCAACCGAGCTCCCCTAGTTTCAATGCCCAAGCATAATTGATACTTTGCGGCTGCGTTTGCGGCAATTTGGCAGTTATCCCATACATTTTCTGTCAAACTAACGTGAACGCTACTTAAGCCTGTAGTACACTCTTTGTCTAATGGTCAAATATTTGACCTTCTGACATAATGGTCAAATTTATTTGACATCATGATTGTTCTTTGCCCCATGTTAAAATTGGAGAGTGACAAACAATAGGGTGTTTTAGGGGTATGTATATTATTTTTTCTTTTGATAAAAAATTTCAAAAGAAATACATAATCTTCTGACTTTTCTAAATTTAAACAACAAAACTATTGAAAAAATCGATTTCGAATTTTAACAACTGTAAGTGGTTTTAAGACATACCCTACCGTCGAGAAATCATGACACAGGGAGGCCTGGTCATTTTTCAAATATCTTCACACTCCACAAAACAATGTCTTTATACATAGGAAATCTGTAAACACGGTCCCCGTTGAAAGTTTAAAAAACTTCCAGTGACACATTAAATCGAGTGCGGTTAATCAACCGACTATTAGGCTTCCATTTATTCACACGCGCTCAAATGTTCTCATTATTGAGACATGTCTTCACTTCTGGCATCCCTGTCATGACACGTAAACCAGGGTTTTATTCTCCACAAGCCAGCAGCGGAAATGTCACTTTGCTTACTATCAGGGTTATATTCCCCGAAAGCCAGCAACAGCAATGTCACTCTGTGCATTACTTGCCAGTTAGTGAAAAAATAAAACAAATATAATTTTTAAAATTTAAAATCAAAGTAAACTCGCAGAGATCTTGGACAAATTACGTAATGCCTACTGAAAGGTCGTTTATCGATTAGTATAAGAAAAAGCAGATATTTTTTCAAATTAAAACCCCCTATTATCTTTGACCAAATTTTTATCTGTCAAAAAGTGCCAAAGAGTGTAATACAGGCTTTAAACGTATCCATTGTGCTAGGCCTTCCGCCTTTCAAACCCGATTTTTAATTATCGGTGTAGATGCTAATTTCTACCTACCTAGGATCATATTCGTAGTGTGTAAATTTTGGGCGAAATGCGAGTGCGGCGAGTCGAGAGTCGAGACTCGAGGTCGAGCCGAGCAGGGATACCAGATGTGCAGATTTTTAGAGTCCGTGTGCAGATTTCCATTGATTTGCAGATATTCACAGATTTTCCATAGTTTCTGCAAATTTTTGTCAGAGTCTCCTTATATTGGCGCAGTTTTTCTCAAAATGTGTGCAGATTTTTACAGACTTTTACCAGCGCGAGCGAAATTTTTTCGAATCACGAATAGATTTATGTCAGATTTCAAGAAGATTTTTCCGGTTTTTCGAGCAGTTGCAGACATTTTCCAAAAACATCTGGCATCTCTGGAGCCGAGCGAGAGACGAGAGCAGGGATACCAAATGTGCAGATTTGTCTGCAATACGCAGATTTTTGGAGTCCGTGTGCAGATTTTTATTGATTTGCAGATATTTGCAGTTTTTCCACGGTTTCTGCAGATTTTTGTCAGAGTCTCCTTATATTTGCGCAGATTTTCTTAAAATTTGTGCAGATTTTTACAGACATTTGCCTGCGCAAGCGAATTTTTTTCGAGATATTTTTCAGATTTCGAGCACATTTTTCCGGTTCTTCGAGCAGTTGCAGACATTTTTCAAAAACATCTGGCATCTCTGGACGAGAGCATATAAAGTAACCGGACGGCAGCAGGCATAGGTGTAATGTGCATCTGTCGATCATTGACTTGATTTTAGTTTTCTTTTCAAAACCTAAAAATTCATCTTCAGTGGAAATAAAAAAGAAGTTTCAAGGAAAGAACGCAATAGAAGTGGTGAAAGTTTTTCAAGAAGTATAAGTGCAACGTTCTGCGTGGTCGAGGCAAGAATTGTTTGCTAAGCCTCCTGTTTGCACAGGAAAAACGTGAGTAATGAAACATTTCACAATATACCTGAAGTGCTCTTACATTTCCATAAATAGAAATACAGCGCAGTTGTCCGAAAATGTGTGTTCGGTTTTGCTTTGCCATGTATTTCATCCGTATTTTGCGTGTTCTTGCTTTCAGACACCGCCATCTTTGATTAAATACAAATACGGGAGCGGTGGCTCTCTAACGGGATAGGAAGAAAAGGAACAAGTAAAACAAACGCTCAGCCATGAATTCGATCAGCAAAATTCATTTCAACAGTTCGACCGGCGTTTCACTAAACGACCGCTTCACCATAATGTCTAAAGTGAGTCCATCCGATAACGTCAAATTAACCAGTAACCTGAACGGTGGGCTTCGCCTGAAGCGGTCAAATTCCGTGGACTCACTCCCACGTCGAGGCTCGCTAGTAAACAAGCAGCTACTGCATCAACTAGACCGACGTCATCTCGGGCAGAATACGCCGTTTCGCGTGCGAAATGTAAGTTGTAGCGTCGTTGGACTTGGCGCGCTTCATGTGAATTTAATTTTGCTTCCTCTTCTGTCCCCTCTATCCGACTAGCAGCGAAACATTCGTTCTGGTCGACAACGGTTAAACCGGACCAGTTTTTCGTCGCGCACCAATCTGCGACGCATAGCCGGAAATACACTCTCGCTGGTAGGCGGATCACGACGGTTGCAGCGTTCCAACAGCTTGACGGATGTTGCCACGTAAGTTTCAAAGCTGTTATTTTTTGTGATATACACTAAAGTCGCTTTTTACGCGGGGGATACGTGCCGCGTAAAAAAACGCGAGAGTTCTGGAATCCGCGTAAAAAACGCGTGAATTCCGGAATCCGCGTAAAAAAACCGCGTAAATTCCAGAATCCGCGTAAAAAAACTGCGTAAATTCCGGAATCTGCGTAAAAAACGGCGTTAAAAGCGACCTTAGTGTAGTTTTATTTAGTTCGTTGCCATGTTATACGTTGCCATGTTGAGCATGTTATACAGTAGAATGTATGAAACTAAGGGTTGAATGTGATAAAGGATTTGATTTCACGTGTTGCTCCAATTTGGTTTATTGATTTGTTAGCTCGATATTGCATATCAACTACAGAACTTACTTTTCAACATGTGACCCTGATTCATACGGTTATGAATTCGAACTGGCATATAATCGATGCGATAAAAACCTATCGTTATTTATCCCCGAGATTGGAAACTATACAATATGCGTTTGAAACTCAGTCTACTACTGAAATGTATTCTGTCTCGAATCTTTTGATGGAAATATAAAAAGGCAACGCGCTTCGAAAACAATAATTACCTCAGACACATACCTAGAACTTATAAGTATCAAGTGAACATAAATTAAAACCATCTTCCACTCTTTTTTCCTACTCCAGAATGAACGCCGACTATTTCGAACGCCTGTCGCTGAACCGTTCGAGTTCGCAACAGAACATCTCGTCTCGACTTGGCGGCAGTTCGAGAACTCCGCGAAGCCGTTCTCGTGGCTCACGCAGCCGCCCGCCGCAGCGTACGAGCTCATCCAGCAATTTGGGCGGCCGTTCCAGATCTCGCGGCGGACCACGGGATGGTTCCAATCATCGGTCACGTTCGCGTCCCCGAATGTCACGCTCGCGGTCCCGCCTGCCGCCAGCGTCACGAAATAGATCTCGCAGCAACGGCATGAACGGCGGAGGCAACTTTGACCATCGTCTAGGCCGTGGTCGGCCGCGTGGTCGTTCTAGTGTCCGCCGTGGCCGTGGAAATGGCAACTATTCTAGAGCCAACTCCCGATCTACCGGTCGCACAGGAAGTGTAAATGGTCGACTTGGCTCGAATCGTACCAGCTGGCCGATATCGAACGGTTACCGCGGTGGACGCGGATGGATTGGTAAACGCGGGATGCGTCGCGGAGGAGGTACATTCGGCCAAAACGGATGGACCGGAGGAATGCCCGGACGAATGCCTGGACGAAACCCACAGAGGTAATAATCGGCTGGTATTGCTTGAAGCAAAGAATTGCACTGAAATTATTAGTGTTCAAACCCTCCTGGAGATGGGTAGCGAAAATGAATCATTTGGTTGAAAACCATTCCGGAAAGCCGTCCTATTGCGTGATGCGAGGCAGCATTTCTGCTCAAATCTAATTTTTTACTATCAAATTCTCAGAGGATCTAATGAAAAAGGGAAATGCAATGCAAGAGATGCAAAAATCGTTCAGTAACCAACAAAGCACGAGAAAGCATTTGGATTAGGTTTATCTAAACGAAAACGTCGCTTGGACTGACAGACGAATAATATTTGCCAACTGAAACATTTAAATGGGATGAGTTGTACCGATTGACAGCTCTGGATTGACATCTTGAAGACGTGCAATAAGTTTAAATCATCAGTGAAATCAGTTGGCCTTTGAAAAGTGCCTAGTGAACATTAGATTTACCATTCAAACTCCCTACATTAGCGAGCAAGCGGCAAATTATGTGCAACTAAAAGTTCCAATTTGCTCTCCCGGTCACCCGTGTTTCTTCACATCCTGTGTTACTGATGGTTAGAAATTTGCATACGCTTCCCATTACAATTATTGCCCTTCATCGGAGTGAAAATCCCAACCAAAGAACGCTCGATCGAGCACTTTTCTTATAGTTGTTGCAGTACTAAAAAGCAGACGCTCTCCGAGCGTACACAACAAGAGGTGCAGTTTCAGTGAGCGGTGATGAAAACAACAGAGTCCTCATCCTAACTACAGCTTCAGAGCGTGCCACTTGGAACATGTCACCCTTGGGTTCTCCCCTTTTAGAGCTTGGAAGAGGTCGGTCTGAGGCGTCTGTGCTAGAGAGCAACAGTTTGGTAACAAAACGCTATCATTTTCTTTGGGTATCATTGTACATCCATCGTGGACAGTGCGTTTAATGATTCTCTTCTTGTAGCTAGTGTGGATCACCAGGAGGAGGAATGCTGGGGAATTGGCCCGGTGGCGTGGATGTTTGTTCGTAATGATCAACAACCTTGAAAAGGTTGAAGGCTTGTATTGTTCTGTGGGGGGTCAAGAATTTTTCACTTTGCCGGTATCAAACTTCATACTAATGATGTTTCAACGCCGGATCAAAATATTGGACTGTTCAAATAATAACATATAAACTACTTAAAGCGATTTATAATGCTAAATTTGCAATCCTTCTTCAAGAGCATTTCTTCGACCACACACTCGCACACACATCAAGAAAAAATGCAAAATGTAAATTTGATTTGATGTGTTGTTTCTTTCAATTTAATGTTACGCCTCATTGACCGATTTAGTGTTTTCAGCTTTACGTATAAAATCGTTCAACAGCTATTCAAAGAACTTTTTGAAACCGAATGATTCGTTGGTGTAGCGATGTGATGATGTCTTATACGATGTGATTGTTTGGAAGTATTTTCCCCCTTCTCAAATTCAACAGCGTTAGCGCTTCTTCGCTTTGATGGCACTATATAAATTATTCAATAAAAAAATTACAAGTTGAACTTCAATTAACTGCTATCAATAAACAACTTCAATATTTCCAACATTTTCGACAAACGTAGTACGTGATGTCTAAGCCATATTGAACATTACATTGAATAAAATTATACGATTGAGAATTATTGAAACTGAATTAATGTGTACCTGACATTTACGTAACTATTTTCGTATACGAGTACAAGTGTATTTTAAAGAAAAGAAATATGACACTCGATATTTCATTCTGAATTTTCTGAAATAATATTTTTGGATGCTCGCAACGACTGCATTACGAATGCATATCAAAAGGTTTTTTTTAAAGGTATTGCCTTTCCTGCTGAAATTTTAACTTTCAACTGAGATCTTTCTATCACATCTTTTGTTTTACGCTGTCTTTCAAACGAATCCAAGTTTGACTGGAAACTACGTTCCAAATTTTAAAACAAAATAACATTCATCAGCCAATGCATCATTTCGTCGACCCAACAACAAGCGCATCTCCAGCGCGTACATCCCTAGAAAGCTCACCCGCCGGGCCCAGACCTAAGCCGTTCTTCGTCTTCGTTTCTAATTGCAGAGGAGGAAGAGGAGGAGCCAATGGAGCGCCACCGTATCGTGGCCGTTCCCGCTCAAGGGGACGAGCAGCATCTCAGAACCGCGCCCGTAGCGGACAGCGCGGTCGCAACGGTAAGTTGACTGTTTCGATTCTCTAGCCATCCATGCTAGTGTGCTAAGTAGTGTACTAACTTGCGTTTTTGCTGTTTATTTTTAGCTTCCCAAGGAAGGCGCGCATCGGCACCAACTAAGAGCAAGGAAGATCTGGACAAGGAACTGGACCAGTACATGGCTAACACGAAGTCTTCGCTGGACAAAGAAATGGACGAATACATGAACGGCATTCACAGCAACATTCTGTAGAGGACAGGCTTGTTGCCAGCCGATAACGATTCCTGTTAAATCTGATTAAAGAATAAGAATGCGGAAAACTCATGTATATCCTTATCCATAAAGTAAACTACTAATGCTAGTTGATAAGAAGTATTTTTTTCTATTCGGAAGAAAAAATAGACTTGATAACTGAGTTTTAGAAAATTCTAACCATTCATCGGTAAAACCAGTAAAAGTCGTAAATTTCTAATGTATATAGTATATACAACAACCTACAAAACGAGAAATAAATTGTTTTTAGAACCTCAATTGTTTTAGTCATATCCGATTGAATGATGACTGAGTGGCCATTAGGGTGGGTCGATTTAAAAATCGCTTAGGCACATATGATTTTTGGATTTTAGGGATCAAAATAAGATACTTTTCTCAAGAAACCATACCTCTAAAATGAATTCTGATGTCCCTTGTACTAACGTGTAGGTACCCAAAAGGTCAAATTTCAAAAAATCCTGTTTTGACCCATTTAGAGTGACCCAATCGAGTCCAAATGTATGACCGACCCCCACTAACTTTGGAGGGCCGACCCACCCATCCTAGTGTTACCCATTTGGGACCCCCCTAGGGGGTCTCCCATACAAAAATATAAAAAAATATCAAAAAATCACCATTTTTGGCACTTTATATGACAAAAATCAGTGAAATGGCTATTATTTATCCGCACAAATGAAGTTTCTAGGAAAAAAAATGTTTTTTTTTTGTTTTTTGGATTTTTGTTTTCTCTTAAGAAAATTTATTCGATCAGAACATAGGAAACTAAAAAAATTATTGTTTGAAGTCTTTTTTGGTTTCAACACTGGGCAATTTCGCACGGCTCTCTAATGTCGCCTCCATAACAGCCTCTACATTTTCCTATATTACTCGTTTGGAAACGCTAGCTAGCAGTTGAACGTGTTGTTCCGTTCCTTGTATATGTAATGGAATATGCGGATCAGTAAATGGTGAATCATCTTCATTTAAATATGCTATCAATGTTTCATACGGAATGATTCGCGTGAATGGTGGTTCAAATACGTTATTTTTATCAGTCAAATCGATCATTTTCGTGTAATCGAAGCAATGGAAGTTTATATCTGGTTTTTTATATTCTCTAA
Source organism: Wyeomyia smithii (assembly GCF_029784165.1). Classification (NCBI taxonomy): domain Eukaryota; kingdom Metazoa; phylum Arthropoda; class Insecta; order Diptera; family Culicidae; genus Wyeomyia; species Wyeomyia smithii. Next base: position 240,918,252 of record NC_073696.1, read on the forward strand.
GTTCCGATGGGTCTTCAACATTGTCTCGATATCGTAAAATTTTCTTGATAGCAGAGTCGCGCACCTCTTTCCTATCATCAAACAACATTGATAGCAAGATATTTTCCGAATGTGCAAAATATGGATTATTTTTAATTACATGATTGACAACAGTGCGTAAATTTTGCTCCAGAAATTGTGCCCAAGTAATGTACTTGAAAAATAATACACTACCGTACACGACAGAGCTGTAATACTTGATATTAAAATACATTGGCACATAAACCTTAATTATAAATTCAACCAGAATTCTTAAATTTTTAGGTGGTTTTTTCATTGTCACATATAATCGTAATAATCTAGCGGCCTTGGTGAGCCAGCGAGAATGTACAATTTTCCCTGGTTTTATGTTAGCCAGATCCACAGAAACCACGCCATTAGAAATTGCATGTGCCATGTCGTATAAGTACTGCGAATCGGTGGAATATTCGTGCTGCTCTGCAACAGGAGGCATATTTTCCAACGCAATTCTCTGAAAGTCGCTCACCACCTAAAAATATATAATAATTAAATAAATTTATTATGGTTTCACCATTCAAAATGTTAGAAAATTATAATAAATGAGTGATAGCAATGACTTACCGGAAGAGCTTCAGAATTTTCAATTTGCTTGCTCAGTTTCCCGGTTGTTGATGTTGGTCCAGTGGTGGATGATTTATCCAAAACCCCAAACAAATGTCGAAACGGAAGTTCGTTGAAGTGTAGAAGGCAAACAAACCAATGCAATGGTCTTTTTAGCAGCAATTCGAATCTTCGTATAATTCCACCGTGTGTGCCAGTGTTTGTTGGCTCACCGTCAGTGCATATGCCAATCAATGCATCCAGAGATATGTTTTTATCGTTGAAAAATTCATTCAATTTTGTTGTTTTGTATTCAGCACTTTCCTCTACCAGTCTTGCGTAACCAATCAATCGAGAATTCGGTTCTCTCAAAATAACAAGGTGAGGTTCTTTTACCATCCTACTATGATACTTACCATCAATTTTTTCTCTCGTATAAGTATCATCTTTTCTGCCGTCGAATGAAAACGCTATTAAACTGGAATCATCAAACCTTTTGCGGAGCACTATTCGTCTGCATTTCTCTCTTTCACTACGAACTTTCGATCTATCCATGATGAGAGGTTCGCCATGCTGATCTTTCATTTCAAAATCTTTGAAAAGACTGGTTGCCAATGCTGACGCTACTCTATCAGACACACCAAATCTGTCACACATCAAGGCAAAGTTAAAACAATCGTATCTTTCTGTGTATTGTGAACTTGTGCTTCTATTCATAACATCTTCATCAACCGTCATCGGTACGTCTATGTATGTTGTATCATCGGGATCTTCGTATGTTGGCATTGTTGGCATTGATGACGATGTCCCTTGCTCTTCAATTTCCATCAGAAATGCATCAATTGTTAGTCTTCTCTGTTTATGTTGATCGTGCATAAACTCTTTGAGGCGTTCTGGAACCAAACCGCAGTTACATTGAGCTGCCGTCAAATCGCATTTACATGCTCCAATATAAAAAATTTCGTTCAGAGTACCGGTAAACACTAAAAGGTCTCTATTCGTCTTCTTAATTTCGGATTGGTATTTGTCAACCAATCTATTCAATTTAACAGCAACATATTTTTTTGAAATTATTTCCATAACAAGTTTTTCCCAAATTCCAACCAACCTATCTGTTACGTGATTAGAGAATTGTTTATAAGAAAACTTTTTTTGTTCTGTTTTTGCACGTTCGCTTAAGTAAAATTAATATCTCAAGATATCCAGATCGGTTGGTAAATTATTATCATTCAAATCAGAAGACACACCAAAAACAGCAACATTATGCTTGGGTATATGACTCATTGAGTTTTCGATAGCTGATGATGTTGTTGCTATTTCATCTTGCGGGTTCATTGTAAACTAAAAAAAATATATTTTGACTTTAACAATTTTCACTTTCACTTTCAGGTTTTAATTTTAGATGTTGACTCTTTGGCGGACGATGTAGAATGATTTATGTTGACGTTTCTATCCTATACGAAACCTACACTAGTTCTACACAGAGTGAATAGATAGAGTGACGCAGAGAGAAATTCAGTCAAAACAGCAACACGGTTTTGAAGTAGAATACTTCTCTCAGGAAGTTCGGCTACATAGGGATGTGAAATGAAAATCTAAAACCGAAAAAAGTGAAAAATATGTCCAATTTCAAATGCCAATGAATCGGTTAGTATTCGATGGATTTCCTTCGTTCTTGCAGCAATAGATTGGAAAATCTTCTAAGATTCTTCCCAAAAGAAGATAATTGTAATTTTGTTATTCACACTATTGTACTATTGAAATTAGTCAAGCCTTGTCAAAACGAAAAATTCAACCTCTGATTGGTCGTTATAGGATTGCTTCCCAAGCACGGTCGACATAATCATATACCTTGCAATTTTAAACTTGCTATTTGGCCTATAAAAGAACCTGTTTCGCTCATAACGGCCACAACTGTGGCATGGCTATGAATAGCGCACTAGTTGCAGCGGATCTCAGCATCGATAGCGGCTGATGCAGTGAGACACTTTAGTGAAATGCGGTCTCTGTGCGATAGTGGACACTAGTAAATGCATTCAATGAAAAGTTGACTCATTTTGACAACATGTGAGCCGTCTAGCTTTGAGTGTTATATCAGCATTTCACTGTTTACCTTATCACAATGAATACTTTGTTCGCACTGTCAGTGAAAACGCAAAGATGTAATCGGCATCTTATCCGATGATAAATTGAACAACAAACTGTCCTTTTCAGGATGAAATAAAAACCTGATGATTAAAGTGTTAATGTTTTCTCTTTAGTTAATTTACATTTTTAAATTTGTAGAGGTTATAAATTTTACTTTATTTCCGTGTCTCAGAACGTACCGAATTATCTTTTCCTTCAGTCATGAGCACGACATCCGATGAAAAATTCATCTCAAAATTTAAAAATTGTCAAGCCCCAACCATGACAAGCAACTTACTATATTATTGAAAATGGTCAATCCTCGTTGAAGCGCAAAATTCGATTGATCTGATTAGTCAACGTTTATTTACTAGAAAAAATGACTGACACGCAAGTAGCCGGGTTATCTTTCTTGTAAAAGTATTCTACTTCAACCTTGCGGTCGTGGCTTTGCACACAACCCTCCTGTTATTTTTATGTATCCACCAAAATATTTTTCTGGCAGCCCCTTTTTGCTCAAGTTCCAATTGACTTCAACGGAGTGTTGTTATTGTCAGAGTGAAAAGATAGTTATTGTATTTAAATTTAAAACAAGTTCGTTTGATAAAGTTTGATAGAGATAGATAAAATGAAGTGCGTTTTGTGTAATAACAAAAAACAGTAAGGAATGAGTTTTTTTCGGTTCCCGAAGAATCCGATTTTGAGGAAACAGTGGATGGATTTTTGTTGCCTCCCAGCAGACTATTTCATTGACGAAAACACCCGACTTTGCAGTGTTCGTTTGGTTTTTCTGGTTTCAGACTCTGCGTCACTCTATTTATTCACTCTGGTTCTACAGTGTACGTGGGAACAGTGGAAACGGAGCGTCCGTGCGTGGTAGCCGTTGTGGTAGCATACCAGCGGTGCTCGCCTGACTGGTCGAAATAAAAATATTACATATGATGTAACAGAGTGATATACGATTTTATGTTCAAAAGGACGCCAACTGCAAACGCCATCTGCAATGAGAATGGCTCAGAAATATGTGTAATTGTGTATGTATGCGCTGAAGACTCAGGACCGAATCCCATGCAAAGCAGGAGAAAACAAAAATCCAAAAACAAAAAAAAAACATTTTTTTCCTAGAAACTTCATTTGTGCGGAAAAATAATAGCCATTTCACTGATTTTTGCCATATAAAGTGCCAAAAATGGTGATTTTTTGATATTTTTTGATATTTTTGTATGGGAGACCTCCTAGGGGGGTCCCAGGGGGGTAACACTAGCATGGGTGGGTCGGCCCTCCAAAGTTACTGGGGGTCGGTCATACATTTGGACTCGATTGGGGCACTCTAAATGGGTCAAAACAGGATTTTTCGAAATTTGACCTTTTGGGTACCTACACGTTAGTACAAGGGACATCAGAATTCATTTTAGAGGTATGGTTTTTTGAGCAAAGTATCTTATTTTGATCCCTAGAATCCGAAAATCATATGTGCCTAAGCGAATTTTTGATCCCCTACAAATCGAACCGCCCTAGTGGCCATACATTTTAATACTTCATTTTATTGCTATTGTTTTATAGAATAATCTTTATAATAAACAGGTCGAATCAAATTTTACTAAAAAGTTGAAAATTTGTATTCCCATTTTCGCTTGAATCAATCAATTAAGCTCAAATGGACATGGAAATGCCGCTCTTTTAATTCGTTTAAATCGATTCGTCTGAGCAGATGCTTTTCTACGGATGTGATTCGATTCCCTCTCTGTATAAGTTATCACCCTTATTCTTGTTTACTCTGAGCACTCGTCGATCAGCTTTTTTCAGCGTCTATGTCCGTGAAAAGCCACCGGAAGGATCAGTATCCTATACAGCGCTAGAACTCATCAACCACTTCGAATCGTTCCCCATCATTCTCCACTTCAGCACCAACACCATCGGAACTACCACGCTCCCTGCATCTCCCTTGTACATACTTTGTTTTGGCAGAGATAATGCTGAGTCCCAACCTCCCCGCTTCCCTTTTTTTTTAGGAATCTGAACCACTGCGACCATTGATAGTATATCTGTTGTGGTATTCGCCGACGTAGATTTTCGTTAACAGTCTCATCTGAACAACAGGATACGGGAGAGCATTTTGTATGCGGAGTTGAACAACGTAATGCCTTGATAGTTGCATCAATCCGGTCGATGGCCCTTCTTGTAGACTGGGCATATAAGGCTTCCCAACCAGTCGTCCAAATCCTTAACATGAGTTAGTATGGCCGCTCGCTTCCCGCTTTTATAAGTTCGGCCTGGTATCCCGCCTTCCCAGCAGCCTTGCCGTATTCCAGCTCGCTGATAGTCTTTTCAACCTCCTCCTGTGTTGGTGGCTTCAGAGCTTATTCGTCTTCGTCACTCATAATTGCGCATCTTGCTCCGTCCACCTGGCTGCAACCGTCGGTAAGTAGTTTGCCGTCCTCGTTATACCACAAAGAGATTCCTGCTTTTGTTGACTTGTCTATAGAAGCTTCGCATGTCGTTTCTAGCAAAGTTATCTTCTACGCTGGTGAGCACCTGCTTCTTGGCTCGCGCTTGTTCCGACGGTGGACTCTATTTCAGCAGCTCTTGCCTCCCTCTATCTCTCTCTATTCTGACGCGTAGCAGCAGTGAGCATGGTTCTTTTCGTCCGTCGCTCTCTGGCATTCAGCATCAAACCAGCTAGAACACTGTCTTCCACTTGTTGTACCTACTACCTCTCTCGTAGTCGTTTCAATCGCACCGTGACCACTAATCTACAGCTCATTTATGTCTTCCACTCGTTCTTCCTGCTATTCTGCGAACCATTGATCTAGCCCTCAGGCATATGTTTCTGCCACGCCATCAACTTTCAGCCTCTGTGTGTTGAAACGCATCGTCCTCTCTGTGCGACACGTTCGACAACTGTGCGCGAATCTTACAAATGACGTTCCCGAACCGACCTATCATCAGGGTTGCCACATGTATATCTGTATTTTTCTTTGAAAATATCTCTATATCTGTATCTCGGGCCAAAAAATCTGTATTAAAAATCTGTATCAAGCAAACTCAGAAGGTTGGATGGAAAAAATGTTAATTGCAGATCATATTTAAACAAATTCATTCTTCTCTACTTGATTTTTATACAGAATTTATTTTTTAAAGTTTTCGTTAATTTAATATTAGCATCTCCTCCTTGGTATACAACGTAGCTTTCAGCTTTTAAAATTGAGATCATTAGCTTAGGGGCCATGCAATTTCTGGTTTCAACTATATACTCAAAGTGAGCGTTTTCAGCAAGCAGAAGAGTGTGGATTTATTTAAAAAAATCTCACAAATGATCTGTAATGGAAACTTGACCATTCCGCCTAATGGTGGTCAACAGCTCACACTAAGTCGAGTCATTTGTTTCAATAAATCTTCCGGTCAAAAAGTTTTTTTCAGGCGTGCGAAATTCGTTAGACAGCGATTTAAGATTACTTAAAGCCATTTTAACAACAGGATCTGTGAAAATGCACCTCTTTGCGATTTGTGCTACGAATTTTGAATAGGAATCCTGACAAATATTTCGAAACGTTCGTTTTCGCGCTTCGTTTAAGTCACATTCCACTACCTACTTCTTCATCGATACCTACATAATCCTGATGTTGTTTACTTTACAAAACTTTGAAAATCGTATAATCGGATTCTACCTTTGAGATTGATTTCAGTTCGTCGGTATGACAAAAAAAAAATCTGTAAAATCTGTATTTTTGGCATTATTCTGTAATTCTGTAATACAGATTCTGTATTGCTTTTTCAGTTCAAAAATCTGTAAAATACAGAAAAATCTGTATATGTGGCATCCCTGCCTATCATCAGTAACATCCGAACCGTCAATCAGAACGTGATGGATCTGGGAGCAGGCTTCACCATTTGGATGCCATCAGGCAGCGTGGCCAACCCTCCAGTTTTTCCTGGATATCCCCAGTTTTTTTGAAGATCGCCAGCGAAACAGCTGAAGGATGAATATTTCCAGTTTTCTGAAAATTGTTCCAGATTTATACAGTTTTCTGTTCATCACCACATTTTTTGAACTCATTCCCCTTACATGTATGGTCTTTTTAGTATTTTGTGCATTCATGCCCCTCGGTTGTAAGATTTTAATCGAAATCCACTCAATTTCAAGTACGCTAGTGGCTATAATCTCCTTTAACAAACATTTTCTTTCAGACTTTTTGGTTACATGCAATGATACGGAGCAGCATTTTTGAACCGAAAATCAAATAAATTCCTGTAAAAGCTTCATATTTATATATCCAGTTTTCTCCAGTTTTTTTATTTTGAATGTTTCCAGCTTTTTATGAAAAAAGGTTGGCATCGCTGCCATCAGGTGTGTTTCCGAATATTCAAACGTCCCAGGCACTATCGATTTCTCCGCGCAGTATTTTAGCGCCAAACACAGCTTGGTTTATATTTCGACGGGACTCCAGTGGCTCTATACCCAATAGGGCACATCGATGTTCGTAAGGGGGCAGGTCGTTGGAATTGCGCCATGGAAGTCTTCTTAGCGCACGACGGACAAATTTATGCTGAACAGATTCGATTCTGGATTTCCACACAGCTTCATAAGGTGACCAGACGACCGATGCGAACTCGAGTATCGAACGAACTAGGGAACAATAGAGGGCACGTAAGCAGATGGGGTCAATAAAGTCGCTTGCCATTTTCAGAACAAAACCTAGTTGACGATTGGCTTTTTGGATTATCGCGGAATAATGCAGCTTGAATGTGAGTTGGTAGTCAAGCAATACTCCAAGATCCCTGACTTCGTCAACCCGTTCGAGTATCTGATCACCGATGACATAGTTGTATAGGATAGGTCCTTTAAGTCGTCGATATGAAATCACGTTACACTTTGCCACACTCACTACCAGGAAGTTTGACTTGCACCAATGAACGAATTTATCCAGTAGCTTCTGGAGTTCTCTGCAATCAGCTTCATTTCGTATGATCAGGTAGATTTCCAAATCGTCAGCGTAGATTAGTACTCCACCATTCGCAAGAAGTATCGTCACGTCGTTAAAAAATATCACAAACAGCAGTGGACCCAGATTGCTTCCTTGAGGCACGCCAGAGGAGGGGGTCAAGCTTTCAGATACTGTTGATCCAATTTTTACGAAGAGCTGTCTGTTGCTCAGGTATGAGCGAAGCCAGCTGCAAATATTGTCGGACATTCCAAGACGATGCAGCTTAGCAAGGAGGATATCGTGATTAACGGTGTCAAATGCGGCTTTGATGTCGGTGTATACTGCATCAACCTGAGCTCCACCATCCATTGCACCGATACAAAATGATGTGAACTCGCACAGATTAGTGTCCACGGAGCGTTTAGGGTAGAATCCATGTTGAGCAATGCTGATATAACTCCTACAAGAGCTGAATAGCATATCTTTCATGATGATCTCGAAGCATTTTGATCCAGCTGATAAAGAGGTTATGCCACAATAATTAGCGATGTCGGACTTTTCGCCTTTCTTGTGCACCGGCAGCATATGGGAAATCTTCCATTCCGATGGGAATACTTGATGTTGAAGTGATCTATTGAAAATCGCCTGGAGGGGAGCAGTCAGAGCAGCGCTGCACTTTTTGAAGATGCAAGAGGGAATACCATCGGGGCCTGGCTTATAGGACTGCTTCAGTTTCTGTAATGCAGCTCCAACCATCGTAGCGTTAATATTAAATACGTCGAAATCTATCACGTCTCTTGGTACTAGACTGACAGCGATGTCTATTTCCTCCGCAGTGGGCACCCGGTTTTCAAACAAGCTAGCAAATTGTTGAGAAAAAAGAGCACATTTGGTTTCCGTAGAAGCGGCATTAACATTCCCTAGGTGCATCAGAATAGGAAGACCATTCTCTTTACGCTTCGAGTTTACAAAGCTCCAAAAACGTTTAGGGTTCCGCCGGAGATCCTCCTCTCTTCGCCTCACGTACCTTTTGTATAGGAAACGGTTATAACCACGGTAGGTTCGACTCGCCTCGTCAAATTGTCGCTTCGCATACAAGCTTCTATGCTGGCAATACTGTTTCAGCAAGTTGGAGCGCCGTCGACGCAGGATGCGAAGGTGCTTGTTGGACCATACAGGGTTTTCCGGCGGCCTTTTTAGCGGTACAGCTTGAACGATGCAATTCTGAATAGTACGATTGAAACAGCTAACTGCGCAGTCAACGTCAGAATTTTGAATCACCTCAGACCAATCAACCTCGGACAGCAATTCGTTTAGAGTGTCGTAGTCGCCACGACGAAAGTCACGTTCAGTCAGATCGATATCTTGGTGGAAAGAAACAGTAGGCTCACAAAGAACAGTGAAGCAAAGAGGTGGGTGATAAGGATCAATTGGTACAACTTCCTCAACGACGGCGCCATCCTTTATAACGGAGTCGCTGGAGAATACGAGATCTAAAACACGGTCTAAGTTGTTTCGTATTAAATTATGCTGCCGTAGTCTGAGGAACGCCATGTTATCGAGAAGGGATTGGCTGGCCAAGGAAATCTGTGACTGTACAGGATCAACAAAGGCATACCCGCTACCAGAACTCTCCCAAGCTAGGCGCGGTTGGTTAATGTCACCCAGCAAGACGAGTTTTCCTATATCGCTAAACTTTCTGCTGATTTCAGAGACAGCATCAATATGAAGCATCACAAAGTTAATGTCTCGGCTTTTATCTGGTGGCAAATACAGGACACCAATGAAAAGTGGCAGTGGCTCAATGGCGGTTTTTACCCATAGATGCTCAATGTTATCGGCAGCCGTGAGCTGGACAACAGATGACGCGTATAACCGCTTTACGGCTATGAGCACGCCTCCGCCCGATTGACGCTGACTGTTAGAGGCACAATGATCAACACGATAAACGCAAAAATCGTTGTTGAAGAGCTGACAAGATTGAATGCGATCGTCCAAATTAGTCTCCGTGAACACGTACACGTCGTAGTCTAACTCAGTGGATGATAGAAACAGTTGATCAATTTTTGTCCTGAGGCCGTTGGTATTCTGGTAGTATATTTTTAGTTCGGATGAAGCATCTGCGGTGAGCGTTACGGTAGGACAGGAGCGACTGCGGGTCGCTGGCTGGAGTTCCTCAGCTGCGTTGGGGACGGCAACGGCTTCGACAGTGCTGGCGGCAAAATCATGTCCGGGTGTCAGACAGGAGGAGAAAAGGCTCGGTTGTTGTAGGCGAGGAGGTCTAGAAACAGTAAACGATTCAGGGTACGAAGCGCTCAGAAAGTCTGCATACTTGCCTGGGTTTACATTTCGGAGAACCCCCTCTCCCACTCCAAACACAGGACCGGGACGACTGCTGAACGCTGGCTGGCATGGCTCGACTGTGACGGGGGGATAAGGGGTTTCCAAATTGCTTGCAATAAATATGCGTCCCAGTGTCCAGTCATCGATTAATCCGTCGCTATCATGTCCGCGTCCGTTGGGGTGCACAGGGGGTCGTTCGCTGCTGGTTGCATCACCGGCCGCCAAAAATTTTCGGACACTCTATTGTCTGAGAATTCACGATAAACGATGCCTTTCGGCCAGGTCGAGGTAGAGAGTGCTTTTGATTTCAAGTTCGTGTCCATACCAATTTTGCAAGAGATGAAAGATAGACTGCTTATATCTCTTCCTTTGGCGACTAGCCGAGTAACCTGGATGTCGTTTGTTCCTAGGCGTTTTTTAACGTAAGCACACATTTGATCAGCAGAAACATCACGTGCAACCCGCGATACGTACAGCCAAAATTTTTGTTGAACTGCTGGTACGGTTGCTATTTCCGAAGACGGCGAGGGAGTACTTCCGGTGCCATGTAGAATCGGACGGTTGCGATTAGTTTTAATATCATTGGTCACACTAAAAAGCCGCCGGCTTCTTATGAGCCGTGGTTCTATACCACTAAGTTGAGTGTTCTTCGGTGTAAGAGAGCTTGAATTTATAAGTGTGGCAAAATTGGTTCTTATTTAATTTTTCAGCTCACTCAGGATTTCAGATTTTAGACCACGCATTATGTCACTATGCGAGTTCAAAGCATGCTCTTGCCCGAGCTCTTGAGCAGCACGAACAGAGTTGCGGTAACGGATGTCTTTCATCAAGGTAGTGCAATCTCGACACAGCCAAAATATTTGGCAATTTTTCATCACCTCTCCAAACGCTTCAGCCGAAATACCAGTGCATCTTGGATGGAAAACAGCGTTGCAAAATCCTTGACAAATAACTTGCCCCTCCGTGATTTCACTGTTGCACGAATGGCAAATATGACACATTTCGAACGGTAGGTTCTCAGATACGAGATATATTACGCCTGAGTTTATGTAATATGCTATAATCCAGCACGAAACTTGGTAGAAAGTTGACACTGCTTCCGATGGTTGCTGGTAGATAGCGTTTTGAGTGAAAAAAAATCGTGCGTAGGTATAGGTAGGCAGCAGCAGTAAACAAAGCGCTGGTACGCGAAACTGAAAAGTTGCTTCTACGGCACTGAGTACTTCACAAATAGTTAACAGTCGTTGGACTATGCACAGACACTTATCGACGAAACTTATAGCAAGCGTAAATGACTTTTATTGCCCAAAAACATAACAAAAACAGCTCGAGAAGTAGAGCCAAAATCAACAACACAATTCACTCTCACAATAAAATGACAGTTGAAAAAGCAGTAACCATTTACATTGTCAAAACAACTCAATCACAGTGGTCATAGCGACCATGTTTTAACTGGTGATCAAAACTATCGATATTTGCATTAGAACTAGTTTACCAGTTAAATTTAACTAATTATGTAGTCATGCGAACAAGCGTGTAATATTTTTCGAGCTGCAATATATTCGCGTTGACGGTGTTGCTGATACTTGTTTGGTTTTTACATGCGAAAAAGAAGGAAGGAAATATTTTCGCTTTTGTCATCACGCACATTTTGACAATTACATATGAGTGTTCACGTAGGTGCGAACAGCCTTAAAAATCTCTTTCAACGCGAATAACCCGAATAAGGCAGGGGGAATCTATCTGTCAAATATCGTGTAACCGTGACCAGCATATTTGGCAACAAGGCGTCCGGTTGTTTTGGTTTTTGTCGTTTTGATTGGAGTAAAATTCAGTAGAATTGTAACGTTCTTTTTTACCAAAACATCATCATCTCGTAGTTGCTCGAAATCGTGAACAATTTTCTCCTTATCGGTCGGTTTTTCTCTAGATTTAGCAGTGTCAGTCATTAGACAAAATATAATCCCTGCTGTGGGCATAAGATTAGGTAACTTCGGTATACCAGGCCAACAGCGGAAGCGCTGATGTTTGCGAGTGAAAAAAGCGGAGAAACAAAAGTGAAATCTCTTGCTTTCGGGCAAGGCTGTTATCGGAATCTACTGATAAGGAACCGTGCCGGGATTTAACGGAATTGTTCGAACGAGGCCCGAATAGTGCAGGGGAATGACGTTGGATGCCAGCGTTTTACCATTAGAGCTGGTAACCACCGCTCAGCCACTAGTTGGGCTATCCGGCTTGAATATGCAACGGAACACTATCAACAAACCGATCTGGGATGCGTTCAACAACAGCAAAAAGCCAGAAAGGTACCTAGATTCTTAAAAGCTGATGGTATAAAATTAGTTGTTTTTGTTTTTTTTTTTTGATTCCAGCGAATCTATAGAATATAAGCTTTTTCCACCCAGCCATGAATTTCCTTTATCAACCAAAACACCAATCCTACGAACGGTATCACTCGATAGGTATCTTGAAACGAAACTAGATGCTGAAACCGCAGAAACATATTTCGCCGGCAAAGACGAAATACACGGCTAGCGGTAGTTTTAATTCAAAAAGGTGCTAGCATTCCTCAAGGAGATGATTTTCTTGCTTCCGAGGGGGCATCCCACTTGACCAGCACCTGTAACATTACCGCAAAAATGCTCTTCGTGCTTCCTCACAACGATAATTGGATGAATCACATAATAAGACCACCCTTCTGGAACTTGCCCAGTCTTACTATAACCAAATGATGAAGCAAATTCGGTCGCATCGAGAACAGCTTACCGAATTCCACCAAAGGTTAAGATTCGACACCAATTTAAACTTAGGTTTATTTCCGAGCTTAAATTGGACCAATTGAACGAGGTTCGAATCGTAGACACCAACTGCCTCGAAGTCAAAACCATAGCTGGTTTCGTGAGCTACAAAATTTGTCGTCTATTTTTCAAACTCAACGCACCAAAGGATTCAATATCGCACTTTAAGAACCACATCGTCAAATATCGCAGCCGAACCGTTCCAAGGAGCTGCTCTCCGAGCACTACGCCTGGCTGAGTGTGCAGTACAGTGCCTTCGGTGAGTTGTTTTGCGACGCAGTCGAGAACGGGCTGACGCCACAAACCCAAAATTCTTTTTTTAAGGGGGGGATTTGTTAGCAGCTTAAGTATTTATGGTAAATATTAGTAAATAATGAGTATGTGTGTCCAATCACAAATGGTGACTTCTCAACACTGTTAGAAATTTGTAATTTCAATTGTTACGATTTGTTTGCTTTCGCAATTAGGACTTATCATTCGTAGGGATTCAAACCTACTTGTACTGAAGTAAACTTACAACTAACTTAATTGCTAACTTATTGACTATAAAGAGAGCTTATCGTAGCAATTGAGGATTGCAACGATTTTTGTCGAAAATTGTTAACAATTTTACTTGACATAGCTTCTAATGTTTCAACGCCAGTAAGTCTGTGTAATTCGAGTGTACCAAACCAAGGAGGACGCTTCAAAATCATTTTCAGAATTTTATTCTACATCCTTTGAAGCGTTTTCTTCCTTGTTAAACAACAACTTGACCAAATCGGTACAGCATAAAGTACTGCTGGTCTAAAAATAAATAAATAAATCAGCAGTTTATTCTTTAAAAAAAGTTTAGAATTCCTGTTAATGAGAGGGTATAAACATCTCGTATATTCGATGCACTTCGCTTGAAAACTCTCAATGTGCTCTTTGAAAATAAGTTTTTTATCGTAAATTAGTCCCAAGTACTTAACCTTGTCAAACTAAGCTAAGCGCTGAAATAATTTCTTTTATTAATTTGTTTATTCACACCTGCAGGCTTATCCACAAATGCTAACGCAGTGCTGTACAGTGACTTTTTCGGTATACGAGTTAATTCGAACATCCTCGTATAAAACCGCGTTAAAACATGACTAATAAAATTTTATGGATTTTTCTGTATGCGAAAAATTTCGAAAGTACCTCATTAATTTTTTTTTATGATAATAAAATTATGGTTTAAGTCAAGCCATCAAGCTCTCATTTTAACAAGATGGTCATCTCTAGTCGTTAGATTTTGAATAGCGATAATAGACCCTTGTTGAAGCTGCTTTTTTTGGTATTTTGCACTACAGACCTGGATGTCTTTTAAAAAAATTGATGCTCATACAAAAATGCATAACGTAATATTCTTCGCATCGCTTTTGGAGTCAATTAGTTAACAGATATACTGTCAGGCTTTTTCTACGCAGTTGCTAACAATGTTTTTTTACGCGAATTTTTTAATTAACTCGGTTTTTACGCGAATTTTCGAATTACCGCGTTTTTTACGACTGTATTTTCATCTCAACTGCTATCTCCGACTTTACTGGTTATTGCCCTAATAAAAGGTATCTTTTTTTTTTCCTGGGCTTGGTGGTTGAGCTCCAATCTTGGGTTCTTATAGCTCTACAGAAACCTTCAAGATAGAGCCACAAAGTTGTTTCAGCTTTGACAACCCAAGGGCGCGTGCTTCCGGGTGGCGGATGGGAGCTAAGGGAGATCGTGAGAGTCAGATACCTATGTTGTAGCCTTCCTACTCTGATCTCGGCATTCTCCTATGGGGAGGATTCATGACAATATTAATTGTTAATAGTTTTGGTGAATTCTCTTCACACGTGGACCAGACCACATTGTGCAAGCTCTGTTCTCATCTAGAATGTGATAATTACATACTTTTTAATTCTGTGCAGTTGTAGTAGCCGTAGGAGTAGAAACAAGAGTCTGTGTTTTAAGGCGAGGTGCGCAAAGAGAAAAGCAGTAAACCCGGCAACCATCTGCTAATGTTTTATTTTATTTGAACAGTTCTGCTAATCAGATTTAACTTCGCATGACTTCAAGTACGCACTGGAAGGTGTCATGAACTTTGTGAGAATAAATAAATTTTTAGGTTTGACTCGCAACGTTTGAGTTCCAATGCCTCACTCGCAATATTGACCACAACTTAAAGACATTTCGTTGAACTACAATTGTGTGTGATTCAAAAAATGCATTCTAAGTACAACACATATTTTGTACGAAATATTAAGTTCGAGATTGTTTTCTTTGCAGCTTCAATTCAACGGTTTTACAAGCGTTTGCGATCTCACTCCTTGCGCATCACGTTTTGGTTTAGTATTTATGTGTCAGTTCTATTTTTTCTTTCGTACAGGTGTTTATTCAGGTGTCTGGTGCGGGGGCGGGACCGATCGACTTTCGATGGGTTTGGGATTGTTTTGGGCCCCCCATGAAGCGGGGAGACCTTGGTTCTGGCTTTCGGTCATCAAGTTTAATTTTTTTTTCACAAATCGGAGCCCTACTCTGATGTATTTGCGTATGTTTATGTATGTATATATGAACGTTTTTTTTTCTTCATATATATTGTTACACTAGAACAAATTTTTATTCTTTTTCTTTTTTTCTTTTCTCTTGCCATTTTTTTCTGACCTTTCACACGTTAAAATGAGTACGATATCGGTGAGAGGCAACAATTTATCATTCACAGATTCACACTTAGAATCGGAAACGGATGAATTTCTTCGATAATCGCCAAATGAGGACAGGGAAATGAAATAAAGAGACAACACAACCAAACATAACCGATCCAAACAAACACCAGAACCAAGGCAGTTGAAAAGAAGGAAGTATCACCACAGCCAAGTTTGTAGATTTTTTTTATTGTTATGATTATTATTATTTCCAGCTAAACTGTTTCTCTTCAGTAATCTCATGTTGACATATATTGTTTTTGATATGTTGCGTTTGCGCTCAACACCAATTGCCCGTCGACCTTCTGGTCGGGGAGCCTCCGGAATCAATTCGCTGTATCTTTCAAAGCAGGCGTTGGCTTGTGTTCGTTTTTGGAGACTCTCTGACTTAGTGACTCGGGCCTGGTGAAGAGCTTCGAGCGCTTGACCCGCTCAGCCTGTAACCTCACAAAAGAACAAAAAAATGTATTTCTAGTTTTGTTTTATTATTATCATTATTATATTTATTTTTATATTTATTATTATTATTATTAAAATTTTTTTTTATTTATTTATTCATTTACTTATTCATTTATTTATTTATTTATTCATTTATTTATTTATTTTTGTTTTTTATTTTTGCTATTTATGTTTTTTTTTCATTTTTAATATTTTTATTTATTTATTAATTTTTATTTTATATATATATATATATATATATATATATATATATATATATATATTTATATATATATATATATATATATATATATATATATATATACATATATATATATATATATATATATATATATATATATATATATATATATATATATATATATATATATATATATATATATATATATATATCAGGGTCGCTTTTTACGCCGGTTTTTTTACGCGGATTCCGGAATTTACGCGGTTTTTTACGCGGATTCCGGAATTTACGCGTTTTTTTACGCGGATTCCGGAATCTACGCGGTTTTTTTACGCGGATTCCGGAATTTATGCGGATTCCGGAATTTACGCAGTTTTGCCCGGATTTCGGTTCCCCTTCACTCGGAATGCACAATTAACGATGGTTTTTTTTACGCGGATTCCGGAGTTTACGCGGATTCCGGAATTTACGCAGTTTTTTTACGCGGATTCCGGAATTTACGCTTTTTTACGCGGATTCCGGAATTAACGCGGTTTTTTTACGCGGCACGTATCCCCCGCGTAAAAAGTGACTTTAGTGTATAAATATATATATACACTAAAGTCGCTTTTTACGCGGGGGATACATGACGCGTAAATTCCGGAATCCGCGTTAAAAAAAAACGCGTAAATTCTGGAATCCGCGTAAAAAACGCGAAATTTCGGAATCCACGTAAAAAAACGCGTAAAAAGCGACCTTGGTGTATTGGTTAAAATCAAATACATGGTTAAATGAACTGAGGTAATAACTGAGTGTGTTATTTCCAGGTGAAGTGCTGTTCGCGATGCGACTTGTTTGGGATTCATGCAGGATGATGAGCTAACCGTAGACAAAGAGCAACACTGGCAAATCCTGTAGCAGAAGCATTTTAAGGAGTTTTACGCCAAAAGTATTGAGTTATTCATGGTCTAAAGAACCAAGGAGCAAAGCGTGTGCGGTGCGCGTTCAAACGGAAAGAAATAGCAACAGTAGCTCGAGCGGACTTCACGACAGGTGAGTTACTTAGCTAAGGTAATAGATCTTCACAGTAAAATCAATTATTAAGTATTTTCTATTTTTTTTAAATTTTTTCTTTCCGGTTTAAAAACTGTTGTTTATATCAATACTTCAAATGTATTGAGCAGACAATACTTTTTACATTGATCGCATTCGGGTTTATTTATTATGAGCTGACCCGGCAAACTTCGTTCAGCCTATTTTGAGGTTTAATTATATAATTTGAAACATTCCAAATTGATTGATTGCGATTTGTTTATAGTCTGCAAATTCACGACGAATCGGCAATAGGATATGATCGAAGTCAAAAGACAAATCGTTTGAAAAGATTGGTTTAATCGGAATGACAACATCCTCGTCTTTTGGCTTCTGTACATCACCTCGATTCTGGAAATATCCATATTGAGTAGTATTCAGTCATTTTCGGCTGTTTCCCAGAAGTTGCCATCTTACAATTCAAAATGGTGTCTGAGGTCGATTTTTATCTCCTTGCATCATTCTGGTTCCGGAGATACTCATATTGGGTGGAAATCAGCCATTTCTGACTGTTTTCCAAAAACCGGAAGTTGCCATCTTACAGTTTAAAATATTGTCTTAGGTCGATTTGTGGCTTCAGTGCATTATTGCGATTCCGGAAATATCCATATTGGGTGGTATTTGGTCACTTTTCCGCTGTTTTTCAGATGCTGGAAGTCGCCATCTTGGATTTCAAAATGGCATTCAAAGACATTTTCTGACCTCTGGGAACCATTCTGGTACCGGAAACTCCCATATTAGAAAGCGGAAGTTTTCATCTTATATTTAACAATGGCGTCTGGAGTCTTGTGCATCATCCCTATCATTTTAGGCTATTGTGCATCATCCCTATCATTTTAGGCTTTTTTCGGAAAATTGGTTGAAATATCCCTCCCCTTACAGAGTACGGAGGAGTGTCAAACCACCATGAATTTTTTTCTTGCTTCTAAAAACCTGAACATATCAAATTTGGGGTGCCAAACCATTATGGACACATTTGTTATCCTTAAAAACATTCACATGTCAAATTTGGTTCATTTTACTTGGTTAGTGTCCGAGATGTGCAGAAATTTGTGTTTCATTTATTTGGGATCCCTCTCTTCCAGAAGAGGAAGGGGTCTCGAACAATTTCTGTCATCTTTCTCGGCCCCTAAAATCTCTCTATACAAAATTTCATGCCGATTGGTTCAGTAGTTTTCAAGGCTTTATGGATCAGACAGACAGAGCTGCATTTTTATATGTTTAGATTTTTAAAGTCTCAATATGTTTTAGTATTTTCATTTTATATTTCATAAAAAATTGCAGACCTCCCGGTTACCAGGTTTAAGCTCAAATTATGAAACAAACAAAAACAACGTGATTGCGGCGACCAAATTGATTAACTAACACCGACCAGTTCCTAGAGCATCAATCAGTAAACCTCGCAAATATCCTCCATTGAAAATGTCGATGATCTTACCAGTATCCTAGGACAATCAGGAATTCATCTTGAAGCGTAGTGGCGTAAGCAAGCTTTGGACACACTTGAGGGTAATTTGTAAGAGCAACTCGTAATTATTGCAACTGATTAAATTTTTACTTTTAGGCAACCGGATATTTGAAAGCCAAACGTGCTGGATGTGGCTCACACCATCCTTATTTATATCAGTAAAAGCTAACGGCAATTTGCGTCGATAATAATATCTTTGTTACCACTTTAAACCCACTGGTGTCCCCTGCTAGACCATAAGTGAAGGCGACATTGATCGGAGGAGAGAAAAAAATTAAGGCACGCCTGTACACCTATACCTGGAATCAAATATGTAAAAACAAACAAGAATCTGCAACGGAATTTGCTCAGAGATACAAAACGAAAAAGTAACAAAAACTATCAGTTTATTATCAGGAAAACCTTTTAGATTATGTTTTCAACTTGATTCCGTTAGGTTTAAGAAAAAGAAACAAAAAATGTTCTACTAGTATCAAATCTATATCAAACTCTGTTACTAACGTATCTATTTCCTAACATAATGAAATAGTATATAAAATAGGCAACCATTGTTAGAAAAACACGCTCTAATAGAATTGAGACTATGTTGAACAACAACTTAATTTCAGGACTTGTTATCAGATCTCATTCAGATTCATGTTTGTTATCAGAAGCATTTGGCAAAATACAAAATTGAATCAGAATATGATATTTATATTTCGTGTAGATATAACGTAATTTTTTTTAGTTGTGCTCTTCTGATCAGGAAGTTCCAAACGAAATTGGAAATCATTTTGCTGCATTTGTTGACGGCTGAGGCAGAGTTATTAGCGTATAAGCCCAACCAGTTCTGGTTCTGATCAATTGTTAGGCTATTTAAATTTTCGTTCTAGTTTGTTTTTGAGCGTAAAATATTATATTATAAGATTTTAATTAAACTAATTCTTATGTCAAAAAATAGAGCCAAAGTAAATATAGTAGTTACTCGAGGCATTATTTGTAGACCGAGCAGCGTAGGACGTTGTTTATTGAAAAGCTGTTCAGCCATAAAAAAAAAATCACGGTAAACATAAATTTCAATCTGATTGTTAGGAGCATTTGTTGTATTTCGTGTAGCGTAAAACGTTATTTTTACAATAAAACGTTATTTTCTATGAGAAATTTTCACATTGAATATAAAAAAAAGAACTGCATCAGCGAAATTGTATTTTCTACCATTTTAGTAGTCGGCTTGACTAGATTGGATCGGTGGTTTTCAACCGACCATTAAATTTGGTCCAAACAACAAATGCATAGTCATTTGTCACCAAAATATTGTCAAAACTACTAAATCATAGTATAACACTTTCATGGTCATCGCAACCATACTCGGTCAATTTCACCATTTGCTTTTAATACTGGTTGATTGTTGATATAACCATAAAATTGTTATCTAGACCACAAAGAGAAGTCAGTTGAAAACCACCGATCAAATCTGCTCATGCTGACCCCTAAAATGGTAAAAATTACTATGTTTTTTTTCTGGGTGTAGATGACTAAACTGTAGTTGAAGAATTTGTTCTTAATCTCCAACACGCATATACGATCAGTGTAGTTGCTGCTTTACCGTTACTGTAGTAGATTTGGTACTTAAAGGAGGTTTGTGCGATAGGGTCTACTACACACAATCTCTTTCTTCGGAATTTGGCCACCGAACCTTCTGAATCGCTACTATTTCGACTCGCTGCCGCTGTAGTTCTCGAGCAAGTAAGCCAGCTCGCGCCGGTTCATTGAGAGATCGGACATTCCAAGTACCCAATTTCCAACCGTTTACCGTTTTCTGTCTCCATGCTCGTAACCTAGGTCTTCAACGATTGTTTCGTTCCGTATTTCTAATTTCGTTGTTCGTGGTTAACCCTGAAAAGATAATCATATTTTGATATGCGTAAAAGGATTATCATGCGCCAAATTGACTCCCGACTTTCAAATAATTGAAAATGCAACTTTTTCTTTATAAATTATCGATGAATGATCATTACGGTGTTAACATATCAATAAATAACAAGAACTAGAGTTTAAGTTTTAATATTTTTCCTTTGGTTGAGAAAAAAAGTAGGAGGGTGGTATTCAAGACACGACCGCATGACGTTGACTACCGTATTCTTAAAAAAAAAAATATTCCATTGAAGCAAATAGTAGAGGGAATTGCAACGCTTCTTTTACAAAACTTCTGTAACAAAATTTCGAGGCTCAAAAAGGTACCAGTTTCCGATTATTCGCGTCCAGAATTCCAGCCATTTTAGTATTTTGCAGTAGCCACCAGCATAACGGGTGAAGGTGGTGAATAAAATTCAACTAACCGCTTCTATTTTAAAACTGCGAGGCACCAAAAGGTGCCAGTTGCCGATTTCTTGTTTACTGGTTTCCGTCCAGAATTCCAGCCATTTTAGTATTTCGCAGTAGCCACCAGCATCACGGGTCAAACCGGCACGAGATGACCGGTACTATTTTGTTTTTCCTCCTTTTAGCTGCTAACACCGAGCGTCCGTATGTACCCGGTACGGTTTAATAATGAAACTGATGGGGTGAAATGTTCGAACGATACGTTTTATACCAAGGCTTCGTCAGATAAATAGAAAGAGGGAGGGGCTACATAGATGATGGAATGGTAGAGACAAATGTTTCTTGAAAGCTGCGCCGGCCGCTGTCATAATATTAACACCAACACAAACATGCATTTTTGCAAGTTTTTTTCCGCTAGCAGCAGCATTTGGTAAAACAGAAAATTCAATTTGCCGCTTCTGTAACAAAATTTAGAGGCACCAAAAGGTGCCAGTTGCCGATTATAGTTTCCTGGTTAGTCCGTCCAGAATTCCAGCCATTTAAGTGTTTTGCAGTAGCCATTTACTACTAAAGCCACCAGCATTACGGGTGAAACCGGCACGAGATGACCGGTACTATTTTGTATTTCCTCCTTTCAGCTGCTATCACCTAGCGTCCGCATGTCACTGGTGCGGTTTTGGAATCAGAATGATGGGGCGCCGGCCGCTGTCGTAAAATTAACACCAACAAAAAGATGCATATTTGCAAGGTTTTTTCCGCTAGCAGCAGCATAAACATCGGAAACAGAAAGTGACAACAACAATAACAACAAAGTCAGATCGATTGTATCCGTTAGTGTCGACTGTGCTTGGGAAGAGAGGTAGTGATTGGCTGCGCGGTATGATTTAGACAATCGATATTAATTACCAATTTTTCAATAGTGTATCTCAAACAATAGTTTGTTTTTGTTACATAAATTTAACCGTAAAAGAATTTCTGATCGATTGATGCCAAAACCTCGAAAACCTGATTATAGATGACTGCAAAATAAGCGCTCAAAACCTGACCACTTTTCTCTGGTTTTCCCTGGTTGAATTACTAGATTTTCAAATTCAGGGGCCTAACTTCGATATAGACGTTAGTCAACGTCAAAAACGAGAAAAAACCAATACACTGTTAGACGAAAAGAGCGCAACATTGCTGAAAGCGAGGATTTAAATTGACGCAGACTATCTTTCCAGGTTTAAGAAAGGTTCAAGAATGGTCGCGACCCATTCGGGTCATGTGGCTTCCATCTTAGGTGCAGCTGGCGGGATACAGCATCTCAATGATTCGGCCACCCGCTCCGAGTCAGACGCTAACCCTAAAATGGGGACACAGCCGCGTACGACCTTCCTTTCCAGTCAGTATACGACCAAAGTTTCCAACGGGAATGGGGTCCTAAAGTTTTAAACGATTTTCTGATTTTTATATATCAGCTGGAAGAGTGCAATTTTCTGAACAAAACGTGATTTAAAAAAAATGTTTATCATTTTTCTTTGATTTCTAAATGAAGGATAAAAATCTGCTCGAAATGCCTTAAATGACAGTTCTCTCATATACCGTACATGAGCGAAACGTCATCTAAGACCTTTCGAGCAGTTTTTTTATTCTTCATTTAAAAATCGAAGGAAAACGATAAACGTTTTTTTAAAAATCTTGCTTGTTTTTTAAAAAGTTTTGCTCAGAAAACGCGGCTTTTGCAAATGATATATAAAAACCGGTATAGCTTTAGGACCCAATTGGTAATTCGTATCCCAGTCTCATTATGGTCTCAAGTTACACATGATAAGCCATTTACCAATCAACAAATGCTCATAAATTTTCGATCATTGCGAAATATTTGCGCATTTCTATTAGGTTGCTTTTAACCAAAATGCTTAGGCGATAAGTCAATTAACAAAGGTTAACCTCTCCTTCTCTTCGTGTTGGGTATTTTTGTCACTGCGACCATTTCTTTTATTATTTGTGACATATGTCCTTTCTACAATCTTGCTGAGTAAGGATAACGTATCACTATAAGTGGTCGTTATAGCTGACCTATCCTTATAAGGTGTTAAGATAGCATCTTTTATTGTAAAATTCATATTTTCAAACAATTTTACAGCAAAAAAAATTAAGCCAGGCATAGTTATTTTAAACTGTAGATCTTCTTTACTCTACAAAAAAGTCATTACAAATCTATCATCAATATTGCAGTAACAAAAGCCTAAAAATCACCCGTAGATATTTGATTTTGAGAATGTTCGCTTCTTAGAAAGAAATTGGATTGAATTTTCATATCTTGTTGTCTAACAGCTCATTAAGCTTTCGTTCAGCCTCAAGCTGTAAATCATCGAAATTGTTTTTTTTGGGATATTATCTAAAATTATTGTATCATAATACCCCTATTTCTCTGCATGTGGAAACCAATGGTAACCTACTTTATTCCTTCGTTTTTCCTTATAAATAGGTATCTAAACTATAGTGAATTCATATATTCGCATTATGAATTCTGATTCTGTATTATAATCGAGCGCTTTGTTGAGCTAACAATCCGATAAACATTTTGTATGGGTTTTTGATTTGCTTGTTCAAATTGCAGTAACAAAAGTTGGCTTTTAAGTAAATGTTACTCAAAAATTTGTTTACTTGTTGTGATAAAATTCTTTGTTTTTTGACAAGCCAACAGTGCAAACGACATTAACTCTATGATGATTACAATTTTGCTCGCAGAAATCGAGGAAAAAAACTTTGTTCATATAATATATGAACAAAGTTTTTCCTCGATTGTCTGCGAGCAAAATTGTAATCATCATAGAGTTAATGTCGTTTGCACTGTTGGCTTGTCAAAAAACAAAGAATTTTATCACAACAAGTAAACAAATTTATATATATATATATATATATATATATATATATATATATATATATATATATATATATATATATATATATATATATATATATATATATATATATATATATATATATATATATATATATATATATATATATATATATATATATATATATATATATATATATATATATATATATATATATATATATATATATATATATATATATATTATATCTGATTTATCTACTCTACCTCCTGAATAAGAGACAGTGAATACCTTTTCCCACCTATTAGTATTCATCATCTTGAAAGCTTCACTTAGCATGGACCGGTTTCCGAGCAACGGGCGACGAGCGACGGTCGGTGATTGTGAAGTAAACATTCGTTACGAAAAGATACGATAAATCGCGATTCTTTGCGTTATTACGCAGTGAAAATTAATCCCTTCGTTTGATAATCAATAATCTAGAGTAGGTACGTGATTAGTGAATCCCTTAGGAGTAGACTCCTGCAAAAGTTTAGTGCAAAATCTAAATAAAATTGTAACCATGTCTTCACCTAATGAATCGAAGGTGAGTCAATCTTGTTGCACGTTACTATTTTGGTTTTTACGTGTTTGTGTTGTTTGCTTCACAGCTTGATGTGTGAAGGATTACATACTAAATAGAATAAGTTATCAAAAGCAAATATAAATTTTACATGAAAAGTGCAAAAGATGACTACATATTCAGTTTAACGATATGTTTTGCTCTTCTGTCGTTTGATACATGCTAACATTCAGTAGAAATGAATCAAAACCACTAGATTTTTTTTCACTCATTAGCCACCACAGTAATTCTTAGTCATCAAGTTTTCCCCCTTTTTTACATTCTTTATAATCCATGATGCGCTTTTTAAATAACAGCTGATTAGAGGACGCCTTTCTGTAACGGAACTTGTATACAAAATTGGCTCAATGTTTGACACCTTTTCGCACTATCAGCCGGATTCATGGATGCCTTTGTGAAAATGAATCACGTTGTTTACCATGTTTTTCATGTCATATTCATTCTACTGAACAATTGAAGTGAATTCTTCAGAGGTAATTTTAAGGTTTTACTCCAGTTCAAATCTAAAGAGTTCCATTCAGGTGTGCGTCTAGCTGTCATCAGGAACGAACATGATTTACGGTTAAATGTAATGTTAGATACAAATAGTCGATGCAGACAATCATCGCACCGGCTCGAAGGGTCGTTTTGTGTATTTGTTTTGCAGTGCAGTGTAAACTCGTTGGTGGTTGAGTTTTGCGGTGTATCAACATGCGTGGACATGTGAGAAAATCTTCTAATCATAGCATGCAACAGTTCCGTTGCGTTTTATTGTACATACAACAATTAATTCGTTGTTATCATTATTCTCTACTGTACCGTCCAATGTTACAGTTTGTTTCGATTTCGTCGAGTTTTTTCGGGCATGCGCACAGCGTGTGCTAGGGTATGTGTGTCTGCTTTAATCCTTCTAATACACTGAAAAAACTGGGCACGCTCCATCCAAGTGTTTCATCAATTGGATATGAAAATGACTCTGCATTGTTATTTGTAGAATTTCTTTCATCGAATTCAATCATTTTTCACTTTCGTTTCAAGTTGTCGCACACATCAACCTACATCCATGAGCCGCACTCCACTTACGTATGATTCCAACATCCCTTTCCAGTGAATTGCACTTGAATCTGCCCCACTGTTTCATCACAGTGATTATCATGTGCGAAACACTTTCAGTTGATTTGTTTTGTTTTTATATGTCAAATGAAGTGCCGTTAGTGCTGAAAGTACAAAAATGGCGACAGATGAAAAGTCAACGAGTGTCATACGGCTCAGAAGTTTTAGGATTTTCCAGACTACATCTGTAAATTTTTGGAAGGTAAGTGATTTATGTCACGTAAAAGAATCGAATTCTAATCTTATTTCGTCATTCCAGCACAAGATCACAGAGATTCTGATGAAAACATCTTTTCGCTAGAGGCAAGTATTTGTTTACTAAAACATCAATAATTTAAATTAAACTTATTTAAATCTTTGTTTACTTTACAGGCTTATTCAACAGAAAAGGATAGTTTTTTATTTGGTGATGAATTTTTATGGTGAAATTTTCATTTTATAAATAAAAAATATATGCAATCATATCCATGTAAAACTGTTTTAATTTTAAAATCGAATAAAAATCATTCGAAGCTCGGTAAATATTCATTTGAGATACAAAATCCAAACACTTTATGTCTATATGTCATAACACCAGAATTGAAAGTGTTTTTCTTTTGAAAATGAGGTGTTGCACGATGAATAATTCTAAAGTGTTTCGCATATGAATTCTATATGTTTTGACCAGTGGGGCGAATTCAAGTGCAAAACACTTTGTAATGCCGTGTCGATTTCTTTCAGTGTAAGGATTTTATCAACATTTTTGCCTCTCTCCTAGAAAGGTATAGCAATCACTTGCAAAACCGAAGATATAAAAGTGCTCCAAAGGGCCGAATGGCATATATCTCTCGACTCAGCTCGACGAGCTGAGCATTTTCTGTATGTGTGTGTGTGTATGTATGTGTGTGTGTGTGTGTGTGTATGTGTGTGTGTATGTGCAGATTTTTATTCTCACTCACTTTTCTCAGAGATGGCTTGACCGATTTTCATGAAATTAATTGCAAATGAAAGGTCTTGTTGTCCCATAAGACCCTATTAAATTTTATTGTAATCGGATTTATAGTTTAGAGGTCATGTATCAAAATGTAAAAATAATGAAACATCGTTATCTCTAAAACCACACAACCGATTTGAACAAAATTGGATTCAAATGAACGGGCTCCCTGAAAACCCCTTGACTTTTGAATTTTATAAAGATTGAACTTGTGGTTCAAAAGTTACGAAAAGAAACGTGTTCTGGAGACTGTTTAATCTCACTCATGTTTCTCAGAGATGGCTGGACCGATTTTCATAAAATCAGTGTCAAATGGAAGGTCTTGTTGCCCCATAAGACCCTATTGATTTGTTTTGCAATCGGAATATTACTTTGACTGTTATGTTTAAAAATGTGAAATCCAGCTATGAAAAGGAACATATTCCGACGACTACTTGGACTCATTCACTTTTCTCAGAGATGGCTGAACCGATTTCCACAAAATTAGTGTCAATTTATAAGTATAGCTGCCTCATAACACCCTATTAAATTTTACTGTAATCGAACTGTAACTTCGTCTGTAATGTACCGAAAAGTGAAAATCACGAAACTTCATTATCTCAGAAACTACACAACCGAATCGATCAATATTATTATCAGACGAGCGGACTAGTTAAGCGTTAACTGATGAATTATGATTGAACACGTGGTTTTAAAGTTTGGCTGCCCTATACGTTCCCATTTTATTTGATTATAATCGAACTTAAGTAATCGTTATTAAATTGTTAATAAAACAACGAAAGTCTATTATCTCAAAGATTACATGACTTATTTGAACATAACTAGTGTCATACGAACGAGTCATCTCTCAAACCTACAAATAACAAATTTCATAACAATTTGATATGTGGCTCAAAAGTTATAGAAAGAAAAAAAAATTAAAAGGCTATTTAAAACGATACCTGCTTTGATCGATATTTGTGACCTCAATATAATTTAAAGTGGTCCCCGTGGTTCTGTGGTTAGCAATGTCGGTCGGCTAGCACTTTCACACGGTGAAAATTTTCTCGACTCAGCACTGGGGCACGGTGTATCGTTGTACTTATCCTACACATGCATAATGTGCCGAAAACAATATTGATAACGAATTCTCACAACTAATCTAGTTGAACGAGACCGCATTAGCCCCCCAGGCTAGCGTGCGATATTGTTTTTATATAATTTAAATGTGGTATCGTACTATTTGAACGTTCCAAATACGTTGATTCCTTGCGATGTGTTTGAAGTCTGCAAATGCACGGAGAATCGGCCATAGGATATGATCAAAGTCAAATAACAAATCGTTTGAAATGATTGGTTTTATCGAAATGACAACATCCTCGACTTTTGGCTTCTGTACATCGCCTTAATTCTGAATATATTCATATTGGGTGGTATTCGGTCATTTTCAGCAGATTTTCTGGCATCAATCTGACACCAGAAATACCCATATTGGGAGGTATATAGTTATTTTGCTTGTTTTCAAAAACTAAAAGTGGTCGTATTTAAATTCAAAATGGTGTCCAGGATAAATGTTTGGTTTCTATGCAACATCTCGATATCCATATTGAGTATTATTCGGTCCTTTTTGACTGTTTCCTAGAAGTTGCCATTAAGCAATTCAAAATGGTGCCTGATTGGTTATTTTAAAATGTTTTTCACAAACCGGAAGTCGCCGGCTTGGATTTCACAATGGTATTTAAGATAATTTCTGGCATCTGAGCGTCTTTCTGATTGAAGAAACACCCATATTGAATGTTATTCGATCATTTTCGGCTGTTTCCCAGGAACCGGAAGTCGCCAACCTAGAATCCAAAATGGGGTCTGTGATCGAATTCAGCTGCTGCGTATCATTTTAGTTCCGGAGATACTCATGTTTGGCGGAAATTGGCCATTTTTGGCTGTTTTCCAGAAACCAGAAGTTGCCATCTTAGAATTCAAAATGGTGTCTGAAGTCAATTTTTAGCTTAGTGGTATTTGGTCATTTTCAGCTGTTTTTCAGAAACCGGAAGTCGCCATCTTAGAATTCAAAATGGTATCTGTGGTCGATTTGAGCTCCTGTGTATTATTCTAGATCCGGATATTATTATATTGGGTGGAAATCGGCCATTTTTGGCTGTTTTCCAGAAACCGTATGTTGCCATCTTACAATCCAAAATGTTACCTGAGGTCAATAATGGAACATATTTGTTACCACTGAAAACTTTCAATCACCAAATATGGCTCCATTTAGTTGATTAGTTCGCGAGATGTGCAGAAATTTGTGCAGAAACATGTGCTTCCAGAAGAGGGACATATTTGTTACCTCTAAAAATATTCACCTGCCAAATTTGGTTCTATTCAGTTGGTTAGTTCTCAGGATGTGCAGAAATCTGTGTTTCATTTGTATGGCATCCTTCCCTTCCAAAAGAAGGAGGGGTGTCAAAACATTATGAACATATTTTTTATCACTAAAAACATTTACCTGTCGAATTTGGTTCCATTTAGTTGATTAGTTTTCGAGATGGGCAGAAATTTGTGTTTCATTTGTATGGGACCCCTCCCTTCCAGAAGAGGGAGGGGTCTCAAACTATCATAGGAACCTTTATCGGCACCAAAAACCCCTACATACAAAGTTTCACGCCGATCGGTTCAGTAGTTTTCGAGTCTATATGGATCAGACAGACAGACAGACCGGACTGAATTTTTATATGCATAGATTACAACACCAATTTTTAAGAGCCCTTAAAGTGAATATACATTTATTGGATTGAAGCGTTCATGTAAATCTATTTTTACAAATAATAAGTTTGAATGAGAAAGGCTGGGTCTGACCGCTAGGTGGATTAATTTAGGTTTTATTGTATGTAATAAAATGCGAAGTTTCCATAATGCAGTTACGGAAAACCAAAATGGTGACTTCTGTATTCTGGAAAACAGCTTACAATGGCTGAATACCACACAATATAGGCATTTTTGTTGTTATGATCAGAGTTGCCAATAAAATTTTCGACTTAACTGGAAAAAAGGCTGAAGAAAAAACTGGAAAAAACTGGATTTCAAATAAATTTAAAAAAAGCAAAAAAATGATGGTGAGTGTGCTTTTCTGTTTTGGGGACTAAATCCAAGGACAGTTTTTTATGAAGCAACTAAAAAGATAACTCCTTGCAAAAAATTAATCATTTTAATCAGAACTGTTTAGTTTCGGGCTTACATTTTGTTAAAGTTATGGAATGGAAAATTTTCTTTAACAGCAGCGCAATTTAAAATTACGCAGAATCAATCTATCTCAAATTAAGAAAATAGAGCAACATTTTCTTCCGTTACATCAGTGAAGTTTAAATTTCAATTATTTCTGACTTCGCTTTTAATAATTTTTTCACTGCTACGCAACAGAAAATAAGATATTAAGATTTTTTTTCATGGTCTGGTAAAATCTATTTGTTTCGTTTTATCTCAACCATGTCACGCAGTCTTTAATTTGACCGTGTTTCGTGCGAGAAGATAGCATACTGAGAATGCTGTTAAGAATAGTCATAATAATTTATCAATCTACAATATTTACGTTTTAAAAATGTTTTCGAAAATTAATCAAAGCTTGAGTAAATAAAAAACTGGATAAAACTGGCAAATATCTGAAAAACTGGAAGATTTTGGGAATAATCTGGAAGATTTTGGGAATAAACTGTAATTTAAAATTTTTGGTAGGATGAACCTGAGAGAAATAAGCTGTAGAATTACAATAACAATGCGTGCTGGTGCAAGTAGCTGCATACGCAGGTGCAATTGCTAAACGCATATACATGCATAGGAAACTACCTTCAAAAATTCATTGCAACTCTACTATGAATTTGAAATGATTCTATACTAACTCCTTAATAATTCTGAAATAATTATTGATTCTTACAAATTTCTATATCAGTTCTTAAATAATTCTCAAATAAAACTTAAACAGTTCTTATACCGTCCTAAAATGACTGTGAAACAACACCGCAATGACGCGAAAGAGATATACGAAATAATTCTTGAACAATCCAAAATTAAACTTTAAAGAATGCTTTTGAAACAAACTAAACATTAAAAATTAAAAAAAAAACTGATGTCTCAATGATTCAACGATATTATACTCATTATATGCACACAATCAGCGTTGATGTGATTGGTGTGTCGAGATATGCCATTAATTTTACTATTTTTATGAATGTCGCGAAAAACCCTTGTCACCTGCATATTGTGATTTCGAGTTTTAGTGCCTAGCGAAAAGATATAAATGCAACAATTTAGCCTCCAATAGATCTATCAATTCCTAAACATGAAAAAAAAAGATTGCGCCTATTGACGTACGAATTCAATTTATTGGTACACATACGAAATTGGATGATGTCGGTTCCGAAGAGCGGCCCAACAGAACATGACGCATTATTCCTATTGTGTGGCCGTTGTTATAGTGAGGTAGCACGACACCCATAGGTTCTATCGAGCGTAGACACCACCCATGCTAGTCTCTGTCTCTCCGCCCGATCGGTAGTGCATGGTAATGTAATTTTGCCACTCGTTTGTACATACTACATACACTCAATAGAGCAACGCGTGCGATGCCGATGGGTTTCGGTGAATGCTTATTTATAGATGACGTCAAAGTTCACCCGTAAAACGGCAAAAAAAAATTAGTTGTTTGAACCATATGTATGCAGGGTTCTATTTTTAAATAAACGTAAGGTAAATTAAATTTATTTCATTTCGCAACCCTTCGATGTTGGGCATCAATGTCACAGTCGGCAACCAATGTTGATTCATCTACCCTGGTAGATGAATCTCAAGCTCAACCCACGTTTTGAACGCAAAATGAAAGAGCTGCTGATGTAATATGTTTGAAAGGTCAATAATACATTATTGTTAATCTTTTTTTTCTGCATATTCCGATGTTCCTGTAGCTCAATAAAAGCAAAGCCTACTGACACTAACAGTTTCTCCCGAGCCGAGACTCGAACCTACAATGACTGGCTTGTTAAGCCAGCATCGTACCTCGGGACCATCTGATAGATGTAGCTCAATATCAATTGTTTTAATCATTATTTCCTTCACAAAACGTACTCCAAATACAAAAATCACGTGGAGAAAACGCGCAGACAATCGACATTGTTGGCAAGTAGAGATGGTCAAGTTCGGGAAAAAAATCGGGCTCAGGTTTGAAAACCCGAAACCAGACCATCTCAAATAAGCATAAAAATAAGATAATGATATCTAATACCATGCAACAGTAAAACTCACTAACATTTCAATACCGTGCAAAATTCAAAGCTTCGGGTCCGGCTCCCAGCCCAGTCCCAGAAAATCGATTTTTCTCGATTTTTTTTATCGAGATTGCATATAAATCTCGACTCGTATGTCGAAAACGGCTTTTAAAACTAGGATTAGACACATAGTTTAAGATTTAGTCTGTACGATTTTACATCGAAGACAAAGAAACAATAAACAATAACTCATTCCGATTCAATGCTATAATCAAAAGCACATGGGAAAATACAGAATCGTTTCAAAATATGTTATTTGTATCTCGTATTGATATATTTTGTAATGTTTTAGTTACGCTCGCGTTGCTGGAAGTCTGCGAAATTCTTGATTGAAGTCCAAAAGCGAAATATCGATGTTTGGCACCATTGTTGAATACAAGATGTCGACTTATGTTTTCTAAAAATATGGGTATAAGTGAAAAATGCTTATACAGCCCCCAATATTGGTATTTTTGTAAGTAACATGATGCCAAGCAACAGTAAATAGATGTCGCCATATCAAAATCCATTTTGAAAATTCCGGTTTCTGTACTGCTGTGTAAGACTAGAGAAGGTTATTTTTTTTAAAGTATTTAGATGCAAACAAGTTTCCCCTAGCTTGGAATCATTTCATCTTAAAAAACAGAAAAAAACCACCTAGCGGTGCAGAAACCTTGTTTACTATTACCACAGACAAAAAGACGTGCCACTCGATGACGATTTCATCGACCAGAAAAATGACGGTTATTTTGAAATTTTGCTTAGTGGGCAATAATGCCGTTAGTGTCGTTATGAATAATCGTGTGTATTCATTATCAAAGACAAAAAACGTCAGTAATGCCGCTGGTATTGATTTAGGCAAGCGTGCACACCCATTAGCGAAGACAAAAACCGTTTTACGAGAGTAAGTTAGTAGGCAATAAGCTCACATGGTGGCGCATGAGTGTAACATTCCGAATAAGGACGAAGATTTTTCAGGATTTTTCTTCGAAGAGGCACGTCTGTTTGTCTATGCTTTTACTATATACTTATTATGCTAGTAAATCGTATACCAATGTAGGAAATCAATAAAAATTTCAATAATGAACTTAAAAGACGTGATTTTCACAATTATTGGGAATGTTATCACTGGAGTGTATGAGTCTTATTTTTTCGATCACAATTCATTTTTTAAAGCTGGCTGATGGTAACAAATTATTACAGGATTTCAAATGCTCTATTATTTCCTTATTACCTTAGAAGCGATAGCGCAAAATTGCCTTTAAGGTAACAAACCTATTACTAAAAAGGCAATAAAATTCTTCCCCAGTCAAGTAACAACACATACTGTCATATATTTAGCACGTGTTACGGGATTACGACCATCTAATAATGGTCGTGCAACCACATGCAAGATTTTTTCTGTCATAAACTGCTCCCTTTCCATCTCAAGTTAAAAAAAATCACACACCGTCGCATATCTTGCACATGTTACAAGTTTCTTCAATCTCCAATTCATCCGGTGAGCGTGTATTAGTTCGCTCGTTGTATGCATACGGAGTAGAGGAAGAATATGACAAGAGCTGCCAAGCAGCATTTTCCCGTCATAGAGTATGCAAACGTTGATGATTTCAAAGACTTGAAATGCGTCTTTAAATGACATCACGATCTGTAAACTGCGTTAGAGAAAAACAAAAACATTCGCTTTCTTGCAAGCTATTTAAAACACATACTCATTGGTTCATGGAAACTCATTTGCACCTGTTTGAAAATACAAAACTCGTGCCCATCCAGAACAATATTCGCAACTTCGGCAACTCTGTTCAGACAGTATAACATATTTTCATTTCATGTAAACACTGGGGGACGAAACGAAAGTGTTTCTAATTAGACATTTGAGGTTGACGGGTGAGATTCTCATTATGTGTGGATGAAGGGAAGCAAAAATGAATCTGATCGTTGCATCAATACAAATGCAGCGAGTGAAGTCTTGCTAGCACATGCACTGCGGTGCTTGGCTGTATGTTCTCCTGCAGAAACACATACAAGCGTGTGCCTGTCAGTGCGTCTTGAACTGTCCTACAGGTCAGACGTTTTTTCGGTTGCTTGTGGACTGGTCTTTGACTGCCTATAGCTTCAAAGTTTGTGTTTTGTCAGTGTGTCTTTTAAAGACTACCTGAAAGTTATTTCCCATCAGTCTTTCTCAAGACTACCTACTTTTGAATTTAACATTTGTTTTAACTTTTTTCGTACCACCTGAAATGGCTGGACGGAAAAAGAAACCTCGCATCGCTGCGGGGAGGAAAAGAGAGGCATCTCTTTCTGACACTTCGAGTGTCTGTAGTGACAATCCTTTTGATATTTTGCCTGAGCAAGAAGCTGGTGAAATGGAAGTTGTTAATAATGAAACTATACAAAATATAAAATCTTTAAAAAAGGAGAAAGTTCCACCTATTGTGGTAACTATTTCTTCTGAATTTAATATATTCAAAAAGGAACTTTCAACGTTTGTTTCTGACGTTAAAGTTACCTATCAAATTGGCCGTAGAGGTGAATGCCGCCTATTAGCCGACTCAGTAAAGGGTCGTGATCGTCTTGTCCAGTATTTAACTGACAAGATGTACAAATTTTTTACATATGACACCAAGAACGCCAAGCCGTTCAAGGTTGTCTTGAAAGGTCTCACCAACGATCAAACCGTTGATGAGATCAAACTTACTTTAACAGAATTACTTGGCATAGCCCCTACCCAAGTAATTCTAATGAAACAAAAATCACGAGGCGAAAACAGTCAGAGAACTGGAATTTCCCTTGTTAATTATTTAATTCATTTTAACCGCAATGAGGTTAACAACTTAAAATTTTTTGAAAAAGCACATGCTTTGTATAATGTGCGTGTAAAGTGGGAAATTTATAGGAAGTATGGCGGAGGTGAAAAGCATATCACCCAATGCCGTACTTGCCAACGTTATGGCCATGGTTCCAAATTCTGTAACATGGACCAAAAATGTCTTAATTGTGGAGACTCTTCTCACAAAAAGGACACATGTCCTGTGAAAGAGAGTAAAAATTTTCGCTGTGCGAATTGTAACGGCAACCATATGTCAAATTTTTATCAATGCCCAGTCCGGTTAGCAATTGTTAAGGCAAGGCAAGGTAAACAAAATTCAATTTCTCAATTAAAACCAACTTCAAAACAAAATTCTCCAAGCGTACCAGTGACGCATAGTTTACCTACTCATTTGCATACCCGTTTAACTTATGCACAGGTTACAGGTAGTTCGAACATTATACCGCCTAGTGTTGGTAGTTCGAAAATGACCGTTAATATGGGTAAGCAAAACACGCTAGAAAATAATTGTACACCTATCACTCCAGCTAATATTGCTACCGAAAATATTTTTTCTAATGTCAACTGCCTGGGGCCTATTACGGCAGGTAAACTTTCTTTTTTGCAACAGGCAATGTTCGATCTTATGAACGCCATGTTGCAGGCAAAATCAATGTTTGAAGCCATTCAAATAGGCACAAATTTTACTATTAAAATTGTTTCTAATTTAAAATTTAGCAATGATTTTAAATAAAACAATTAAAATATTAAATTGGAATGCTCGCTCATTGAAGGCCAATGAGAATGAGCTTTTTAATTTTTTAACAGTAAATAATGTGCATATTGCCATTATTACTGAAACATTTTTGAAACCTAACATAAAATTAAAATATGATCCCAATTACGTGGTTCATAGATATGATAGGATTCAGGGTTCCGGCGGTGGAGTTGCAATTGTTATTCATCGCCGAATCAAACATCGTGCTCTTCCCCATCTTGAGACGAAAGTTATTGAAACTTTGGGAATTGAAGTTCAAACTGAACTTGGGATTTTATTTATTGCCGCAGCATATTTACCATTTCAATGCACACGCGAGCTCAAAAATTATTTTAAAGGTGATTTACAAAAACTCACCAGAAATCGTTCGAAATTTCTCATAATCGGCGATTTTAACGCTAAACATCGTTCATGGAATAATTCTCAAAGTAATTCCAATGGAAAAATTTTATTCAATGATTGTTCTTCAGGATACTATTCTATTTTGTCTCCGAATAGTCCTACATGCTTTTCTTCTGTAAGAAACCCTTCAACAATTGATTTGGTGCTAACAGATCAAAGTCATGTGTGTAGTGATTTGATCACACATGCTGACTTTGATTCTGACCATCTTCCAATAACTTTTTCTTTATCACATGAATCAGTTTTAAACCCTATGAGCTCTGTTTTTAATTATAACAAGGCTAATTGGGAAAGATACAAAACTCATATTGAGAGAAATTTCAATAATGAGCTTGATTTGCAAAACGAAGTGAATATTGATTCCGCTTTGGAAGCATTAAAATGTGCAATTGTTGATGCCAGGAATTATTCTGTTCCAAAGGCTCAAGTGAAATTTGATTCATCAATAATTGACGAAAATCTTCAACTTCTAATTCGTTTGAAAAATGTCCGCAGACGTCAATATCAACGTTCTCGTGACCCTGTTTTTAAAACTATTTATAAAGATTTACAGAAAGAGATTAAACATAGATTTACTCTTCTGAGAAATCAAAATTTTGAGACTAAAGTTGAAAAATTGAAACCATATTCAAAACCATTTTGGAAGCTGTCGAAGATTCTTAAGAAACCTTCAAAGCCTATTCCAGTTTTAAAAGATGGTGAACGTTTTCTTGTATCCAATGAACAAAAGGCTCAAAGACTTGCTCAGCAGTTTGAGAGTGTTCATAACTCAAATTTGAATTTTGTGAGTCCAATTGAAAATGAAGTCACACGTCAATTTGATTTAATTTCTTCCCAGAATTTTTAACCTGCAGAAATAATTGAAACTAACTTGAATGAGATTAAATCAATTATTAAAAATTTCAAAAATATGAAAGCACCTGGTGACGATGGAATCTTTAATATACTAATCAAACATCTCCCTGAGAGCACAATGGAATTTTTAGTGAAAATTTTCAATTGCTGCTTCAAAATTGCATATTTTCCCAAATTATGGAAAAATGCAAAAATTACTCCAATTTTAAAGCCGGATAAGAATCCAGCTGAAGTTTCAAGTTACCGACCAATCAGTTTGCTTTCTTCAATAAGTAAACTGTTTGAGAGAATTATTCTTCACAGAATGATGTCACACATCAACGAAAATTCAATTTTTGCAAATGAACAGTTTGGATTTCGCCATGGGCATTCCACTACTCATCAATTGCTCAGAGTTACTAATATGATACGAGCTAACAAATCTGAAGGTTATTCCACTGGAGCTGCTCTTTTAGACATAGAAAAAGCATTCGACAGTGTTTGGCATAAAGGTTTGATTGCGAAATTGCAAACTTTTAATTTTCCGATTTTCCTTATCAAAATTTTAAAAAATTATCTTACTGATCGAACTCTGCAGGTTGCCTATCAGAATTCAAAATCTGATAGATTTCCTGTCAGAGCAGGTGTACCTCAAGGTTCAGTCTTGGGGCCAGTCCTGTACAACATATTCACTTCAGATCTTCCTGATTTGCCTCCAGGATGCACAAAGTCATTGTTCTGCGATGACACAAGCATTTCCGTAAAAGGAAAAAGCCTTCGTGTCATATGCAGTCGATTGCAGAAAAGTTTAGATATTTTTTCTTCCTACTTGCAAAAGTGGAAAATCTCTCCCAATGCTTCTAAAACTCAAATGATAATTTTTCCGCATAAGCCTAGGGCTTCTTTCCTCAAGCCAAACAATAATCACGTTGTCAAGATGAATGGGGTTATTTTAAGTTGGTCCGACAAGGTTAAGTACTTGGGACTAATTTATGATAAAAAACTTATTTTCAAAGAGCACATTGAGAGTATACAAGCCAAGTGCATCAAATATACGAGATGTTTATATCCTCTCATTAACAGGAATTCTAAACTTTGTTTAAAGAACAAACTTTTGATTTACAAACAAATTTTTAGACCAGCAATGCTTTATGCTGTACCGATCTGGTCAAGTTGCTGTTCAACAAGGAAGAAAACGCTCCAAAGGATTCAGAATAAAATTCTGAAAATGATTTTGAAGCGTCCTCCTTGGTTTGGTACACTCGAATTACATAGACTTACTGGTGTTGAACCATTAGAAGCTATGTCAAATAAAATTATTAACAATTTTCGACAAAAATCGTTGCAATCCTCAATTGCTACGATAAGCTCTCTTTATAGCCAATAAGTTAGCAATTAAGTTAGTTGTAAGTTTACTTCCCCTTTTCTGACAAGTAGGTTTAAATCCCTACGAATGATAAGTCCTAATTGCGAAAGCAAACAAATCCTAACAATTAAAATTTCAAATTTCTAACAGTGTTGAGAAGTCACCATTTGTGATTGGACACACATACTCATTATTTACTAATATTTATCATAAATACTTAAGCTACTAACAAATCCCCCCTTAAAAAAAAAAAAAAAAAAAAAGCGTGTGCCTGTCATAATTTTTGTTACTTTTCGGTTATTACTATTTGTGTATAATGCGCAGTCATAAGACACAATAAGTAATAAGAAATTGCCCTAAAGTAATAAAATGCTCCCCGTTTGCGTTGGGTGTACGTATAATAATCGTAAGAATGAACAAAAATCTTGTTTTGCGATAAAATTTGTGACGATCAAATACTAGAAGATTTTTTTGAAATGAAATATATATGACTGCTGTTGAAAATTATCAATTCAATTCTATTTCGAATGCGTTTTCCGGAAATAAAGGTTTTTCGCGAGATTTAAGGGTCGAGAACATTGAACCAAGGTTGTTTGGTGAATACCGAAAGGCTTTCAGCACTTTATAACATTTGCTGCGGTAAGGAGAAGTGAGATAACATGGATACTCTGTCTTCACTGACTCCTAAATTAGAAACTAATATTTATATTATGCAAAAGCGTAGTGTGTCATATTATACATCTTTGACACATCTTTTCAAAATATCTGGATCGCCAATTGCGTCATATTTGCCCGCTGTGGGTTCAGGTTTTACTACAATGTCTAACCCCCGAAAGGAAAAAAGATACGTCCATTTATTTCGAATTTCAACATTTTTTGACAAAAGTAAAAGTAGGGGAAAAATGTGAGAGTGAACGTAAACGTAAATTGGGAATAAAAAGTTAAATCAATTACTTCGACAGGGTAACAAGGGTAAAAAAGCGGCCAAAGTAAACCTTATTGACGACTTTGTGGTTAATAGGTCTTCGTACGATTTTCCACAACAACAACAGAATCTTCTAAATATGGGTCTCAATTACTCAGTTCCCGCGAAACTGAACATTGCACAATTGATCATTGAAATTGAAACAGGTATCGTTAGTTGCAAACTTTCTTCAACACAAGCTAGTGAGGTACGCGGTCATTAAAGAGTTGCGCGACACACAAGTTTTCTACTTAAAAGCAGACAAGGTTAATAAAACTTTCATCATGGACAAAACTGACTATGATGAACAGATGACCCAAAAAATTGATAACGGTCCATATTTTAAACTACGAACTAATCCACTTGCGGAGATAGTAAAACGAGTTGAGAACACAATTAGAGACTTGTCCATTTACTCATCTTTTCATCATAGTGCCCTTATCATTGAGCAATAAACGTGCGCTATCTATATTTTATCAGTTGCGATCGAGAAAGTCTCTCTGCGGGAGCTTTATGCGCTTACTCTTTACAATACAAGCTTTCTGATGTTGCGTATTTTGCTTTCTACACACAGAGTGCATTTGCTTTTAGTGCGCGAAAAAAATAATCAACTCATTTGTTTTTTTCAACATGCTTCAGTGTTCTGTGCAAATTGTATGAGCCTCTTTGTTACCCACGATGAGTATGCCAAGACTGGTTATAATGAGAGCACCATTCAGGCCATTATAAACAAAAAGAAGCGAGTTCAATTTAGAGAATCTTTTACAACACTCACCCCTAATTACAGAAGACCTGAAAAGAATAGCTGTGGAATATGATGGGGCCTTAACACGTCAACTTCACTCAAAATTCAAAAGATTTGGCATGGAGATTGTCTACACTAGTAGAAATACCCAACTCAAAACAATATTGGGCTCCACTAAGGACTCAATTTTTTTTTTTATTATTATTATTTATTTATTTCCATCTGACCCGTAGTGGTCTTAATGAAATGTTGATACACTAACAATAACAAACAAAGAACAAAGTGCAACATTAACAAACACATTTCCAGCAATACAAACTATCTAACAAGCACATGAAACATTTTTAAACTATCTTATGCACTACATGAGTCGTC
This sequence comes from Wyeomyia smithii, assembly GCF_029784165.1. Classification (NCBI taxonomy): domain Eukaryota; kingdom Metazoa; phylum Arthropoda; class Insecta; order Diptera; family Culicidae; genus Wyeomyia; species Wyeomyia smithii. Next base: position 240,958,285 of record NC_073696.1, read on the forward strand.
TTAACCTATTCTTGAAAACATCTATGGTTACATTGAAGTCAAAATAGTCAAAAAATCTATTGAATACGTCACACATCGCCCTTTTAGGTTCGTTCTGGCCGTAGTTAGTACGTTGGTAGTCAAGCCATAGAAAGTTCCATGATCTCAGGCTTCTCGCAGGCACATAGATGTTGAGTTGAGAGAGAATGGCCGGGGCATCAATTTGTCCAGCGAAAAGTTTCCCCACAAAAACAGCTCTCGATATATTTCTCCTTTTTGCTAAAGTGTCCATATCCAGTAAACGGCAGCGATCAATGTATGGAGGAAGCTCACTCGGGTTACTCCATGGTAGAGTACGTAGTGCATAACGGATGAACCGGCTTTGCACTGACTCAATTCTATTTTTCCAAATCTCCGCATTGGGGCACCAAACAACAGCAGATGTTTCTAGCACCGACCGCACCAGGGAAAAATATAATGAACGCAGGAAATATGGGTCTAAAAATTCTTTGGCGATTCGAATTATAAACCCTAGGTTCCTATTCGCTTGTGCAATTATGCTCGTGTAGTGATCTCTAAAGGACATTTGAGAATCTAAGAGCACACCAAGATTCTTAACTACAGTGACTCTTTCAAGCGGCTGACCAGAGATTGTGTAACTCCACAGGATTGGATTTTTTCTACGGGTGAATGAAATCGCAGAGCATTTGGAGATACTAACTGTCAGGCAATTGCGTATGCACCAGTTATAGAAAGCATCAATATACTGCTGTAGTTCCTCACAGTCAGCTGTAGATCTTACGACGAGGAAAATTTTCAAATCATCGGCGTAGATTAATTTACATCCTGGCGGAATGACAAAACAAACATCGTTGAAGAACAAGGAAAATAGCAGCGGTCCAAGGTTGCTTCCTTGAGGCACGCCCGACAAATTTTCAAAACTACAAATTTACAAAACTGTATGACTCGCTGTTTCCTAGTTTCACAGACAGAGTACGACCAACTAAGTAAGATTGAAGCCAGCCGACCAGATTCGATGTTGCACCCAGTCGCTCAACTTTCGCCAACAAGATGTTGTGATCCACGCGATCGAATGCTGCTTTGAGATCCGTGTAAATAGAGTCTACCTGAGCACCATCTTCTAAATGTTTGATGCAATTAGAACAGAACTGTAGCAGATTCGTTGTTGTAGATCTTCCAGGAAAGAAACCATGTTGGTCTACCGAGTTGTACGCTTTGCTTTCGCGAAGCAGGACGCCTCCTACTAATACTTCAAAAAGTTTGGACCCAGCGCGTAATGAAGTTATCCCGCAATAGTTAGCTGTATTTTGTTTATCCCCTTTTTTGAAAACTGGGAACATTGTTGATTTTTTCCAGCGCTCTGGAAATACTCCTTGCGCCAGCGACTGGTTAAATATTAATTTTAATGGAGCACAAAGGGCAGTAGCACATTTTTTAAATACACTGGCAGGAATTCCGTCTGGACCAGGTATCATAGATGACTTTAATTTCTTTATTGCAAGCATGATATCATCGTCGATGAATCGAACATTGCCTAGATTCATTACATTGTTTGGAACGTTTTGAAGAGCATTTTCTACCTGTACAGTGCTAGCAGGGGATACGTCGAATGCACTAGAGAAGTGCTTGGCAAACAAGTTGCAGATGCCATCGCGAGTGTTTGCAACTACTCCTTCCAAAAACATTTGCGAAGGGAGTCCGCTTTCCTTACGTTTGTCATTCACAAAAGCCCAGAAACCTTTGGGGTTTCTTCTGAGGTTTGACTGTACACGTAGGATGTGCTGTGAATAAAGGATACGGTTATATGCTCTGTAGTTATTACTGGCCTGGGTGAAGTCTCGCTTTGTCAAGGGATTCCGTTGATGTGTGTATCTGCGAAGTGCTTTTGCTCTCAAACGATGGATTAAATAAAGCAGGGGTTTATAAAGTTGCTTGTTGCCAATGCAACAAGGTTTATATTGGGCAAACCAAAAGAAACCTGGGAATCCGTTTTAAAGAGCATATGGCAGAAGTCGCCAAAGCATGCAAAGTTTCCAAAAATGATCCACCACACCTTTTCAAATCAAAAGTGGCTGAACATATCTTTAATGAAGGACATCCACTAACTTCGGATAACATTCACCTGCTTCGCCCCGTTAACAATTCATGGAAATTGGACGTATCTGAAAGTTTAGAAATCTACAAACACCATCCATCCACACTGCTCAATAAAGACGTAGGTAATCATTTTTCATGGCTTTTCAAAAATCCTACCTAAAAACCCTAGATCCAGTACAGGACAAAAACAACCACAACATATGACTACCTAACTTCAATTTAAGAATTTTCCGTCCACATAAGCACTGATGATGGTTGTATGTAGCAACCGAAATACGTATCTGCGGACGGTATTCGATTTTTTGTTGTAGAATTAAATGGAAACAACTTATTCTCAATATTCAATTCCATTCTACTAAGACGCTCAACAAGAAATTTATTTGAGAGATAGTTAGAAAAAGGGAGAGTGAGAAAAAAAGGAAGATAGTGAGATAAATAGAGAAAGAGAGAGTGATAGAAAGAGAGAGAGAATGAGAGTGAGAGAAAAAAAAGGATAAAAAAGAAAGAGGGAGAGAGAAAGATAGAATGAAAGAGAGAGAGAGAGAGAGAGAGAGAGAGAGAGAGAGAGAGAGAGAGAGAGAGAGAGAGAGAGAGAGAGAAAGAAAGAAAGTGGGAGAAAAAGAGTGAGAAAGAAAGTGAGAGAAAAAGAGAGAGAGAAAGAACGAGAGAGAGACAGATTTTGTGTTTTTCGACTAGATGTTAAATCGGACTGACCTTAAATCGGCGTTTATAACATATTTTGAAACGATTTTGTATTTTCCTATATGGTTTCAATAACATTCAATTGAATCTTAACGAATTATAATAACATATCCTGAAATGATGTTCTCCTGACACAAGTCTAAAAAATTTTTCGTTTCTATCAAAACTTGTTGTTTCTAACAATGCTATATCATTTTGTCAAAAAGCTGATACGTTAGTAACAAGGTTTGATACTAGTAAAATATTTTTTGTTATATTTTCCGTTATTTTAACACCTAGCGGGATCCCATTGAAAACACAACCTAACAGCTTCTGTTACATTTTTATTTTGTCTTTCTGGTCGTCAAAACATGTTCCGGAATTAAGTATTGACTCCTTACAACAAAAGTTAAAGGCAGAATGCTTTCCATTTTTTTTGACTGTCCAAGAAATCTTTATAAAATCGAGATCATGTTAATTTTTTTTTAAACTCTAAGAACTAGTCCGGGTCGTGAAGAATTCGAACATTTCAACTAAAGTGGCACACTGAAATCCACTTTCACACTGTAATTTGCTCAAATCAAATTTTAGTATAAACAAAGAAAAAATGCAAGTAAAGATTCGCTCAATGCAGCAAATACTTTTCTAACAAATGATCAAACCGAATATTATGATATCACACTGGCAAACACATATTTACCGTAATTTCAAACAAATATTTGCTTCATGTGATGTTCGCTTTGGAAGCAAAGTTTTGTGAAAGACTTCTAGAGACGATTCATACCCACAATATTTCTGAACTTCGTACTTATTTTTGTTACGCTGCTATAAACTGAGAACATTTTATTATATAGCAAGCAAATTACGGTACTCTCCACCTTGGTGCCATAGTAACAATGACATGGTTGATTTGATGATTATGTTACGTACTCTAGTTCTAACTAATCGGGACGACTGAGCGGAACATCAAATCCAATCATGAGCCAAGCCTTCGCGCTGCTCACTAAACAATTCATTTGTTCTGCTGTATTAGTATAGAGCACTATTAAACTACTGTAGTCAATCAGTGTACTTTAGCTACGTCGATCGCAAGCCGAAGCACGTGAGGTGTTGAACTGCAATTTGTGTATATAATAAAATATGTTATACACTTTGCGTTCATCTATTGGTGGGCTTATCGTCGTGTTTATCGGAGATGTTTTGCCAATAAAGCTCGCATTATTCCAAAAATAAAAATTATCTGTCGAAGATCGCAGTACATTGATAGGCGGATTTTTTTTGCATGAAATTCAACAGCTAGGCTGCCGCTAGCTAATCGTTCGTAATTTGATAGAATACAAATATTTACACCATATGGCCATATATTCTGCCTACCCTTGAATCATGAGTTAGTCCGTCAAGCGGCACGCAGGAGATTTACCGTTTGGTTGGCAATCAGTTCTCCGGAGTGCAACGTTTCAATTGGTTTAGTGTTCTCACGCGGTGAGGTGATTGATAAAACTATAGTTTTGTGACGTTGTCCGTAAACGTTACTGTTGTTTACGGAAGTGTACACTCTACTTTAGTTGTGATAATAGGCCGGGAGCATGAGTTCCGAGGAAGAGGAATTTGGATTTGAGGTGAGTTATCAGTTATGTTTTTGTGTGATGTTTGAAATCGATGATGGAGCAAAAACTTGTTTACGGCTTTATTATTTTTCTAATTCAACTCTTCTTTCTCGCAGTTCAGCCGCTATTTAATTTGAGTATTCTTAGTTTATATGACCAATAAAAATGCTTATGAAGCAAAGACCTTTTGATAACCGCTTTAGACATATTTAACAACCAAGTGATCCACTTGAAATTTTCAAAAATAACTCTGAAGTTGCTCATCATTTTCTTTTCGTGAAATCATATTTTTCTTGGTTTGAAACATTGTTTTACATATCACTCATGCTATTTCGGTAAGGAATCAAAACATCTTCCAATGCCTCCACCAAACTCTCGAATCGATAGCGCGATTCTTTCGTCTTTTAAATCATACTAATATTGACTGTAGCAATCAAGATTTTATCGTTTCTTGTCGGAAAAAGTATTTGTCGTCACGGTTCAGCCACTATAGAGGATTAGCTTCGTGATTTGACGATAGTTGACGACGTCCAGTGACTTCACGATGAATTCAATCATTATGCCTGGCTCATCATCTGATATGTACGTGCCTTGATCACGTTTTTTTTCTAATGTCTTGAGAAAATACTATTCCGAAGTGAAATGTTAAATAGCCATTCATAATGACGACGTGAGGCAGTATATTTTATTAGAGCCGCTGTAAAAAAAACTTTTGCAATTATAGTGGTGATTCACTCGTACGATACGTTCTCCTTGAGGAATTTTTTCGCACCACCAACCAAGAAGCTAAAAAGTTACACAATTTGGGAAAACTTTTTTCTACAAGAGAACAGAGTACTAGTTTCACAGTAAGCTGCTTCCGAACCGAACTTACGGAAAAGTCTTCAAAACTCTGCAGCAGCTGGAACAACATAGAGTGAAAACTTAAAAAAAAACTAAAAACTATAAGTTTCACTCGCTACAACAGGAACCAAGTTAGTACGTAGAGCATTCGAAGCCTGATTATTATAATGTAATAGTTTTATTAACTAAGAATGCCCTCTTGACCCGAGCATGAATCTGAATAATTACCCCCCATTCGACCCAGCCCGGCTTCAAAGCATGCACTGTAAGCTCGAATATTTTTCAAATTCTCAATTGCGGCAGGAAGTAAAATTTGTGTTGGAGATTTCATCAGTAGCGTTTCGTGTCAGAAGTGTTTGGCACGTGAATATAAATTTCTATGTCGAAAGTTTATTAGCTGAGCAGTTTACTGAGGGGTTTCTTATTTCTGAGTGAGCTATTTGTTTGAATACAGTAGGTAGTGGGAAGCAAAACACGCCCGATGCAGTGTTCGAGGAAACGCAACATGGCGTAAACTATAAATGAGTTTGCAATGAAAATTCAAATTTGAAACATTCCTTTGAATTCAATATCTGCTTTTTTTAAACTATGAGACTATTACATCATGCTAAGAACAAATTCCAATGCAATTTACACCTTCCAAAATTATTCAAGCGCTAAAAAACAACTTTGTTAGTGAACACAATTCCCCTGTTCCTACTACAAGTTCAACCGACCGAGAGCGTACCGCACCACCCACCGGGCGGGGGCAGAAAGCACACGTATCCTGTCGGAAAAACATAGCCCATGAAGACACATTTACTCTAGTGCGCTCAATATTTGACCTCGCGATTAGCTCAGCTTAGCACGCAATCCAGAAGAAATTTGCACTGATTCGAGGGTGTAATCGCTAGCGATTGGCAGAACGTAAGCTTCACCATTTTCTGCCCATTTCCGCACCGTGAAAAGCCCGCGCGGATCTTATTTTTGGCTCGCAATCACCCGCGTAAATTGCTACGGTCATGCGAAAATTTCGCTTCGCACTGCAGTTTGTCAGATAGGGCGGCGAGTTGGAAGGCTTTATTTATTGGTCTCTTTAGCTAGTTATGATACGCAGGCCGGGTTGGAAATTATTATCACGAGTGGATTATGGTGCAACCCGACGAATGACTTTGGCCGGTATAGAAATGGAAATAAACAAATGAGCCTGTTGGTATATCTAGACACCATAGAAATTTTCCTATCAGACCGGCTTTTCAGCTATCCGTCCAGGTTTCTGAAATGTTATGAAGATATTTTAATCCGATTGGATACACGAACAATCGTGTGCAAATTTTTATGGCTTGAGTGATATGAATTCGCCTTGAAATGTCTTCAGTTTATTCTAATTTGCCGCTGCGAAACACGAAAACCCTGACTCGAGAAAAAAATAAAATACTGGTTGAGTTGAAGGTGATTTATTTCCTTCTTCCGTAAATGGAGAACAGGATCCTCTTTAACAACATGCTAGTTTAAAGTTATTCAAAATAATATGTGATAATGACAATACGATTTCTCTATCTACCTTCAAAGACATAATGGAAAACCGATAACTGTTTCGTGCGACATTGTAAGGGTCAAGTTGCTTGTAATACTTATAACTTTTTGTAAAAACCATAATTTTGCGATCAACACATTTTTAATCAGTATTTGTATGATTACTTCGGAAAATTAAAACCATAGTTAACGAGTTTGGTTTGTTAACCAATTTCCTACTAATGGGTCACCGTAATAATGTTACTTAAACTCAATGTCATTCCGAAAAGGGTAATAGTAATCACTTTTAGAACTGCTTTCATAAAGACTGTCGCCATAAGGTATAAGCTAGTTGTGAATTTGTGAAAATCGATAGCTGTTGATAGGTTGATAGGTTTCGAATGAATTTCTTAATTGTATGCAATATTTCGAACTTTTCCTCTTTCTTAGCTTTTGCACAAACTTATGTGCAATAATTTGTAATAGTTGTATGCAAGCTTGTATGAATTCTTTTACTATATCAGTCGACTTTAACTATTTGCGAAGATCTGCTTTCATTAGAATAAAAAATCGCTCATTTTGAGCAAATTGTTTCTCATGGTTTATATAGGGTATCGAACGTCTTCGTCAGTGGTTTTCTTCGGCAGTTTTTCTGCAGCAATCTTATGCAAAAGGGGGCCGAAGAAAACCACTGACGAAGACGTTCGATACCCTATTTGGCGAAAATAAATAATAACTTGAATTTTGATTAATCCATGGTCAATTTGGGATAGTCACATAATTTCTTACACGATTTCGGATCATTTTTCAATAGTTGACTGAATAATATGAAATCGTAACTGTTTCAAGTGGTAGGCAAGATTCGCGTCCGACTGTCCAACGTTCGTATCTAGATCAGAGAGGGAGATACGTCTGAACATCCAAAGGATATCAGCGGAAGGCATTGCTGTAGAGTACACTCGTAAAAGTTGATGGACGGATCGATGAGCCAGTTGGAGTGGACCTGAAGCCCATTCACGACGCGGTCAGCGAGAGGTGATAGGCATGACAGTGAAAACTGTATGATGCTTAGTGTCTAGACGTGCTGCCGAAAAGCGACTTCACCGCCGTGGTCACTACGTTCGCTTCATCGTTGAGGTGGAGAATCGCTTCAACAGGCACAACAGGCGGAACCTCTGTAGAGCGATTAACGGAATCAGCAACCGGACCGTGCCAGTTCCTGCCATATCTAGTGACAGAAAGGAGAACCACCATACCATCAAGTCGCAGGTGGTAATAACATTTTGAAGTGGTGTTGAACGGTGAAGTGGGTAAATGAGCCGTCTGGCGGAGCAGTAGAGAAATTGGGAAGGATGGAGCGAGCAGATGTATAGTGAAATTCCCCAAGATTATTCTGATGGTTTTGTTTGAGGAGAGACTACTTACGGCCTGGTTGGAAGGACTCCTATGCGCTATCTATAAAAGAGGACTCAGACTCGACTGTAGTAACTATTAAGGCATGACCTCAATATAAATTCTTTCTCGTATCCTGTTTCATAGACTGAGCCCATTGCAGGGAGTTTTTCTTGGTGAATACCAGTGCGGTTTGGAATGCGGACCAAATATTCATCCTTGACAAGTTTCGAGAATACAACTTGCAGACACCTCATCTCTTTATAGACTTCAAGGCGGCATATGATTCAGTTAAACGCAACGAGTTGTAGCAGTGTTCCCAACAAAACTGATATTGAACTCTTCATGAAAACTACACAAAGTACATGGAGGCTGACAGAGAGCGTGGTAGTCCTACCACTTTCGAACGGGTTGATGAATTTATCTCAGTACACTCGTAACGAGATGAGCCGTGAGATGAAAAGACGAGTTTCGACAGCGAATAGGCTTATTACGGATTGCTTAGTCAGTTTAGGTTCTGCAGTCTACAAATCCGCATAAAACTTGCACTCTATTTGTCGCTGATCATCCCGGCGGCGGTCATGGGCATGGAAGAAGGCCGATCGGCGAGCGCTTAAGGACTTCGAGCGTAGAATCCTGTGATCAATACTTTGTGGCAAACTTGAAAATTGGATGTGGTGTAGGCGCATGGATCACGAGCAGCAATAAGTATAAAACATGCCAGGTTACAGTATTTAATCTAACCACGTTGCACGTACCCGAATAGAGGCCAACACATCGAGGCAAACTCCGCACGCGTTGAATGTATGCTGTCGATGATTTGTCACTATAAGAGTAAAAGTGAGTAGCTATATTAAAATAGACTAAAAGAATGATCGATATTCCGTTTGAAACACCATTTGTATTGATTTTGCTGGCAGGTAATGGAAGTTTTGATTGGATAATTTAATGATCTCGCCATACAGTTCACGAGTACAAAATCATCATTTTGAAATGCCAGAAGCAGTAAAATTAAGACGAATGAACTGCAAGCGTAACTGATTTGCCGTTTCAGTTGCATTTGCAGGGTTAAAAAATCTTAACTAGTGCAACCGTCCTTACCGTACCGTACCGTAGAGATGGCAACTCACTGGCACGTTTCTATTTCTCACACTGAGAAGTCATTCCAACTTCCACTGAGGGTGTTGAAACAATAGCCAGCTATAAATAATAGTCTCTACTGAGTAAATGTACGAAGTGCGAGAATTGGATAAGCGATACAAAACTTGATTCTAGAACTACGTCTTTAACGTTCTGCGGTGGTGTAACGTAAACACATCTGACCGGAGATTGGAAGTTGTGGGTTCGAGTCCCACCTGCTGAACTATATTTTTCGTAGTTTCTACAATTATATTTTCAGTTAATTTAATTTTCTATCTTCATTACTACATTTACTCCTCAAACAAAAAGTAACAGTGATCCATGGCAGCTTATATAAGCTTATATAGGATAGGGCTTATATAGGGCTTATATAGCTTATATAGGATACTTTTGACAGAGGAGAAAGAAGGTGGAGCAGAATTCGGGAAAGGATGTTGTAGGCGGCGTACTGCATTGTAGTCGATCCCCTATTTTTATAGATGGGGCATAAAACTCCTTCCATTCATTCCTTCGGTAGTCTTTCTTTATCCCAAATCCTAGTAATCACAAAGTGGAGAACTCAGCCTGCTCATTACCGGCGGCTCGATTGATCTTTAGTGACCCAATTTCCTGTTTGATCTGTAGGATATCGGGAATTGGGACACTGTTAGCGTTTGTAGGCACTTCAAGGTTAACTTCCCTTCCGTCTCCTTACATTGCTCGCGCTATTGAGGTGCTCATCGAAAAATTGCACCTGTTGACCAGGGAGCAGGTTTTCCTCATAATCCCTACACATATCTGTAATCCTTACGGGATTGGTTCACCTTCTCGTAAATATTGCGCGCCATTAGCTCGAAACAGATGCTCCAGCTCCACAAGATCTCTGTTATCCTACTGGCGTTTTTTTATTCGTTTTGTTTTATTCGGCCTCGTTCCCTCTTGTGGCGATCATCATATAGCTTTTCCAAGCTTGTTTCTCCCTCTCAATCGCTTACTGTCATTCCTCGTTGAATCAGTCATTTTGTCGGCTCGTCGTTACCTCGCCTAGTGCCGTGGTTGTGGCCTCTCCGATGGTCGAGCGTAGCTTGCCCCATCTATCGTCGAGAGTCGATGCAGGTGAAATTTCGGTTTTCGAAAAAATTTTTTTGATGCCAAATGACTCAAAAACGCATGAAACGTCGAGAATTGGTGTCATCTGAAAAAATTTTTTTTTGCAAAAATTTACTCTGGGATTTAGTCGTTTTTTCGATTGTGGAAGGCGGAGTTCAAAATGTTTAAAATTCATCTTTTGAAATTGATCACTAGTCTCTCGAAATAGCTTGTATAATGATATACACTATAACTAGCATCGAATACATTATGTTTCATTAGGGTGGTTCATTTATTCGACATAAGGTGTTTCATAATATTGTGTAAAAATGAGTATAAAAGGAAAAAAATCACTTTTCACTGAATACCAATAGAAAAATTCCTGAAAATATAATATTTGTTATATCATTGTCGTTAGGGTGGCAAAGTTGAATTGGAAAAATTATAAGTAAAATGGCAAAATATTACAAAACAAATTTACAAAATGTATCAAACTACTCTGTGCAAAAAAAAAATTATCTCAACCAAAATTAGGATTGTGTCTCGTGGAAAATGTTGAATGCTTTCATGTCATTTGCAAAATCACACACGGGAGGTACATGGAGTTTTAATATTTGAAGAATGTTTTCGATTACAAGTGTGTTAAACTTTTAGATGAAACGGTGTAAGCTGATGGAATATGTTATACACTAGGGTCGCTTTTTACGCGGTTGGTTGTACCGCATTTAAAAGATTAGATTAGATATATTTATATTAAACTTATTTGATACAGCGTACAAATAATCTTCCGGATCGAGTAAAAATAATCCGCGTTATTGTAAAAATATCCCGTTGAAAAAAACGCATATAAACAACCCGCGTAAAAAGCGACCCCAGTGTATTACTTTGTTTGAAAAATCTACTCTCTAAGACACTTGCACTCGTCTTTCGAATGTTGTACCAGACAATTTATTTGTTTTATTTACCCCAATAATGTCCTTTGTCAACATTTGATTGAACACACAGTGCTCTGGCTTATATAATCGGACAAAAGACTGTATCGATGTTTTTCAGTGATAATGAGAGTATAGGGATCTCAATCAGATACGCAACACAATTGACTCGTTGTTTCTGGGTTTGCGTCGTTTTGACAGTTCGACCATGCATTTTCTGTCAAGTTTACATCATCAGAACGTGAACGTGCCCATTGGCTGAAACTTTGCATAGACGTTTTTATAGGCAAAAAATGCCATTTTGTGCTATTGGTTTAATTTATTGAAACATAACTCATTTTTGAAAAGCTATTGGAAAATGCTAATTCGGATAGGTATTGATGATTACAAAATTTTTAAGATCCAACACGGTTCATTTGAGCGGTGTGACATCTTCGGCAAAGTTGTAGATAATAGTTTTGTTTTTTTTTTAAATATACACTCTGAAAACAAATTAATAATTTAAAAAAAAAATAAAGGAAGGTTATAAATTAATTATCGAAAACAGCCCATTTGAAAAAAACCGATTTTTTTTTATAAAAACTACGAAAATTTTGCTGAACAACGAAACCGGCCATGGAGAAATCAGAAAAAAAAAGTTATATTTTTTAAATTTTTTTTTTTCACAGGGTACATTTATTTTGGAGGAACGAAGTTATTATTTACAACTTTGCCAGATGAACTATGCCAATCAAATAAACCGTCGGCAAAGTAGTAGATAACATTTTGTCTTTTCAAAAAAAATATGCCTCTTAAAAAAAATAATTGAAAATAATATTTTTTTTCAAAATATAATATTTTTTTTCAAAAAATATTTTTTTTTTCAAAAAATGATAACTTATTTTTATTGATTTCTATATGATCGGACTGGTTTCATTGTTTTGGTAATCATTCGTAGGTTTTTTTTAATAAAATCAAGTTTTTAAAAAATGAGCTCTTTTGAATAATTTATTTTTAATCTTTCTTCTAACAATTTTTTGAGTGTAATTTTTTTGGAAAGGCCAAATTATTATCTACAACTTTGTCGGAGACGTCACACCAAGCAAACGAACCGAAGTGCTTTTTTTTATTTTATACTCATTTTTCACAATATTATGAACCACCCTATGCCGAATAAATGAACCACCCTAATGAAACATAGTGTATTCGATGCTAGTTATAGTGTATATCATTGTACAAGCTATTTCGAGAGACTAGTGATCAATTTCAAAAGATAAATTCTAAACATTTTGAACTCCGCCTTCCACAATTGAAAAAACGAACAAGTCCCAGAGAGTAAATTTTTGCAAAAAATTTTTTTTCAGATGACACCAATTCTCGACGTTTCATGCGTTTTTAAGTCATTTGGCATCAAAAAAAAAAAATTCGAAAACCGAAATTTCACGTACCCCCCACCCCCCCCCCTTGGGTGATTTTTGGGTTTTCAAAAAAGCCAAACTTCAATCGCTTTGCGCCACCCCATTTTAAGTCCGATTGAGCTGAAATTTTGCACAGGGTGTTTTTTCGAGCCGGTGAACATTTCGTATAGGGTTTTTTTTTTGAAATTCGAGATGACCATTTTGCCTGGCACCCTAATGTACTGCTACTAAGTGTTGGTCTGAGGTGCTTCCGTCTGTACGTTCTTGATGTCCCGTGGCGAACAGCTGTCGTATGTTAACTGCGCGTAAAACGATTCCTTCTCGTTGTCAAGTCTACCTTCGTGCGGGCAAACATTGCCGTTGACGATGCTGTAGTTGAAGAAACGACCTTTAATTTTCAACAAACACATTTTCTTGTTGATCGCCTTCCAGTTCCGATAGAGCCACGATGCCGAGCTTGCGGGGCTCTAATTGCTCAAGCAGCACCAATTTAGCGACTTGTAGTTCCAGGTACCGAATGCCGAATGTTCTGATTTATGTTTTCTCGATTGTTCGTAGTGTAAATGTTCAGGTAGGCTGCGTTACTAGGGCCCCGCTGCCGATTTTCGTGTTAGGGATGCCATCCTGGCTAGGGCGTACGAGACACTATGTTTCTTGACTCAGTCATCCGCTCCGGGTCGGACGCTGTTGTGAGCCGCCCCTAACCAGGGGAACAGACACTTAGAAAGGTTGGGATTTCTTCCGAGGAAGTCAGCCTCTCTCTCCCCCTTCCCTGTCAACATACGACCGAGGTCTCATCACGGGTTGGTTACCATGCTCTTTGCTTGGTTACTCGTATCCTGGCTGGTACCACGAAGAGATAGGGATAGGAGTTACTTAGCAGGGTGCTACGAACCACAATGAAATAGTACGCACTGCCCAGCCATTTACCAACCACGACCTTATCTGGAGAAAAATGGCTGCGAAGTCGACAAACTTGGAATGTGATCGATGCGTACCACTTGTAAACTTTTTCGAAGAAAATGTAAGGCATGAGCTGAAGGTGATGAAATTGAATTATAGGGAATTTATAGTAAAGTTCATTAGTAGAGAAAACTTAGAGTAACCCGTATTCATATAACACTATTGCAACTAGCGAGTTTATGAATCCTTGAGCGGAAAAATAAAAATTATAAAAAAAATTACATTTTTTGTATGGAATAACCACTGCGTGCAGGATTTTGATCTGTTGTGATATCATTCGGCTGTTTTGCTGTATTTCGCACGTCGTATCAGTTGCAATACCATAGACCTCTCCAATCGTGCATGTTTTGCTGCACTTTACACCATGTATGTAGGATTAAAAATGAGGCAAACAAATCCTTGCATTGATTACAAAATGTTTTTTTTTTTTTGCTGGTTTGAAAGTTAATTTATTTCTACGCGATCTGTGTGATTTGTTTACAAATAGTATTTTACAGTACCGAGCAACTCAAAAAAGAATATATTTTTCGATTTATTCAACTCCGGTAAAGTAAAGCATGAGTCAATTATGAGGCAAACAACTCGAATTTGCTGTGCGTGACTGAGCTGTCAGGAAGCTCTATTATATAATAGTGTCTAGAAGATTCAATTAATCATAGTATAGCATTTCTAGGTTGAATGGTTTTTCAGAGAATGTTTATCTTTTTTGGCTGTTTTTTGTCGCCTGGAACAAGCAAGCACGAGTGTCTGCCAACTTTGACAGCACTCCATCCGCTTGACATAAGAATCGTCGAAAGTCTCTATCTCTCTCTCTCCATTAGTACAAATCAACACCGGCCGGTCTCATTGCGGAACTTCCTATCCGACCAAGTGTGCTACTGGTATCGGCTCACATCTCGTTCATCCGGTTACCATAGGAATCGGAGGTATTATTTCGATAAACCCGGTCGTATTCCTCGGGGTGCACGTCTAGTAGCGGGCTTCGTCGGGCTGCCTGGCCATTTTACTTCCGCGGGGCTGCGAGTGCAAATGCGATGCGAGAGTTCTGCCCGACAGACTTGAGTATCTGCAGCGGTGAAGTGTTTCTATTGAGTTCAAAAGTGTTCTAACTATTCAGTTCTTAAATTGATTCAAAACCAAACAGAAAGTGATGTAAATTGTGCAAATTTGTTCTTATCTACTATTTTCGGTTACCTGCGGTGATCGCATCGACGGAAACTTGGATTCCTGCTTGCGTGGTGTCCATCCAGACGTCGGATTTCTTCAGCGAAGAATTTATGACGAATTCCTCATTGGCTATGGATGCTTGCTTCACTGCGTTTGATAAGGATGGGTAAGTTTTTTTTACGATATTATTTTAGAAAGTTATTGCAAAGGTAAACAAGTTATGAGTGTATAAACAGAAGCTGTCAACATGAAGATAATTGTGTTTTACCAGGAGTCAGTATGTTTAATGTAGAGTGTTGCATGCTGTTTATGCTGGTCTGTCGCAACACAAGATAATTCAAATGAAAATTTATAAACAAAGCCTACTCACATGCAGAAAAGATCTCTGACGTAACTTCCAACGTTCTTATATAATCACATAACCGTTATGTTAAAACTGTTTAATCAAACTACTCAATTTGGCATCTAATTACGTTCCATCGTCTAAAAAAGCAAGGAACCCATGTCGTCTCTTTTAGCTAATATTCAAACTCGCTTATAATATAAATATAAACATCATTTGAAGCAAAGCATATCAGTGAAAATGAAATATTTGCAATTTGTTTGGTATGATAAAGTGACTTCCAATCAAATGTTCGGCTTTTATATTCCCTTGATAGTGGCTGGCAGTTCGATGATCGAAGCTGATATTCGTATGCATATTCTAGTCCCAATTATTAGCATACTGAATTTATCAGGACTACTGTTTCGAATTTATTGGCATGCGCGCAGTTGTGATCTAGCTGCAGAATGCAAAACGGCAACAGCCCGCATCAGGAAGCTCCGAAGCGCGAGCGCTGCGGAAAGCTATAAAACGTGTGTTCACTGATACGGGTGATGCAGTTTACGAGCTTTATTATGTGAAATGGGATTTCCGTGCATTGTGCCGCGAGTAAGTAGTGTGTCATACTATGTGCTGCTATGCAGTGCAAACAATAGGAGCTCAAAAGGCGCACGAATTTGATTAGTGTGAAATATGAGTTTCATGTTCGCGGAGCGTTTTTGGTTTTTTTTAAAGGGGTGATAAAAAGTTTAATAAAACTCAGCCGGATAACATTTTATTGTTTTCGCGGGAGCTTTCCATCTCAGGATGTTAGGTTGTCAACTTTGATTGCTTCCGTTATATTTTAGTAAACCAAGGAATAAAATAAGAATAAAAATTCTCGACTGACCAAGGTCGGTAGTGTTTTGTTTCATATCTCATTCCTGTTAAGTATATTTCGGGAGTACATTGAGCATTGATTAAAAATAAAGAAGGTTGTGTTAATATGTTCACAACAATTTCAATACTACACACACTACAATAACGCATAAGAGATTTCTTCATGTCACTTATTCAGTCACATACTAAATTGTTTTTTGAAAAATATTCAACACAATGTCACGATTGTTTAGTGAGCATCGATGATAAAATGAAACAAAAATACTTATAACCGTTGCAAAAATGTTTAATTCTTGTTGAGTTGGTTTTTATGGTAACCGTATCCATGAGATAAACTGTTAATCACTATGAGTAACAGTATTGCAGTTTTCCCATGATTGCATACGAATAGAAATTGTGTACCGCTGCAATGATTAACCAGCGGTACTCTGTTCCACCTGTACTGTACGGTACTTTTACCTTTACCAGCATGTTCTCTCTTAAGACATCAGTTATTATGAAGTTCTAAAAGCAGGTTAACAAATTGTTTAAGAAAGAGGGCTGTTTCAAACTTTTCAAAAAACCTTTACTTTCGAGACATCAAATTAGTCTATGTTCATGAAAGCAAACAGAATGTACCACAGCATAGAAAACTAAGACGTAGTCCCACATCAAAATCTTACATTTTACTAGCAAGAGGCTCATAAAGAGAGCCATATACATTTTTGTCATAGTACGGCAACTCGGAGATTGTTATTTATAGAACAGCTCAGTTAATTATCACAATTTACACGTTCGTTTAATTTAATAATTTTTCTCATTCTGTCTCGCAATTTGGAATGAAAAAAAAAATGTATTTTTTTGACATCTACAATTATCTGTGTAGCATTCGATTCACATTTCTTTGACATTTCTCTCTATTAAAATATAACGAAAAATTTCTTTTTACACTGTAATGCACAAAGTCTCATCTATAAACCCAAAAATAAACGACTTATTTATGACAAAAAAATATTACAAGTAAGGTAATATGTTTTTCTGTGATTTGTTAAATGTTCTGACGGTTTGTAGAGGCTCTTGAACAACCTTCTTTCAACCTTAATAGTTTAATATATTAGGTGTATCATTCACTAGATATTGTTCATTACCTTAAGAATATCTTACTAGTTTCAAGGAGAACATAGAACGTGTTTGCCTTCAAAGCTGCAAAATTCGTCCCATTTTAAAACGATAAGTTATTCATACATCACATAATAATCAATCTTATAAGATTCTAAGAAAAATTAAAACATTTTCAAAACAAATTAAACTCTCGGCTCTCTAACTGCAAGAGATCCCCAAAACATCGTTTACCAAATTCAACCCACGTCTATTTTTAGACACCAACTCATTTTTCACGACTCAGTCCCAATAATTTCATGCATGAATTTGCATTTCCCCGCATCCACTCAGAACTTATCCACGGGACGATAAGCGAGGGGGTCTAATGAGCGGCAGGCCCGAACAAATTCCCGAAAGCAAAACCAATGCTTCGCGAGGCTCGACTGGCAATCAGGCGACAGGCGCGGGGTGAAAAAGTTTCCGCACATGCTGCTGACGTCATCAGCGATAAACCACCAAAACGGACAGTATGTATTGGCAAACAAATCGGCAAGCCCGCACTACTGGGCCCACGCCCCACATTCGGTTGTGTCATCGTGCACTTGCATAACCAACCGAAAAAAAAGGTTTCCTCTGCAATCGATACGGATGGGGAATCGGATGTAGGACTCAACTCATGGCGTGAAAATTGTTTTTTTGCTGCTTGAGATCATGATGTTGTGATACACGTTGGCTCTCATGACTAGAATACATAATTTAATATGGGAGAACTCTTTGTGGCTTTTTTACGATTCCAATTCAAATAAGCTGAATAGCGAATTGACCTTCATTTAGTCAGTACCCACAATGCCTAGAGCGAGTACACTGCCAGAAGATAAGATTGTGGTGTAACTGAAAACTAACAAATTGACAGTAATGCATAGAACAATGATTGTTCCCATTTTTTATGTACAGTCGAGGAAAATTCGCGTGAAAAGAAAAATTTCTTTTCACTTCGTATAATTTGATGCTGCAAGTTATGAACAATTTACCGATGTTGCTTTCCTGTTGATCATAATAAATAGCCACTCGGAAAATGGGCAATGTCAAAAACTGTGCATTTGATTCACTTCAGGAAACACTCTCTGCAAAGAAACCTTCAAATCAGTACAACAGGATAATTCTGCAATTTGCAGCCAATCCCGGTTTCAGGGGAGGATTGGTTTTTTTTATCATTCGAACCATGACTTCTATGGTCTGGCAGTTGGCACTCCGGCATATTAAGGTCACGATACAACATTGCCATAAAAACTGCAGAAGTGAGCAAATCTGAACCTTAAGCTGTACCCGGTGTGGCTGTAAAACGCGAATTCGCTTTTTATCGGCAATAAATCGTATGCACTTGCCGGAGACTGTCGGCAAGGGGTGGCTACATCCAACCCACTACACCCTAACGGGTGCTCTATCCGGGCAGATTTATTGAACTAGACGATGCACTACGTACGTGCTAGCTTGGATTGATGTGAAGCAACACATCCGTATAAAATGTAGATCGACGGCAGAGCGCCGTTTCCGAGTTACGATGAATTATTCCGGAATCGTGCCTTTATTGTAGGTGTATGTTCGTATTTTTTATAAACCAGCAAAGTGGGATGCACCGGGTGGTCCTCCTTCTGTAGATTGTTTCTGTCTTTATCGTTCACTAGCAGATGCAGGATTTATAAACGATAAAATGGCATGGCGGCAGAAATGTATGTAGGAAGATTACGATTAGCATGCAGGCATGTAAATGTTGGTTTACCAAATGTGAAATTGGTACGTTACTTTGTATTCTTTTTTTCCACTGCGTTGCGATCTTATCAGACTGCAGTTGGTTGTTTTACATATTAGTCAAGTATTAGACCTCGGCAGAGTCGGGCCTATTTGCATCTCATTTCATCACTGATTTGGGTCTTTTGCGGGAGTCGCCAGAAGGGGATTCTCACGACAGTAGTTTGGGCTTTGGGATTTGGGTGTATTACCAAAATGCACGTGGACTGTGAGATAATAGTGATTATACAAAATACAAAATTTCAGCTGAATTGGATATCATTCAGCAGTACCGCAAAGCCGTTAAAATTTACTTCTTTCTCAAAGTGAACATTGAAGAGAATAGTTCAAGAGTTTGAAGCGAATATGCAATGATTTATTCCGTTAGTTACATCGTTGTCTATATTTTAAAGCTTGTTGGAAAGCGGTTTCACTTTTTTAATCGTTGATAAAAATCCACAGGTAGTAGTACATGAAATCGTGGATACCGAAATTTTTTTTGTTACCAAATGTCTTAGAAATGCATGAACGTTAAAATCTAGTGTTATTTAAAAAAATCGAAAAAGTCGACTTTCTGTAACTTTGAATTTTTTTTTTACCTTGGCGGAATATATAAAAAAAATTGACCTTAGAATTTCGGCTAGAAGTAGGGCTTATAAATTTCAACTCAATCGGACCTCGGGGACACGTGCCTTAAAGTGGTCAAAGTTTCACTCTCCGTTCGTTAACTTGGGTGGTGTACCTCAAGGAAGTAACTTGGGGCCGTTGCTTTTTACAATATTTTTTAATATATATTTTGCTTGGTCGTGAAGTGTGAATCGACGACGAAAGATTCAGCAGGCAACATTTGTCGCTAAACTTCTGGACAATGAAATGGACTGTCTCAGAATGCTATCATTACTTGATATTCGTGTCCCATCGCGTGCTCTAAGGACTTCTACTCTTCTCCAAACATGGTTTCATTGCACAGCGAGCGTATGGATTTATTGAGCCTATGTCTTCAATGATACGTGTATTTACTTTTTCGGAAGATTTCTTCGAATTTGGTGCACGTTCCTGTTGTTCTTCAAATCAGGTCAAAACAAAGGTTTAATACCATGGATCTTCAATAAAAGCTCCTAAGTGTAGACCGTTGGGAACCTTCAATTGTAGAATTTGTAGAATACAGTAATCACCCGATTTTATCACCTTGCTGATGCTATTTGGGGTGATAGCATAGCATAGCATAGAATATTTGATCGCCCGTGTGTTGCCCGCGATTGACCAGAATCAGGTGAAATTGCACAAAAAACCGTCAAAATGGTGCCTAGGAAGCTGGCCACGCCCAATGCAGATCAATAGAGGAAGGGATATCGGGAGTGTTAGTTTAATACTTGTTGCTACTAGAGACCGAGGAATCCTCTGCATCATCCACAAGTATCAAAGGAGGGAATTATTGTTAGTGGAAAGGAATTGATCTGGATCCATCGAGGTTGATGGTGCGATCTTTTCTACACAAATTCGCGCACGATATGGTTACTTCTCGGTCTCTGGGCAACCGGCCACCAGGAGACGATATGAATGGAACCGCGCCACGATCTAGATATCTTCGGCATTACGGCATTGCTTACTGCTTGTAGATTTATTTCACTTTCAAAATTAAAATAATTTTTTTCTGTGTAAATATCGAAGAAATATCGACTAACACGTAACAACTTGCACATCCCTACAGACAGACAATGCAGGTGTTACAGCAAAATTTTCCAATTAGAATTATCTTTCTAGCGCTTTATTATTGAAACAAATTTTTCTAACTGGCGCTAGTTATACGAAACAATAATTGAACGAATAAAAGCAGAATACTTAGCATTACATAGGTTCTTCGACCCTTTTCCTTCCGCCTTCGTTCAACATTTACTATAGCACTTTCCACTGTATGACGTAACACTTTGACATTTTTTTTGTTCGTTGGATGTTGGCTTACAAAAAAAAAAAAAACAGAAAAATAAAACACATTTTGCCGGACGATTTTCACATATCGTTCTTTTTTCATGTCAACTTCAAACAATACAAACTTGAACTATTATGTCAATCTAAACTGCAGACTCTTTTTCTATAAATCCAGCAGAATACACTCGATTACGCGAAAACATGACGGAGTAATTTTTAAAGCGCCTACCAATTGCTGTGCTGCCAGAAACTCCTTCACTATTTGGGGTGATAAAATAGAGAAAGTGACAAAACCGGGATTTTTTATTATTATTACTATTTTGCTATAGAATATGCTAAATCAATAACTTAATACGTGAAATTAGTGATTTATATGACTACAAGCAATCTTAACATATGAAAAAGCAGTTTTGTCTGTTTGCCTGATCCGTATAGACGTGGAAACTACTGAACCGATCGGAGTGAAAATTTCTATGTAAGGATTTCTGGAGCCGGGAAAAGTGATTAAGATAGTTCGAGACACCTTCCTGTTTATGAGGGGAAGGCTACCCTATTAATTTAACACAAATATCTGCATAACTCGAGAACTAATCAAGCAATAGAACCAAATTTGACCTGTCAAAATTTTTGAGAGTAAGAAATGGTGATTCGACATCCCTCTGGCTCCCGTGCAAATGAAACATAAATTTCACTACTAGTTTGTTAGTTAAGTACTAGCTTTTGTATGAAGCTATGATTCTGTGCTATTAACATCATACATTTTTCAAGAAACTGAAAGACATTTTTCATGATTTTGAGCTATTTTCTGATGTACTCAAACAATCACATATTTCTCATATAACTGACCCAAAGAGCCATATTCTAATATAATTTAAATAAAATTTGCACTTTTCTAAGTAACATCCAAAATTTTCAAATAGATTGCCCCACTTGTAAGAATCATAATTATCAGAAACCTATACCACCGAAGAATATGGATAATATTGAAACACAACTTTTTTATTCTAATAGATAAAAAAAGTTTAGCAAAAACATGCATTTTGGGGTTGCTGATAACATTATAAAAGGTTTCAAAATTCGGAAAAACTTGGGGATAGAGCTAGAACGAAAATTGAGCTTTTTAGTGGCTTTATGTGGCTGGTAATACCTAGGAGATAGAAATATGATACCATCGGCAAAGTTTCTTGTTTTGAAATCCCCTAAAACTTTGCTGAAGACACTATCCGTCTATGTCAATCTGATGAAAAATTAAATTTTCCATCTAACTTTAGGAGAATTGATCACCCATCTTTCTATTTTAGAAGATGCGTTTCTAAATAGTTATCTTGAAGCTTCTCCGAACATACGTTATGGATATTATTACCATTTGAAACACTATTTAATTAATCGCACGAAAACAGCAAAATTAAACAGTTTTAATGTAAACTACATTTACCCAGAATGATGTTATTCTACACAGAGTTATGCAAAAGTACTAAAATGAATCTGAATAGAAAATCAGTTTACCTTGACACTTTTTCAAACTGGAATTTTATATGATGATAAAATCGGGTGAAAAGGGTAATAAAATCAGAGGCAGACAAAATCGGGGCGCGATATTAATTTATGTATTATTTACTTATCATTATCTATTCTCATCTGACCATATTGGTCTCCATGAAAGTTAGTGGATGGGGAAATGCCTTTTGAGGCCATCCTCATGGAGGCATAAAAACCCCATCATCTTTTGTTAAGAATATATATTAGATTTTTACAAATTGTCAATAATAAAACTACAAACATTACGAACTAACATTAAATTCAACAAATATTACATTGGGTTGACCAGGGTCAGCATATAAAACATAGGTCCTGATATTATTCTATATGGTCAATGAAAAAATATTAGACATAGTCACTTTTCGGATGAATTTGTTCGACGGTTCGCCGAATTCGAAGATCTCTTCGACTGAAGTGATTGCTCGAACACCTCATTGCAAGCGAACATTGAGCGATGCACTCTGGGTTGTAGCAATCCAGCGGACCTAAGTGAGCGTTGCGGAGCGCGAAAATTCAGCAAAGATAGGGTTTTCGGTGAGTCAATTTCCGGTGAATACTGTAGTACTTTTGGCTTGCGGTGATTGAAATAAAAGTTAAGAGCTGAGGAGAAACCACTCAGTTTCCTTTTTTTCTAAAATCAGGACAAATTTTAGAACAATTTATTCACAATCCAAGTTGTGAATTCGTGATCCTTGGCTTGAATAATTTTGTTGATAGTAGTTTCGTGGTAGTTTCGCGAATAAGATTCTGGGATAGATTCATAAATCAGTAACAAGTAGGATTTTCCCATTCCTCCGCAAATTTATCTGTTTCGACATCTATCTATGAACATGTAGGATAAAACAGCAATTGTAGAATTTTTGATGAATGGAGGGATTTCAGCTGGCTTAGAGCCTTCAGAGCTATGTGAACATCCTCTCATTGTCTCAAAAACATGAATGAATGAAGTCAGGGTTCCATGAAAAATATTCAAAATCACGATCTTTATCCAAAAATTGTCAAAAATTTCTTCTGAAGAACGCTTTGAGATAATTTTGAAGTTTTCGTCTGTTTTTTTTTTCATTTAGTGTCTTTTGATGTTAGGTTACATGACTGACTGTTTAAATGACTAACGGTTTAAATGTAATTAATTTCTGGAGTGACTTATGTCTCAGTAGGAACTCTCCCAGTTGGTCTCGAGATACGATGCTGGCCTAACAAGCCAGTCGTCGTAGGTTCGAGTCTCGGCTCGGGAGAGACTGTTAGTGTTAGTAGGATCGTAGCGCTAGCCCCGCAATCGTCCTGTACACTTAACAGTTGGCTGCGAAGTCTGTGTATAATAAACGGAAGGTCGAGTTCCGATACGGAATGAAGCACCAAGGGTTTGCTTTGCTTTGCTTTATGTTTCAGTAGATTAGAAAAGTTCTCCAGTCAATTGGCGACCGAGATTTTATAAATTTTTATTCTCATCTATTAACTCTATCTGCTAGAAAAATGAATTCTGAAATCCTCAAGCTTAAAACTGAACGGTAGAAAAGCGTCTATTGTTATAATAGCTTTTACTGTAATTGCTGTGAAAAGAAATATCACTAGTGAAACGAAATATCGCTATCATGCTTAAAAAACAGTAGACAATGTGTGGTTAAATAAAAATAGAAGGAGGTTGTATCCAAGACACCACCGCATAAATGACGTAGAACTACGTACACTATTAACAAATGCATTGAGTGTTTCATTACCCTAGTAACACAACTGGTTTTATCAAAGTTTTATAGCACTTTTTTGTCTGTATCGAGCGCCATAAAACTTTGATAAAACCAATATTTTTACTTGGGAAATAAGTTGTAATGTCTACTAATGAAGGGTTGTGAATTTCGTGAACCGTATTCAGCATTGTTAGCAGAACGTGCCGAGTTAAAAGCCATACACAGCACACACGCACAAATCATACCATATCATAGACACACACATCATACCATATTATACAGACACACACACACATCATACCATATCATAAAGGCACACACACATCATACCATATTATACAGACACACATACAGCATACCATACCATATCACACAGACAAACACACACATCATACCATATCATACACACACATCATACCATATCATACACACACACACACATATCATACACACGCATATCATACACACACATATCATACACACACATATCATACACACACATATCATACACACACACATATCATACACACACACATATCATACACACACATACACACATCAAACAAATCAAATATCACACATGCTACAGCTATCAACACACGCTAAAACGCTCCTTACACTGCTTCCGGGCCGGGTCCGTGTTCTCTCCGGGATTTTAATGCATTCACACTGCCTCCGTGTTTAAACCGTGCTCTGGCTGAGATCCGACTGTCCGGCACGAATCCGGCCCGGTCCCGGCACTGAAGCAGTGTGCATAGCGCTTAAAGCTTTTCGCACACGCTATAGATAATTCGCTGTATTCACCCAACGATATCTGTATTGGATTACCACTGGTGGGCTCCAACCCAGATCGAAGGGTAGCCGAACTAAACGAGGAACTGCAGCTGCCCACTGCCAGCGCCGTTGCCACCGTCGCTGCTACCAACGGTTTCCACCGCCGCGTGTTACTGCCGCTGCCAGCGCCGGGGGAACGGCAAGTTCAAAATCGGATTTGCTGAACGCAACCTTTGTGCTGCCCACAGTGGGGGAATAAGGCACTCATACAACACACTGTAAAGCTGTTTTCACACATAGTAAATTTAGATTGCTAGGCTAGCTAGATAGCACAGCATGCTGTTGTTTGCCAAAATAAGACCAAGCTTAATCGTGTGGAAGAAGGCCCAAGCCCTCAACCGGCAATCCGAAACGTTTGTTGCTATCGCGCTGCTGCTATGATATGTGACCAACCGGCAAATGATTTTTTCAAGCTGAAAGCAAATTCGGCAAACTAGCTGATACTGGCGCAAACTACTACGCTACGGCTAACTAGGTATGTCGACCTTTTTAGGGAAAGCCAGCAAACGACCAATCAGAGGACGTTATTTTCATTTCAACAAGGCTTGACAATTTGCAATAGTGCAATAGTTCGCAGATTCAAACAACATTTTTCTGCATTTGGGCAGATGCGTGTATAGTTTTCCAATCGTGTGCTGCAAGAATGAAGGAAATCGGTTGAAAAACAACCGACCTTTAAGCATTTGAAAAAGGACAAATTTCGTCCCAGTTTTTCAGTTTGCATCCCTGTGTGGTAAGCTAAAGTAAAACGTAGTTTAACGTCAAAAATCGCTTTACTTAAAATACGGCGTCTCCATCGGATCTGTTTTAAAAGAAACGCATAGTAATTTTTAATTCTGAAGGTTTTAGATAGTGATGCTCAGGTATTTGATCTTCGCTACGTTAGCGTATAAAACTTTGCGGGTACATTTTTGACGTAGGACTACGTCTAACCGCACTATATTGAGACACATTCTGTGGAATCTAAAACCAAGGTGTAACGTCGGAATGAAAGATTCCAAACGGTAACACTGATGTAACCACATAATGGATCACAACAATCAATATGTCGTTGAATTGATGAAATGATGCAGGGTGGCCACTGATTTTACATTTTCGAGTTCCCGCATTTTCCCGACTTTTTCCCGCATGATTGCAAGAAATTCCCGATTGTCAAAAATGGTAGCTCGTTTATGTTCTATCGACGGTTGAACGTCAATTTTTGAACATTAAATTGGAAGTAATAGCGCATATCACTCCTACCGAATTTACTCGGGACATTCTACACAAACAGTTGATTAGTTACATAAAATGCAACTTTTGCCTTTCCATGGTAGACAGGTTAAATATATTTTTTGCGATTTTCTCAAATTTGCAAATCTTACAGTTCAATAATCGTGTTAGCTTTTTTGTGCATTCATTATGTTTGTCTATGTGTCTTCTTAAAATGTGATATAAGCACATTTTCCATTTAATGATAATAACCTATTAGGGCAACAACAACAAACAAAACAGCACTTTGCGTACAACATTTTTTTCCGTTGTGCAAATCATCGGAAAAGGTCATGAGAAGTTAAAAGTGAACATTAAACTACTTAACCTAAAAGTAAAAAATATTTTGATTGAATTGATTATTTAGGGAACAAAACTTGTGACATGGATTTGCGTTTTTTTTCTCAAATTAAAGATAATGTTATTTTACGTTCAGGAAAATACTGCGATTTAACTGTATTTCGTTTATCACGCGTTACATAGATTCAAAACTTTTCAGAAGTGAGTTCACAACTTTTTTGGCATTTTGATTTGTTAGTCCATCAAAGTTGCATCATCTGCCAACATCTTCAATTTGTTTGCATCCAGGTTGTTTATAAGACACGTCCGCAGAGGTAACGTAGAATACGACAGCCTGTCTTATGCCAATGTATTTCTTGGAATAGGTTTGGGAATACACTGAATTGGGGTTAATTCTTCAGATAAACTTTGAGGTTAATTGTGTTTGTCAATGCCATTGATTGACAAGTGGATATTGTGCATACACCCTGTATATACATACGCTGGATGATGGTGGCTTCTCAGCAGTTGTATTTGCCCAACGATATCTGAATCGGATTACCGCTGGTGGGGTCCAACTCAGATCGAAGGGAAGCCGAACTGAAAGAGGTAAGAACTGCAGCTAACCACTACCACCGCCGCTGTTGCACGCTTCTGATCCCATCGCCTACTGCCATCGGTGTTGATGTTCGCTGTGGTTGCCTGCTGCTAGTAAACTGTTTTGCTTGAGGAGAAACAGTCTCTTATATAAGTGGTGGTGGCGGCGGTGGTGATGGTGGCGGCGGTGGCGACGGTGGCGGTGGCGACGGTGGCGGTGGTGGCGGTGGCGGTGGCGATGGCAGTGGTGGTAGTGCCGCACGCGCTATAAACATGCACACACGCGCTACAGGCATGTATACACGCCATAAACATACACACACGCTTTAAAGCAAGCCGCACACCTTATATATTAGGGACACACGCTTCAAATATTCACACACGTTATGTGCATACACCCTGTATATACATACGCTGGATGATGGTGGCTTCTCAAACCACCTGGCGGTGCGAGTCGCTTTCAGTTTCGGGTTGTATTTGCCCAACGATATCTGAATCGGATTACCGCTGGTGGGGTCCAATTCAGATCGAAGGGCAGCCGAACTGAAAGAGGTAGGACTGCAGTTAACCACTACCACCGCCGCTGTTGCCCGCTGCTGATCAACGCTGCCTTCGCCTACTGCCATCGGTGTTGATGTCCGATGCTGCTGCCTGCTGCTAGTAAACTGATTTGCTTGAGGAGAAACAGTCTCTTATATAGCCCAAAGAGTGCATTCCCGGCTAACTAGGTACTCCATTCTGTCGTCCTATTTAGGAAAAGGCAGCAAGCGACCAATCAAAAATCGACATTTGCGTTTCGACATTGTTCAACAATTTTCAATATTACAATAGTTTGAACAATCAGATTACAATTTTTTGCATTTGGAAGGGTGCTTAAATGATTTTTAAATCGATTGCTGCAAAAATGACAGAAATCGGTTGGAAACTGACTGGGTTTAAAACGTTTGAAATTGGACAATTTTTGTGACGCTCTCGATGTTTTCGGTTTTGAAATTGGATCCCTTTATTGAAATTGGGTCCCTGTAATTGTTGCCGTAAGACGTATTCTACGTCAAAAAATGTTATTGGGGACCAACATTTCAAAATAAGTGATTTCGAGACTTAGAAAAGTAACCTTAAAAATCAGAAAAAAGATCTTAAATTATTATTTTTCAAATTAAAAGTTTTTTACTGCACGAACATGTCTTGCAGAAACCGTTAAAAAGGAAACAAATTTATTTTTAATTTCTTTTAAACTTCTCAAGAAAAAAAATGTTTCCTGAAATTTTCGCAAATCCTTTTTATTGGGATTTTTTTTTTAAAGAATTTTTAGTTTTTTATTTCTCCATGATCATCATTGTTCAGTTTACATTATGCAGTTTTTAAAAAAATATTTTTTTTGTTTATTTTGCATAAATATTTTGTTGTTTCTGAATAAATAAGTAGGATTTTTTTGACTAACCCCCTTAAAGTCGCAAAAAACCTTTCTAACAAAAATATATGTATACATAATCGAATCAGAAAAAAAACATTTTTTGTTTATTTTGCATACATCTTTTGTTGTTTCTAAATAAATAAGTAGAATATTTTTGACTAACACCCTTAAAGTCGCAAAAAACCTTTCTTACAAAAATATATGTATGTATAGATTTCGTAGTTATTCTTTATGTTATTGCAGTCAGCCATGGCAAGAACACTACACCGTGCTGCACGGGTGCCACTTTTGCATAGAAACACTACACGGCGTGTATTGCAACTTGCACTGCGTGATGTGTATTGGGTAGATAGTAGATTAGCTAGATTAGCGACTTGCGTATTGGGTAGATAGTAGATTAGCTAAAAACATTGCCTTTAATTTATTTAAATTTTTGCTCACCAGTATTGATTCAAACTTCATAAAAATAAGTATTTGAAAAGAGTCAATCTCTATCACCTCAACCTTAACATTGAAATAGTAATATTGGGGTCCATTCAAATTTAACGTGACATTAATATTGGACTTCCGGAAAACCCTCACCACTTTGTCTAGCATGTTTCCAATACTCAGCACACCAGGCATAAAAAATTTCCTCAGTCCTGCCTGCGTCATGTAACATTTGAACGGACTTTTATGAATTAATAAGGAAGCGCTTATTTATAACGTAACGCAAGAATAATTATTGTTGATCTCCTTTCCCCCTTTGCCATTTTTTTTGTTTAAATTTTCCGTATGGGTTGCAACACTTTGCCAACCCAACACTTTTTCCCGTTTCCTGAGCGTTACATAATTTGTAAACGTTGCCTCGCGATATTTCTGTTTTAGATCAGCTTTACTTTACTTGAAACATTATGGCTCAAAAATCAACGTTTTGGGTCAAAAAATGTTGCGTTACGTCATATTGGACTGAAGGGAACGTCCATTAATTACGTACCGTAAATAAAAACTATTTTCGACCCCCTCTTTCTTCTAGGTAACGCTCTTTGTATAGATCTTCAAAATTTTTAGTATTAATTGCGACGTTTTGTGAGATCTCTACCTCCCCCTGAGCGTTTCGTATTTTTGGACGATCCCTATACGGTATTGCTGCTTTAGGTAAGTTATATTTAAAATTGAAAAAAAAAATAATTTTTTTATGATTCGATTATATACAATTTTATATATAATCGAATCATATATAATCGAGTCAATATATAATCGAGTCTGTATATAATCGAGTCCGACCTGTAATAATATTTTTCGAAAAAGCAGCTCTCTGGAAAGTTAAATTTAGAATATTTTTAATACTCAACTACTGCCAACAACTTTGCCGAAAACATCGCACCAATCAAACAAATCATTCTGCTTCTGAAAAAAAAAAATCTTCAGAAATTTTAACTTCGTCTGTGTTCAAATAATCAACGTTGTAACATTTGGCAACTTAGAATTCAAAAAATAAACTCTTTGAGACATTCAATCAATTTTTGAAATAAAACTACCATCTACCAGCTTTACCGAAAACGTCACACCAATCAAGCTAACTATTTTGGCTTTTAGAATATTTAAAGTATTTTTGTTTATTGACCATAAACTTAGCAGCCAACTATTTAGTGTATTGCAGGGCTAGCGCTACGATCCTGCAGACACTAACAGCCTCTCTCGAGCTGAGACACGAACCTACGACGACTGACTAGTTAGGCCAGCATCGTACCCTAAGATCAGTTGCAATACAAAAAGCATGTGAAAAGTCGTATGCAGCAACAAATAAAATAAATAAAATGTTTTCTTGAAAAACCTCGCAAACGATTATGCTGTTTTCTAAGAACATTTCTGATTGTATTTACATCAAAAATATTTTTTTTTACAGTCAAATTGTATAATTTACAGAAAAAAGTACGAATTCAAAAAATATGTGCAAAAATTAATTTTTCTAAAAACTCTGAAATAATTTGCTCTATTTTGTGGCAAGTTTGTAATGTTTTTTCAATTAACTGCCCGCAAAGCAACTTCGTTCCAAACCCAAATTTTCACCAGCATTGAGTTTCTAAGCGGAAATGGTAGCTTGTTTCGCAAGAGTTCGCCAAATCAGAACTGTGTGCCAATTATTTAATCCTCAATTTGTTTATTCAAATAACAACTAATAACTAGTAATGATAGTAAGATTGTACAGTGAATCTTATTTTGCATTGCTTTTTGAAATTCAAACAGTTTCTGTTGTACATATGAGAATTTATGATTGATTCTCTCACTTAACATGTTTTCTCGATTAACTCACAACTTCCATTCCCAGACCCCGGACCGGTTTTCGACCCCGGTTTCAATTCGCTTTACCATCTTGAGAAGTCCCACAGAGTCCATTCAATTTTTATAGATAACACCAGATTTCGACGTTTTATGCTATTCTAAGACATGCAGGGACCAACTTGCAGTTCTGCTCTTCCAACTCCTTCATCATTTGTATTTGCATCATACACAATACTTTGAAAAAAAAAAGCTTAGTAATAAAATCCCGATTAAATAAAAAATTCCCGACTTTTTCCGCATTTTTCCCGATGTAATTCAATTCCCGACTTTTTCCCGCATTTCCCGTTTTCCCGATTGAGTGGCCACCCTGAACGATGGACAATTTTGTGATTTTTCAGTTATCATTATTGTTCCATTGTTAAACAGTTAAAATTTCATAAAAGTTAGAAGGTCGAATTTTCACGAACAATGTACCAATCACATACGAGCACGCCTGGCACAGACTTCATGAGTAGACACCAATTGGCTGCTGTGATATCCTGTATAGCAGTGGCAAATTTTTTTTTGACAGAATCTCCCCGCCCCAATAGGTTAACTAATGTTTGCTTTAATGAGCCTAGACTATTTTGATGTCTTGGAAGTGAAGCTTTTTCGGAAAGTTTGTAACCACCTCCACTATCAGATAGTTTTACTTCTTTTTCTTTCAATTTGTTAACGGAGACTTTAAATTTTATAATTCATTCGTCTCCGTATCAGACAGTTTTACGTTCTTCTGTTAGAGTGTTATTAAAACTGATGTCTTGAAGGAAAACATGCTGGCACAAGCAACAGTACTGTACCGAGCAATGTATGAATAGAGCACTGGTTACTCGTCGTCTATCAGTGCAGTAGAACTCGATATTCATTTGTGTGCAGCCAATCCAATTGAGGACTACATTGCCGCTGTCGACGCACAGTGGGGCGTATTGGGTTAACGAGTAGGTGTCGTTTTGCGATCTTGGACACGATAGAATTGCCGTTTGAACTGTCATCCTTTTTTTCTTGTTTCGTATAGTAGCAAATATCATAATTCAAGGTGATTATTCGGGTGACGCAAAATACGCTGCGCCACCGGGGACAACAAAATTCTGTACGTGTCGGTAGAGGCAAATAGCAGAGTATATAAATTTGGTGCATTTTACAGATGAAATGCGTTGTTTATTTTTGAACTCTACACTCTGTTTTTCTCAGATTTATTTAAGTAACTAAATATAGAGTATTTAAAAAACAATAGAAAACCAAATTGCTCCATATAGATCTTTGAATAGGTAGTTAAACGAGCTGTACTGATCATTATATTTTGCTAGCTAAATGAATTTAGTTCATTTAGGTGGCGGTATAGAGGAAAACCAAATTCCATTCTAGCCTGGTTTATTTTTGAAGATAACAGACATAATATTGAGACTCTTAAATACGGTATCTTCGTTGTTTTTTGGTATCTTGAAACTGATTAAAATTTTTTTTCTGTTTATTGATAAAATGTTTAAATTGACCTAAATTGAATGTGAACATGTTCATGAAAATCTGCGGCAATTTTTTTTCATCTGAAAACTGTTATTCTTTATCGTTATTTTTTCCACTAATTTGTAACTGCAGGAAATTTTTTTTTTATGTGGCATCTTTGCCGCTTGGTGATCGTTTAGTGAGCCATCTTTCACACGACAAATAAATATAGAAGGAAATTTAATTTCTACTAAATCGTACTCGATTTAGATCTGTATAAAAGGTTGCTTTTTCATGTATTGAAGTAAATAGAATTTAAGGTATTCATGTTAAACCTAATCGCTCGTTTTTGGCACATGTGTGCCAAAATCGAACCGTTACGAAAGTGAAGCGAGACGGCGGAGGCCTAGCGTGGTTGGTAACGTCTCCGCCAACCATGCTCGACGCCTGGGTTCGAATCCCATCGCCGACATAGGTGTCGATGGTTGTGAGCTGGCGTGATCCACTCACAACCAACCATACTGGTCTAGATTCAATCCAAGCCGACATTGGGAAATTTTCTGAGGCGAAAAATCTCTGGGATCACGCCTTCCATCGCATGAGGAAATAAAGCCGGTGGCGCCAGTCCGCCTCCCTGGGCGTCGGTGATTGGCACAACAGTGGCGGAACTAGACCGACGGAA
Source organism: Wyeomyia smithii (assembly GCF_029784165.1). Classification (NCBI taxonomy): domain Eukaryota; kingdom Metazoa; phylum Arthropoda; class Insecta; order Diptera; family Culicidae; genus Wyeomyia; species Wyeomyia smithii. The sequence continues at coordinate 240,991,092 of NC_073696.1, forward strand.
TATAAGCGAGAATAAAAAAAAAGAAAGTAAAGCGAGCTCAAATCAAACAGAGCCTCAAAAGGAAATACAAAACTATTGTAGTCCTACGTCAACTATGCGGTCGTGTCTTGGATACCACCTTCCTACTTTTTTAACCTTCTTTTGCGGTATAGGCTTGATTCACATTGAAAATTACGAAAAAATAATGTTTTCTAGTGTAGATTAGAGCCTCAAGAAGAGTGTTACGAGCCGTGGTGACGAAAATAGGAATATTGACCGAAGATTTCCAATCAACGCTGCAAATTTCATCACTTTTTCATTGCTTGCAAGTTTCACATTTCGTGGACATTTTTCTTTAGCTGGCTATTATACCTAAAAAGTATAACAAGATTCAATTGAGCAGAAACTACAAAAATATCAATTGAGTGGAAACAAATTAACATAGAAAAAAAAACATTTTCTACAACAGTTCAATTTTAATTTGCCATTTTCTTATCACCATATCTCTTGAAGGATTCGCATTTGTTTTTATCATTCAAGTGAAATTACTATGTGCAATTCTCCAATGAAACCTATTAATTCGTTTTCTTTCAAATAACTCGGTATTATTCAATGATTTTATGCGAAAAAGTTAGATGTTTTCTTGACGACTGTAATGCTTTTGAAAACTACTGCAAGGTTGTTTCAACATATCTAAGTCTAAGGAAGCCATCATCTCCGAGGTTTTTGGATTTGAGTGAAGCGATAGTTGTGTAATGAGCTCCATTGATATTCCATTCAACGACACCGCACTTGGAGATAGTGGAGATAGTTTTTTTCTCAAATCTGAAACATTCCATAAACCATTCCTGTGTTTTTAGGAGTGTATGCTGTTTTAACCTTTTTTGCAGACCTTTTTAGTTCAAAATAATGTTAATCTCGACACGTTTACACGATAAATAATTTCATTGACCCTTTCCTCGGAGCAAAGAAAATCGACAACTCATTTCAATATCAGTTTATCACAGACATATGTTAATATTTGCTATACAGGAATATCGCACGCAACTGTATTTAAAATTTTAGTAAATTCATTGCAAAAATTTAATTGAAAGAATTTGAAAGTACAATTTATTTTCGTCATAACTTGAAACAATATTGAAATTGTGAATAAGGAAAGGATCAGGTTTGTTAAAGCGCTCATGATCGCTTTTAGTCTGAAATATTTTTATCCTTCTTAAAAACAAGTTTTTACTGCCCTATTTCCAAATATTCATGTGATACTGCCACACTTTGCGTCTGCATGTTGATGATTTTACGAATCAGACAATACATGTAATTCCAATAATTATCGGTTGCGCACTTATACAAACCTACCTTCTAAACCACACAACCACTTATGCGGATCCCATATTTTCTGCGGAATGTCGCACTTCTAGGCAGAATAATTTTACAGCAGGCCTATTGTTCCGTCGCGCGTAGTGCAGACAAAAAAAGAAGCTCCAAAATAAAACTAAATACCACCGAACCCGTCACCGCATAAGTAATTCCCCGGGGGGAATGAATTTTTTAAGTCCTCTTATTTAGCGGTAAAACCGCATCGTGCTCTGCTCTGGGTTCTCAGTCTGAGTCCGAAGCGATAGGCAGCCGCATTGTATTGCAATATTTTGTCGCTTTATGTTTATTGTGTCATGACATACACATTGTTGTAGGATTTCCCAGGCGCTGCCATTAGGAGCCGCGAATTCGGAAAACTTGTGCCCAGCCTACCGCTGCCCGGTGGCAGTGCTGTATGTATGTGTGAAGTTTGTAAAAACACGAGAGCAAAGCCGCGACGACGAAAATCGGAAATTGTTGCCGATAACTCCACACCGACCCTTCATCCAGAGTCGATTTGTTCGGCCTCGGGCACAACGGGAAACTATTGCGGAAGTGGGTTTCCCATTTGCGAAAAAGAGGATAGGGGTGAAGTGTGTTGTCGTTCGCAAAAGTGAGTTTTATGTGTATGTAGTTGTCAACCATGGCGGTTCATTGTCACTTCGGAACATTGCTACCGGAAGGGAACAAAGTATGCATATAAAATGATTTTTTTATTAACTCCCATGAAAAACGTATCAACTTAAAGTCTCTTAAAAATAATGACCATTTTTATGTGATACTATAGTTTTGATGTCTCTTCCTGCAAGCGGATTCTATTTCGACATGCTTTACTACTTATAGTGAGTTTCTAGTGGTAATTTTAATCGCTTCTCAATTACACTTCAGGCAGAACGGAACAGACCACAACCACAGCCTCGGTCGGTTCGGCTACTTGTGTTGGCGGTGCAAAAAGTTTTCCGAAGCGAATGAATTGCCATTTATTGGCGGTTTGGTTCACTACTCTTGGTGAACTGTAAGTTCCACAAAAGAAGTGATTCGACGGAAACAAAAAGTTTTGTGCCCGGTACTTGGAAGCGGTGCGCAATGGGCTGTCAATTAGCAAGTTTCGACATTTAACAATCCAGAAGGGGCAACTTCGCGAACTTCGTAAGGTATAATTCAGACGATTCATGCGGAAAAATCGTCTGTAATGCGATGAAGAGCACGTTAGAGAGTGCTATAGATAGGACATGGTCGACAGTTTTTGGTTCGTTGATGACATTTTCGGCTTATACTATTTTCACAGATAGTGTGCTTTGATAAATTAGCTAATCGTTCTTGATTCGGCATGGAGAATCTCATGGGAATGATACAATAATATAAAACTTGAAATTTTAGATGTTATTTCATTTGCTATGAACTCCAGATTTCTATTTTATTTTGTGTGCAATCTATGATATACAAAAATAATCCACTGCGGTTTGAAATACACCGATTTTGTTATTATTGTAACCTATATTATGGAATATCGGGTAACGAGAGGTTATGTCAAGATTAAAATTTACTACCTAAGATTGATAGGGAAAACTGATGCAATCATTGTAAACTCATAAATATCACTTTTCACTAAAGAATAATGCTCAATATTGACAAGCTTGCGGATATGTGCCAGGAGGAATAGCTTTCTAACATCTTCGAAAACTTTCACCGGCCTTCATTGAACTCTGGCCTTGACGTCGATAGAGCCTCGACCCGAAGCATGTCGTTCTAATCGACTGTAATAGATCAACTCCTCCTGGTTCCACTCACCCACTATAACTCGGTGCTTCGTCTCATTCCACTTTCCTCGACTGAGTAGATGGATGGATGGATGAAAGGCAATCAATTTCTTCAAACAGTAGCAGGAGAAGCAATTTTAATTCGATGTTCATTACCGGTGGCAATGGAAGGGACTTATTCCGGTGGGCAGGAAGTTTGCATAAACAACTACTGAACCCGCCTCCATCGCTGATTTGTGCAGTCCTTCGAAGGCAGATAGGGCATCACGAAGCAGAAGAACCGAAAGTACGACAGGCAACTAAAGCAAAAGCATCGCAGGCAAAGCCTCGAGGTGTAGATGGGGATAATTTTAAATTTCTGCCAAACATGCAATTTCGTAAGAAAACAGAAATTCATACGATAGTTTGAACTTGGATAACTAAGCTATAATCGGGTGGGGTTTGATTTTGATGCAGTTTTTAGTTTTGAGACGATGGATATATTTTGTGGGAGCTGAATGTTGCAACGAGTCAAAGTTCGTGACTCATATTTATTTATGCAGTACTTAAGCTTCGATACCTGAAGTTTGATGAGCGCTGTTCAATTTTTCTGTCAGTTTCGAAAAAAGTTATTCGAATTCGGGCGACAACCTTAATAGAAACTACATTCAAAATCTAAATTTTGTGAAACTTTAATCTTCATTAGCAAATAAATTGCCAAATCGTTCTGTACCGCTGCATGAGATATGGGCGCCAAGGAAAAGTCAAGCTCGCTTTTTAAAATCTCGTTCTACTGACGACAATAGTCTCTAATAGAGTCATAACATGATGATATTTATGCCTCCCTCTGCTACTATTGGGTACGATTCGTGGGTTTGGAGCACCCACCAGCCAGATTGAATGGCCAAACTCCGCCGCAGCTTGCGTTCGTACTGCGGTTCTATTGTTGTTTGAACGATGTTTGAACATAATTTTCGATGCAGATTGAGCGATTAAAAAACAAGGGCTAATTCGATTTTCCAATGTTCTCTGTCGTTTCAGCGACGATCGTCTGTCGTTGGCCGAGTTTACGCTGATCTGCCGTGCGCTGTTTCGGAATGACAAAGGCCACATCTACGTCGTGCCCTCCGATCGGCTGGAGGAGATGTTCGCCGTTTTCGACAAGAATGAGGACGGTTATATCGACCGAGACGAATTTCAGTTCTGCTGGAATCAGTGGATTAAAACGGTAAGCAAGCGAGAATGAGAGAGAGAACGTTAAATGGGTAAATTTTCTTTTCGAGCAGCAACATTTAGAACAAAAGCGGTAATCACACGTCACTCCGTTATGCTTCCATGAAATTTAATCGAATTGAAATATTACGATAGAACATCGATTCGAATAAATTTCCTCTGCGGCGTCGTGTGGCTTAGAGTGCCTCGTTTTATATTGAATCGGCAACGGGAAAAACACACGCCACCATTATGAGAATGCCATCGCTTTATCGAGTAACACCCACTTTTCGCCTCACGGGCCATTTACGTTTGCTTGGTGTTCTTGCAAGATTTGAATCGTTTGGACTTTTAGCAGTGAACTAATAAAGGAATTTCAATGTCAGTGATTGTGAAGAAAAAGTGGCACCTTAGTTAAAAAAGTTATGACTATTATGCCGTTTTGTTGAGTAAACATAATTATATCTATTTTTGTCGCTGTTTCTGGTACGGGAAATATCATAAATCAGTACCTATCCTCAATCCATACAAATACTTTGAGAGCTGAATTAACATAATCATTGTTTTAACCTGTTTTCAGAGCTTAATTGCGTCATTAAGACGTTCTTGTTGATAAATGTTAGAAAGGCTTCGGCCATCAGGCCATATTTTTGTTTAAAGTTCGGAATAAAGTTCAGCAATACATTTTTTTTATGAACGACCATTTCACTTGTTCATAATAAATATCGTTTTGTTTTCGCTGATCTGCCACAGCATCCGTCGAACGGAAGCAATCAGCAGAAAGTTACGTTTTTACGACGGCTTTGAGTGACGGTTAGCAGTAAGTGTAATGATTGATACTTGTTTTGCCGAACCGGACTTTCTCTCTCTCCATCTCTGGTCTGTATACTGACAAGCTTGAATAATGTATGGAGTTCACGACAATAAATTGCGCCTAATGCTACCGACGTTTCTGGGAAAGCATACATGCTAGTCCAAGTTCCACCTACTGACGCACTGCTATACACCGAACACATTTCGATACCAAAAATGTTGTGCAGTTTCAACATAATTTTAAATAACTTACTTTTATTCAACACATTATTCTTTTCTATAAAGCATTTTTTTATGGAAAAACATCATTTATGTCGAGACTGTTGTTGTTCAAATCAAATTTTTCTAACCATTCAAGGTTTCAGTTTTTATTAACAAAATTTTTTCGTCAACATTCACTTTTCAAATGTTTGTGTTTAAGAAACAGATTTTTTTATAAGACTTGAAATCTTTTTATCCCATCTAAAAGACGTCGGGGGCAGAAGATTATTTTTATTAAAAAAACATGATAGAAATCAGAAAATGGTAGTCTTCGAGATACCTAATTTAAAAAATGTGTTTCGAAATCTCTTACCTATTTATTGGCACTTTTTTTTAATCTTTAAAGCTTGTTTGAACATGGTTGAAATTGGGAAAAAAAGTGTGGGAACAAAATAAATATCCGAAAATTAATATCCGAAATATCGGTAGTGATAGCTCGGCAGTAAATTTCAAGTGTGTGAATCCGGAATCCGGAATCAGTGTTTCTTTTATCGGCAAGTCAAAGTGACTCGGGATGTTGCAAACACGAAGAATTCAGAGCCGCTGAGGATTATCATCCAGAGAATCCAAACTTTTATGAATGATATCCAATTTTAGATTACCCCTTCACTGCCGTAATCTCGCAAAACTTTTAGTACGAAGCTTTTTGCAAAAACGTTTGTATTATAAGTAGGACGAATTTCAATTATCTGATCTGTACATAATGCTTTAATATAATTACAAAACTTTGCCGAACGTAGGATTTGCGAAAAAAGGTTTAATAACTTAAGTTATGTTACCAACGTCATTTTGTTGTAGAAACAGCAATTTTTCTTTCACTGTTTCTACAACCGATTGACGTACATCCATCGTAGTATGTGACAAGTGGCTCAATTTTTTTTTTCATAATCAGTCAAATGGCCGCGATTCGAGAATACGTTCTCGGAAATGAATTTAGTTTGGAATAGACCTAATAGCATTCGTGGTCTCTGCCATCTTCCATCTGCACTTCTTCCATACAACAATCACAAGTGCGCTCCAGTTGTCCACGAACATGGATCAAGCTTCGTGGCCTTAGCAAGCTGCAGTGTGATCACTCAATTAGTCAAAAATATCAGAATTATAACAAACCTTGATATTTTGTTACGAAACTTTTTATCAACTTGTGTTCTAAACTTGGTCTCGTTAATAGTTAAAATATCAAAATTACTTACTAATTATCACTAATTGTAACCAGTTTTGTAAGGTTTCTGGCAGAAAAATATTAGAATTAGTTAGAATGTACAATATTTTGTTAATTGATCAACAATCTTGATTGAATAACAATCTTTGTTATAAATATGCTTCAAAAGATACACTTTTGAACATCCAAGTGTATGATAACAGAATTTGATATAATTCTGTACTTTTTATCATTCTCTCATATCAAGAATATTACAAACTTTGTTATTTCTATCAAGTTTAGATGTATTTGTGTTACCCGCTTGTTATAATCGTTCGATCGGGCAATGTTTTGTAGATGGTCAACTTCGTGCCGCGGCGAATTTTATTCGAGCAGAGCGTCCTCCGGAGTCAAAAAAGGCACGATTTCCCGGTGTAGGACCTTGACGATTTTTTCTGCTAATGTCGTTCTCGGTAATCACCAGTTAGCCTAGGTGCACGCACTTATCAACTACCTCGATTCCATCACCGCTAAGCTGAATCCTTGGTCAACACGGTGGATTAACACGGTCTTCTCTCGGGTCAATTGAAGGCTTTTCTGCATTATCCCGATTACCGAAATATTCGTATTGAGTGATATTTCTGGGATTTTTTCCAGAAAGCAGAAGTCGTCATCTTGAGTTTCAGAAAGGCATGCGGACGGATTTCTGGCCTCTGGGTATCATTCTGGTATTTAGCCATTTTGGTCTATTATTCCAGAAACCAGAAGTTTCCATCTAAGAATTCAAAATAGTCTCTGGGGTCGATTCTTAGCTCATGTGCATCATTTCGATCATTTTAAGCTGGTCTTCGGAAAATTTGTTCCAAATATGTGTTTCATTTGTACGAAACCCTGCTCCCAAAAAATTCTACATGCCGAATTGAGTCCCATCTGCTTGATTAATTCTGGAGTCGTTGAATGTAATAAACGCATTGCAAACATAGTTGTGTTGGATTTACGTTACATGGAGTAGAAATGGCGGTAACGTCATTTCGTTTTCGTGAATTACTGTCGCTATTTTTTACACTTTTGATCAACTAACGGCGCCTCTATGTCCAATTTGGTGTGTTCTATCGTTTAATCGCGAAAAACACAAATCTGTCAGGAGATTACGGCACTTCAATACACACTAGGGTGGGGAATCGTTATATGGAAAAAACGAAACTTGATAGCGGAAAGGCAGAACCAAGTTTTTTTGTTCTATTTGAGACCCCAAACAATCCTGAATTTATCGGAAGTCGATTGGTTTTGTCTCCGCTTGGCGCATTGCATTTCAAATTTATAAGGAGATTTGTATGTAAAATTTTTTTTTTTGCATTTTCCATTCTAAAGATCTCAAAATGGCTAAAACCATAGGTTTCATGACATCAAATGGTAGGTTTTTTGATGCCTAACAACTTGGCCGAAGACACTAAAGAGCTAGGGTGTCCCAAAAAAAATACTAGAGCTGTTCAAAGTTGAGTATGTCGAAATTTATGTTGCAAATCATTTTTTCTGCCAACACTGTCCGGTGTACCGGCGTTAGTCAGATTTCCATCAGAAATTACCTCTGACACACGTTGTAGATTCTACCTTCGCCTAGAATATTGACCTGGATTTGTTTGTTTGATTCAGCTGAGTGTATAAACTCGTTACGACAGGTTATTTCTGATGGGAATCCCACTGGCGCCGGTACATTGGTAATGTTGGCAGAAAACAAGATTTTCTGCATTTAAATCGACATACTCAACTTTGAAGAGTTATAGCTCTTCTTGGGGACATCCTAGCTCTTCAGTGTCTTCTGCAAAGTTGTTAGGCATCTAAAATACTATACTTTAACATAATGTAGTGCATTATTCGAGTATTATTGAGCTCTCTAGAAATGTAAATGCAAAAAAGTAGGTTTGCCCAGATAAATTTTCATACAAATTTAAAATGCAATGCGCCAAAAGGAGACAAAACCAATAGACTTCCGGTAAGTTTAGGGTTGATTGGGGCCCTGAAAAGAACCAAAAAAACTTAGTTCTGGAAAATCGATCACTTTACCCCACCCTAATACACACAGTTGTATCAAAAATATAGCTGAGAATGCTAAACACAAATTACGGGTCAGCAGGAAGACGCCAGCCGCCAACATTTGCAAAATACGAGACTGTTTCATAGCTTCGGTTGTACAGTCAAGTTGTTGAAAGGTATGAATTCCGAATTTCGAGTTAAACAAGCAAGCAAATTCTGCCTAATTTTTGAAATCCGCGTACAAGAAGACTTCGCTTGTAAATAATTTTGTTACACCCCATAGAATGGATCGAAATTGAACGATTTAACCCTCCAGTGCCCAAGCCTGCCTTTCGACGGGCTTTGAAAAATCAGTATAAATCTTTATGAACTTTTCTTAAATATTTAGCATAGATTTATAATGATTTCACTGAAGCCCGTCTAGAGGCGGGCTTGGACACTAGAGGGGTTAACATGAAGAACCATAAAAATTATGCCTTGTAACACCCGACAGCAAATAATACAGCATTATGAATCGATTGATGATTTGCTGCTCACTCGTTGCAATAGTTTGATGTACATAACCAGGAATATAGCCAGCAATTCAATGCAAAAAAGACTGATTGAATTTTTTTTCCACCGATAACAGTTATTATCGCTATAGTTGGTTTTCTTCGGACCCGTATAGACCCGTTTTTTTTGTTTGATTCTTAGAGTGATACTTTCTATCGAAAAATTGCCAAATTTTTTTTTTTCAATTTTAAATCTTTAAACATTTGTCACTTTTGAGCTGTTTACTGCCTATAAAAGCATAAAATTCACACTACCAAAAACGTACAACTGAGTAAAACGCAGTAGACGGAGGTAGACCACTGCATTTTTTTCCTTCCTACATTCATCCGGGGAAAATATATATGGCAGAATACCTTTATATGCAAAAAGGTTTTTGTAGTTTCAATCAGTACACTTTAATTGGTCTTTTAATGAAAGTTACTATAATGCTCTACTAATTATTTACAGCTCTGAACCTGTTTTTCATTTATTTGTAACATGGGACTGACCTAAATTTATATTTTTGATCATTTTAGCAATCTATCTCAAAATTTATTCCAAAAGTGATGAAAATTCACATAGGACTGTTATGCATTCATGGCCAGTTTATTCGATATTGAATTTTTGGCATCAAATTAATGGACCTCTCAAAGAAAAATATCAAACTGTTTGTAAAATAACAATTACAAATTTTTAAAAATTTTACCGGAAAATGGTTTGAAAGTTACGAATTTATACTTTATACTGTCACACTAAAAGTCAAACACAAAAATTTGGGTCAAAACAACTATAGCGATTTAGAGTAAAAAATATCGAATAAAACATAACCTATTCTTAATAATCAATTCCATTCTACTAAGACGCTCAAAAAGAAACTTATTTGACAATGGCATTCAAGCCAAACGGGCCATCGAGGTTTTTAAAGTTAAAGAAGAGCATTGCGGGTATACACAAATCAATTTCCTTTCTTAAAAATTGCCTAAAGCACCATGTGACCCCTACTAGTCATAGGGTAAAGGTGAAGAGTCCTTTATCTCCCACCATCGTAAAACGCATGGAAAGAGAATGTTTAAAAAGTAGCATCAAGTTCCTTTATAGTAAACTTAGCTCTATAACGTTGGAATGTTATTCACTTCATTTGAAACTAGCTAAAGTTTTTCCTTTCGAATTTCAACATTTTTTGACAAAAGTAAAAGTAGCGGAAAAATGTGAGGGTGAACGTAAACGTAAATTGAGGATAAAAAAGTTAAATCAATTACTTCGACAGGGTAACAAGGGTTAAAATGCGGCCAAAGTACACCTTATTGACGACTTTGTGGTCAATAAGTCTTCGTACGATTTTTTACAATAACAACAGAATCTTTTGAATATGGGTCTCAATTACTCAGTCCCCGCGAAACTGAACATTGAACAATCGATCATTGACATTGAAACGCCAATTTTTTTTTCAAATGGTGCCAAAACGATTCCACGCCATAACAGTTTATCTGATACAAAGGTCATGAAAGAGTTGCGCGACAAACAAGTTTTCTACCTAAAAGCAGACAATGGTAATAAAACTGTCATCATGGACAAAACTGACTATGATGAACAGATGACACAACAAATTGATAACGGTCCATATTTTAAACTACGAACTTATCCACTTACTGAGATAGTTAAACGAGTTGAGAACACAATTAAGGACTGCAAACCCACTTTGGGCGATACATTACAACATCTTCGAGTTTCAAATCCAGTTCTTCCAAGAATAAAATGCCTACCAAAAATCCATAAACCAGAAAACGAAATGAGGGAAATTATTTCAGTTGTAGGGGCTCCAACAGAAAAAATAGCGAAGTGGTTAGTAAAAGAGTTTCAAGCTTTGCCTAGTAAATTCCCAAGTCGATCGGTTAAGAGTACGGGAGCTTTCGTTGAAAATTTGAAATCTTCGGGTAACATTGAGGCGGATGAGATAATGGTCTCGCTTGACGTGACGGCTTTGTTTCCGAGTGTTCCAGTGAATGAAACCTTGAATCTTCTTGAGGATTGGCACTTGGAAAAAAAAGTCGTGAGTCTCATGAAACTAACCCGCCTTTGTATGAAAGAAAATTATTTCACTTTCCGAGGTAAATTCTACAAACAAACAAAAGGAGCTCCAATGGGGAATCCTCTTTCTCTCTTCTTATGTGAGCTATTCATGGCAAACATAGAAAACAAATTAGAAACCAATAACCTCTTACCAATCCGGTGGTGGAGATATGTGGATGATATTTTTTGTATTTTGAAAGAGACGGAACTTGAAGCGTTTTTCACATCTCTTAATAATATTCACAGAGATATAAAATTTACGATCGAAAAGGAACAAAACAATAGTCTTCCCTTTCTAGACGTTGTTGTTGTTAGAAAGTCTAAGGACTTAGAAATTGAGATTTTTAGGAAGCCAACGAACACAAAACGGGTAATACCCACCACTTCTAGTCATTCCTTCCAGCATAAAATGGCATCCTTCCACCACATGATACATCGGATGGAAACCCTACCCCTCAGTAAAATAGCCAGGCAAAAGGAATTGGAATACATTTTCGAAGTTGCAAGGGTAAATGAGGACACCATTCAGGCCATTATAAACCAAAAGAAGCGAAATCAATTTAGAGAATCTTTTACAACACTCACCCCAATTACAGAAGACCTGAAAAGAATAGCTGTGGAATATGATGGGGCCTTCACACGTCAACTTCACTCAAAATTCAAAAGGTTTGGCATGGATATCGTCTACACTAGTAGGAATACCCAACTCAAAACAATATTGGGCTCCACTAAGGACTCAATTGATGGATTAAATATAGCAGGGGTTTACAAAGTTGCTTGTTGCCACTGCAACAAGGTTTATATTGAGCAAACCAAAAGAAACCTGGGAATCCGTTTTAAAGAGCATATGGCAGAAGTCGCCAAAGCACGCAAAGTTTCCAAAAATGATCCACCACACCTTTTCAAATCAAAAGTGGCTGAACATGTCTTTAATGAGGGACATCCACAAACTTCGGATAACATTCACCTGCTTCGTCCCGTTAATATTTTATAGAAATTGGACGTATCTGAAAGTTTAGAAATCTACAAACACCATCCATCCACACTGCTCAATAAAGACGTAGGTAATTATTTTTCGTGTCTTTTCAAAATCCTACCTAAAAACCCTAGATCCAAAAAACAACCACAACATATGACTACCTAACTTCTATTTAGGAATTTTCCGTCTACCTACTTCTACCTACACGCATATAAAAAAAGGGGTTATTCAGTTATGCTCTTCAACAGTCCACATAAGCACTGATGATGGTTGTATTTTTTTTTTTTAAAGGTGGCGGGGAAATCTGCAAACAGACACCTGAGAAGAGAACTCAGGGTGTGGAGATGAGACTAGGGGAGAGATGCTGGGGTAGTTACACTCGCCCAGGCACCTACTGATCCCTGTCCCGACCCACTAAAACCCCTCCAGTCTCCAGCCCTGGTCTTCCCGGAACGACGGTTAAGTATTACGTCGGGGAGTGGCTTTTGTGCTGATGCACCCTCTTTACTCTTATAACCTCCTAGCTAACTACCTGGAGACTGGTAATTAGCTACCACTGGCGTGTTGGTGGTTGACCCGCCACACACGTTGCAGCTCCAGAACAATCTGAGAGGCGGCCGCACAGACCGCGTTCCAGATGTCCGGGTCGTCGCACATCCTCCGGACTAGATTGTCCGGAGTAGTGCAAGGCCCGCTCACAGCCATCATGTTGCTCCTCGCTCTTACGAAACGGGGGCATACGAAGAAGACATGCTCAGCAGTCTCCTCCTCCTCCACGCACTCGAGACACATGGGGACACCGCGTGTCCGAACCTGTGCAGATATTGCCTGAAACAACCATGGCCTGACAGGATTTGTGTCAGGTGGAAGTTCACTTCACCATGTCGTCTCCCGACCCAGCCGGATATCTCCGGTATCAGTCGGTGCGTCCATCTGCCCTTTGTGAAGTTGGACCATTCCCGCTGCCAGCGGAGCATCGAGAATGACCTTCTGGTACCTCGTATGCCCCTTGTGTCACGTTGGTCGAAACACTCTCTGTCCTCCTTGATGGCGATGCTGATAGGCATCATGCCGGACAAGACACAGATTGCATCGTATGACACCGTATGATACGCACTCGCAACTCTCAGGCACATGAGCCTGTAGGTACTTTCCAGTTTACCACGGTAACTGTTAGTACCTAGCGCTCTGGACCACACTGGCCCACCATACCTAAGTATGGACGAAACCACGCTGGCAAGAAGTCTTCGCTTGCTGCCATAAACCGCTGAGCTATTGGACATCATACGAGATAGTGCTGCAATAGCCGATTAGGCCCTCTTACAGGCATAGTCGACGTGACTCCCGAACGTGAGCTTGTCGTCCACCTTAACCCTCAAGAGCTTCAGGGATCGCTTCGAGGTGATGGTGCAGTCTCCGACTCTGACCACCGCCTGTTGCTCCGATTTACGGTTGTTCACAACCGTGACCTCCGTCTTATGATGCGCGAGCTCCAGTTTCCTGGAACGTATCCAGTCCTCGACCTTGCGTATACAGTGCGCGACCGTCAACTCGACCTCCTCGATAGACTCGCCGTAAACCTCCAGCGTTATGTCGTCTGCAAAGCCGACGATCACAACCCCTACAGGGAACTTGAGTTTAAACACTCCGTCATACATGACATTCCACAACACCGGGCCCAGGATAGAACCTTGCGGAACTCCTGCGGTAATTGGGACGCACTTCTGACCCTCCTCCGTGTCGTAAACAAGTACTCGATTCTGGAAATAATTTTCCAGAATCTTGTACAGCGACACCGGTACATGGATGCTCCTGAGCGCGAGCGCTATGGAGTCCCAACTGGCACTATTGAACGCATTCTTCACGTCGAGCGTGACGATTGCGCAGTAGCGTATTCCCCTTCTCTTGCGCTGGATTGCTACCTCCGCCGTCTTGATGACGGAAGAGATTGCGTCCTGCGTGGACCTGCCCTTCCGGAAGCCTAACTGGTTACTTGCCAGACCGTGTACACCCTCCGTGTACCTCACCAGTCTGTTGAGGATGATCCTCTCAAGCACCTTGCCCGCGGTGTCCAGCAGGCAGATAGGCCTATATGCCGATGGGTCCCCTGGCGGTTTCCCAGCCTTCGGCAATAAGACCAGTCTCTGCCGCTTCCACCTGTCCGGAAAGAGACAGTCATCCAGGCACCTCTGCATGACTGCCCTGAACAGCCCGGGGGCCGTTTTTATCGCCAGCCCGATCGCCAGGTTAGGGATACCATCCGGTCCCGGTGCCTTGCTCACCTTTAGGGATTTGGCGATCACGATGAGTTCCTCATTCGTAACCCTTGCCTCCTCCCCTGCCTCGACACGGCTGTCGTCGCTCACGGATTGGATGCTCGGCAGGTTGGCCGACCATCTCTGGTATATGTCTGAGATACTGGAACGTCGGACGTGAGACTCGACCGCCGGAGGCCAAGGACTTGGCTCGTGGCGGGGAAAGAGTCCCTCGATGATACGCTCCAGCATCGCTAGTGATCGCTCTGCAGGCGCCAGCGCGCCTTTAGTCTTGGCCATTACGATCCTGTAGGCGTCACCCCACGGATTTGTATTGGCACTCGCATATAGCCTATCGAAGCAGGCCCTCTTGCTGGCCTTTATCGCACTCTTTAGCATCGATCTTGCCGAACTGAATGCTGCGCGGCGCTCTGTCCTCTCTTCTTCGTTTCGCGCACGCTGCATCCTCCGTCTTGCACGGAGGCACGCACTGCGAAGGTCGGCTATCGCGTCCGTCCACCAGTAAACCGGTGGCTTTCCATTCCTAGGTTGGCGAGTCCTAGGCATGGTGGCGTCGCACGCCCGCGATAGCATAGCAACTAGTTGGTCAGCAGTCGGGCGGAGCCAACTGCCCCCCTCGCCCTCCCTTATCGTTGCCTCTTCGAATACCTCGGCATCAAAGTGCGATGTCTTCCACCCGCGAACGGTCGGAGTGTTGGCTCTACCCGTCGCTTGCCGCCTCTCGTTGTTGTCTACACTATAACAGACCGCCTGGTGGTCGCTATTAGTGTAGCCATCGCCTACCCTCCAGTTCTTGATCAGTCCTGGGCTGGAGAACGTCACGTCGATGATCGACTCCGCACCATTTCTGCTAAATGTACTTTTGTTCCCAACGTTGGCCAGATCTAGGTTGAGCTTTGCAAAAGCCCCCAACAGGATCTGGCCCCTCTGGTTCGTGAAGCGACTTCCCCACTCAACAGCCCAAGCGTTGAAGTCGCCCGCCACCACCAACGGCGTTAGGCCCGTTAGCTCCATGGATAGGAGGTCGACCATCTGGGTGAACCTTTCGGTAGCCCAACGTGGCGGAGCATAGCAACTGCAGTAGAACACTCCGTTCACCTTAGCAACTACGTACCCTTCTTCTGAGGTTGAGACAACCTCCTGAATCGGGAACTTGCTCGTCGTACATATGGCCGCCAAACTGGACTTATCCGCAACCCAGTTACCGTTTCCGGGAGGGATGCGGTAGGGATCCGATATGACGGCGATGTCCGACAACGACTCAGTGGCTGCTTGGAGTAGCAGCTGCTGAGCCGCGAAGCAATGGTTCAGGTTCAGTTGCGTCACCCTTACGCCCGTGGTTTCGCAGCCGGCTTACCGGCTGGGCACCTGGGGCCTCCCATAAAGTGTTTGGCGTCCCGTTTCCCGGAACATACTGAAAATGTTTAATTCGTTTCACAAAATGTATTACACTTTATTTAAAATGTTCAAACGTCCTAAGGTAGACGATTAATTCGACTTCGCATCAGTTGTTCGAACTCCATTCACATGTCTGCCACCAGTCAACGTAAACACGAACATTTTTTTTCTGTCCTCCAGTCGCACAGTCGCAATATGCAACACGTAGCAGCGTAGTAAACTGTTGCGTGGCTCAGAGTACGGCATCTTCTGCTATCTGCTTCCATCCAATATAAGAATTTTTTTGGGAGAGGTGAGGTGTCATTTTGTGCTACCATTTGTTTTTTTTTGAATTTCTACTCATTTTTGGGAAGGGCTCATGTAGGAATGGTCCTTCGGCAAAGCTGTAGATAGTAATTTTGTTTTTCCGAGAAAGTTTTTTTTGATAAAAAATAGGGTAACCGCTCCTATTTTTTTTTTTTTTTAAGGGGGGATTTGTTAGTAGCTTAAGTATTTATGATGATTATTAGTAAATAATGAGTATGTGTGTCCAATCACAAATGGTGACTTCTCAACACTGTTAGAAATTTGTAATTTTAATTGTTAGGATTTGTTTGCTTTCGCAATTAGGACTTATCATTCGTAGGGATTTAAACCTACTTGTCAGAAAAGGGGAAGTAAACTTACAACTAACTTAATTGCTAACTTATTGGCTATAAAGAGAGCTTATCGTAGCAATTGAGGATTGCAACGATTTTTGTCGAAAATTGTTAATAATTTTATTTGACATAGCTTCTAATGGTTCAACACCAGTAAGTCTATGTAATTCGAGTGTACCAAACCAAGGAGGACGCTTCAAAATCATTTTCAGAATTTTATTCTGAATCCTTTGGAGCGTTTTCTTCCTTGCTGAACAGCAACTTGACCAGATCGGTACAGCATAAAGCATTGCTGGTCTAAAAATTTGTTTGTAAATCAAAAGTTTGTTCTTTAAACAAAGTTTAGAATTCCTGTTAATAAGAGGATATAAACATCTCGTATATTTGATGCACTTGGCTTGTATACTCTCAATGTGCTCTTTGAAAATAAGTTTTTTATCATAAATTAGTCCCAAGTACTTAACCTTGTCGGACCAACTTAAAATAACCCCATTCATCTTGACAACGTGATTATTGTTTGGCTTGAGGGAAGAAGCCCTAGGCTTATGAGGAAAAATTATCATTTGAGTTTTAGAAGCATTGGGAGAGATTTTCCACTTTTGCAAGTAGGAAGAAAAAATATCTAAACTTTTCTGCAATCGACTGCATATGACACGAAGGCTTTTTCCTTTTACGGAAATGCTTGTGTCATCGCAGAACAATGACTTTGTGCATCCTGGAGGCAAATCAGGAAGATCTGAAGTGAATATGTTGTACAGGACTGGACCCAAGACTGAACCTTGAGGTACACCTGCTCTGACAGGAAATCTATCAGATTTTGAATTCTGATAGACAACCTGCAGAGTTCGATCAGTAAGATAATTTTTTAAAATTTTGATTAGGAAAATTGGAAAATTAAAAGTTTGCAATTTCGCAATCAAACCTTTATGCCAAACACTGTCGAATGCTTTTTCTATGTCTAAAAGAGCAGCTCCAGTGGAATAACCTTCAGATTTGTTAGCTCGTATCATATTAGTAACTCTGAGCAATTGATGAGTTGTGGAATGCCCATGGCGAAATCCAAACTGTTCATTTGCAAAAATTGAATTTTCGTTGATGTGTGACATCATTCTGTTAAGAATAATTCTCTCAAACAGTTTACTTATTGAAGAAAGCAAACTGATTGGTCGATAACTTGAAACTTCAGCTGGGGTCTTATCCGGTTTTAAAATGGGAGTAATTTTTGCATTTTTCCATAATTTGGGAAAATATGCAATTTTGAAGCAGCAATTGAAAATTTTCACTAAAAATTCCATTGTGCTCTCAGGGAGATGTTTGATTAGTATATTAAAGATTCCATCGTCACCAGGTGCTTTCATATTTTTGAAATTTTTAATAATTGATTTAATCTCATTCAAGTTAGTTTCAATTATTTCTGCAGGTAAAAAATTCTGGGAAGAAATTAAATCAAATTGACGTGTGACTTCATTTTCAATTGGACTCACAAAATTCAAATTTGAGTTATGAACACTCTCAAACTGCTGAGCAAGTCTTTGAGCCTTTTGTTCATTGGATACAAGAAAACGTTCACCATCTTTTAAAACTGGAATAGGCTTTGAAGGTTTCTTAAGAATCTTCGACAGCTTCCAAAATGGTTTTGAATATGGTTTCAATTTTTCAACTTTAGTCTCAAAATTTTGATTTCTCAGAAGAGTAAATCTATGTTTAATCTCTTTCTGTAAATCTTTATAAATAGTTTTAAAAACAGGGTCACGAGAACGTTGATATTGACGTCTGCGGACATTTTTCAAACGAATTAGAAGTTGAAGATTTTCGTCAATTATTGATGAATCAAATTTCACTTGAGCCTTTGGAACAGAATAATTCCTGGCATCAACAATTGCACATTTTAATGCTTCCAAAGCGGAATCAATATTCACTTCGTTTTGCAAATCAAGCTCATTATTGAAATTTCTCTCAATATGAGTTTTGTATCTTTCCCAATTAGCCTTGTTATAATTAAAAACAGAGCTCATAGGGTTTAAAACTGATTCATGTGATAAAGAAAAAGTTATTGGAAGATGGTCAGAATCAAAGTCAGCATGTGTGATCAAATCACTACATACATGACTTTGATTTGTTAGCACCAAATCAATTGTTGAAGGGTTTCTTACAGAAGAAAAGCATGTAGGACTATTCGGAGACAAAATAGAATAGTATCCTGAAGAACAATCATTGAATAAAATTTTGCCATTGGAATTACTTCGAGAATTATTCCATGAACGATGTTTAGCGTTAAAATCGCCGATTATGAAAAATTTCGAACGATTTCTGGTGAGTTTTTGTAAATCACCTTTAAAATAATTTTTGTGTTCGCGTGTGCATTGAAATGGTAAATATGCTGCGGCAATAAATAAAATCCCAAGTTCAGTTTGAACTTCAATTCCCAAAGTTTCAATAACTTTCGTCTCAAGATGGGGAAGAGCACGATGTTTGATTCGGCGATGAATAACAATTGCAACTCCACCGCCGGAACCCTGAATCCTATCATATCTATGAACCACGTAATTGGGATCATATTTTAATTTAATGTTAGGTTTCAAAAATGTTTCAGTAATAATTGCAATATGCACATTATTTACTGTTAAAAAATTAAAAAGCTCATTCTCATTGGCCTTCAATGAGCGAGCATTCCAATTTAATATTTTAATTGTTTTATTTAAAATCATTGCTAAATTTTAAATTAGAAACAATTTTAATAGTAAAATTTGTGCCTATTTGAATGGCTTCAAACATTGATTTTGCCTGCAACATGGCGTTCATAAGATCGAACATTGCCTGTTGCAAAAAAGAAAGTTTACCTGCCGTAATAGGCCCCAGGCAGTTGACATTAGAAAAAATATTTTCGGCAGCAATATTAGCTGGAGTAATAGGTGTACAATTATTTTCTAGCGTGTTTTGCTTACCCATATTAACGGTCATTTTCGAACTACCAACACTAGGCGGTATAATGTTCGAACTACCTGTAACCTGTGCATAAGTTAAACGGGTATGCAAAGGAGTAGGTAAACTATGCGTCACTGGTACGCTTGGAGAATTTTGTTTTGAAGTTGGTTTTAATTGAGAAATTGAATTTTGTTTACCTTGCCTTGCCTTAACAATTGCTAAACGGACTGGGCATTGATAAAAATTTGACATATGGTTGCCGTTACAATTCGCACAGCGAAAATTTTTACTCTCTTTCACAGGACATGTGTCCTTTTTGTGAGAAGAGTCTCCACAATTAAGACATTTTTGGTCCATGTTACAGAATTTGGAACCATGGCCATAACGTTGGCAAGTACGGCATTGGGTGATATGCTTTTCACCTCCGCCATACTTCCTATAAATTTCCCACTTTACACGCACATTATACAATGCATGTGCTTTTTCAAAAAATTTTAAGTTGTTAACCTCATTGCGGTTAAAATGAATTAAATAATTAACAAGGGAAATTCCAGTTCTCTGACTGTTTTCGCCTCGTGATTTTTGTTTCATTAGAATTACTTGGGTAGGGGCTATGCCAAGTAATTCTGTTAGAGTAAGTTTGATCTCATCAACGGTTTGATCGTTGGTGAGACCTTTCAAGTCAACCTTGAACGGCTTGGCGTTCTTGGTGTCATATGTAAAAAATTTGTACATCTTGTCAGTTAAATACTGAACAAGACGATCACGACCCTTTACTGAGTCGGCTAATAAGCGGCATTCACCTCTACGGCCAATTTGATAGGTAACTTTAACGTCAGAAACAAACGTTGAAAGTTCCTTTTTGAATATATTAAATTCAGAAGAAATAGTTACCACAATAGGTGGAACTTTCTCCTTTTTTAAAGATTTTATATTTTGTATAGTTTCATTATTGGTAACTTCCATTTCACCAGCTTCTTGCTCAGGCAAAATATCAAAAGGATTGTCACTACAGACACTCGATGTGTCAGAAAGAGATGCCTCTCTTTTCCTCCCCGCAGCGATGCGAGGTTTCTTTTTCCGTCCAGCCATTTCAGGTGATACGAAAAAAGTTAAAACAAATGTTAAATTTAAAAGTAGGTAGTCTTGAGAAAGACTGATGGGAGATAACTTTCAGGTAGTCTTTAAAAGACACACTGACAAAACACAAACTTTGAAGCTATAGGCAGTCAAAGACCAGTCCACAAGCAACCGAAAATACATCTGATCTGTAGGACAGTTCAAGACGCACTGGTAACCGCTCTTATATTCATCTCAGTACCTATATTCATCTCATCACGCCTTTTTGATCAATTTATCGTCAAATTTTACCATATTTTCAACGTAAAACTTTCAGCCACTTGAGAAAATCAAGAAGCAAATAGATTTACTTTCAAAAATTTGTAGAAATTTGACGGTAAATTGGACAAATGAGAGAAATAAGATGAATATAGGTGCACCAAGCTGTTGAAATGAATAATGGAGCGATTACCCTCGAATAAAAATTAATTATCTTAACAAGTTTATTTCTTAAATACTAATTATTCTATGATAACTGCAGAGGTTATTATTTAAAAAAAAAAACAATGTTTTTTTATTAGAGCCAAAATTGTTTGTTTGATTCATAGTGTTTATGTCGTTCCAGAAAGAATACACACCGCAAGAAAAAAAAATTACTCGAAAAAAAAAACATTATAAATTATATGTCGCAAATAATTTCTTTTTCATGGATCATCATTTTTTACAGAAAATCGTTAGCTAAACATTGATGGCTGTTTAAGCTTGATGGAATAAAAAATAACAAAAAATTTTATTTAAGAAAACGAAGTTTTTCGTCAAGTTTTTTTACAATCTATATTTTTTGGAAGGACAAAATTATTGCAGCTTTGCCGAGGACGATGGAAATATTTTTTATATTAATATACACTCGGCACAGGAGATAGTCCCGAAACTTAATGTCCCGAGTTTTGTGCTGACATAAATCAAACTTTGAGAGTCCCGTCTGGATGAGTAAATTTTTTTTCACCTTCTACGCTAGTTCAATTTTCACATCTTTGTAAAACAATAGACATTGCTCGCTTTACTCAATTAATAAATATCTTTGCAACTATGTATATTTCTCCTGAAATGACAAAAATACTATCTACAACTTAGCTGATCAAACAAACAATTTTGGCTCAGATAAAAATTAAGTGATTTTGAAAATTTTCAAACAATCGTAAATGCTTAGCTCTCTTATAAAAATTAGTTTAAAAAAAAAAAAATACTTTTTGAGAGACCTAATTATTTTAATTTTTTTTTATTATTTAAGGTTTTAAGGTGTATGTTTTTTCGGGAAGACAAAACAGCTTCTTACTGTGTTTAAAATTTTTTTTTTATTATTTAAAGTTTTACACCATGTTTTTTCGGAAAGACAAAATTATTATCTGCAACTTTACCTAAGACGTCACACCGATCAAACCTTTTTTGTAATACCTTTTTTACATACATTTAATTATAAATTCGGGGCCCATATGGGAGCAGCGTATTCTAGAACACTGCGTACTAAAGCACAGTACAGTGCCTTACGCGTCCTATGTTGCATGGAATTGTTCTTTTGCATCTTGCGAAACTGGGGAAAAGACAAAATTTGAAAAAAAGACGGAGCTACTTACAACATCAATCTGAAATAAACAACGCGAACAGTAAGCGGGCTTGTGTATGGTTAGTCACTGCTTTTCTAATTGATTATTATTTCATTAAAAAAAAATTACTCGAATCGTTTAGTGGTAGTAAGATTTAACGCATTTTAAAACGTTACCATAACATTTGTGTTAGCTACAGAATTTCTTTTAAAATGTCAAAGTATACATAGATAGCATAACTATTAGGGTGGGGAATCGTTATATGGAAAAATCAAAACTTGGCAGTAGAAAGCCAGAACCAAGTTTTTTTTGTTCTATTTGGGGCCCCAAACAATCCTGAATTTATTGGAAGTTGATTGGTTTTGTCTCCGCTTGGCGCATTGCATTTTAAATTTATATGGAGATTTGTATGGAAAAACCAACTTTTTTGCATTTTCCATTCTAAAGAGCTCAAAATGGCTCAAACCATTGGTTTCATGACTTTAAATGGTTGGTTTTTTGATGCCTAACAACTTGGCCGAAGACACTAAAGAGCTAGGGTGTGCCAAAAAAATACTAGAGCTGTTCAAAGTTGAGTATGTCGAAATTTATGTTGCAAATAATTTTTTCTGTCAACACTGCCAGTGTACCGGTGTCAGTCAGATTTCCATCAGAAGTAACCTCTGAAACACGTTGTAGATTCTATTTACGACTAAAATATTGACCGGAATTTGTTAGCTTTGTCTAGCTGAGTGTATAAACTCGTTACAATAGGTTACTTCTGATGAGAATCCTACTGACGCCGGTACATTGGTAATGTTGGCAGAAAAGAAGATTTTCTGCATTTAAATCGACATACTCAACATTGAACAGCTATAGCTCTTCTTAGGGAACATTCAGTGTCTTCTGCGAAGTTGCTAGGCATCTAAAATACTAGGGGTCTTCACATCGAGCTCGTTTACGAATACCCAGCCGTAAACTGTGTATCTTCCGTTACTCGTTAATGGAGGTGAGTATTTTTACGGCTGGGTATTTGTTTACGAGCTCGACATGAATACCCATTATGCTTTACCATAATGTAGTGCATTATTAGAGCATTATTTAGCTCTCTAGAAAGGTAAATGCAAAAAAGTAGGTTTTCCCATATTAATTTTCATACAAATCCATCATAGCTTTATTGCTCCGAGCCCGTCCCATTACATGAATCTGAAAAAGCGTACTTTCATACAATTGCTTCAAATGTACTATTTGTACCATTGCTTCAAATGAGGTGAGACAGCAAGTTTGATTTGCAAAGTTTTTCAGAATAAAGTTGTTTAGTTTATCTATTTATGAAGTCGGTTCTAACGGTTTTTCAACAAATCAGTCACGTATTGCACACTCAAGGGAGTACAAGAAGACTGTGGAACCTTAGCCAACTTCCTAGTAGAAAATTATTCAACAATCGAAACTGTTAGCGTCTCATTGTGAGAAATTAGCTAGATCTGCTCGACGATAAGTTTCAAATCGCGCTGGAGGTCCTATTTTAATCGCGGATACAGTTCAAAGATGAGTGCGACCGATATTTGATCCGACGCATGGTTCAAATGCAATCGAGATGCCACAATGGGGATAACAAAGGATTCTTTGTTTCCTTGCAACGCCCGGTGAATGCTCTTTTCGACCAATACGTGATGAATACGGGTGGGATGTCGTGATAAGTAAATTTATCGTTGACATCGTTTCCTCGAGTGAGTGGGCATTGGCACCATTTGGTGGAACGCTGTGTGTTCTTTTGTGGGTTTGCTTTAGAAGAGGACAGAGATCCGGTTAGTTAGAGGGGGACGAAAGAGGACGTAAAGTGATGGAAGGTAGATACGAAAAGTAAGATGAGTGTCTCTTATTAGTAAGTTTACTGTACAGTCTTTGATGATTCATTGAAGACAACGACTTTCTAGATTTCTTCGTGTTAATAACACGAGAAAAGTATTTAGTTCAAATAGATGATAATAAAAAAGGCCTATTAAATTCAAACCTTCTCAAAATATCAACTCTTTTGCTACTTTAATTCAAACTTCCTCTGTTCGTTTCACTCTTTTTTCCACTAGATCGTACGGCCAGTCAGTGCATTCCTCATTGTGGATGTGCAAAACGACTTCATTAGTGGCTCGCTTAACATCAGCAACTGCAGCGCTCAACAGAATGGATTGGAGGTAAGTTCCTACCTACTATTGCGAGGAGATATGCAAATAGTATCCGGGATTGTGAAGATGTCTATACCATCCTCGCTATAATTCAAGATCTGATGAAGATTTTGTACGAAACATGAAATCCTTCCGATTCAAGGTGGAAATCTACGCAAATCTAACATTTTTGAGATTTTGAACATTTTTGATATTGCTGCTATTCTAAACATTTCCGACATTTTTTATGCCAGAAATTACCTATTTTACTTTCTTCTAAGATGTCCTGAAAATGTAAAAATTAAAATGCTTGGCAACTAGCAGCACCACGTTTTTTTGTTTTGCCCGAGTGGCAAACCAAGCAATTTACACATAAATTAATCCGTTTCTTTTGGGATGCTGCGATGAAATGGAAAACAGCACCCAAATGAATATGTATGGATTCATTGTGGCTGCCCGGTCGGTTTGCTTCGTATGCGAATGCCACCCCTGGCCCCTGCGTGATGAATTATAATGAATTAATCTGTTTGCAAAATCTCGTTTTTTTTCCTTTCGGTAATCTTGATTGGCTTGGGCAAATGCCCAATCCTTTACTGCCAACGATTGCCGAGAAGGGTCAGTCGACTAACGCACACACACTCTCTCTCTCTATACTGCACAACCCGGTTCGACCCGGGCAAGTCCTTTACCAGCGCTGGGGTTCTTCAGTACTGGAGGAAAAACCCCTTGTGATGGTTCATTTTGTCCGAAGGTGAGCTGTGAAATTGCTGTGAGCAGTTTCCTTCCTGTAGCGTCGCCGGTTCCGTCCGGTCAGTAATATGCTATTCCCCTGCGAAGCACAGACAAAGCGACGAAACATTTCGACACGAAAGAGTTTTTCTTTTCTATGATAATATTTTGACAAGGCGGAACCATTTCAGGTACCGTCTGTGAAGGTTGTGATATTTTGAAAAGTTTCCCATGCGACTATCGTGCCAAAGGTGGTACCTTCGGTGGGAACGATTAGTGCTGCCTAGGCGGCGATAGAAGGCGGACATATTATGCGATGAGAAGCGGACCTACGCTTTTTTACGATGCTGACGGGATGTGCATGTTTGCGAGCTACTGAAAACGCAAAAAAGTGTTTAGAAACGGAGAATATTTCTGGTCATGCTGCTTCTATATATAGACGTAAGAACAGGATCGCAAAACTTGTTTGAAGGTAAATTGATCCATCATGTTTGGCGATTTTTCTTTGTAGCTGATAATTTTCCTTTCATCAAAATTGATTTATTATTTATGGTGAAAACACCTTCCGATTGGTCTTCAGGTTAATCCTTGCAGTTATGTGGGGAAAGTATTCGTTGTTCAATTGAATGTTTTTGAAACTCCCACTCTCTTCAAGTAGGTCAAAACTATCCCAAAGTACCCTTTTTTCGATAAAACTTTTCATCTATGCTATAACTGTGAAAAGGGCAATTCTTCCAGTACGTTAGCAGAAAACATGAACCAGTTTGCGTTCGTTACTGGTATACGATGCCGATACATGTACGTACACGAAGTATACGTACATGTATACCGGTGTCATCCAGTTGTTCGAATATGTTAGCCATTATTATGGTTGCAACTATTGCTGCAAGACGATATAAGATCGGCATGGAACACGAAACTCGAAACATTTTCCTATAACCTTGTACGGTATAGTTTGAAGTCATGTTCCGTACGATTGGTCTTTACGATAAAAAGTTCAAATATCACAAGTCGGGTACTGGAGGATAAACAGTGAAATTCAATAGACAGCTATATATGTAGTGCTGTACTGAGCGAAACTACAGAAACTGCAGTGGAATGAATGTACCGAGAAATTCGCCCTCTACTTCTAAACTCTGAGTTGCATTCTGAAATGTATGCGCACAAGTTTTGATTTTTTTTATCGATTATGAATATATAGATGTACTACTACTAGCTGTAATGTGAAATGAAATAACAACTTTTACTAATTGCACTAGAAAAAAATATGAAAGATAAAAAGAATTCTTAGCGCAGTCAAATTTAGAAAATCTATAACGAGCGTCTTAGCAGAGTGATTGAGATCAATGTATGTGGACTGGTACCAGTCCACATAAGCACTGAGGAAGACTGTATGTCACAGTCGAAATATATATTTGCGGACTGAATTTCAATATTTATTTCCAAAAAATTTAGTAGAGTATAACGGAAACCGATAACTATTTCTTTGATTGATCTTAGCGCAGTGCCTTTTCTTCAAAGGTTAGTAAAACTCTCGAGAAATTGATGAGACTCAATGTTGATTCAGTTTATAGATTCAATGTATACGCCTATAGTTTCATGGAGACGCATGGTAGCTAAGAAATGAAAACGTGCACTTCTCATACAAGCTTCAATATTTTTTTTTGCTTGTCTGCTCGACCTTAATGTTTTAGTTTTTTAAATGAGATTTTTTTGCAAACAATAATTACAATATTCAAATGGCTCTGAAAAACAATTTGCCGGACTGTAGGAGCAATTCATCATAAGTTTTTCGTTCTTCGTACTTTTGTTCAATATCCAACCTACCTCGGTTTCCAGTGCTATGCTAAGTTAAACGAAGCCATGCAAAATGGTTGACACCATCTGCGCCCAGATGCTTGCAAATAGCGAAGGAGCAGATTTTATTAGATTCAAAAACACGCCCGTATACCGAGAAACTCAGCGTCAGCCTGCAGAAACCGGAACGGTATTTGTTTAATTTATTTCATCCGCAATTAAATGTAAACCATTGTAGCGGTGTTTTAACTTTGTCAGTTAGGACTTGATTTTCCTCCTTCGGGTAGCAGGTGTTGTTTGAAAACCGCCTCGAGTCATTAGGCCACGAGAAGGCTTCCGGCAAATGTTGCACATTTGAAACGGTTTCGTGAGTAGCAAACGTGTTGATGTGTGGCACACTCGAAGGCTTTTCGACATCCGAATCCCGTGGAAGCAATTGTGCGCTTATCAACTAACATGCCATCGAAAATTCGTTGCCACCAGTTGGAAGAAGGGGAAACTTGTGCACCTTTTGTACGCCAGCCTGGCGTTCCCGGAAGCAAGTGGCATAAAAATTAATGGTGTCAAACTCTCTTCCCTTTTGTTCCCGGTTGGTTCCATGCTGCTACCCTCGTGCAGGTAATTGACCCGATAAACAAACTCCTGGATACGGTGGACTTCGATTCCGTGTTCTACTCGCTCGATTGGCACCCGAGCGATCACGTTTCGTTCATCGACAACATCAAACAGCGGCCCATCCATCCAACCAGTCCGGTGAGTATTTTGGCAGGAGACCAGCGCCAATGCGATTTTACAATCCGAAAGATTTTATTTTGATTGCATTTTTTGTCGTTCGATTTTTAAAGCGCAATCGAAAAAGATAGTTACATTTTATTACTTTCGGAATAAATGAAAAGTAAAATAGTTTTAAACAAATTGGAAACGAAAATGAAAAAATGTTTATAGATGAACATAACTAATTCCATCCACATGCTTCAGCTAAATGCCGACAATGCACAGGTGTACGATACGGTTATCTTCGCCGGTCCACCACCGATGAAGCAGCGTCTGTGGCCACGACATTGCGTTCAGGATTCCTGGGGTTCCGAACTACATAAGGATCTGAAGGTATGTACAACGACTTGGAACGCTTCAAACGTTTAATTCTACTGAAACTTTCAGATCGTCGACCACGGCATCAAAGTGTACAAGGGCACCAATCCGGAAGTGGATTCGTACTCGGTCTTCTGGGACAACAAGAAGCTGTCCGACACCAGCCTCTGTAGTCAGCTGCGGATGAAAGGCGCCTCCGATATCTACGTTTGTGGACTCGCGTACGATGTGTGCGTTGGTGAGTTGATCTAATTGGGTCTAATCTGAAATAGTGCACCAATCAAATCTGATCTGAGGATTTGATTAGATCGATGTATGAATTTTATGCAAGATGCAATGTTATAGTTTATGTGTGGGTGATGATGTAGGTGTTGCGAAAATTCATTAGTTATAGCTGAGCAGAGGATTTTCCTTTTGGGAGAGGTTTTTCCCTAACGAGTTTTGAAGAATGCATACATATCGACACTATACCGACTGATGAGAAAAATCAAATTCCCTTATGACTTTAACGATTACACAGATCCCCATTTTGTTTTTGGCCTAGAATTACGACTTACGGCAGCATAACTCGAAAATTGAAAAAACCGAAACCATTTAGAGCGTCACGGAAATTATTCACTTTCAACTACTTGAAACTCATTCAGTTTCATACGGGTATTCTCTCGTTCTTATAGCAATCGATTGTAAAATTAGCTATGTAAAAAATTGTGATTTTGTGATGTTAATTATTGTCCAACGAGAAACTAGAGCGTTGATGAATCGGCAGAGCAGCAGCTAATTCAAGCGCAGTAAGGTGAGCAGGCGACTTATTCGATCGCAGCGTTCCACATGGACCAACCGACGAACCGAAGTACTGCGTAGCATTACTGAACATGTCCGGACATGTCACGTTTACTTCCAGCCTTTTCGGCCACTGCTAATAGCTGTAAGTGTACCGCTAGAGTGTGTTGTTATCGTTACGTTTTGTTTTTTGTTACTTGCTTGCAGTGTGTGCGGAGCGGAGAAGACTAAGATAACTAGAATCATCCCGTGTCGTCGGTAAATGGCAATCCAAAATCAACGGTTCTCGTCAAGGTTACCCATCAACTAATCAAAAAAGAGAGTTGAGAGAGTGCTTTCACTGTAATTAACCGCTACACACCATTAAATTGATTAATCCCAATCGCGTATATTCCCAAGCCTAGTGCAAATAGACCTAGTGCAAAAAATACATTGACATAAAACAGGCTGTCGTAATTCTACGTCAACCTTGGTCGCGTTTAATACACACTCTGAAAAATATGTACCAGAACTACCAGAAAAATCACGTCACTTACGTCATTGATCATAAGAGAATCTGCCATTTTGCGTGGCATTAGTAACTTTTGCCTAAACTTCACGTACGATTCACTGTTAATTCACGTAAAATCGGTCAAATTATAATGTAGATACTTTCAGTGCGTTGGTATTTGTGTGTTTTGCCCTTGTTAGTGTTAGTATGGCTGTGGTTTGACGTTTCCGACTACGGTATTTACGTGAATTTTTGGGATGCAAAAAAGTCAATATGACGTACAAAGAACACTTGAGCTTCTACAGCTTATTCAGTATCGGAGAATACGCAATGTAACCAGCCAGAATAATATTCAAAAGAAACATATGAATATTTCGAATTTTCAACGAGTACTTTGTTCGTTGGTGAGTTCTTCCCGAATTTCCTGAACGATTGGAATCGTCAACAATCAGTTTCAACTGGAACACCTCCTGCGCCAGCTGCGAACTATGCACCGTAAGCAGTCGTTCCGGCCGTTCATGTTCTCCTGCCAGAAGTGTCGATTTTGATCCAGTAATTATTTAGTAATTATTGATACTTTAAAAATATTTTTTTTATATACGCGGTGTATTCTATTTACTTGAAATTTACGTAGATTCCACCAGAATAACTGGTAAAAAGTACGTGATCGTGTGGGGTTTATTCGTTCTATTTATAGTTTCACCTAAATATCACGTAAAAACGTACGTGAAAATAAGGTTATAATAACCTGACCAACACGTAGATGATTGATTGGTCGGCCTTCGGGAAATCGGCAAAAGTTACGTGAAAAACAGGTGGATGAGATATAAGCACTTTTCCCCGTGATGTGAGATCCGTAATAAGTCGCTAAATAATCTATCTCGACTTGACGTCCCTTATCCAGCATTCCAAGCTGGATAAAGATGAAGTGACGTCGTTCGCCTGTTTGATACTGTTTGAAACCGGAAGTTGCCATCTTGAATTTCAAAATGACGTCTGGAGTCGATTTTCGAACTCTACGCATCACTCCGATTCCGGAAACCGGAAATCAACATCTTGAACTTCAAAAAGGCGGCTGGAGCTGATTTTCGTTTTCTGCGCATCTTTTCGGTTCCGGAAATAACAAAAGTGGATGGCGTTAGGCCGTTTTAGGTTGTATTTTAACAACTGGAAGTTCTTATCTTCAACATCAAAATTTTATCTAAGATCGATTTCTGGACATCATCTTAATTCCGAAAGTACTAATATCAGGTGATATATGATCATTTTTGGTTGTTTGTCTAAATCTGGAAGTCACCATTCTGAATTTCAAAATGGTATCATCTGGAATTCGGTGACATTCGTTCATTTTAGGGCAAATCGACTTCTAAGCCACGGGCGTGAGTGACATAACTGAATCTGAACCATTGCTACATTGTCCAGCAGCTGCTATACCAAGCAGCCTCCGAGTCATTGTTGAGCATAGCCATTGTATCGGATACCGGAAACAGTAACTGGGTCGCGGATAAGTCCAGTATTTATGGCGGCCATATGAACGACGAGCATGTTCCCGGTGCAGGAAAGTTGTGTCAACTTTAAACGAAGGATAACGGAAGGTTCGCTCAGATGGTCGACCTCGTAACCATGAAGCTGACGGACCTAACGCCGTTGCTGGTGGCGGGTGACTTCAACGCTTGGGCTGTGGGGGGAAGTCGCGGTACGAACCAGAGGAGCCAGGTCTTGTTGGAAGCTTTGACAAAGCTCAACCTAGAGCTGGCCAACGTTAGGACCAAGAGAACTGGTGCGGAGTCGCACAGTGTGTCCAAATCGAGAAACGGACGGCAAAACTATTTTTTCAAATCCCATATTATCCATATCTTCTAGAAAGTTGCTTCGTTTACTGCTGTCCTTCATATGCTTTAATGGAATTAGTTACAAATTTCGCCGTATAGAGGGCGCCATACCTAACTTTTGAACGTGACTTGCTGAGATTTTAGAGATACAGCACCTTTTACAAAAAAATTAAAAACAAACCTCAATTTTTAGAGCTTCGAGTTACTCAGCAAACTGTATGTAATAAAATTCTGCACAGCTTTGCAGAAGGAACGTCGTCTATCGAGTCACGTTCAAAAGTTAGGTGTGGCGCCTTCTATAAGGTGAAATTGTAGCTGGTTGCATTGAAGCACATAAAGGACAACAGTAAACGAAACAACTTTCTAAAAGATACTGATAACATTGGACTTCAAAATTTCCTATCTCCGTCCGTTTCAAGATTTAGCCCCATTGTGGTGTCTGTTTGTTGAGCATAGAAACGGAAACGTAGTGTACGCGCCGGCCTTTGTGCTATAAAGAGCGCACAAATGCATGTAAAAATCGGTAACTGCAGTTGGCCACTTATTCGAAACTACAAATAACCCAGTGTAGTTCTGTGTTTTTCTGTTGGTCAGAAAGGTACTCTATCGGATGGCTTCATAAATACTTGAATTCGTTTGCGCCTTTTCGAGTTTCAAATCGAATTAAAAAAAGCCTTGAAAAACACTTTTTTTCCAGTTTTTATTCATGAATGCTGTATATAACAACCAATATATCACTAGGAATTGTTCATCTTGATTTACCGCGTCACTCTCAATTTTATACAGTCATGTTTTAGGCTTTCGAGTTGAATATATGAATGAAAAACTGCCTTTTTAGAAAACGACTTGTAGCTCTGGAATATCAATTTCTAGAGGTTAGAGGTATTCAGAAAACAGTTTTGTAATACAATTTTACACAACTTCGCAGAAGAAACTATTCGTCTTTTAAGTCACGTTTAAAAGTTAGTTATGGTGCCCTCTATACGGCAAAATTTGTAACTAGAAGATATGGATAACATAGGACTCGCAAAAATAGTTTTGCCGTCCGTTTCTCGATTCGGACACACTGTGCGACGTGACGCGACTGATCACAAACTGGCGACGTAGAAGATGGCTACACCAATTATGATCATCAGTCGTTTCCCTAAAGTGTAACCCCAACGTGAGACGGCAAGCTACGGGTAGAGCTAACACTCCAACCGTCCAAGGGTAGAAGACATCGCATTTCGATGCCGAGACATTTGAGGAAGCAACGAAATAGAGCTCGAGGGGTGCAGATGGCTCCACCAGTGCTGACCAATAAATTGCCACACTATCAGTTTACTGATGGACGAACGCGATAGCGGACCTCCGTACAAGACGGAGGACGCAACGTGCGCGAACTGAAGAACATAGAGTAGAACGCCGTGCAGCATTGGGGTCTGCAAGATCTGTGCTAAAGAGTGCGATTAAGGCAACCAAGAGGGCTTGTTATGGGATACCGCCTATAGGATCGTTATGACCAAGATTAGAGGCTTGTTGGCGGCTGCAGAGAAAACACCAGCGATGTTGGAGCGTATCATCGAGGGAGGTTTTGCACGCCACGAGCCGAGTCCTTGGCCTCCAGTGTCACGTCCGACGTTCCAGTATCTTAGATACAGACCAGGGATGGCCTCTACGCTGTTTCGGGTAGCCAAGCAGAAGTGCCTGGATGACTGCCTCTTTCCGGCTGGTGAACCGCCAGGGGACCCATCGGCAAACACATCCATTTGTCTGCTGAACACTGTCGGCAAGGTGCTTGAAATGATTATCCTCAACAGGCTGGTGAAGTATACAGAGGGTACAAACGGTCTGGCAAGTAACAAGTCCGGCTTCTTGAAAGGTAGCTCCACGCTGAATGCTATTCGCTCCGTTACCAAGACAACAGAGGTGGCAGTTCAGCACAAAAGAAGGGCCATACGCTATTGCGCAATACTTCACGTGAAGAATGCGTTCAATAGCGCCAGTTGGGACTCCATAGCGCTCGCGCTTGGAAGCATCTATGGTCCGGTGTCTGTACAAGATTTTGGAAAAAAATTTCCGGAATCGAGTACTAGTTTACAACACGGAGGAGGGTCAGAAGTGGGTCCCAATCTCCCCAGAAGTACCGTAAGGTTTAATTCAGGGCCCGGTGCTGTGTATTATAATTTACGATGGAGTGTTGAAGCTAAAGTTGCCTGTAGGAGTTGTGATCGTCGGAGACTGCACCAAAGCGATCTTTGAAACTTTTGGGGCTTATGGTAGACGACAAGCTAACGTTCAAAAAGCCATGTCAATTATGTCTGTAGAAGGGCCTCAACAGCTTTTGCAGCATGATGATGATTTGAATAGCTCAGCGGTGTACGACAGCAAGCGGAAACTTCTGGCCAGTGTGGTTTCGTCCATACTTTGTTGTGGAGCGCTAGGTATCAATAATTATCGTGGTGAACTGGAACGTACCTACAAACTCATGTACCAGAGGCATGATGCCTTGTAGCATCGCAATTAAGGATGTAGGGTGTTTCGATTGACGTGACGCAAGGGCTATACGAGTTACCAGAAGATCATTCTCGGTGATCAGATGGCAGTGGGAATGGTTCAATTCTGCAAAGGGTAGATAGACGCACTGATTTATTCCGGAGATATCCTGGTGGGCCGGGAGGCGCTATGGAGAAATGAACTTCCACCCGATACAGATTCTGTCAGGCCATGGCGGCTTCAGGATGTATATACACAGGTTCGGGCACGCGGGATCCCCATGTATCCCGAGTGCGTGAATGTGGAGGATACCGCTGAGCATGGCTTCTTCGTTTTCCCTCGTTTTGTGCGTGCTACAACGTGTGTGGCGGGTCAACCATCAACGCGCCTTTGGTAGATGGATGCTAACGTATCCCTCGTTCCGGAAAGATAAGAGCTGGAGACTGAAGGGGTTTTGCTGGGTTCGATTAAATTCAACCCCATTCTCTGAGCTATCTCTTCCGCCACCTTGAAAAAAGAAGAGTATTTACCAGAAACCGGAAGTCACCATTCTAGATCTAACAATAATGTCTAGTCTTTTCGGTCCTCTGGACATTATTTATATTCCGGAAGTATTGATATTAGGTGGTACTCGGCCATTTTAGGCTGTTTTTTTAAAGCGGAAGTCACAATCTTCCCAAATTTACAAAATGGCGTATTGGATGGTATTTGGCCCTGTTTTCTGCTCTGATTGGTCGAAATCTGTGTTGAAAACAAGTCTCTACACTTTTTATTGTACAATAAATTTTCCAATCGACTATCGTAAGAATGAAGGAAATCTGTTGAAAACTTAATGAGTTATAGGTATTTGAAATTACACAATTTTCGTGACGCGAGGTGTGGATTTTTATTTTGTACCCTCTGTAAAACTGAGGGTACAACTGATGCTGTAAAACGTAATTTTACGTTAAAACTTGAAAAAATCCTTTTCTGAGTCAACTGATGAGAATACTGTCTCAATGAATCTTATGGAACTCTGTTTTAAAGTATTATTCTGAATACCATACTTACATGTAAATAATATTGTTATACTACACGGTAAGCGTTGAAAACCCAATAATGGGTTGATATTCACCCACTTTCTATTAGCATACTCGTTAACGTTAGATTGATATGTTTATTAATGGATAAATTTTTCTCAGAAGCTCGATATTTCGTGAATTTTGGACTGTTAGTGCCCGGTGAATTGTTAAGATTTGTGGTCATTGAAACCCTGTTGATGAATTTCGATATTTCAAAGCCATATCAACCCTATATGTACTATCCATTTTTTTCAATATCTCGAAAAGAGTCAGAATCATAACAATATTATCTCGAGACTTCTAGACCTCATGCTTTTTTGCCTTTCTCCTAGAAAGGTATAGCAATCACTGGGAAAACCAAAGGTATAAACGTGGTCCCAATGGCCGAATGTCATATACCACTCGACCTCTTTCGACGATCTGAGCATTTTCTGTAAGTATGTGTGTATGTGTGTATGTGTGTGTGTGTATGTGCAACTTTTTTTCTCACTCACTTTTCTCAGAGATGGCTGGACCGATTATCATAAAATTAATCCTAAATGAAAGGTCTAGTTGCACCATAGGTTGCTATTGAATTTCATTGTAATCGGATTTTTAGTTTAGAGGTTATGTATCAAAATGTAAAAATCACGCAACATCAATATCTCAGAAACCACACAACCGATTTCAATAAAACTAGTTTCAAATAATCGGGCTGTCTCCAGAACCCTTAACTTTTAAATTTGGTTATGATTGAACATATGGTTCATAAGTTATGTAAAGAAAAGTTATTCTGAGGTTGTTTAAACTCACTCATTTTTCTCAGAGATGGCAGAACCGATTTTCACAAATTAGTGTCAAATGAAAGGTCTAGTTGCCCCATAGGTTGCTATTGAATTTCATTATAATCGGATTGTAACTTTGTCCGTTGTTCATAAAAATGTGAAATCACATTATGAAAGTAAACATATTGACTTTCGCCTAACGATCACTGGCTAATTAAAAGGTGGAAAAGTGATCCAAATGGCCGATTGTCATATACTACTTGACTCAGTTCGACGAATCGAGCATTTTTTGCATGTATGCATGTATAGGTGTATATGTTTGTGTGTGGGTGTGTACGTGTGTAAGTGCACCTTGTTTTTCGCACTCACTTTTCTCCGAGATGGTCTGACCGATTCTTTCTACCTTGGTGTCAAATGAAGGGTCCGTTTAGGTTGCTATTGAATTTCATTGTAATGAAATTCTTAGTTTTGGCGCTGCGTCAGAATGTAAAAATCGCTCTTATATCTCAGAAGCTATGAACATGGTTGAATTCAGATTAATGGGCTTTTAAACCCTTAAACAATGAATTACATAATGTTTAAACATGTGGTTTGTAAGTTATAAAAAGAAACGTAACCCGCAGACTGTTTAAAATTATAGCTACGATCAAAATATGTGGCCTCAACATCATTTCAATTTGATATTGTACTATTTCAATGTTTGCGGCCTTGCTCGGGATTGAAGTTGAAATTAAAACTCATTTCTATCATTTCACTTTCTGCCTTTCTCCTAGAAAGGTATAGCAATCACTGCAAAAAATAAAGGTATAAAAGTGTCGTATATCACTCGACTCAGTTCGACGAGCTGAGCATTTTCTGCATGTGTGTGTAACGCTTTCCCAATCTCACTCGATTTTCTCAGAGATGGCTGGACCGATTTCAATGAAATTTATTGCAAATGAAAGGTCTAGCTGCCCTATAAAAACCTATTGAATTTTATTGTAATCTGATTTCTAGTTTCAAGGTTATGTATCAAAATGTAAAAATCACGCAACATCAATATCTCAGAAACTACACAACCGATTTGAACAAAATTGGGTTCAAATAAACGAGCTACCTAAGAAACCCTTAACTTTTGAATTTTATGAAGATTGAACATGTGGTTCAGAAGTTATGAAAAGAAACGTGTTCTGGAGACTATTCAATCTCACTCATGTTTCTCAGAGATGGCTGGACCGATTTTCATAAAATTAGTGTCATATGGAAGGTCTTGTTGCCCCATAAGACTTTAATGATTTTTTTTTGCAAACGGATTATTACTTTGCCTGTTGTGTTTAAAAATGTGAAATCTGGTTATAAAAAAAAAACATATTCCGAAGACTACTTGGACTCACTCACTTTTCTCAAAGATGGCTGAACCGATTTCCACAAAATTAGTGTCAAATTATAAGTCTAGCTGCCTCATAACACTCTATTGAATTTTACTGTAATCGGACTGTAACATCGTCTGTAATGTATCGAAATGCTAAAATCACGAAACTTCATTATCTTAGAAACTACACAACCGATTTGAACAATATTGATATCAGATGAACGGGCTAGTTAAGGGTTAACTGATGAATTATGATTGAGCACGTGGTTTCAAAGTTTGGCTGCCCTATACGTTCCATTTTCATTTGATTGTAATCGAACTTAAGCAACCGTTATGTTTTAATTTGTCAAACAACGAAAGTCTATTATCTCAAGTATTACACGACTTTTTTGAACATAACTAGTGTCCTACAAACGAGTCATCTCTCAAACTTACAAATAACAAACTTCATAACAATTTGATATGCTGTTCAAAAGTTTTGGAAAGAAAAGAAATTCAAAGACTATTCAACACTATACCTGCTTTTATCAATATAAATGGCCTCAACACGATTTAAATGTGGTATCGTACTATCTGAACGTTCCCGGTATCGCTCGTGATTAAATTGTTCGAAATTAAGAGTCATTTCTTTTATTTCGCTATTTCTTAAACACTAACATTACGTCAAATACCATATTTTTTTTACTTTAATTACAACATCAATATTTTAGAACCCAAAGAGTGAATATACCCCTGTATTGGATTTAAGCATTCATGTAAATCTATTTTTACAAATAATAAGTTTGAATGAGAAAGGCTGAGTCTGACCGCTAGGTGGATTAATTTAGGTTTCAAGAATTGAACGGTTCTAGAACTACATCTTGTCATTAGTCTGAAGTTTAACATCAATTATATCTTATCAAAAGCGTCACTTTTCTTCTCTAAAAAGGATTGAATCCCAAAAACCTCCTCCGTGCGCACGGCTATGCCAATCCTACCAATGCAGATGTCTCCTAACGGCTTCACGTCTATCTTACACAGGTGCCACAGCGATTGATGCTCTGTCAGCTGGTTATAGAACGATTCTGATTGACGACTGCTGTCGGGGTGTTGACGTGAACGACATCGAGAGCACAAAGGAAACAGTCATATCGAACAATGGCGTTATCATCAACACCCGGGAGGTTAGTAAAATATTTGTAAGACAATCTTCCTAGTGTAGTAAAATGTACACCAAAAAATTTATCTAAAATGAAAATGAATCACCGATCCTGGTGCGCTGTAAATTATTTTCCATCAAGTTTCGAGCATATTGGACTTGTACAAATGTGACCTCGTTCTGTCGCATCATGTGCTCTTAACTAAATTGCAAATTTTAATAAACATCCGGTCTTCGTGCGCCCGATGCCGCCAACTGGGATGGCTGCGGATGGCAGGATCTCCCGACATAGCAAAATTGAATTCGGCCGAAACCAGATTCATGTACCGGCACCAATTGCTCCTAAATGTACTACACGGTGGGGAAAAGTGTCTGTGTTCACTGCTGTAGCACGCAGTGTATAACCTAGAGGGTAGTGATGTATTTTTTTCTTCTTCTATTTGTTTCTCTTCATTTCCGTTGCACTGCATCCTTCATCCTTCGGTAGGTTAAAGCGATGGTGGAAGGTCGAGACCGTAGGCCGGAGCTAGGCTACAAGCTGGCGATGGAGCTAAAGAACGCCGACTCGGATCTTTCGAAAAATAATGCTTGCCGTCGACAGCAGCAGCAGCAGCCACAACCGGATAGGCCACAGTAAAATTATGACCTACTCCCCCTTCCCACGTTCCTTTCTGAGGCTTCCTTGTTCCACTTATGCTCTTACTACGTACTAGTTTCGGATGGTTAATTTCTTTTCGTTTTTTCTGTTCGTTCGCTCGTCTTGCTCACTCTGACTGGACTGATATTCACCATAGACGGTTAATTTTATGGTGTCTCCGGTGATGTTTATTGTGGAATTTCATTGCAGTAGGTTTCTTCAATTCGATTCCAACTTGTAGTTTGTGGATAAGTAAAAAATGCTTCACTATATTCTTGTATCCACATGAGAGTTACTTTATACTTGATATACTATAATAGGCCGAAAAGTTTTGAAACTATCGAGAAAATATAAAAACTTCTCATGTTGATTAAATTTCTTGTGATGCAACTTTTATTAATAGTGAAAAGTTCTTCCAAATAAAAAAATGATGATGATGGTTATGGTAAAGAATGTGATGATGTTGATCGATGAATTATATCTGATGATATTTTTTGCTGAGTAAGGAAGAATATTAATAATATCACCCTCATTGACAAGTGATATGATAACTATCAATGGGTACCTGCATTAGGAAGCAGCTATTTAGGGAGAGAAAATTCTTGTTTTGTGTTCGAATACTGAAAAGGCTACAAATTTTCTCTGAGAGTAGGTTATATTTTCAAAATAAATCCAAATTGCTATAATGTGAGTGAATGTGTTGTTTTTATACTTTGGAAGCAAATTTCGTAAAAAAATATATTCGAGAAGTATAAATGTGAGAAATTTGTCTTTAAACATTCAAATACAGTCCACATACAAATTGCTCTTACTTAGCAGACATCAAACCGTTTGTAAACTTTTCCAAATTCTGTTTCATTTACTGCTTGTTTGAATTTCTTTTATTCAAGGTTGTGTAAATTTGGAAATTACTCTAAAAAACTGTATAAATTCCTTAAGTTACAACTTTAGAATAGAACGTAAATTTATTCTTGATTGTATCCATTTGAGAAAAAAAAGGATTACTGCAAAACACCACCAGATTATTCATTTTTCTCCAGTGAGTATTGAGCGAGTTTTAATTCCAATTTGTGACTAACTCTAGTATTTCCAATAACATTCCCAATGCCATTAGTTTGGCCTATAGCAGTTTTGAAGTACACACACATAACACGTAGAATGGTAAAAGTACAATAATCAATTAATTAAATTTAATTAAATACATGCTAAAAATGGTGAGGGACAGAATTACAGTATATAAGGGCTACAGACACCGATAGCATCCATTAGACTGCAGACAGGGTACGAAGTATTTATCCCAGTACTTACATCACATTAGTTACAATACACGTTGACAAAATAGGCAACATTTTTTTGCACTTAAGTACCTAATTAGCTTGCGTTTTGCGAAAATAAAAAAAACTCAAAGACAGGAAGCAACAAAATGTGACGTTAGCTTTTAGTAGATGCCACTATTCAACTAGCAGTACAATTTTCGATCTCTTGGAGAATGAAAACAAAAACAAACAAAAAATAGAGTTGTTCGTGCTGCGGAATTTCTCCCAGTGCAGTAGAATAGGTGTAGAATAACACTACCAGCGATGAGAGATAAAAGTTCGACACTAGCCCGTAGGTGAAGGCTAAACTGTTGAATGTAACGAGAAAAAAAAACGGAAACCTAAAAACAGGATAAATGTCATTGTAACATCTGGCGCTTTGGTCCTTCAATTGGAACGTGAAAAGAAATAAACTCCTAATTGTCACGTTCCTAGTTGATTTTCGCAAGGGATGCTGACAACGGTTGGTGGCAGTATGGCCAAGAAGAAACCGAAGAAAAAGGCCTTTCCACTTTCGCAGTTTCCAACGTTACCACCAGTGTTCTTTTCTATTTCCAACCGCCTGCTAGAGCTGTCAGTGACATATGGGCTTCGTTCTATGGCTTTCCCTTTCCCGATTCGACTTACACATTCCGTACCGATCCAATTAAAGGCCAGCTTCTCGTTTGCGTCGATGCATGTTTGATTTGCATATATGCAAACAGACTTCCATTTGCACGTATTGGCCGGGTACTTTTGGGTCTTATCACATCCATAACTTGGGGGATTCAGCTGTCCTTTTCCGGTGGTTTTGGTGAAAATGGAATCAATGGTACTCACTACCAACTTCATTTGCACTACCGTTAGTGCGGTTGCTTAAAGACCAGCTAAGCTGAACTGAACGTGAGTAGAATTGCAATTCACAGCCCTAATGTGGTACTATCGTTGACGGGGCAAAGTTGCTTTTTGCTCGACCCTCGAAGTCAATCATTTGTTATTTACACCCTTGATTCTAAGTTTTCACAGTGACATTCACATGTATCGAATTCAAAGACCCAATTTTTCCGGCGGTGAAGATTGAACCATGTGGAAAATGCTGGTATCGTAATCAATCTCAAATATTTTTCTGAATTTCGTTTTCGTGTGCAAACTGTAGTGCGAGTGATGCTTCTCCTGCAGCGTTTACATTTGGTTACTGGTCAGGAAGAACTATCATCATTGCAGGGACGATAATCATTGTCATTTTGCCTTTTCCGTTGTCGTTCTCGACTTTTGGCTGCCGCTGTCATGTTCGTGGTCTGGTGGACTGATAGTAAGGATTGGATTCAGGAGGTTCACTAATCACATGTCGTGGCGGGAATGGTGACGCGCGTAAAGCGGCACGTCATGCGATATCAAGTGTAGGAATAACTTTGTAGCTGCCAGCTAGAGTTGAGTTGCTAAACGAAGTCGATTTCGATTGTGAAGGAAGGCCCCAGACGGAAGTATCGTTTCCTTCCGCTTCCCCAGAAAGGGCTATAATATTTAGTGTCTTGTGGTAATGTTACAAATCGTTAGTCTCAAATTATAAGCGGTAATTACTTTTTTGAGCAAATCATTTGTACTTTGGTTGGGCTCATTAACAGTTAACATTAGATCGAATGATGATATCGAGATTGGTGATTTGTGAACATTATGAGAGAAAAATGTCTATAGAACTATAGAAATAAGTGGCAATTTGCTACATACGAAGTTAGTTACTACTCGTTCTCAATCACATAACTTGGGAAATATTATATTCGCATCCACGACATGCAAAATACATCTTCAAATATATGTACCTTAATCAATAGCCAAAATATCCGAACATTTCACTTTAATCTACACATCCGAAAAAAAATCACGAAAATTCATTATTTTTCGATCTTCCAGGGTAGGGTCCCCCTTAATGAATCGTTTTTCTAACTTAAAAATCT
This sequence comes from Wyeomyia smithii, assembly GCF_029784165.1. Classification (NCBI taxonomy): domain Eukaryota; kingdom Metazoa; phylum Arthropoda; class Insecta; order Diptera; family Culicidae; genus Wyeomyia; species Wyeomyia smithii. Next base: position 241,032,644 of record NC_073696.1, read on the forward strand.
CTAGTTCTAACTGCAATCAGTATGATACTACCCTAACTAACACGCAGAGAATCCTGAGTGAGAATTCCCAGAATACCTATAACTCGGTGACAGAATCGTGAGAGGAATCGTTTCTGCGACACGAACAGAATCTGTACGAATCGCATTCGGAAAACCTTTCGTTTGATTCCTCCAGTCCAAATGAATCGTGTGAGGATTCATTTCTGCGATACGGACAGAATCTGTGCGAATCGCATATGGAATCTAAATGTAGGAATCTTCAAGAATCTAAATGTAGGAATCCTTAGGTTACTTTTCGACAGAATCGTGAGATGAATCGTTTTTGCGGTACGGACGGAATATTTTTACTACTTGCCAGGGGTTTTTTACGCAGTGTTTTGACTGCACACGTATTTTTTACGCAGATTTTCAAATCAAACATGTTGTTCACGCATAATTTGGAATTACCGCGGTTTTTAACGCGGATTTTTGAATTACGCAGTATGTTTTTACGCGCATTTTTGAACTACAGCGTTTTTTTACACGGATTTTTGTATTACCGAATTTTTTACGCGGATTTTTATAAGGTACGTTTCTCCCACCTAAAAAAAACCTGACTGTATAACATAACACTGAGCAATACGTATCGTAATGTGTCTATCTCTTTTCCAGATGAAGTTGAAGAATGTAACCAACATCATAACGAATATTATACACATTGCGAGACATAGAATGGTAAACTTGCTTCCATTTTTAGATCAAATTGTGCTCCTGAAAAGGCGATGGATTGAGAAAATTAACCCTCTAGTACCCAAATTAATTTATAGATGGACTTCGAAAAAATCACTATTAAGCCTCATAAACGTTTTTTTAGTTCTTATTGAAGCTTTTTAGAGGTTCGACTGAGGACCGCCTAGAGGCGGCACTGGGCACTAGAGGGTTAATACCTCAACTTGATTTAGATTTTCATTTTCTCAGAGTGTTCTACTTACCAATTTAATCCTGTAACTTGTTAATTCTGTTCTGGAAGTATACAAAACCTATGTTTGGAAGTAATCTTGACCAAACATTTGTTAACTGATTGTGGTTGACAAATGAATTTTTTTCATTAAATAAATTCGATTTCAGCCAAACTAGATTCACCAATATTTTTATTTGGCTTTCTCTGATCTGATACTGAAATGATATGATTTAGAAAAACTAAAAATCAAACATATACATATATTAACGACGTAAACTGAACACTGCGACTGACCATGGATTTTACGTTCATCTAGCATCAAGCCGAAGCTACTTCAACTTCTTAGAACGACAATGGAACTTCTCTGAATATGCGAACAGAATTACAAATTTCAACAACTTTTAACCTGACTGATGTCCCGGTTAGAATACACTCATATATTCGTTCGTAGCACCGATAGGTTTCGCATAGAATCCCTAGGATTCCTCAAATTGGAATCGTGGGCGTCTGCGAGAAGGTATCCTCCAGACAACCCTGTCTATGGGACTAGGAATTTCGAATAACAATGAAATTCTCACTTTAACCGTTTTGAGCACGATTGGGTACCCGGGACCCAAAAATTGAAATTATTGTATCTTTTGCAATTTCCATCCGATTTCGATAGTTAGCACCAGAAGATTCAGTGATTTATCTATTCTCAAATAAGCGTCAGTCTTACATTTCCGGGACTCCGATTTTACCGAATCTGAGGAATTTCATGAATATTTGAACAGAATCTAATAACTGTACGTTCAAATTACAAAGTTCAAAGTAATTATTTTGGATATTTTGATGCTAGGCCCTCAAAATGCGCCTTCCGTAATTGATTCCACTGGGGCTTCTAGTGGTCACAAAAACAAACAAATAAAACAAGGTCAAACACCATCCAGTATTGATATTTTCGGAACCGGGATGACATCCAGAGACTGAAAAATGACTGCTAACGTCAATTTGAATTTCAAAATGGCGATTTCCGGTTTTATAAAACAAATTAATGGCCAAATACCACCTAAAATTAGTACTCCCGGAATCAAAATGATGCCTAGAGATTAGAAAACGACTCTGAAAACACTTCGAAAGGCTTGAAATAACAAATCAGAATCAATTCCAGATTCAGCTTAAAATAATTGAAAACCGTTCCCGAAGGTTGTAAAAAGCCAGATGGTTCGCAACGCTGTATTGTAAGAGAAGGTCAAAATAAAATATGATCACAATTCAGCCAAACCGGGCTCAAAAACGCTTCTTAGGTACAGAAAAAACAGGAGAACATGAAAATTCGTCTAAATACATGTAAAACACTATTCGATTTAGGCACATGTTCCTTTATGTCACCAATGCAGATTGCTGGAATCGGTCAACTGGTTACGGATGTATGACCGTAACATGCTCTGGTAATATAATGGTCATGATCAAAGCAGTGCTTAAAACCATGCCATTCCAAATATTATTCGAGTACCTAGTCATCATCAAGTGTCTAGATCGTCATAGCCACACTGACCTGTTCCGGTGACACCTTCAACGACTAAAGGTAGTCTATTGGTGGCATTATCTAGTGCCTAGGTTGCATAAGTTAATTAAGAAGTGAAAATAATTCTTGAAAAATAATTCGTTTCCGGTAACACAAATTCAGTCGTGTAGTCAAGAGTGAACGGAGTATGCATTCCGAATCAACTAAAAGTGCTTGAGAACGATCCTGTAATTCAGAAGAAATAAAACAAAGAAATACAAAGAAAACTATTTTAAATTTGGTTCAAATCAATAAAGTGTTTAAAACTAGAACAAAAGGCCAAAACGAAAATCATAAAATTCAGCGCAATTGTTGAAAAACGCTCCTAAATGATAGAAAAAGGTAGAGCAGGAAAAAAATTTCAAATTTAACCAAAAGTAATGCCATAGATGGATCAGACTAAAAACAAAACAGATTTTAATTTTAACTCACAGCCTAGTTGGAAGCGCCTCAAAGAGTTAAAACCCTAAAAACTTAATAGTGTCTCTGTCAACAAGAATAAAATGATTATATTATATTTCATTTGAAATTTTTGAAAGTATTTCAACATATCTTAAAAATTTCAAAAACAAAACAAGGCCACAACAAATTATTCCAAATTCATCATCAGCCCGATTCCGAAAATTTCCACATTGCGTGGTACTCGGCCATTTCAGGTTGTTTATACAAACTAGAAGTCGCCTGCTTGGAATTCAAATTGACGTCAGGGATCGGTTTTCGGTCTTTGGACGTCAACCCGGTTCCGAAAATACCTATGTTATGTGGTATTTGATCTCGCTTTATTTAATTGTTTTCACCAGAAGCCTCAGTGAAATATGTCCCGGAGGGGCCATTTCGAGGGCATATCACTAGAACACTCGAAACCATTGAAATGGCCTGTAAAAGTAATTTTAGAAAATTTTATCCAATTATTGTGAGATTCTTTTTAAATACTCTTAAAATTTCTCAATTTTAAAACATATCCCCGGAAAACCGAATTCCCGGGAGAGGAGAATTCCTTCGGGGCACCGCTAACGCTCATTTAAAAGTAGATCATTTACTTAATCTTTTGGGGTTAAAACTATCGAAATCGGATGAAAATTGCAAAAGATGCAAGAATTTTAACCCCTGGTTAAAATTCTTGTACCCTGGTACCCCGTCGAGCACTAATGGGTAAAGTGAAAGATTTTGTATCCGAAGAATTATCATGACACGATTCGCAATTTATGCTATCGACTGAGGGATTTTATCAGGGGGTGTTTTTCGGCCGACCCACTGCGAAGCCGAAAAACACCCCCTCATAACACGATTCTCATCCAAGAATTCTAGTCCCATAGACAGGGCATTCCTGAGGATTCTTTTTTCAGGATTCCTTTCCACGAACGGCCACGATTCCAATGTGAGGAATCCCAGGGAATCTATGCGAAACCTGTGTGTTCGTTCGGTTGACGTCCCGAGTAGAATTAATTTGTCTGGTCGAACACATACGATTCGCATAGATTCCCTAGGATGCTCCACATTCGAATCGTGAACTTCCGTGAAAAGGAATCCTGATTATTCAAGAATCCTAGTCCCATAGACAGGGAATTCCTGAGGATTCTTTTTTCAGGATTCCTTTTCACGGACGCTCACGATTCCAATGCGGGAAATCCTAGGGAATCTATGCAAATTGTATGTGTTCGTCCGGGTAGGGTGCCAATCAAAATAATAACCTTGAGAAACCCTATACAAAATGCTCACCTACCCAAAAAAAACACCCTGTGTGAAATTAAAGCTCAATCGGACCTGAAATGGGGTGGCGAGAAGAAATTGTATTTGGGCCTTTGAAAATCGAAAAATTAACCTAACGTTATAGTGTGCAGGAAATTTCGGTTTTTGGCGCCAGATGGCTTAAAAATGCATGAAATCTGGTATCATCTGAAGAAATAATTCATGATTTTGATGATTTTTAGAATTTCCTAAGGTCAAACTACAATCGCTTGCACAAATTTTGCACAGGATGTTTTTTCGAGTACGTGAACATTTTGTGTAGGTTTTTTTTTCTCAATTTTCTGGTTACTTTTTTCCATATAAGTGATTGGCACCCTATAGTATACAATGTGCAGTTATAGTTGTATTCTAAATCAATGAAGTTTCTTAAAATGTGTTTACAAGCTATCAATCCAACCGACGTGCATCGTATCACTACTCACAATTATTATGATGCAATTGCTCGGAAATTTTTAATCAGCAACGTCAGTCAAACCGGTTGCACAGTTCGCGGTTCTAGGCTGCGCTCAGTACGGCACAAGCCTCAGCAGTAGTAACATCTATGCTACGATGACCAGTTGCAATCAGTTAACGGTATTACTGTTAGTAACTCTCGCGATTTGCACGATTGCTCAGGAAATTGATTTTGATGATAGCGTTTGTGGTCGCCAGTTAGTTTCGTTGGAAGGTTTGATTAAAGGAGGCTTCAAGTCTCGTGCTGGTGAATGGCCGTGGCATGTAGCGCTTTTCCACCGAGTCGGCCATAGTGATCAGTTCGGTTACCAATGCGGGGGAAGTTTAGTGCACAAATACCTGGTCCTAACTGCTGCCCACTGTGTCACACTGAGATCCAGTAGGAAACTTAAAGCAACCAGTGATATTCTTGTGAAAGTAGGTCGATTCAATATATCGGAAGAACACGAGGAACAGGGACGGGAGCATGCGGTGGAAAAGATTGTGACGCATTGGCGCTATAAGCCCCTAACGTATGAAAATGATATTGCGATCTTGAAGATGTCAGTTCCAGTTATTTTCACAGACTTTGTTCAGCCGATTTGTTTATGGAAGCGAGATGATGGTATCGTGCTGCCGGATATTTACGGTCTTACTGGAACGGTTGTCGGTTGGGGTTTGACGGATGAAAATAAAATTTCCTCTTTGCTGAACACGGCTAGAATGCCGGTGGTATCCACATTTGATTGCTTGGAGAGTGATCGTAACTTCTTCGGAAATCTTCTGTATGCTAAAGCGTTTTGTGCCGGCTTCAAAAATGGTACTGGAGTTTGTAATGGCGATAGCGGCGGTGGAATGTATTTCCAACATTTCGGACAATGGTATCTACGTGGGGTTGTCTCCTTTAGCAGTATTCAGAACGTGTCCCGAATTTGCGACCTCAAACAGTTTGTAGGGTTTACCGATGCCGGTCAATATCTAGATTGGGTGTACGAAAACGCACCGATCAATCAAAACAGCGATCCAGTACTCGGACATCCGAATATTCATCTTATCAATCAAGGCGATTGTGGAAAAAATGAGTACGCATTCGATCTGCAGGAGGAGAAGAAACCGATTATACAACAGTACCTGTGGATGGCAGCACTGCGACATCCATTCCAATCTGCATGGTATGTCCCATGTAACGGAGTTTTGATCAATAAAAACTATATCCTGACCACTAAATGTGTTAGCTGGAAGTAAGTTACACTGTTTACCTTATAGTTAGTTTTTTTCAAAAAGACATATTTTCAGTGAAGATGTGGCTATCACCTTGGGAGATTATATTACAAGTCAAACGCGGGATTGCGAAAAACGCAACGATGACATATACTTTTGCCTAGATCCCACACAAAGCTTAGGCGTATCAGAGTATTTTCAAAAAGATGAGTTGATTTTAGCTCGGCTATCTTCACCGGCTTGGATTGGCCTGCGGAGTCACATACAAGCCGTTTGTTTACCGACGACCCCGGAGCAACGAGAACGAGTTTACCCGCAGTACATCTTGACGGGTTGGAAGGAATCGGGTAATGATTCAAAGTATCTGCAACGGCAACTAATTGACACCATTCCTCAGCAAACCTGTCAAATGGAAATGGCTAACCGTCAGGGCGCGAGCAATCAACAGAGGAATATCAGTGATTCAATAGTTTGCGCACGCAATGTCGATGTGAAAGGTAGATCTCCTTCTTGTAATGACTATCAACCCGGGACGGCGATTCAGGCAATCGAGGAGAAGTCCAATCGATACTTTCTGTATGGCATACAGACAAGCATTTCGTACTGCAGCAAGCCTGAGTTGTTCATTGCGGTAGCTAAGTACGTTGAGTGGATTCTTGACAACATGAGACCTTAAGAAAGGAGTAATTCTGTTAACGAGTTTCGGATGTGTTGTAGTTTTAGGCATTGCAAAAGTGTGCCATTGCAAACTCTTACTTTACTTTATACACCAGAATGTCTATCATTGCAGCGTCGAACAATGCAGTCTTGTTTTTTTTTTCGAAGTGCAATTCTGACGTTTGTGATAAATTTAGATAATAACTTCGCGTAGAGTTGCAGTTCTTAACGGGTCTCAACCAGTGTTACTACAGGTAAAGTTGAGTCTAAAATGAAACATAGTTATCAAATCCCTCTGTGCAAATTATGTGCCTTAAAGATTACAGGTTTTTGTTAAAAAATACAGACAATTTTTTTCCAATATAATAGCAATAAAACGTAACATCGCAATAGATTCAGCGACAGCACTCTGAACGCATTTTTGCAAACCAAGAACATAATATTGAGCAAGGAGGTCATAGCTGAAAACTGACACCTACTAGCTAAGCCAATGCTTTGCAAAACAGTGTACAAAAGGCAATAAACCTTCTTTTGAGATTTACAAAATAAATAAATAAACAACTTCGTGCAGCAGCGGATGTTATTCAGGCGGAGCGTCCTCCGGAGTCTAAAGTAGGCATGATTTCCTGCCATAGGACGTCGACGAATTTCTCTGCAGTCAGCACTAAGCCCAGCTACGCGAACTCGTCTACCACCTCGATTTCATCACCGCCAATATGAATTCATGGTGGGAGGCTGATACTGTCTACTCTGGAACCTCTTTCTCTCATGTACTTAGTCTGCGTGCGTTTATGGCCAGTACAATTCGCCTGGCTTCAGCCTTTCTCAAGGGTTGGAGCTACAATATCAATGTCATCGGTGAAGCCAAAAGGCTAAACAGACCTCCTGCCACTCGTGTCAATACCAGCCCTACGTATCCCACCTTCCAAAGCGATGTTGAATAGCATGTACGATAATCCGCCACCTTGCCGTAACCCTCTTCGAGATTCGAAAGGATTCGAGAAAGTTCCCGAAAATCGAACTACGCACATCACCCGATCCATCGTCGACATGACTAACCGTGTCAGTTTATCCGGGAAATCGTATCGTGCACAGCTGATCTCGATCGATGGTGTCGTACACTGATTCAAAATAGATGTGGGCACGTTGTAGTCATGGCATTTCTACATAACCTTCCGAACCGCGAATGTCTTATCCGTGGTCCTTCTCCACCTCCAGGAAATCGAGGGCCGGAATCCTGCTGTCTTCTGCTCGTGCACTATGATCAGTTGCCATACCGTCCTCGAGCTCTGCTGCATCGCTGTTCAGATGCCCATCGAAGTGCTGCTTCAACGTTCATCGTTCGAAAAGAGGTTTTCGTCCAAGCTCCTAAATACATCCGTAGCCTTTACGGGAACAGTTTAGTTTCTTGTAGAACTTCCGAGTGTCATCATCTTGGTACAGCTCTTCCATCGCTACGCGATCTCGGTCCTCTTGTTGGCGCTTCTTCTTTCGAAGGACTGAGTTTCAGTTGATCCGTACGCGTCGGTGTTGTTCCACGTTCGCTCTTGTGTGGTGTTGCAGCATTCTCGCTCGTGATGCGTTCTTCACCTCAACTAACAGATTGTATTCGCCGCCAAACCAGTCATTTCTATGATTCGCAGCCCTTGTACCTAGTAGCGCTACAACATTGGTATCTATGTCAGATCGGATGCCCCTCCAGTCATCTCCAAGAGTAGCTGCACCAAGCTGCTCTTCCGTGGGTAATGTTGCTTTGCTGCTCGTATTTGTAACCCTGGCGTTCCACAGTTGCTCATTATTTGGTCGCGGCGTTCGACTTTTTTTTTTTTTTAAGGGGGGATTTGTTAGTAGCTTAAGTATTTATGATAAATATTAGTAAATAATGAGTATGTGTGTCCAATCACAAATGGTGACTTCTCAACACTGTTAGAAATTTGTAATTTTAATTGTTAGGATTTGTTTGCTTTCGCAATTAGGACTTATCATTCGTAGGGATTTAAACCTACTTGTCAGAAAAGGGGAAGTAAACTTACAACTAACTTAATTGCTAACTTATTGGCTATAAAGAGAGCTTATTGTAGCAACGATTTTTGTCGAAAATTGTTAATAATTTTATTTGACATAGCTTCTAATGGTTCAACACCAGTAAGTCTATGTAATTCGAGTGTACCAAACCAAGGAGGACGCTTCAAAATCATTTTCAGAATTTTATTCTGAATCCTTTGGAGCGTTTTCTTCCTTGTTGAACAGCAACTTGACCAGATCGGTACAGCATAAAGCATTGTTGGTCTAAAAATTTGTTTGTAAATCAAAAGTTTGTTCTTTAAACAAAGTTTAGAATTCCTGTTAATAAGAGGATATAAACATCTCGTATATTTGATGCACTTGGCTTGTATACTCTCAATGTGCTCTTTGAAAATAAGTTTTTTATCATAAATTAGTCCCAAGTACTTAACCTTGTCGGACCAACTTAAAATAACCCCATTCATCTTGACAACGTGATTATTGTTTGGCTTGAGGAAAGAAGCCCTAGGCTTATGAGGAAAAATTATCATTTGAGTTTTAGAAGCATTGGGAGAGATTTTCCACTTTTGCAAGTAGGAAGAAAAAATATCTAAACTTTTCTGCAATCGACTGCATATGACACGAAGGCTTTTTCCTTTTACGGAAATGCTTATGTCATCGCAGAACAATGACTTTGTGCATCCTGGAGGCAAATCAGGAAGATCTGAAGTGAATATGTTGTACAGGACTGGACCCAAGACTGAACCTTGAGGTACACCTGCTCTGACAGGAAATCTATCAGATTTTGAATTCTGATAGACAACCTGCAGAGTTCGATCAGTAAGATAATTTTTTAAAATTTTGATTAGGAAAATTGAAAAATTAAAAGTTTGCAATTTCGCAATCAAACCTTTATGCCAAACACTGTCGAATGCTTTTTCTATGTCTAAAAGAGCAGCTCCAGTGGAATAACCTTCAGATTTGTTAGCTCGTATCATATTAGTAACTCTGAGCAATTGGTGAGTTGTGGAATGCCCATGGCGAAATCCAAACTGTTCATTTGCAAAAATTGAATTTTCGTTGATGTGTGACATCATTCTGTTAAGAATAATTCTCTCAAACAGTTTACTTATTGAAGAAAGCAAACTGATTGGTCGATAACTTGAAACTTCAGCTGGGTTCTTATCCGGTTTTAAAATGGGAGTAATTTTTGCATTTTTCCATAATTTGGGAAAATATGCAATTTTGAAGCAGCAATTTAAAATTTTCACTAAAAATTCCATTGTGCTCTCAGGGAGATGTTTGATTAGTATATTAAAGATTCCATCGTCACCAGGTGCTTTCATATTTTTGAAATTTTTAATAATTGATTTAATCTCATTCAAGTTAGTTTCAATTATTTCTGCAGGTAAAAAATTCTGGGAAGAAATTAAATCAAATTGACGTGTGACTTCATTTTCAATTGGACTCACAAAATTCAAATTTGAGTTATGAACACTCTCAAACTGCTGAGCAAGTCTTTGAGCCTTTTGTTCATTGGATACAAGAAAACGTTCACCATCTTTTAAAACTGGAATAGGCTTTGAAGGTTTCTTAAGAATCTTCGACAGCTTCCAAAATGGTTTTGAATATGGTTTCAATTTTTCAACTTTAGTCTCAAAATTTTGATTTCTCAGAAGAGTAAATCTATGTTTAATCTCTTTCTGTAAATCTTTATAAATAGTTTTAAAAACAGGGTCACGAGAACGTTGATATTGACGTCTGCGGACATTTTTCAAACGAATTAGAAGTTGAAGATTTTCGTCAATTATTGATGAATCAAATTTCACTTGAGCCTTTGGAACAGAATAATTCCTGGCATCAACAATTGCACATTTTAATGCTTCCAAAGCGGAATCAATATTCACTTCGTTTTGCAAATCAAGCTCATTATTGAAATTTCTCTCAATATGAGTTTTGTATCTTTCCCAATTAGCCTTGTTATAATTAAAAACAGAGCTCATAGGGTTTAAAACTGATTCATGTGATAAAGAAAAAGTTATTGGAAGATGGTCAGAATCAAAGTCAGCATGTGTGATCAAATCACTACATACATGACTTTGATCTGTTAGCACCAAATCAATTGTTGAAGGGTTTCTTACAGAAGAAAAGCATGTAGGACTATTCGGAGACAAAATAGAATAGTATCCTGAAGAACAATCATTGAATAAAATTTTGCCATTGGAATTACTATGAGAACTATTCCATGAACGATGTTTAGCGTTAAAATCGCCGATTATGAAAAATTTCGAACGATTTCTGGTGAGTTTTTGTAAATCACCTTTAAAATAATTTTTGTGCTCGCGTGTGCATTGAAATGGTAAATATGCTGCGGCAATAAATAAAATCCCAAGTTCAGTTTGAACTTCAATTCCCAAAGTTTCAATAACTTTCGTCTCAAGATGGGGAAGAGCACGATGTTTGATTCGGCAATGAATAACAATTGCAACTCCACCGCCGGAACCCTGAATCCTATCATATCTATGAACCACGTAATTGGGATCATATTTTAATTTAATGTTAGGTTTCAAAAATGTTTCAGTAATAATTGCAATATGCACATTATTTACTGTTAAAAAATTAAAAAGCTCATTCTCATTGGCCTTCAATGAGCGAGCATTCCAATTTAATATTTTAATTGTTTTATTTAAAATCATTGCTAAATTTTAAATTAGAAACAATTTTAATAGTAAAATTTGTGCCTATTTGAATGGTTTCAAACATTGATTTTGCCTGCAACGTGGCGTTCATAAGATCGAACATTGCCTGTTGCAAAAAAGAAAGTTTACCTGCCGTAATAGGCCCCAGGCAGTTGACATTAGAAAAAATATTTTCGGCAGCAATATTAGCTGGAGTAATAGGTGTACAATTATTTTCTAGCGTGTTTTGCCTACCCATATTAACGGTCATTTTCGAACTACCAACACTAGGCGGTATAATGTTCGAACTACCTGTAACCTGTGCATAAGTTAAACGGGTATGCAAAGGAGTAGGTAAACTATGCGTCACTGGTACGCTTGGAGAATTTTGTTTTGAAGTTGGTTTTAATTGAGAATTTGAATTTTGTTTACCTTGCCTTGCCTTAGCGGCGTTCGACTTCGGCGAATGTTATACACCGTCGTCGGTTTTGAGCTCATGCATGCTGTAACAACTGCTAGGTAGTGGTCGGACTGCGGTAGATGTGAAGGTTGATGATGTCGGAGAGGAACCTGCCGTCTATTGCAGCGGTTCTCAACCTTTTTTTGTTCGCGTACCCCTTGGCGATATTTTTCATATCGATTGTACCCCCTGGCTTGGCATGTTTTCGCAGAGTGGGAGAGAGTAGTGATAGATCATGTTGCGGTAGTCTTGTTTAGGTTTCAAATTAAGCTATGGTTTGGTTGATTGCTACAGTCATGTTTTGAGAGCAAGATTGAAAAACAAATGAAGTATTTTAGAGAAAAATTGTTTTGTCCGCCATTACGGATTTTTCTTTCGCGTACCCCCTGAAGTCTTTCGAGTACCCCCAGGGGTACGCGTACCCCAGGTTGAGAACCGCTGGTCTATTGGAACGTGGTCGATTTGATTCCCTGTCTGTTGGTCGGGTGATCTCCACGTGGTTTTGTAGATATCTCTGCGGGGGAATAAGGTACTTCGGACTACCATACCACGGAAGACCGCAAAGTTTACGCACCAATGGCCATTGGTTACCATTACCATTACCGTTACCATTAGACACGGCGTGCAGGCTATCTGGCCCGATTATCGGTCTGTACATTGTCTTTCGTCCTACCCTAGCATTCATGTCCCCAATGACGATGTTCATGTCCCGTTGCGGACAGCTATCGTAGATCTGCTCCAGCAGCGCATAGAACGCTTTCTTTTCATCGTCGGGTCTTCTTTCATGTGGGCAGTGCACGTTGATGATGTTGTTGTTGAAGAACCGGCCTCAATTTATCCACAACTTGCACATCCTTGCGTTGATCGGCTGCCACTCCATCACTCGTTGGCGCATTCTGCCCACTACTATAGAGCCGGTTACCAGTTTGCTGGTGGTGCCACAATTCTGGTACAAAGTAGTTGTCCGATGCCCGCTTTTCCATGCCTTCTGTCCTGTCCAACAAAGTTCCTGCAACGCTACGATTTCGAAGTTGGGTGGATCGTAGACTATCCTGATGCATCCTGCAAAGCAGAGCGATTTTCAGTTCCATGTCCAAAGTTTCCAATCGTAGTCCTTGTTTTGTTGCCTGGGTCCATACCGATTGTTCCGATTCGTATCTCTCACGTTGTTTGTAATATACCGTTTATCGGAACGGCTCGTTTGGCATTCTCCATTCCTGTGTCTCGCCGGGAAACCATCGTGTTAGCTCTATTTATAGTCCCACGCTGACACCAGGACGTTGATCAGCCGCTTCTCACATGGAGATCAGACGCTGTTTTGAGCCGCACTCACTTAGCAGTTGTGGGATGACAACATTGCCCAGGCAACACCAACTAGTTGTGTCCATGTTTTAGGTGGCAGTCTGGTATAATCATATGACTCGTAGAGGTGTGCAATAGGAACTTGCGAGGGTCAAGGCTATGTTTGACGCTCCTTCCCGGTTGCCAATTCACCATTTGAAACCCAAAAAAAAATGTTTCTCCTCGAGTGGTTTTTAGTGAATTAAGATTATGTATGTTTCAACAAGGTGAATATAATTCTAATTATGTTCTAATCATAGCATAAAATCCGCAAAAATTTACTACTGGCGCCATCTATTGATAAATATCCAGAATTTCGTTGAGCACCTAATAATGTATATTTAAAGATAACTATTTAATATTTAATTGGGCATGAATTAAAAGGGTAGCAATTTTTTTCGAATTTTGAAGCATTGTCCGTTTCGGATGAAAAATCATGGTCAATTTTAAATCCACATTTCTTTATTTCGTCATGCAAGTCAAATGCAAGAGTTTATTCTAACAGAATATAAGAGATATAAAAAAAAAGAATAATGTTCGCAGGAAACTTTTGCTCTCCAAAATATTCATTTTTATTTCTTAATTATAACTTGTTTAAAAAAAGAATACAATTTATTTGCCAGGACTGTTTGTTTGCAATAGCATAGCATATTTGATCGCCCGTGTGTTGCCCGCGATTGACCAGAATCAGCTGAAATTGCACAAAGAACCGTCAAAATGGTGCCTAGGAGTAGCAAGCCATTTTCAGTGTACAATTCCTGGTGATCTTTCTTTTCACTGGTCAATAACGTAGCTGGCCACGCCCAATGCAAATCAATAGTGTTAGTTAGTTAGTGTTAGTTCAATACTTGTTGCTACTAGAGACCGAGGAATCCTCTGCTTCATCCACAAGTATCAAAGGAAGGAATTAATATTAGTGGAAAGGAATTGATCTGGATCCATCGAGGTTGATGGTGCGATCTTTTCTACACAAATTCGCGCCCAATATGGTTACTTCTCGGTCTCTGGGCAACCGGCCACCAGGAGACGATATAGATGAAACCGCGCCACGATCGCTGCATACAGGAGAATCGAAGTTTCTAATTATGTCCGGTAACCTACAAATCGTTACCATTAGTATCACATCAAACAATATAAGCCCCATATTTATTGCGAATAATTACGATATTTCGTCGCGGTTATTTTAATTTTTTTGTCGCGATTATTTTAATTTTGTTTTTTTGGCGAATAATTAATTTATTACGATATTTATCGAACGAACGAAACCTGAATCGCAACGTGCTGGAATAGAACCAACGGGCGGGCAGTCTTCAAATAAATGAATGGGTACACTTCGGAAGTCACAACACACCGAAAATCCGTAGCTCACCCAGGCCGAAAACGCATTTGCACCGGAGCATTATGCGCGACCGCTCTATTTCCTCTTACCGACGCATACGCACAGGGACACGGTGTTTCGCGCCGATTATGTTTAACTTCTCGAATAATTAAACTGTGATATCTACTGAGTATAAAAACTGGCAAAGTTTCATGCATTCATAGCTCGAAAATATATGAAAATGCTAATATGCATATCGAACAAAACAGAGTTCTGAGTTGTGATACAAAATTCCAAAACAATCGCAATCACAATTTAGTTGCCATGTCGGCTGACGAGATTTCAATATAATTAAATAAAAATTGTCTATGTGTTTCAACATTTGTTCAAAAGCTGCCAAAAACATAGAACAAGGGCATAAAACTGGACAAAACATCCGTAATCGTCCGGTCAGAACACGAACGATAAACTTCGAAACAGCTAGCTAGCAGCGCAGTTTAAAGTATCGACGTCAGTCCACTGCGCGCACAAGATGCAACGCAAGAAAATTAAACATCGAACATAACACATAAAGCCGATCATGCTCCTGCCCACGCCCTTTACGCACATTGCAAGCGATCACGTATGCGAGAGAACTTCAAAAACGACCTGTTAGAAGCTTCAGAAAAAATAAAACTCTCTCTCCATCGCTGTTCGAATCGGATGAAAAAAAGTAGGAGGGTGGTATTCAAGACACGACCGCATGACGTTGACTACCGTATTCTTAAAAAAAAAAAAAATATTCCATTGAAGCAAATAGTAGAGGTAATTGCAACGCTTCTTTTACAAAACTTCTGTAACAAAATTTCGAGGCTCCAAAAGGTACCAGTTTCCGATTATTCTCGGCCAGAATTCCAGCCATTTTAGTATTTTGCAGTAGCCATTTATTACTAACAGCCACCAGCATAACGGGTGAAACCGGCACGAGATGACCGGTACTATTTTGTCTTTCCTCATTAACATCAACATAAACATGCATTTTTGCAAGGTTTTTTCCGCTAGCAACAGCAATTGTAAAACATAAAATTCAACTAACCGCTTCTATTATAAAACTGCGAGGCACCAAAAGGTGCCAGTTGCCGATTTCTTGTTTACTGGTTTCCTCCAGAATTCCAGCCATTTTAGTATTTTGCAGTAGCCACCAGCATCACGGGTCAACCGGCACGAGATGACCGGTACTATTTTGTTTTTCCTCCTTCTAGCTGCTAACACCGAGCGTCCGTATGTATCCGGTACGGTTTAATAATGAAACTGATGGGGTGAAATGTTCGAACGATACGTTTTATACCAAGGCTTCGTTAGATAATTAGAAAAAGGGAGGGGCTACATAGATGATGGAATGGTAGAGACAAATGTTTCTTGAAAGCTGCGCCGGCCGCTGTCGTAATATTAACACCAACACAAACATGCATTTTTGCAAGGTTTTTTCCGCTAGCAACAGCAATTGTAAAACATAAAATTCAACTAACCGCTTCTATTATAAAACTGCGAGGCACCAAAAGGTGCCAGTTGCCGATTTCTTGTTTACTGGTTTCCGTCCAGAATTCCAGCCATTTTAGTATTTTGCAGTAGCCACCAGCATCACGGGTCAAACCGGCACGAGATGACCGGTACTATTTTGTTTTTCCTCCTTTTAGCTGCTAACACCGAGCGTCCGTATGTACCCGGTACGGTTTAATAATGGAACTGATGGGGTGAAATGTTCGAACGATACGTTTTATACCAAGGCTTCGTCAGATAATTAGAAAAAGGGAGGGGCTAAATAGATGATGGAATGGTAGAGACAAATGTTTCTTGAAAGCTGCGCCGGCCGCTGTCGTAATATTAACACCAACACAAACATGCATTTTTGCAAGGTTTTTTCCGCTAGCAGCAGCATTTGGTAAAACAGAAAATTCAATTAGCCGCTTCTGTACCAAAATTTCGAGGCACCAAAAGGTGCCAGTTGCCGATTATAGTTTCCTGGTTAGTCCGTCCAGAATTCCAGCCATTTAAGTGTTTTGCAGTAGCCATTTACTACTAAAGCCACCAGCATTACGGGTGGAACCGGCACGAGATGACCGGTACTATTTTGTATTTCCTCCTTTCAGTTGCTATCACCTAGCGTCCGCATGTCACTGGTGCGGTTTTGGACAACAAAGTCAGATCGATTGTATCCGTTAGTGTCGACTGTGCTTGGGAAGAGAGGTAGTGATTGGCTGCGCGGTATGATTTAGACAATCGATATTAATTACCAATTTTTCAATAGTGTATCTCAAACAATAGTTTGTTTTTGTTACATAAATTTAACCGTAAAAGAATTTCTGATCGATTGATGCCAAAACCTCGAAAACCTGATTATAGATGACTGCAAAATAAGCGCTCAAAACCTGACCACTTTTCTCTGGTTTTCCCTGGTTGAATTACTAGATTTTCAAATTCAGGGGCCTAACTTCGATATAGACGTTAGTCAACGTCAAAAAGGTTGAGTGCATTTGCATGCAAAAAGCATCTTGAGAGTGAAAAAAACACTAGCTGTATGATGTAGGAATTAGTAGTATATATGATCTTTAACGGGAGTTTGTTGAATATCAATTGAAAAGATATTTTGAAGATAAATTAAAAATACAGCAACAATATAACTAAAGTAATGCAAGACTCTACAAGCTCTTCATACAGCTATGAAAAGTTGGCCATAAAATTATTATTCACAAAAGATCAGATGGGAAAAAAATAATAAAGGGAGGATTTTCAGTGGAGAAACGATGACCACTACGGACGGAACCGTAGATTTTGTGCATCCCACCTATGCTGAATATTTTGCAGCAAATATGTTTGTTGGTACTCTTAAGAAAAAAAGTTATCGCTCCGAATACAAAGATATGCACCACTTTTTACTGTTTAAAAACTTCAGAGATCGTAACATATTAAAAATTTTAACGTATAACACGCAAAAAAAAAATTAATATTCGAGAAACATATGGAAATTGTCAGATATGTTGTGCTGGAATAAAATGGTTGAATTCATATTATTCTAATTCACGACATACCAAAAGTTGTTATTGTGCTGCTTTCTGCAGCTGAAAACATGGCTAAAACCATGACTTGAAATAAGTTATCACAACAACATTGCAGCGCAACCATTCACCGTATAAAGTCATTCAAACATATAGTTATTATAGTTTATTTATCTAATGATGCTCATATGATGTGATATTAATTAAAATTAATGATAAAATACAATAAGATGTACTAAGGCATGTAAAAAAGATTTCGGTTGACTGCCTTCCGTAGCTGAAACTGTCAAATTTTTAAAGTAGAACACACAAAAAAATAATAAAAATGGATTCAAAAAACATATGGCAACCATTCACTGGGCGCCTCTACTGTTTGCCCCTCTATCCGAAGGTAGATGGCGTTCAAAATCTCTTCAATCAGCCTAAGACACAAACTCAAAACCGATCCTTCTTCGATCTGTTTTCAATCTTTCTGGAGTGCGACTTAAAAACAAACAAAGCACAACACAGCAAATAAAGATGCTATTTATCAGTTTCACGATATACGCTGGCACATTTCTTCACTTTTCCGGGTAGCAGTAGAACCTAAACTTAACACTTTGACCAATTACAATAATTTTTTTCGCGAAGAAACAACTTTTTACCTAAAATAATACGAAGAGCACAGTCGCGCACATCATCCAGTTGGCCTTGTTGCCAGTCCTCCCTTGCCAGGACTGTTTGTTTGCAATATTTTGAAAACTCGAATAGGCAAGCAATTTTTTGAGCTTTGAAAAAATAAATGAATTTTGATGTAGAGTTTTAAATTGTTTAATGATTCTTATATTCATTGTATACTATTCATGTCTTCTTTTATTTTGGTTGTTATAGTTGTGTTCCCTTATTGTTTTTTGTTTGTTTTTGAATTCATCAATAGTTCAATTCGAATGACACACTTCGAGATTTTAGAGAACTATTTTCGACTTTTAGAAGATACGTGTTAAGTACCCGGCGTTGTTCGGGATAAAAAGTTGGATTTTAAAATAGCACCTGGAGTCGATTTCCGGCCTCTGGGCATTAATTCGGTTTCAAAAATATCATTATTGGATGGAATTAGACCATTCCAAGCTGTTTCCAGAAACCGTAAGTCGCCATATTGAATTTGAAAATGTCTCATGGACGTTGACCTGCTCTCAGTCATACTCATGCTAGGTGATTTTTAATTAATCCCTAGAAACCACAAGTAGCCATCTTAAATTCCAAGATGGAGCTCGAGGCCTATTTCTGGCCCTTGATTATTATCCTGACTCTGAAAATACCCACGCATGTCTTATTGAATGCTTTTTGCTGGTTTTCGAAAATTTTCTATGACTTTTTGAATATGATTCGATAATTAATTTTCTACAATCCTAATAACATTAGTAAGTTTTTCATGTCATTTATTTTAGGTTTTTTTTTAATTATATTCTGAAATATATTCCGTTTATTGTCATTTTCTAGTGTTTTTGAAAGATTTTCTATGTTGCATGATGACTGCAATGTAATATTAGCGTTCGACTTTTCGACTTTTATGAAGGGTCTTCTAATGAATTTTCGATGACGTGTTGATAATTTCAAATAACATTGCGGTAATAATTCATCTCTTTGAAAACCTTTTTAAAGTGAATGAACAAGCCTTCCGTCGTAGGTTCGAGTTTCGGCTCAGGAGAGACGGTTAGTGTCAATAGGATCGTAGCACTAGCCCCGCAATTGTCCTGTACACTTTACAGTTGGCTGCGAAGTCTGTGTATAATAAAACAGAAGGTCGAGTTCCGAATCGGAATGTAGCACCAAGGCTTTGCTTTGTTTGTTGCTTTTCGATTTCTGTTTGCCAAACTTTATGGGATCAAAAAATTTTAGATGTGCTGCTTTAGTTATGTTTAAACAGGCTCACAACTCTTTTATGTCTTTTTGATGATTTATGAAAGATTTTTTAAAAATGTTTAAGATGTCAGCTGTCGTGTTTTTTTTTTTTTGTTTCCATTTCAAATGTTTTTTCCTATTTATTAGTAGCTACCACAAGATGTTTTTGGAAATTTCGTAATTATTTTTCAATAAATGTTGCTCGAACTCCAATCTTAACTTTAAAAAAACATATTCTGAAGACATTTCGCCACAATACAAAGTGTTCTTTGTTTTTAAGTTGAATGAAAGCTGTTCACTTCACTCTGCTTTGCTCAATTCTTCATTTAAGCGTATTAAAATACTTTGCAACATTTTTTTTCTGTGTTTTTATTGTACTATTTTGTAACAAATATTTAAAACATGAAAATCAGTCTTCCTCTGCTAATCAATGTTTTTCGTACCCAGCTGATTTTACATAATGCTTATAAGTAATTTTCCAAAAAACCCTACTCCACACTGCCGCCCGTTAATGCGGAGAGTGCGGTAGTTTTTCCGCTCTTCGGTTCGGTACGCAAACATTTTCCAAAACAATGGCTAAGGGAGAATGCTTCTAGTGGTGGAAATTTCTGACGCTCTTCTTCCTCCCCCCAAGAGTGGGCTGGTAGCAACCAAGAGCCGATCAAAGACAACATTCGCTCAGTCGGAGTGTTCTGAATAACAAACCAAATCTCAGCTCAGTGTATTCTCTCTTTTTCTCTCTTCTCGCTAGAAGTGTATCTCCCGTATGCGTGTATCCATCCGCAGCCAGCATCCCATCCAGGCAAGAAGCAGCACACGACTGTGTGCTGTAAAGAGCAGTGATCTGCCAATCGATTTTGCCTGGTAGCTCGTCTCAGCTCAGCTCAGTCAGGTGTAGGCAGTGGTTCGAAGTGGTTCGAAAAGTTAGCTAGCTCCCGTCTGTTCCCGTTGATTGGTCCCTCTGGAGGCAGCAGTAATCCTGGGTCACTGTGGTTTGGTGTGAGTCTGTAGTAAGAGAATGAAAAAGGTGCAGATCTGTGTGAAAGTTTGGATTTTTCCTCTAGTGTCTAAGGAAGTTTCTCAATTTTGCTAAAGAAAAGTGTAATCTTGAACGATCGTTGATCGTCTGGCAGAAGATCTTTCAGTTCACAGAACAAGTAGAGAAAAAAGTGCAATATTCCATTAATATTTCCCTTCTCGCAATATAGTGAGTGCAGAAAATTGATCGAAAAAACGGTTTTCATACGCCCATATTTCCTGAGCACGGTGCAGAAATGCAGCGAAAAAAAGGAATGAAATCCTGTAAAACCTTTGTCCTTTGCCGAGGAGATGAAAATTGATTGCAGCGATTGTTGGGTCTGTTGTGGGGATGAGTGAAATTTTCGTATATCCAAGTGTCGTAATTGGCGGGTAAAATTTGGCAAAATGATGGATAAAGTGTGAAAAATTTGCTAACATCATGAACCACTTGAGAGGCGGCCGAAGCTGAGTTGAAACGAAAATTCGAAAACAGCAGTCGCAGAAGCAGCGGAAACGAGAAAAGCTGAAAGCTTTTGCACATCTTGTGTGCGGGTGGAAGAAAAATAGCGACCGAGTTGGGAGGGAGAGCCGGACGGAACAACCAGCACCAGCAGCCAGAGAGGAAAATCAGGAAAAATTACCTCCAGGTAAGATTTATCTCATACACAGTCACAGCACAACTTCGGGAGCAGTCAGCAGCATCGTTTCACCTTAATGTGGGTCTTGTGTCTGTGAACGGGTTCTTTTCCATTCGAGCTATCGAGCCACCGATTTGTCTCCGAGGGATATGGAATATTGTTGTGTGAAGAAGCAAAATCATCAATATGTGGGGCTACCGAGGGTCGTAAGTGTGAAGCTTTCTGGTTCTTCGTTGGTTCGATTTGTGTTCGTCTGGCAGCGCCTGTTATGTACGGAGAAAAATGTGAAAATACTAAAGAAGCCTTTGGATTGTGCTTGCCGAGAGGAGAAATCGTTTCATGGCCATGAAGGGCAGACGGCAACTGAAACAGTTATGCCGTCAGATTTAGAAAATTTATTGATTACGCAGAAGGAAATTAGAGAGCGAAGTATAGCAGTGACGAGAGACATAAGACAAATAATTCATGCGATTGAATTTCTGGTTTCACCACTTAGGGGAATCAGTGGGAATATTGTCGATTAATCGGAATTCTTATGAAAAGGCGTCTTTTTTCAGTAGAAAATATGAGGAGGGTTTTAAAGATTCTTCAAATCAGATCCACTGTGGAATGATTATTAATTTGAATTTTTGTTTCTTGAAAGCTCTCAGTTAGAACTAACATTTTTCAAAGAGCAACTTTGTTTTTATTTCCGACTTCTTTAACCATGAAAAAACAATTTTGCATAATAAAATAACAACGATTCATAATTTATGTGCATTTTTTTATATTAAGTATTAACCATGAACAGTCGACAATCGTTTTGAAATTGATCAAACGCTTCTAGCACTTCTTTGCGGAAACAAAACGTGGTTTTTACGTATGGACTATGAAGCGCGTTAAACCGCATAAAAACCGGGAAAAAAAAATGGTCAGTTAAAATCAGTAAATATTCGGGAAATGATTTCGTTTTGGTGGTAATTCAGCCGTAAAACGATTTAAAACAAAGTGTAACATAAAACGCGAAAATCGCGTTAAGTTCTAAATTCGCGTAATATTAACTTTAGTGTAATTTTAGTGTAAGTTTATTGATGTTATCAGATTGTGTTGCAATTTAACATGTATGATTTGTTTCTCGAATTAAATTCACGTTCTCTGCAAGATACTTTTTCAATTCAAATATATTTTTTTAATTTTGAATTTTAAAATTAAATGCTGTCGTGCTTATTCGAACTGCAAAATTATTATAAAGAACAAAAAGGAATGTGTGGGAACAAAAAGCAAATGTGCAGTGATAAAATCAGGAGTTTGCCGTCAGTAATGATTAAAATTTGTTCTCAATACTCTTTGAATGTTTATAAAATTCGTTAAAGGGAAGATGACGGCTTGGTCAGCCTTTATAATACTCTTGAAACAATGCTTTACTTCAAGAAACCTCATTTCTTGTATCTCTGTATGTGAAAAGCTGATGCTTCTATATCAGTGGGAATCTAAATTAAGGATATTGAGCACAAGAAACGGAAGCGACAATCCCTGATTCTGTGTTGATTCTGTAATTTGGGTTTCTTCAGGTATCAGATATATCAAAAATTTTGTATTAGAACAATCTCTTTAGAACTAAAAGATATACATCACAAATTTTAATAACTTTAAGTTAAAAACACAAGTACCTACTGGAAAAAATTAGGCCTCTGGAAAAATCATTGAATTTTATTCCTGAAGATAAACAAGCTCAATGCCTTGGTTGGTAATCTGTGATAATCAATAAATTTGTGACAAAAGACGACACCATAAAATTTTATTCAAGATTTTATGGCGAAGCAAAAGATAAAAATAAAGCCAAAGAAATAACCTGTGTATTTAAGAACAATATCAGATGCGCAACTAAGTTCTTATTGTTCATCAATAGATGCCACCATCAGTAAGTGTTGGTCGGTTTTATCATATTTAGAATATGTTGAATCAAGCTGAGAAATATGGTGATCAAACCGCATCGGACAAACAGTTTAAATGAACATTTAAAAACTAATGACTAGAGCTATATCTGCACATAAAAGTTTGTAACACGATCACGAAAAACAGTAGAGGAAACAATAAAGTCGAACAAATAATAAAATCTATTAGGCTCATTTTGTGAGTAGTCCGTCCTATGTTGTTGGAGCCTCAAAAAATTTCGTTGACGCAGTGGACGTGGCAGCACGTTCACATCCATTTTATTGAGAATCCAGGGCGCGTTAATCTCTCCTATCAGGGTCTTTCCGACGAAAACCGCTTTTTGCACATTGCGTCACTTTTCGAGAGTGTCCATTCCTAAAAGTCTGCACCGGGCTTCGTACGGAGGTAGCGCAGCTGGATTTCTCCAAGGAAGTAGTCTTAAGCAGGTATTTGACGGAGCAAATATTTGCTATTTTTGGTACGATTTTTATTTGCACAAAATTAAATCTATATTGAAAAATAGCAAATATTTGCTTCGTTTAATACCTGCTTTAGAGCGAATTTTATGAACTTTGATTGGACTTCTTCGTTTCTGGTTATCCAGATGTTGTGAAAAGGGCTCCACATGACGGCAGCTGTCTGCAGAACAGACCGCACTAGGCTATAGTTCATGGAGCGCAGGCAGTAAGGATCACGAAGTTCGGTTGTCATCCGGAGAATGAATCCAAGATTCCGCCTAGATTTGTTGATTATATGACTGTAGTGTTCCCGGAAGTTCAACTCTGCATCAAGCATAACCCGAAGATCCTGCACTACGTTAGCTCTGGTAATGGTTTCATCGCCTATGCGGTAGTTCCACTGAACAGGTTGTTTTTTTCATCGCAAAAGTAATCAATGAACATTTCGATACACTGATAACCATCATTTTATGTTGACACCTGTCGTGAAATCTGTTAATTACACTTTGCAGAAGTTCACAGTCGGCAGAAGTTTCGATTAGGTAATACATTTTTAAATCATCGACATACGGTAATTTACAGTCTTTTGGCAGTGCTAGACATACGTCATTGAAAAAAATAGTGAATAGTAATGGCCCCAAGTTGCTGCCTTGCGGAACACCTGATCGGCTCACGAATTCTTCTGACTCCACGGAACCCGGTTTGACAGATAGTCGGCGGTTACTGAAATACGATTCGAACCAGTGGACAACGTTCGAGGACACACCAAGCTGGTCCAACTTAGCAAGCAGGATACGGTGGTTAACTCTGCCAAAGGCCGCTTTTTAAGTCGGTATAAAATGTATCAATTTATTACCCTTGTGGCATGGAGGTGAGGCACAGTGATGTGAATTGAGTTACATTAGTTACAATGGATATGCCAGGGAAGAATCCATGTTGCTCATGGGAAATATATGACTCTGCTGCCCGGAAGAGTTCTGCGTTCATAAGTATCTCGAACAGCTTTGAACTAGCACATAGTGAGGTAACTCCACGATAGTTAGATACGTCGCTCTTATTACCTCTTTTAGAACTGGAAACATAATCGACTTGTTCCAACATTCTGGAAATAGTGCTTGTGATAAGGATAGGATAAATATGGCTTTCAATGGCGCACACAGTTCAACGGCGCATTTTATCAAAACTGTCGAAGGAATTCCATCCGGTCCAGGCGTTTTCGAGGATTTCAATTTTTAACAGCTGCTAGGATATCTGTGTTATCAAAATCACGGCAGTACATTGAAACCATACCAGTAGGGACATTGGCAAGCGCGCTCTCAATTTGTTGATTGCTGCATACTGCATCGTCAAATATACTAGCAAAACGTTTTGCAAACAGATTACATATTGCTTGAGTGGAGCTCGCGGTTTCGCAGCCCAAAAACATGCTTGAAGGCAGACCATGTTCCTTCCGCTGTTCATTAAGGGGAATACCTTTTTAGTTTTCAAAAAACCGAACAACATCTTAAGAACATTTTCACAAATTTTCATAAAGATCTGAGCAATAGGAAGAAAGTTAGAGCGATTTGTAGCGCGCCTCGCCACGGCCGCATAAGCTAAACTTTAAACTTTACACGCGATTATCTCGGAATAGTGTTTTCCGAAAAATGACTTTGCCGTAATCCTGATTGCGGGAAAAGTACTGAACCGATTTCCTTCATCTTTTTTTTTAATTTTCGTTATTGAATTCGCCGGTTCTTGAACGATCGCTTTTTGAAACATACAGTTACATTTTGCCGAAAAAAAAAATTTAATGCGATTTTTAGCATTTTTTGAGAAAAAACTTTCCCGTTTGCACTGAAAACGAAATACTCATAAAAGCGATCGTTCAAGGACCCGGCAC
The DNA here is from genome assembly GCF_029784165.1 of Wyeomyia smithii. Lineage (NCBI taxonomy): Eukaryota > Metazoa > Arthropoda > Insecta > Diptera > Culicidae > Wyeomyia > Wyeomyia smithii. The sequence continues at coordinate 241,057,818 of NC_073696.1, forward strand.
ACTTTTAAACTAATGAAATAATATGAGTTTTTTTTTGTTTCGGTTGACCCGCTGAGTCTCTATCAGGATCACCGCAAGCCTCTGCAAAAAAATAGCGTTTCGAGGAAACGGCCATTACTCCAGTAAAAATTGGTATATCTCAAAATCAAATGTATTTTTTGTTGTTGATAAACTGTACTTTTAAAAAAAATATCACTTTGATGCAATGAAAATGGTGCTATGCACTTAAAATAAATTCGAACTTCCCTCATTTTTATTTACCAAAAAGGTATATAACCCCTTAACGAAAGTCCAAAACCGTTTTGGCTGAGTTTTCAAGGTTTTTTGCATTCGCATTACGTACCGTCCATCGAGAGCTCTGTTGTAAAATTTATATTTGGTGCTCGCTTCAATGAATCTCTGTTTGGTGGCGGAATTTCGGTTGTTCGAGTAGAGCCTCAAAGTTCTAGAGCGTTGTTGTTTAGAAGACGTCTATTGGTCCACGGAGGTGACATTCTTGGGCGACGAACTGGTACGAATCGTGGAAAAAGCTGCGTGAGCGTTGTGTTAAAGAATTGAACCGCCTCGTTCACGCCGTTGATGCGGACGAAATCAAGGAGTTGATCGTCAAGGGGTTCACTGAAGCGTATGATAGCCGTACAATGTAGCTGTGTCAGAATTGGAGGATGCAGAACGTCAACGGGATTAAGCGCTTCAGGGGGATCTGAAAGGTGACACATCGGTACAGCCTCTTCATCCACAAATATTAGGTCGAGTATTCGGTTCAGATTATTGTTCCTTAAGTTGAGTTGTTCTATATGGATCAGCGACATATTATCCATAAAAATGTTACTAACGGAGGCTGAGGGCACAATTTGGGCGTACCAACCAGTAGCGGCCCACCAGCACAAATCTGAAAGAATTGAAGTCACCGAATAGCATGTGAGTGTCGCACACATTTAAAGATTATGCCACGGAAGAAATCGAACTGTTGAGTCTCTCTATGACAAAGCGGTTTCTTGATAAGTCCGGGAGAACGTAAACCACGCCTAAGCAAACCACTCGTTCAATGCAGTCAACCTCAACCCAAAGATGCTCTAGACTGTCATCGATACGAACCGTGCAGAGAGTGGAATTAGGTGAGTGCTTAACAGCTATGAGGACGCCTCCTCCACGCGTTCTACCAGTCACTTCGGGAATGCGATCCTTCCTTAAGGGTGTCCACGATGAAATTGCCACACCATGAAATTGCTTCTACCGTTGGGTAGAATTTAATGAAAATTTGGGTGGATTTAGTTCATTGTGCACTATTTACATCCTGCAAGTTTTAAAGTCCTGTGATCAAAACTCGCGGAAATGGAGTCGAAAGAACAGCTCGTGCATCACGCACGATCAAAATCTTGCGCATTCATCACGAGAACAAGGATCTCTCGCATCGTTCCATCGCTAAAACGTTGGGAATCGCGAATTCCACGGTGTCGCGAGTGATTAAGCGGTTCGAGGAACGATTGACTACCGTACAAAACCAAAAATCACAACCGCGTAGTTGGGGCCTTCAACCGAAACCCGAACGCCTCCGTTCGGGATGTGGCTAAATAGCTACACCTAAGCCGAAGTTTTGCCCAGAAGGCCAAAACTAAGGCTGGGCTTCGAACGTTCAAGGTACCAAAGGCCCCTAATCGCGACGAGAAGCAGAACAAGTCCGCCAAAACCCGTGCCAGTGAGTTGTACTTCAACATGCTGACGAAAGTTGGATGCTGCATCATGGACGACGAAACATATGTGAAGGCCGACTTCAAACAGATCCCCGGCAACCTGTTTTTCACGGCCAAGGATAAGTTCAGCGTTACGGAGCATATCCGCACTCAGAAGATGTCCAAATGCTGGAAGCGGAGTGCACCTTCGGGACCCAGGACACGATGAACGGACAGGTGTACATGAAAGAGTGCCTCCAGAAGCGGCTGCTTTCTCTCCTGAAGGCCCACAACGTCCCAACAATCTTCTGGCCGGATTTGGCCTCATGCCACTACTCCAAGGACGTGCTGAAGTGGTATGCGGACATTAAGGTCAGTTTCGTGCCGAAAATGTTCAACCCTCCCAACACTCCGGAGCTCCGCCCCATCGAAAAGTACTGGGCGATTATGAAGCAGCACCTTCTTAAACAACCTAAGGTAGTGAAGACAGTCGAGGAACTGAAGAAAGTATGGGTTTACATGCAAAAAAAACGGTTGATTCACAGGTTGTGCACAATCTTATGGGCGGGGTTAAGGCCAAGGTGCGGGCATTTGCGTATGGACTGTAAATAAAATACGAGTAAAATGGTGAAATGAAGTTTAATGGTTATTTTTCAATCCCTGAAAATTTGATGGCAATCGGATGAAAACTCGAATTTTGCGAATCAATTTTGTGGTGGCAATTTCATCGTGGACACAGTAGCTCTGGTTGAATCGATATCGTCTTTCAACCAGGTCTCCGTCAGAATGATGACGTCGTACTCGCAGTCAGAAACAGTAATAAAAAAGTCGTCGATTTTCGTTCGTAGACCTCTAACATTCTGGTAGTATCTCCTGATAGGTGTCACGCGTTCGGTCGGAGCTACTTTGAGCGTGCCATGGAGTATATCTGAATCGAGCGAAGTTCTACCAGTAGTCTGTGCCATATAGCATGGAGCGGAGTCGGATTGGCTTTGAAGACTGCAGCGTGTCGCAACCTGATTGCAGGCAAAAGAGTCATACAGAGATAAACTCTTATTATGATTTAGGGAGGGGAGTCGTTATATGGAAAAAACGGAATTTGATAGCAGAAAGCCAGAACCAAGTTTTTTTTTTTGTTCTGTTTGGGGCCCCAAACAATCCTGAATTTATTGCAAGTCGATTGGTTTTGTCTCCGCTTGGCGCATTGCATTTTAAATTTATATGGAGATTTGTATGGAAAACCCAACTTTTTTGCATTTTCCATTCTAAAGAGCTCAAAATGGCTCAAACCATAGGTTTCATTACTTCAAACCGTAGGTTTTTTGATACCTAACAACTTGGCAGAAGACACTAAAGAGTTAGGGTGAACACGTTGTAGATTATATCTACGCCTAGAATATTGACCTAAATTTGTTCACTTGATCCAGCTTAGTGTATAAACTCGTTACGACAGATTACTTTTGATGGGAATCCTACTGACGCCGGTATATTGGTAATGTTGGCAGAAAAGAAGATTTTCTGCATTTAAATCGACATACTCAACTTTGAACAGCTATAGCTCTTCTTAGGGACATCCTAACTTTTTTGTGTCTTCTACAAAGTTGTTTGGCATCTTAAATACTATATTTTAACATGATGTAGTGCATTATTAGAGCATTATTAAGCTCTCTAGAAAGGTAAATGCAAAAAAGTAGGTTTTCCCATATAAATTTTCTTACAAATTTGAAATGCAATGCGCCAAGCGGAGACAAGACCAATCGACTTCAGGTAAGTTTAGGGATCCCAATAGGAACCAAAAAAAACTTGGTTCTGGAAAATCGATCATTTTTCCCCACCCTAATGATTATACTTGCCCATGCAAGCACGATGGAAGACCTCCTCTCTTACATCAGACCGAGACGACTGTGATGAACGCTGGCTGCAGGAGGCAGGACTGAGTTGAGTAGATCGAAGCTTCCAAAATGCTTTCTACATCGCGTCTGGGTTCGGTGTCTTCCGATGTCGTTGGGAATTTTTCGTCGTTTTTTTGGTTAGTTGCTAGCAGATTGATTCCCATGATGTATTCTTTTGATTGCTATACACTGTAGTCAATAGTTTTTCGTTTTCTGTTTATTTGATTCTGATACACTGGACATTATTCACTCCATGCTGCGTGCTCAATGGATACATCTACGTTTTTAAGTTTAGCACAGTTCGCGCATTTCAGTACAGTGGCATCACATTTTTTCACAGACCATCAGCACCAGCGCACGCTTTAGTGGCGGTAACTTCGATGTTGACGGCTGTAAGCTTTGAGCAAGGCCAAAACAATAGAAAACAAACAAATAGAAGGAATTGCGCGATGAAGATCCATGCCAAACGCATGTACAGCTTGCTTCGGCCAATTCATTTCCAAGTGATTGCATGCTTTCGGAAAAAAATTGAAAACAAGGAACTTGGGAAGCCAAACGACGTTGAACGTTGTTTTATCGGCTGTGAACATCTGCTCCAGTGATGAAAAAGGAAGGCTTTTCTTCATCGCATCATAACGGGTGATGAAAAATAGATTCATTACATGAACCCAAAGAAAAGAAAATCATGGAGACTGCCCGGCAAGCTTGTTATTCTCCTCAATATGAGAAAAGAGTTTCATTATGCTCTTTTTTTTCCAAATTCACCTCTCACTTCTTGTCCAGCATGAGCGCTTCGTGTAGCATTTTTTGCACTTGTGCTGTGTTTCTGCTGCTCGAAGAAAAATCAATACACTTGCTGCTTACATCACAGCTGAGCGAAAATAAAGTGGCGAATCACTCTTGTCCAAACACGCAACCCAACGAATCTACCACAGTGTCGTTCAATCGAAGATTTATTTGCGATTTTAGATTTCTTTGGTGCAAAAATAACTGGAGATCCACGAACTGCACCCGTTATTTAGATTTAAAAAATTGTTCCACCGACTGGAAGACGTGGTAAACTGACAGAATCTGTTTTTGCGGCTGATTCTTTTCTATTTATTTTTGGCAAAAATGCCGCGAAGCACTTTCGAATGTACGTGTAGCGAATGTTAATGTAGCACCTCTGTAGTGAATCTTACGCTTCAGGTCTGCCCAGAAATTCTCGATGGGACGCAGCTGGGGGACGTTGGACGAGTTCGCCGATTTGGGTACCACATCGATATTCAACCATTCTAGCTTCTCTAACGATCGCTTCGGGTAGTGGGCCGACGCCAGATCCGGCCAGAGCACCGCGTCTACGCCCTAATGGTATTTCCAGAAAAACGAGGCAACTTCCGGTAGGCACTTCGTACTATAAATTTCACCATTCACGGCCACTCCGAAGCGAAAGAAGTGCGGCTCTGACATCCTAGTTCTAGTTGATCTTCTAGTTGATTGTCGGCCACAGCAGCACCTTCTTGGGAACTTGGTGTGTGAAATAAACTTCATTCTACTTCCTCCATGGGAAGTCAAACACGAATAGCCCTGCCAGTCTATGCCATCCAGGGTGAGATAGGTCTCGTCATCCATAACCACTTATCTGGCGTTCACAAAGTGTCGCACGATGTCGGTTTTCGACGCGGCGGGATACCGTTCTATGAATGCGCACACTTCTGAACGGTACTCCGGCTTCACCGTTTTCGCCATCACGGTTAGAGTTCGACCGATAGAACTGTCAATTTTTTTCTGCTGACTCATTTATTTCATGCAAACGTTACTTTGAACAATTTTCAAATTCAAATTTTCAAATTCAAAAGAACAGTGGTTATCATTTTTCAAGCGACAAAAGAGACAAAACTTCATCTATTATTGGACACAGAATTTGCAGTCAGTATAATATTTATATACATACCTACGGGACAATCGCGAGGTCAGCGTTACGAGCGTCGAGACCATCAGGGGGGTTTCCCAAAATATATAAATTCAACAGGGCATTCAAGTTTGTTCCTATGTTAATTTTTGACACTGCAGACTGCAGTAGGAATTGTTTTAGATTCAGACAATCTACTATATAAAAATGGAATTCCGTAACGCTTGATCTTATTGATATTATTCCCTCAGTCTCTGTGGTGTACAGTAATCATCATCATTTTGAATCGTTCTGAATCAAAAACAATAAGCGGTGACATGTAGGTTTTTTAATATGAAAATGTTCGCTGATGTTCAGGAAAGATATTAGTTATAAAAAAATAGTTATCTAATTACTAAAACTTGAGATTTTATTCACAAAACTACGTAAAACATGCAAAATTATGACTTTCTGTGCTAAATTTGCCTCTAAATCAAAATTCAAAGCGATGACATATGATTCTTTTTTCACTAAAATGTTTGTTAATGTTCAGGGAAGACATTCGAGGAAAAATATTGAGTATCTGATTACTAAAACTTGAGATATTATTCACAAAACTACGTAAAACATGCATAATTATGACTTTTTATACTGAATTCGTCTCCAAATCAAAACTCAAAGCGATGACATGTGATTCTTGTTTCATTAAAATGTTAGTTGATGTTTAAGAAAGATATTTGAGAAAAAATAATAGGTATCTAATTACTAAAACTTGAGATATTATTCACGAAACTACGTGAAACACGCAAAATTATGACTTTCTGTGCTAAATTAGCCTCTAAATCAAAATTCAAAGCGTTGACATATGATTTTTTCCACTGAAATGTTTGTTAATGTTCAGGAAAGACATGTAAGGAAAAATAATTAGTATCTGATTACTAAAACTTGAGATTTTATTCACAAAACTACGTAAAACAAGCAAAAATATGCTGAATTTGCCTCTAAATCGAAATTTCAAGCGATGACATGTGATTTTTTTTACATTAAAATGTTTGTAAACGTTTAGGAAAGACAGTTGAAGGAAAGTAACAAGTATCTGTTGACTAAAACTTGAGATTTTATTCACAAAACTACGTAAAACTTGCGAAATTATGACTTTTTATGCTGAATTTGCCTCTAAAACAAAATTTAAAGCCATGACATGTGATTCTTTTTTCATTAAAACGTTTGTTAATGTTCAGGAAAGACATTTGAGGAAAAATAAACAGTTTATGATTACTAAAACTTGAGATATTATTCACAAAACTACGTGAAACATGCAACTTTATGACTTTTTATGCTGAATTTGCCTCTAAATCAAATTTGGAAGCGATGATAGGTGATTTTTTTACATTAAAGTGTTTGTAAACGTTTAGGAAAGAGATTTGAAGGAAAGTAACAAGTATATGTTTACTAAAACTTGAGATTTTATTCACAAAACTACGTAAAACATGCGACTTCATGAATTTTTATGCTGAGTTTGCCTCTAAATCAAAATTTAAAGCCATATTTTTTTTGTTTTTTTTTACATTAAAATGTTTGCAAACGTTTAGGAAAGACATTTGAAGGAAAGTAACAAGTATCTGTTTACTAAAACTTGAGATTTTATTCACAAAACTACGTGAAACTTGCAAAATTATGACTTTTAATGCTGAATTTGCCTCTAAAACAAAATTTAAAGCCATGACATGTGATTCTTTTTTCATTAAAACGTTTGTCAATGTTCAGGAAAGACATTTGAGGAAAAATAAATAGTATATGATTACTAAAACTTGAGACATTATTCACAAAACTACGTGAAACATGCAACTTTATGACTTTTTATGCTGAATTTGCCTCTAAATCAAAATTTAAAGCGATGACATGTGATTTTTTTTACATTAAAATGTTTGTTAACGTTCAGGAAAAACATTTGAAGAAAAGTAACAAGTATCTGTTTAATAAACTTGAGATTTTATTCACAAAACTACGTAAAACAAGCAAAATTATGACTTTTTATGCTGAACTCGCCTCTAAATCTAATTCCAAAGCGATGACATGTGATTCTTTTTTCATTAAAATGTTTGTCAACGTTCAGGAAAGATGTGTAAGGAAAAATAATTAGTATCTGATTACTAAAACTTGAGATGTTATTCACGAAACTACCGAAAACACGCAAAATTATGGCTTTCTGTGCTAAATTTGCCTCTAAATCAAAATTCAAAGCGTTGTCATATGATTTTTTTCACTAAAATGTTTGTTAACGTTCAGGAAAGACATGTGAGGATAAATATTGAGTATCTGATTACTAAAACTTGAGATTTTATTCACAAAACTACGTAAAACTCGCAAAATTATGACTTTCTATGCTGAATTTGCCTCTAAATCTAATTTAAAAGCGATGACATGTGATTCTTTTTTCATTATAATGTTTGTTTATTTTAAAATCTAAAATGTATGTTTGAAGATGATTTTCTGTATACAGCACAACAATATTGCAGCCTTCTAATAGCGCTCTCGATCAACCAGATTAGTTGAGAAAATTCGTTATCGATATTGTTTTAGCACATTTTGTATGTTGTAGGATAAGAACAACGAGTCGAGAAAAATTGCAGATCGAAAAGATTCTCGACCTGATCGGGGATCGAACCCGATATCACAACCGTGTGGGAGCCAATCGACATCGCTAAACACAGAGCCACGAGGACCACATACAGCATACAGTATACAGAAAATCACCGAAAAATATTTTTTTTTAATTTATACGTTTTTATACGAACTTTGACTTTTTATGCGCAATTCGCCTCTGAATCAAAATTCAATGATTTGTTTTTTTTTTTTGCAATAAAATGTTCGTTGTTCTTTCATCTACAATATTTTTTGCAGAATAACCCATGTCTCGAGTATGAACATTTTACATTTCTGATGTTTTCGTAGTTTTGTGAATAGTTACATTTTACGGCATTCGATTTGCTTTTGTACTTTTGAATTTGAATTTGATTTTTATTAGAGGGCTTTTAACCAGAAGGTCATTCAGCTCTTAATCTTACTGTTTTACTTTTTTCCGTTAATCCAAACTAGAACTCACATTTAGCTGCAGGCAAGGTTACGAATCAATTGTTTGAATATCGATTAAGAGGCAGCTTAAGCATTAAAAATCTGTTATTTCCTTATTTTCTACAAAGATTTGTGGATTAAAAAATGGCGACTTCCGGTTTCAGGAAAATAACCTAAAGTGAAATATAGCCAACAATTTCAATACTTCCGAAAGTGGACCTCCATACGTCATTTTATAGCGATGACACAATTTTTTTTTATTAAAATGTTTGTTAACGTTCAGAAAAGATATTTGAAGATAAATAACAAGTATCTGATTACTAAATTTGATATATTATTCACAAAACTACATGAAACATGCAAATAATTGACTTCTAAAGTGATATTAGGCCAACAATTTCAATACCTTCGAAAATGGAACTCCATACGTCATTTTGAAACCCAAAATGGTGACTTCCAGTTTCTGTAAATCAGCCCAAAATCACTAAAAACAATCCAATATGGGTATTTCCGTTCTGCACGTTCTCAGAATATTGAAGTAGAGTATCGAACGTCTTCGTCAGTAGTTTATTCGGTAGTTTTACTGGCGCAATCTTATGCAAAAAAGGTCCGAATAAAACCACTGACGAAGACGTTCGACACCCTACTTAAAGAGATGATGGAAGTATAAGATGTAAATTATATTTTTGAAGTGAGTTGAGCTAATGCAGCAATAAAATATAAAAAAAAATCTATCTTTAAAACCTTTGATCCCGAGCATCGCCGGGAATGTTCAACTAGTTACTTATAAAAGGTGCTCCCGGAGCGTATATTTTAGTTACAGTAATCCCTAGAAATATTTGTAATATTTTTTTGTATCGAAATTATGTGCTTGAAATTCTTAAATGCTCCTAGATAGAATTGCCCTGAAAACACGCAAAATATTTATTCTACTGTTGGTTTAAAAACTGAGTATTTTTCGAGAGTGAGAAATTGTTCAAACCCAAGATGATGTTTGTAAAGAATATGTATGTGTATATTCTAGCTCAGAAACCTTTGGTTGCATAGAAAAATCTCAGAATTTCAGTGTGGAGAAGTATAAAAGTGCTTTTCTTTGAAGGATAAGTTTGAAAATATTTTTTTTTTTAATTAAACTTATTTTCGATTAGTGGTCCTTTTAAATCGGAGAACTAATAGTGATTAACTTTCCTGAATACAGTTATTTTCGAAATTTCGGTTCTGGGTTAAAAAACTTTGAATCTTGGGAAATGATTCGTGATTATCCAGCAACCAGCAAGTGTGATCAACATTCCACAATTTATTTTTGAGCAAACAGTTCACAAGTGATGAGAGTACAATGAATCAAACAATCTTTCTTAGATATTCGTTTTATTTGAATTATTTGTATTTTATAACCATAGTGTATCTGTATCAAATTGTTTATACCATATGTGGATCATATTTCAACTCCATTGTCCATTTGTGTGGATCAATAAAAAACTCAATGTCCGTTGTTTTCACTTTGTTCGATATGAATTACGAATTGAAATAGACTAGCCGAGGTTGATAGTACATTGTTTTTAATATTTCAATTTTGCTTTCGTTTGATTTGTGAATTCCTAATGCGTATAAAAAGGGCCTAAGAAAACTGAATTAATATGTGTAGAATGAGTTTTCAATCGGAAAAAGTCGATTTCAAAATAATTTTCGAACGTCGTTTTCTAAATGCTACTAACCTGTCTTATAGTTCAAGCCACCCATGAAACTACTCCGAAATGATCAAAGACAGCAGTAATAATAAAGGCTAACAAATACTTTTCCAAATTGGTCCACCTTCAATGGAAAGCTCAACGTGTGCCACATTTGGAATTAGAAAATGGCAACTTTCCGCCACGTCTACGAACCATGATGAACAACAGTCTGGTGGTATGCGTGTGCAGTGTGTACATCAACAGGGAAAACAATTCCCTTTTGTTAGTCTGCCTTGTGCGACATCATAACAAAACCTGTTCCGAGAAACCATTTCCTTTTTCACCACCTTCTCTCCAATCACTCATTCGTTTATATGCCTGCTTGCTCGAAGGTTCACGTACTTTAGAGTTAGGAAAGTGCCACCCCAAAACGGGAGTTTTTTTTTATTGCAAGCCTGAAATTACGAGGCACATAAATCTAGAAGTTAGATGTTAAAGCTTCCACCTTTTTATATTTATGCGGCTTATATCGCAAAAGGAAACGTCAAGTTAAAGAAACTTGCGCGGGCAGAATTTTACGACCCCCGGCAACCGTCGATCGCTGATTCCAGCGGCGTTGTGAACCTCTGCCGGATGTGGACAGCAATGAACCGTAATTTAAACGGCCTTCAATAACTCCTGTTTCGGAGGATTCCAGTTTCTCGTTGACAACAGCCGTAAATGAGGCTTCTCTCACATGGCTTTTAGCAAGAGAACATGAAGAGCAGAGAGTGAGAGGAACGGTGAGAGCACACACAGGACAGTCGAAACCCACAACGAGAGTTGTGTTGAACCACACAAAACTGGGAGGCTGTGGACAAAGTTGACTCCATCCTGCCCCTCCCGACCAGAGTTGAGTGAGGCTGGGCTGCTCGTGGGTGGCGAATCATCGTCCTAAACGATGATGCTGCTGTCACCCCGACAACGACCATCACGAGCTTTCGCGCTTTGCATGATGCGATGGCGGGCGGTTTGCGAAGTTTGCGACGAACGAAACGACAAGAGATCGCAAGGGAGCGGGCGGTTGCTGAACAACGATATTGAAGTAATTTAAAATCAATTTTTCCGCTTTCGCGGTGGATGTGTACTTTTTTTTCTCTTCTTCCTGAAATCGATGGGTGGATCTCGGGCGGCGATGGGGGAAGCGGAAAAACATCAGAAGTGGAAAACATGACCCGGTGATTATGAGAATTCTGATGTTTATGGTTGAGGAGGATTTTTATTATGATTCGCCACAGGGGATGGAATAAAAAATGCGGAAAATGTACCGGGACAGTCCGGGATTTGTGTTTTTTACGCAGAGTTTACAGCTATCGGAAAACCTTCGTTATTGTTTTGATTTTGGTTGAAAAGTTCGTTGCGTTGCACATAAAAAGCAGCGGTCAATATTGTCGATACAGAAGTGTTTTACTTAATTTGACTTCTACTGTGTTTCGTGATTTTCGAATGAAACCATAACATATTTGAAGGATGAATTTTCCAAAAACGGATAATGAAAAAAAGGTTTAGTGCTCTCTATCGTGTCACGATTTGAAAGTGTGTCTAACCTCTTGACGAACCCTCGTTACTTTCAAATTTAAATACTTACATTTCCTTTTTTGAACTTTTTTGAGTTTCTTGTTTAGAAAAACGTTTCGAAGATAAATGGTTGTTATGAACAACATGTCACGTTTTTCTCACCAAATCGTTATTGTTTCTCGGGAGTGAGGTTCATGCCAAGAGCAAAACAGTCAAAAAAGTTGGCAACAAAACATATATCATACCTGATAAATAATGCTACAAAACTTTATGACATGGACTGCCAAAAGCAAAGCAAAGCTTTGGTGCTACATTCCGAATCGGAACTCGACCTTCTGTTTATTAGGTATACACAGAGTTCACAGCCAACTGTTAAGTGTACCTACAGGACAATTGCGGGGCTAGTGCTGCGATTCTACTGACACTAACAGTGTCTCCCGCGCCGATACTCGAACCTACGCTACGACAACTGGCTTGGCATCGTACCTCGAGACCAGCTGGGACTTGGACTGCTAAGTCCACGTAAAAGTTGGATGGTGCGAAACAACATTAACATCAATAAATGTGTCTAAGCTATGACGCAACTTTTTTCCGAAAACAACTCGAAACTTATGTGAGTGAAAAGAACGTAAAAATTGAGTAGAGCTCTAAACAATTCTTAAAACTGATGAAAAAAACTTCGAAATTTGGGTTGCTAAAAGTCAGTGGATTAAACATATATAGAGCGCTGCAAATATTAATTTTGAAAATATGAGTCAAATGAACTGTACAAAATATTTGTTTTCAAATCAAACATTGATAGTCTTCCCGGATTGCAAATCAAAAAAGCATCTTCAGCTTCGAATTTTCAATTCCCTCGAATGTTTGTACCAAAAAGTACGAGATAGCGAAAATATTGGTTCTATTATAACCATAAAACCTACTATTGTAAGTTGTATCATAAAAATATCATATAATTAAGTAACGATTCGAGATTGCTTTTTGGCTACTGGCTGTAACAATTTGGCCACCCCCCGTCAGCATTAATGTTTCGCGCACTCAGCCTCCAAACAGCAATCAAAAACGCTGCCCCCTGCGTTCCCAATCCTAATCTGCTTGATGACTACACTGATTACGACGCCAGCCAAGCGCTTGCTCGTTTGCCTGGCTGGGGGGGAAATTAGCTCAGATTAGAAATGAATTCACCCCTAGGGAGCTGAGCGAGGCCACAAACATACACACAGACAGCCGAGTTTCGTTGGTAGACCAGAGTTGTGAGCAAGCAGTAATTTGCTGCACAGTGGCGTGCCAATCTGGCTGCACCCCGTGAATGGGGGATGCTTCTTGTTGCCTACTGATTATAACGGGTAAACAATATGCGAGACAATGTAACGAACGACCCTTCAGTGGTGCGTAGCTGGCAGATCTATTTTTGACATCGTAAATAAGAAAACAAACTACTATTGAAGGACGCTCTGCTAAACCGGATATCTGCTGTCAATGGTTCCTGCGAAGCAGTGATTTACATCGTCCAAAGTTAATTTGTTGATCACTAATGGAAAACATGTATAGCAACATCTTTAGATTATTACCCATTATTGAATAACTTGCGTTCTTTTGGTCGGTAAAGAAGTTTCTATATCGTACTGCTGCAGTACCGGTTAATCCCTTTGAGACTTCATCGATCATCGCGAAATAGATCGAACTCACAGCTTTGCGTGCAGACTACTGACGGGGCAAATAAATAAATCAGATTTTTTCCTAGCCTTTCCCATGCCATCGTCGCCTTTCGGCGAATTCTAGTGAAACGTATGTCAGAGCAAGAGTGTGGGTAGGTATTGAATTATTTTCGCTGCCGCTAACGCGACGCACGCAAACTCATACTTAAGTCGAGAATCGAGGAAGGTTATGTTTGAATGTTTATTTTTTCGTTCTACAATTCTCCAAACGACTGGATAACACACAAGTGAACAGATAGTGGTATTATGTGTGGTTCTTTGATAAATGCGCCTACCAATATCCGTGAATTATTAAAACGTTACCAGTGTGTGACTTGCCTGTGCAATTTGTAAACGAACTATAATATTTGAAAAATTTGTCGTGCGTAAATGATGAAACTTATAATGAAAATTGTTACGGGTATTTATATTAGTTTCGATAATGCACCGACATTTCGGCTCCAAGCTCCAAGCGAATGATTAAAACATTTCTAGCGGGATTCTCTTGGAAAAAAAAATTTGTAACTCAAAAGCCATTATTTGTAATTCTTTTTTTTTTTTCAAATTGTGTTTTTTTTAATAAGTAATATTTAAGAATTAATTTGATAAGATTTTTCTTTTCAAAAAAATATTCGAATCTTTATTTGCTCAAATATTCCAGATGTGATGCTTCTAAAAATAATAATCTGATGACGAGTGTTAAAATGTCGAATCCACTACCCTCGATCATCCAAAATTTGGATGGAACTGTCGATGCTTTTTAAATCAAATAAAAGTCTATATGCAAATTGAAAATTTAGGACGAAGTTTTATGTTTTCTCGACTTTTAACACATCTTATCAAACATAAACGCATCGATAATGTCATATGTTTTACTTAGACTCATAACAAATTATTCTTTCATTAATCCTTGAAGCTGTTTGTTCCTTGTTGCCAAGGAAACCACATGTTGTTTTTTTTCTCTTCCATTGACGAAGAAAACTATATATTGGCGAAGATAGAAATGGATTAGCAAATGAAAAAAAAAAAAAACTAAGATTTCGCAATTAAATTTTTCATGCATGCAAAACTTTTCCTTATTACTTTAGAAGCAAAAGCGCAAAATTGCTTTTTAGGTAACAAATCCATTACTTAAGAGGCAATAAAATACTTCCCCAATCAAGTAACAACACATACTGTCATATATTTGGCACGTGTTACGGGAGTACGACTATCTAATAATGGTCGGTTGAATAATGGTTCAACCACATGCAAAATTTTTTCTGTCGAAAAATGCCCCATCGCTCGTGTTGGCGTTCAGCCTGGTAGAGGCCCTACAAGTATCTTCAATCTCCAATTCATCCGGTGTGCGTGTATTAGTTCGCTCGTTGTATGCATACGGAGTAGCGAAAAAATATGACAAGAGCTGCCAAGCAGCATTTTCCCCGTCATAGAGTATGCAAACGTTGATGATTTCAAAGACTTGAAATGCGCCTTAAAATGACATCACGATCTGTAAACTGCGTTAGAGAAAAACAAAAACGGTTTCTTGCAAGCTATCTACAGCACATAATCATTAGTTCATGGAAACTCATTTGCACCTGTTTGAAAATACAAAATTTGCGCCCATCCAGAACAATATTCGCAACTTCGGCAACTCTGGTTAGACAGTATTACATATTTCCATTTCAAGTAAACACGGGGGGACAGAGATGCCAGATGTTTTTGAAAAATGTCTACAACTGCTCGAAAAACCGGAAAAATTTGCTCAAAATCTGAAAAAATTCTATCCGTGATCCGAAAAAATTTTGCTCGCGCAGGCAAAAGTCTGTAAAAATCTGCACACAATTTAAGAAAATCTGCGCAAATATAAGAAGACTCTGACAAAAATCTGCAGAAACCATGGAAAAACTGCAAATATCTGCAAATCAATGAATATTTGCACACGGACTTCAAAAATCTGCGTTTTGCAGACAAATCTGCACATTTGGTATCCCTGCTGGGGGACGAAACGAAAGTGTTTCTGATTAGACATTTGAGGTTGATGGTTGATATTCTGATTATGTGTGGATGAAGGGGAAAAAATGAACCAGATCGTTGCATCAATACAAATGCAGCGAGTGAAGTCTTGCTAATACATGCATTGCGGTGCTTGGCTGTATGTTCTCCTGCAGAAACACATACAAGCGTGTGGCCGTCATAATTTTTATTACTTTTTGTTTGTTACTTTTTGTGTACAATGCGCAGTCATAAGACACAAAAAGTGATAAAAAATTGCCCAAAAGTAATAAAATATTCCCCGTTTGCGTTGGGTGTGGTTAATTTTTTTTTTGACGTAGAATACGTCTTACGGCAACAATTACAGGGACCCAATTTCAATGCAGGAATCCAATTTCAAAACCGAAAACATCGAGAGCGTCACAAAAATTGTCAAATTTCAAACGCTTTAAACCCAGTCAGTTTCCAACCGATTTCTGTCATTTTTGCAGCAATCGATTGGAAAATCATTTAAGCACCTGTCCAAATGCAGAAAATTGTAATCTGATTGTTCAAACTATTGTAATATTGTAAATTGTTGAACATTGTCGAAACGCAAATGTTGACCTTTGATTGGTCGCTTGCTGCCTTTCCCTAAAAAGGACGACATAATGGAGTACCTAGTTAGCCGGGAATGCACTCTTCGAGCTATATAAGAGACTGTTTCTCCTCAAGCAAATCAGTTTACTAGCAGCAGGCAGCAGCAGCGGACATCAACACCGATGGCAGTAGGCGAAGTGGATCATCATCGGGCAACAGCGGCGGTGGTAGTGGTTAGCTGCAGTTCTTACCTCTTTCTGTTCGGCTTCCCTTCGATCTGAGTTGGACTCCACCAGCGGTAATCCGATTCAGATATCGTTGGGTGAATACAACCCGAAACTGAAAGAGACTCGCACCGCCAGGTGGTTTGAGAAGCCACCATCATCCAGCGTATGTAGGGTGTGTGCACATAACGTGTGTGAATATTTGTAGCGTGTATCCCTATAATATATAAGGTGTGTGGCTAGCGTGTGTGGCTTGCTATATAGCGTGTGTGTATGTTTATGGCGTGTATGTATGTCTGTAGCGCGTGTGAGCATGTTTATAACGCGTGTGGCAACGTCACCACCAACACCACCACCACGTGTGGCTAGAGTGCGTGGCTTGCTTTATAGCGTGCGTGGCTAGCTGTACAGCGTGTGTATGTTTATAGCGTGTATGTGCATGTCTATAACTTGTGTGGCTTGCTATATAGCGTACGTGGCTTGCTATATAACGTGCGGCTAGCGTGCGTGGCTTGCTATATATGCTATATATGCTATATAGTTTATAGCCTGTGTGGCTTGCTATATAGCGTGTGTGGCTAGCAGTATAGCGATTGAAATTTTCATATATACATAATTGCTAATGAATCACCTCATGTAGAATTCAATTATCACTGTAAATCATCCAAAAAATATTCACTTATCAATAAATGGCATTGACAAACACAAATAACCTCAAAGTTTATCTGAAGAAGCTAGTGGTCCTGAATCACATAATTTTTCGTGCATGTCTTACTAATTGCAGCAATCAGTTGTAAAATTATCTACGCTATCGTAAAATGCAGAAAACTGCTATTTGAACTGTTATATCATAGATGGAGAATGCACTATTTGCCCTTGTCTATAGCCTCTTCGTAGCCACTGCCTAAATTAATATATCTTAGTGCAACTTGATACAAAAGACAACCACAAAACAGTTCAATTTCATTCTTGTTTTGGATACGGCAGCAAGTGACAGCAAGTACAGAGGTGAACGTCATCTGGAGCAAAGAGACTATTAAATTAATTAACCCCAATTGAGTCTATTCCCAAATCTATGCCAAGAAAGACATTGACACAAGACAGGCTGTCGTATTCTACGTTAACTATGCGGTCGTGTCTCATAAACAACCTCTTCCACTTTTTCATAATCATAAAACTGATAGTCGATAATGCCAGAGTCAAAAAATGACCAAAAAATTTAAACCGTATTTTCAGGGTGTCTAGCGTCGGGAAAAGTCAGGGAACTTTTACAACAATCAAGGAAAATGCTGTTTTAGTGGCATTTTGACCTGCAGATGAATTTTTATTTTCGGTCATTCGAATATTGAATATTTTTTAATTCAGTGTCCTTCAATTGTTTTCTCACTCTTATTCTAACGCTAATCAGTATATTTGTATATTCGGTAGTCATATGTTCAGATATGTTTAGAATTAGGCTGACCTGACATACCATTTTGAACGGGACAATCTGTTTTTTTTTGACTATTTTCACCCGTCCCGTATTTCTGTCATGTCGTACCGTTTTCTGAATACTTCTTGAAACTCGCATGAAGCTTCAATGATTACAGAGTTTGTAACAGTCTTCTGTCTTTCTGATAGTATAGTGCGACTGGTTGTAAACAAATCTTTTAAAGAAACTTATGAAATGGCGTGAAGTCGAAAAATATTTCTGATCACAGACAGACGTTCAAATAAAAGCAATAATCATTGAAAACTCCGTGTAAATATTCAAACAAATATGCTACAACTAGCACCGCATGGTGAACTTATCGCTACAACAATATCAATCTACAAATTAACGTCGCTGGTAGCGTTATATGGTAACATATTGCCAGCAGATATTTCATTTTTTAACGATTATAAAACTTGGCTTATATGTTACACTATTCTACACATATTTTGCAGTCAACAGTTGGTGTTCGAATCCCCATTTCTTTCTCAATCGAGATTTGATCGTACGATGGCTTGATCAATGAACCAACTTCGTATATCGAAATGAGCTGGCAAGCCACGAAATATTTAACGATTTCTAGTAATAAACTATTATTGTAACAGCATATTTCTAGTAAAAAAAAACTAGATAAAGTATTTGGTATGACAAATTAATTTTAAATTTACATTCTGCGACAAGCATTTTGAATTTTCTATCAGTTTTTGAAGTGGGAATAAATCTTTGTTTTCTATACTGGTATGCATTTTGTAAAATTGGAAATGAAACTGGCAAATGTTGCTTCAGATTTCAAACGATAATAACAGCATAACCACATGATAGATAACAATAACCAATATGTTGGTGGATAGGTAAAATGTTAAACAATTTTGTAATCAATATTTTTTAGCGGTAAAAATCGATAAAAAGTGTCAAGGACAAATGTACGCGAACAATGAACCAATCACATGCGAGCATTCCTAGCACAGACGACATGACTAGACACCAACCATTCCCTGTGATATTCTCTGAATCAATATCCAAAAAAAAAATTGACAGAGTCTCTCCGTCCCAATAGGTCAATTCATGTTTGCTTCCATGAACCTGGACTAATTTGATGTCTTGAAGGTAAAGGTTTTTCGAAAAGTTTGAAACAACCGCTTTTCTTGAACAATTTTTAAATCTGCTGTTAGAGCGTAATAGAAACTGATGTCTTGAAAGAAAACATGCTGGTAAAAGCAACAGTGCCGTAGAGTATATGTGGAGCAGAGCGCCGCTAGTTTCTCGTCGTCTATCATTGCAGCCGGCACGACTTCTATTCGCGTGCAATCAAAACTGCAATGCTGCTACTGATGATGATTGAAAGTTCATCTCATGAATATGATGACCTTAAAAACCATAAATAAGCTAAGAAGAATTTTACATTTTTGCAACGGTTATAAGTTATTTTTATTTATTTTTTATCTTCGATATTCACCAAATAATCGTGACCGACATAATATCGAACGAGTAAGTTCATAAAAATACTAATTTATTGAAGAGTAAGAGCCGGTGAGTGCTTATGAATTTTTTGTCCATTTACTAAGATCTATCCTGAATCTTTTTTTTACATTTCAACATTGTTAGATATTTTTTCATTTTTAACTTTACGAATAAAATAATATACTTATATTAGCTGTCTTCGTAATACAGTGAATGTAATTGTTGGCAAATGTAACAAGCTTGTTAGGCAAAAAACTGAATATTTTTAAACTTTAACTTCGTTGTAATTGTTAAATGTTGTTTGCACAAAAAAACACTACTGGCACAACATCACCAGGTGTAAATGAAGTTCTTTCGAGTGTAATTGAATATATTTCTGAAATAATGAAGGGAGGGTGAGAATTAAAACACGTAAATCACTGAACAAACGAATTATTATGTCTGTATTATTAATTATTATGTCTGTATTACAGTATTTAGTCCTACGTTACCATTTCATACAACCGTAGGGCTGTATACCTTGTAGAATTTTTCATGGCTTAAAAAACATAAAAAATCTGAAATGCAAGGTTGTTTTCAGGAAAACATCGCGCGAGTAAATTTTAGATGAAAACAGGACTGGTATGCATATTTATGTCAGCTTGACTCTTAATCTTGACAAATGCACTACTTATTGTTCCTTCTGATATATCTGAAATGCTGTTTCGCAATAAAAATAACATCAATGTGTTTTTTTTTCTGTGACAATCGTTTTCAAAACCAAAAACATATCACATATACCAGCGGTTCTCAACCTGGGGTATGCGTACCCCAGGGGATACGGGAAATAAAAATCAGTAATGGCGGACGAAGCAATTTCTCGTTATATTATTTACATTATTGTTTTTCAATCTTGCTCTTAAAACATGGCTGTTGCAATTAAACAAACCATTGTTTAATTTAAAACCTGAACTAGACTACAAAACGCGATGTACCACTACTCTCACCCAATCTGCGAAAACAAACCAAGCCAGCGGGTACAATTGATTTGGCAAGTGTTGCCAAGGGGTACGCGGTTAAAAAAAGGTTGAGAACCGCTGACATATACTAATGATTTAATGGTTTAAATGATAGCAAAGATCTGGAAAAATATTGAAATCTTCTGGAAAAACCTGGAAAAATAGAAGAATTTTATTTTTGAAATTGATTGGACACCCTGTTTTTCATTTCTTTTTTGTTTAAAACAATCTGAAAAAACTATGAAAAATATGAGCGCTTAAAAAAGTAGCGCTTCCTCTTAATTTGCAATTGTTTTAACTATAGTTCTTTCATTTTTTGATTGAGTATTTTGGGTTCAAGGACAAACGGTATTGAAACCACAAATGGTCGATTTCGTGTCACCATTCCGAATTTTCAAAAGCGCAAGACCCGGCAACATTTAATGCGTCACTTATGAAAATGCTATTTTATGATTGCTGCGGTGAAGCAAGCATACAATAGCGTTTTCACAAAAAAACGCGTTATTTATTTCCGAGTCTTGTGCTTCTGAAAATTCGAAGTGGTGGCTTCAGATTATAAGTCACTCAACTATACATCCGCCTGAACGCAGAAAAATTGATTATTCGAATATTGTACTATTGAAAATTGTCAAGCCTTGTAAAACGCAGAATTCGACCCCTGATTGATCGTTTTATGCTAACGTGCTCAAGCACGGTCGACAGAATTTCATACCTAGAAAACCAGTTAAACACTCTGGGCTATACAGAAGCCTAATGCTTGTCAAATCAATCAGTTTACTAATGGATGGCCACTAGGACGATTCAAACTAAGCAGCAGCGAGTACCAGCAGCAGTAGTGCTACCAGCGTCAGCGGTAGATCCAGCGGCACCACTTCCTTCTCTAGCAAAAAGCTGCCGTTGGCTAGCACTTCCTCCAGTGAAGAGCTTTACCATGTTTTGGAAACACATAAACGAGGAGTAAATAAAATCTTTTGGCCGTCAAATATTCAGTTTAAAAATAGCTTTCCACTGTTTTATCAGAAGGGTGCCTGATTCCCACTGTCGGAGAGATGCGATCGGCATCATATCCGGAATTAAATTAAACAACAAATTGTGCTTTTGAGGACAGCAGCGGGTAGTGGTAGTGGCATTGGCACTGGCAGACTTTCCTTGTCGGCTTTCGGCTCATATCATTTTACTATTGAATGATGGGACGGACGGCCCACTCTGTGCAGGCTTGTACGGTCACGGTATAACAACTTTTCACTGCGATAATCGTCTTCTTTCCTTCTGACGGTAGCAAGGCTCGCTGTCTAAACACATTCTTGAACAAACATGTCAAACGAGTACTCGTCACCACGACGTTTTTTTCCTCAAACGTATTTTGACATTTTTTTAGAAATGAAAATTCCGCACGTTGTGAGCGGAGATTTTGGAAATAACTTGTATCATTGATTTTAAAATAATATTTCTCAATATAAACAGAACGAAGTAGACAGGAATAGACCATAATAACATCGCCAAACAAATGTAATTATGCATCTTTTCGATGCGCGAGTGTCAATTGACTATCTGTTCTCTATGTGAGAGGCGACGGTTGTTCTACATTTACGAGCGAAAGCCTACTGCAACGCACAATAAGGAAACGAAATCGATTGGAAGGGTTCATCGTTCACTAACCTACTCCTGTGAAACTCCGCCTACCATCTAATTTTCAGTTTGAATACGTAAGAGTTGTGTGCAAAGCCACGACCGCTGTACGTTGCACCACTTGCGTTGTTGTGTTAGGAAGTGATCGCGAGTTCTCTGAGTCACATACGTTATCTCAATGTTATTAACCTTTATCCAATACTATTTATTAGTGTGAATCTCTGGGGATAATCTGGTGGTCCTGGAACGATTTAAAATGGCAACTGGGGCAACGATTTACGGCCTATTAATATTCCTGGTTCCGGCAATACTCGTATGAGCAGGTATTTGGCCTTCTTTAGCTAATTTCCAGGAGCGAGTTATTTTCTTAGTATTGGATAAAAGTTATTGTGATTCACTTTTAAGTACAAAAATGCATGTATTGTAACAAACAACTTCATGTAGTTCTACGTCAACCTTGTGGTCTAAGTGCTGCATACAACTTTATGATTTGGAATTGTTTTTTTACTTAATATTTCGGAATATCAATTTTGGATATTTGATTATGAAATTTGGATACTTGTTTGGAGGAGATATAGATTAAAATTTTAGATTTAAATTTATTTCTATATATGTGTTGTTTTTCTGTTTTTACATCTATTTTTATCTGCTTCGAATATTTCCAACCGTTTTTTACTCATAGCTTACTTTTCGTTCCTGTCCTATTGTCTTGTTTTACTTTCTTGTTTCATTCGTGGTTTTTTCCTGGTTTCTTTGTGTGATTCTAATTTACACATTATTTTCTCTGTAAATCACCCAGTTTTTTCTTCATTTGTGTTCTGATCATGTTGAATTATTACCGTAATTGTCAATTTCTTTCAGTTCTACTCTCGGATTCCAAACTTTGTTCTGTTCTTCATTAGTTAATTATCAATTTTCACGCAACAAAAAATGTAATGTTTTGATGAATTACAGTCGAATCCCTCTATAATGACACTTTTTATAGTGACAAATCTCGCTATAGCGACATTCTCAACAGTCCCTTCTGTTTAATACTAAAACTCTTCGTTTTATTGCAACATTTCGCTATCAAGACCTTCCTCTATAACGGCATACCAAAACTAATACTTGTCATTCTTTATTGCGACAATAGTACAGTCGAATCTCTCTATAACGACATTGCTGAATCTATAACGACATTCTCAACGGTACCTTCTGTTCTACATATGCAAACATTCTCCGTATTATTGCGATATTTCGCTATAACAGCAATCCCTTGCGATGTCGCTATGAAGGGATTCGACTGTATGCGTTTAATGATTTTTTTTCCTTTATTATAGAGACTTTCAGTCTTCGACTGGTTCGTCAGGTGTGTTTAATGATATAAACACTCTTCTATCAGTATTTTTCTCTTTTTTTCTATTTTTTGTCCAATTTAAAATAAAATTAAATCTCTGAGCAACTGTAACGTTGTCGTTCTTGTTTTGAGCTCAAATATTTATATCTTAAGTGCAATCCTAAAATAACAGGCAAAATTATTATCTGCAATTTTGCCGGAGACAGAATTTTTTTTGCCTCTATACATATCTTTACCATTGATAGGTACCGTGGAATGGGGTGAAATTGATCAGTGGGGTGAAATTGATCACCTGGAAATTCGTGATACAAAATACTAATCAAAAGATACTGATCTTACAAAACTAGGCAATGTTTACGAGTCCTAAATTGCAAATTTTGAAAGATTCACATACCTGTCAAAGTTAACCCTTGCATGCTCGGTGCAATTTAACATATTTTCGAAAAATTCTTCTAACTCAGTCAAAACTCAATCAAATTTGATCGTACGAGTTTCTAAATAACAAAAAAAGTAATGACTTTACTTGAAGCAATCTTAATTAGGGGTTAATTACATTAAATTTGGAGAAGTGAGTGAAGTTTGCTAAAAGCTCAAAAAATATAATTTCCAACAATGATTTTTCCATACCATCAAAGTAATACTGATGAATTCACATGAAATCTCAAGGATTTCAATTTCAGAGCTAGTTTTTAAGCTTTTGCAACAAACCAAATTGAAATCGATCTAACAATGATCAAATGAGAGCAAATTTAGCAAACTGCAGCTCGTGAACCAAAATGAATAAACTTTAACCTGAAATATCGTTATTTTCGTTTCCGAACTACCTGTGAGGGATATTTTTCAGTCCAGAAATCATCATTTATCATAAACATAAAGAAAAAAGGCACATCACCAATAGCATGTATGGATTTCAGGGGTGATCAATTTCATCCCGATTTATCTCATATTACCTCATAGAATTCTCGAATTTATATCAAGAAATAGACGACAGAAATTTCACCAATAGCCATAGAGGTTTTCTAGAGCACATACCAGTACATGTTTTAAATATATACTATTTTGGGAAAAATGTACATGAAGCTAGGTGATTGGAAAATGTTATAAAAATTGATCAATTTCACCCCGTTCCATGGTACTCGGCTCAGGAAAAACTCCAAAATTGAGAATTCCCGTTAGCACAAAGAACTCATGAATCGATTTTGGCTAACGGGAAATCTAACTCTAGGAGTTTTTCTTATACCGAGTACCTATTAATGATAAACATATATTTAGAGCCAGAACGGTTTGTTTAAAAAAGAATAGATTATTTTTCTATTGAGATTTTTGAGATATATAATTTACAACCATATTTTTATGTTGTTCCTTATTTATTTAGTCTTACGGTGTACATTTTTTTCTGGAAGGACAAAATTACTGTCTACAACTTTTCCGAAGACATTATACCAATAGAACAAACCGTTCTGGCTCCGTTTTTTCTCATATTTTCATGATCAGACAACAATCTATGTTTAGCTAATCTTTTGTAATTTTTATAAAAAACAAACAATATATAGAAACAATGAGGAATTTGGAATAAATAATTTTATACTTTTGTTTTGACTTATATTGTTTAAAAAAATTTGCTACTGTGCATATTTTTTTTGAAAGACAAAATTACTAGGTATCTACAACATCTCTAGAGCGTCGATATCCCGATGATTTCCAGCTCCCCGGGAGAAATCGAGAAATAAAAATTCGATTTCTCGGAAAATCCCCTGAAATAAAAGAAAAATCGTTAAAAACAGTTAAAAATAGACGACAAATTGTTGTTCTGCAAAAAATTCATCAAAGATACCAACTTCCTGTTTCGTCGTGGACAAATAAATAAAGTGTGTTAATCTGAAACATTCCATTCCAGAAAATATTTGCCGGGATTTGGATAATTATTTTCCGGGAGCCTTGGAATTCATCCTGACAAACGAGGGGTCAACCAACTGGAACAAACTCGAATGCAATTATTATTTATTTACTGCGTTGATTCGAACAAACATAAAAAATCAATTTTTAAAGACCTCGTGTCACTAGTAGTCTGGTTTCAGCGAGAATTGCTTAGTAAAAAAATCGGATTTTCATCACTTAAATGTCATACCAGGTTCCAACGAATTATCTGTACCAATTCGATTTGCCATGGTCATGACCTTTGCCTGCGAAAAATGTCAACTGAGATGAACACTGTTTGCTGCCGGAATGCAAGTTTACCTTCGGTAATCAGACCAAGGCCATCATTGTTGGAAGATATATTTTTCCTGGCACCCTTGTCTGCTTCAACACGCTGCATGCCAGGCATTTCATAACTGCTTTTGAAAGTTTTTGGCACTAGTTCAAGAGGAAAAATCTTGGAAAGTCTCAACAGAAATGCTACTGAGTTACACGAAGGCAAATTTTGAACCCCCTTCAAAGCCAGCCAGGATGTTTCTTTTCAACCCCAGCAACGTTTTCAGCAGCGGGTTCGGAATAGGAGCACAAAACACGATCCACCTTCCGGAAGTTGCCCTAATGGGAAGAGCAAATTGAATCTAACCGCCCGAAGGTCGTCACCGTAACCGTCGAGTTTGTCCTCATTGTCGTCGGTTGGTTGGAGCCGGTTATTGCACGACGGTGCTTCTTTGGAATGTGAGGGATATTTTTTTTCTCAGTGAAAGGAAAACTATTATTACCGTCAACGGGGAGCCGATGTTATCTGCAGTCGTCGGGTTGGCTTTAATATCTTTGCCGATAGTTTCCATAGTAGTGCCTCCAGGATACAAATATTATGACTTTTATTATAGACATTCGATGACGTGATGGGAAGTTCGAAGAATGCATTGCTGCTCTTGAAAAATGGCATAAACAAATCGATTTACCAGATGTTTGAAATTTTGCTGTCAAAAATTTGAATTTTGCAGGCGAAAAATACCGATTCTACCCTGTGCAGCATATTGATGATTGACAGTGAATAAACAGAACATTTTCGACACCTCCTCCTTCCTATTCAGTCATCAGCTAATGGATTCCAAAAAAAAAAATACAAGTTACAGCGTTTAGCCGTGGAGATTACTGAGAAGTAAACAATATAGACACCGCCGAATAACACCGGCTGATTTTTTTTGTAAACATGACTAGTGACCGATGCAAAACTAATTTAGTCATGATTGTTTGCAAATTGTAAATATTATATGTTGTCACAGAATGGTGAATCGATTTATTCGAACCACACATCATTTCTAAAAACAACCTCCCAACAGGGTACAGGTCAACCACCTGAGACTTTCCTTAATGCGTTCCGAGTCATACAAATACGCTACATTAGGACCGATTTGTTCACTCATTAGCTCTGGTAGTTACTCAGACTCGGCGTGCAAACATACCGAAATAACGTCAGCTTCGCAGTCCAAATCACGGCTTCCCGGTGAGCAAATTTTGCGCGCTGCTCGGGAACCACTCCGCGGTTTTCGTTTTCTTCTGTTTTCCACTCAACGTAGAGCACGATTCAGTGTTAATCTTATTACATACAATCTTCACAGTCGAAAAAGATCTCCGGCTAGTAGATCTACGGCTAGTAATACCACTCCCTACGAAACCATCTGGGCAAACTGCCACCAACAGGAAACCTCGTTTCCGCGTTTACGCAACCGGCAACCATAAATCTTCCACAAGCCAGACGCACCACTCATCACACGAAAAACTATTTGTCAAAAAATGTTCAACATTTTTCCACACGCACCATCTTCTCGTTTGTTTTCCAAACCCAGACGGGACAACCGAGTGGTTCCAATCCAACCCAGCTCTCCTCACCCATCCTCAAGCCTGGCCACGATTTTTCTGTCAGGTGTCAAGAATAGTGAAGCTAACTCGCACATCAAATCGGTTGAACCACTTTCTTTCGATCTGGCCGTCCAATCTCTCTATCCGTCTGCGGTGCAGTCTGGCCAAATGCGGTCACCCGCTGGGGGCCTCACACTGTTCCACCGTTCCTAATGGAAATATTTCCAAACCTAGTTCGGCTTAGCCATTCATTTGTATTAATCAACCTATATAGAATTTCATACCAAAAAATGTAGGTGTATGAGTAGCGACGGATACGGAGAAAAGCAGCAACGAAACTATAACCTAACATCGGGGTTGGCATGCCGCCAAAGAGTCTCCCGCGTTTGCGTTCGCGTCTGCTGGCTAAAATTTATTTTATTTCTTTCCCTCCATCGAGACTAACCAGCGTACTAACCAGCACCAGTGACCGTACGAGCCGGTCTTGGAACCACTTGGACGGACCGCTAGGGATGGTCATTCTAACTTATTCTAATGTGTTCATTAGTGAAATAAAAATAATCAAGTAAACTGTTTGCGTCTCCATTCTGGTGGTGACATTGTGTCCGCAGCCGGAAACGCGAGCCGTTTGTGTGATTAGCGTGTCTAAAGCGAGATGTGAGTGGGTGGAGAGTTCGTTTGTTCTGTTTTTGGTTTTTATAAAACTGAAGCTCAAAAATGTATAATTTCATATTTAATATGTATAAGCATATCTTGAAAACAGTTCAACGAATCGCATTTGTGCAGATTTAAATAAAACTATTATCGCACACTGGGCCAGGATTGGATTCTGGCAGAACGAAATTATTAGCGCTCTCAGGGTTTGACCAATCGGTTTGCAATCTTCTACAAAGTTTCTTGGTATAGCTAGGGCTTCTATTTGGATGTTCGAATCAGTTCGGAATTTAACCGCGAAGGTGGCGTTGCGATGCCAACTTCTCTCCCTTACACGCTAGAGTTTTGCGAGTTTCGACAAAGTTTTAGATCACTTTATTTTATAAAACTTTTCAGAATATACAAAATTTTTGACTCTGCAATTTTCAGAGATCTACGAGTTTTTATAAAATTTGTCTGAATTTCACGTTTCATTGTGATAATTCTATGAGTTCGCTCGAATTGATTTCTTACAAATTTTTCTCGATAGAAATGGAATAGTAACGTCATTTTCTTTTGGGTACAGAAGTTTTTTTAGTACTTAGGTGAAAAAATGACACAAAACTCGAAAAAAATACACAATTTAATGGTTAGCAAGTATTAGCAAACCATGATTTTCTCTAAAAACTGTCCTTCAAAAAATCTTTATTTTCTGGAACTTTGAGAGAGGTGTTTTTTGTGTTTTTGTTATATTTCAATTTGAATATAACCATAGATTTCATGTTAAAATACAATTGCTATTTATTTATTGCATGGAATTCAGTCTTCATCAAAGTTTCTCGGTGTAATAAGAGCTTCAATTTGACGTTTAGTTTAGCTCAAGATTTGGCCGCAGAGAAGGCGCTTCGACACCAACTTTTTATTTTTACACGCTAGAGTTTGCAGTTTTCGACAAAGTTTCAGATTATAAAATTTTATGTTACTTCGTAGAAGACACGAA
The DNA here is from genome assembly GCF_029784165.1 of Wyeomyia smithii. Taxonomy (NCBI): domain Eukaryota; kingdom Metazoa; phylum Arthropoda; class Insecta; order Diptera; family Culicidae; genus Wyeomyia; species Wyeomyia smithii. The sequence continues at coordinate 241,086,343 of NC_073696.1, forward strand.
TATAAATGGAAAAGACCTTTGTATTGTTTCGTTATATATACCCCATCCGCGCGGATTGAACAAAGGCAACTTACTGATATAGTAGAGTTGCGTCCCGCGCTTTTTTCGATACTGGAAGATTTTAGCTCTTACTACTCACAATGGGGTTCGCTTTGATATAGTAGAGTTGCGTCCCGCGCTTTTTCGATACTGGGAGATTTTAGCTCTCACTACTCGCAATGGGGTTCGCTTCACAACGACAACCGATCTCCCTTATCTGTAACTTGATCGACGACTTCGATATGATGCTTTTGAATACTAGGATAGCGACATATGTACCTAATCTTCCAGCACGTGAAAGCATGCTTGACCTATCCTTTTGCTTGACATCACGAGCGTTAGATTGCCAGGGGAAAGTAATCAATGATCCCCACGGTAGTGATCACCTTTCAATCGTTATCTCAATTGCTTATGGTTCAACTCCTCCGGATCCAATCAACATATCATACGACCTCACACGTGATTGGAAGTGTTATGAGACATTCATAGCGGAATCCATCGAATCACACAAGTACTTTCCTCTGGAGGAAGAATACGCGTTCTTTTCTGGGTTAATATTCGACGCCGCTGTCCAAGTTTAGACGAAACCGGTACCTGGGGTAACGATTAGTGTTCTGGACTATACGAGCGAAGGTCCTCGGCGTATGAGGACTTCCGGAAGTACGTAACTGTTAATTTGCTTCGAAAGTACGAGGTACTGGACAGGCGTTTTTAGTAACTACGGAAGAGCTTCGTTTTCGATGTTGTTTCGTTATTCGTGCAACAATGAAGATTCAGGATTGGATAGAATCGAATTCAACCTGTTGCAAAATCTACCCGATTCTTTAAGAAGACGCTCGTTAAATTTGTTCAACATTTTGTTAAGAGATCTATATACGTCCAGGAAAGCCTGGAAAATCGGCTGCTACCAATCCTAGAGCAACACAACACGCCTGTGCTATCCTGCTACTGTGGGAAAAAGGCGATCGAGCGGTACGATTCGAACAACGTGGTTATGGTTCCCTACAGTGATGGTTTGGGGAGCCAATCCATCGAAAACGAGCAACAGAATAAATCTAGCTGGCGTTTGGCGACGAATAAGGTCGATAAGACCACTGTACAAAATTTATTGAAAGGGGTTGAGCGGAAGGCACGGCAGTTCGGATTTGGCAAACCAAAATAATAAACGTACATTTGTTCCTTTAAATATGTGAGTTGAACTTCCAAAATAAACATAGGAAGTTTTTTGTATTATGAATTTTGACTGAAAGAAACGATTTTTTGTCGACCAATTTTTGCGCGTTCCAGTCTTTATAGTATAATGCCTCAGAGAAAACTCAACAGTTGGCAATCATCATTGAACTCAGATGAACTAGGACGGTGGCCACATTCAATTTTTCCCAAGGTATCGACGAAAGCATGGTTCAAAGGGTTGGATGTAAGTCGGGACTTCATTCACGTGATGTCTAGACATTTCTATGATTTTTCCCACACTCATAAATATCACGATGTTTAAAGTCTTCTACATACAAAAAATCTTTTGTTGCAATGTGATGTTTTTAAAGCCATGTGAAAACTTGTGAAAAATTCTACGCAGGAGTTACATCCGTCGTAAAGAAACACCATCAATTAAGAAATCAGCGTTAAAAGCTGCATAAGCATGACGTGCAAAAAACTGTGCAATCGGCACAAAATAGCTTATTAGAAAGGCTGAGTTATACGTCCTGCGGTGGTGTAACGAAAGCGCGGCTGACCGGATATCAGAAGTTGTGGGTTCGAGTTCCACCTGTGGTCTAAGACGTGTTTTTTCGAACATCTAAACAGGCGAACACATTGAATACGGCGGCCAAATTTCGATCACTATGAATGAACGTTCTTTTTTTCTTTTCCTAGAAGATTTCATAGTCCTAAATCACAAAGGCTTTGCTCGATTAAAAATCAAGAACTCCTAAAAATTCAACTTTTTTTTTAAACTGTCCCATCTTGTAGTGATCGCAAGACGTATCTATTCAAAAAAGGAAAGATGAGAACTTAAATATTTTTTCACTATTTTGAATCAATTAAATACTTTGATGCCTAGTGTCAGTGAGATTTACTTATATTCAGTCATTTTCTTAAAACGAACTAGTCAGAAGACATACATGAATAATTTGATGATTTAGATTACAAAGTGAGGATTGCGACTTCTATATCGTTATGTAAATCCAAGTTTGACAAGTTTAAGCTGTCGAAAAAGCAAGTTTGCCCAAAATGGTTGTTAATTTCTCAGATTTATTGGTTTTTAATCTTTCGTGCATCGGAAGTTTTTTGGGTTAATTAATTAATGAATTATTTACCTAATCAAATAAATCTTTTGCACGCAACATCTCGGCTTTAGTTCTGGATAAGCATATTAAAACGGCACTTTGTCGTTCTACTTTTCACAGCATGGCACACTACTGAGGTAAGACCTATGACGAGAAACCTTCTTCTATTGAGAGGAATTAAGCGGACGATAGCCCACGAGTAACGAGAAAAATCGTAAACATTCTTTCCTCGCTTATTAGCATTCCATCAAATACTCACCATGCCTATAAAACGGGCTAGTTAGTAGAATTAGAACGCACTTGTGCGCCGTGTCGTTATTCACTACCCCAGTACTATACCCGCAAGCTCATTTAGAACCATTGTAAAGCACAGCTATTTAACGAAATCTGCCTCACTCATTTCAAGCCTAACACGATCGATCATCCCAGCTGGGTTGCTCTATTTTGACCCGTTTGGAGGGACAACCCAGGGAGCATGCAGGTCACACAAATATTTGCCTGTCGCTGCCCAGCCATCACGAACGGACAGAGAATATTTTTGAAACAGTGCAGGCGCCTTATTTCACCTTGTTTTGCTTCGAATCACACCAGCGGAAATTCCCAGCTGCCGCCGATGGTTCGGGCTTACGCCACAGAGAATGTGTAAAGTTTGACATCTAACGATCCACAGTGGAACAATGGGAAGAGCGTGTGATACCCCAACTGCGGCAGTATTGTTTACTCATGTTTCAGCCATGTTATTGAGACAGTTTTACTGCTGGCTTGGTTGGCCGTTTCAGCCAGATGGTTCACTTCGATATCAGCGAACGGTTGGAGTGGTCGGCAGCCATCCGCGGAAAGGCAAGAGCGTGTTTTTGAGGTTCCGGTTTCTCGCTGAATGCTAGAATCCCGAACGTCGTAAAAATAGTATCAAATTTAGTGCTTGCAGTGCTGTCAGCGAGCGTATTGATTGACGAAGGCGAAGCACAGATGTCTCCGGCAATCCTGAAAATTGTTGACCATACAATCAGTTCGGAATGGGTGTATTTTACGACTGGCAGATAGAGAGGAAGCCGTCGCGCTGCCAATAGAGCGTTGATTTTACTGGTTGTTTACTGTCAATTTTTTAGTCCTTTCTCAGCTTTACAGGAAAAAAATCGGTTGAAACTTTGAGGCGATGAAATTATTTGATTGGATTTGAAATTTTAACTATTTGCTTTTATTTTATGAACGCTCGAGTTTTTCTGCTGTACTTTACAGGAAAGTTACGGTTACGACAAAAGCTGTAAACTCGTAAAAAGTCATATTCTTTGGACGGTGGAATGCCGTCTCGATTGGCTGGTATTGCATAGCATACACCCTCGCCGTTTTAACTTCACCACGCGGATGTGAGTTATTTGCAGCGAAGCGGGAAAAGGCAATTTAAAATCAATTTCAGCTGCAGCATCGTCGGAGTGAGACGTTTGTGGTACTCTTCCCTGTACTATGTTTAGCTTTACATTGTTTTTTCTTTCATCTGTAGAAGTAGTCTGTATTTTTCATTTTGCCTTCATCCGCCAAGATGATCCGCCTTTGACATATAGCACGTTCTATTCAAATGACATAGAAAAATCTACTTAATCTTCCTACGAAATTTTCCTGTTCACTCTAGCGATTGCTGCTTTGTCGTTTTAGAAAGAAAACAATTGCTTCGCTATAAATTTAGAGTCACTCATATGAAACGGTTCTCAAATCTGATAGTGAAAACATATTTCGAAGAGAAATGGTCCGGCTTTTCGCAGAAAAAGCAAACAGCTAACAGTACAAAAATACACCCAATGATTTCAATCTTTTAAATTCAAACCGTGATCAAATCATGTTGTCAACTCATTTCAGCGAATGCAGTAACTTACTCTTTTATTTACTTGGACACGGATCTCAATATCTTTACACGCAAACGATACATTCAATCGATGTTTTGGCCGTCATTGCGTAATAACTTCATTTTAAATATCTTAGTGCAATAATCACGCACTCGAACTTAATTTGCAATCTCAAATTCCGGAGATCAATAAACCTTGCGTCTTCACAATTCTATGGTGTACATGGAGACGCATGGTATGCGACACGTTAAATTCAGTAATTATTAACTGTCCTCACTTAGTTCAATTAATCCACCCAAGCCTTTCGGACAATTTTGTTCGCATGTTTTTCTGTTTGACATGATGTCCGACTAACCTTCAAACACGGCTTTAAAGTCGTAAATAGTTTGTCAAACAACGACTCAGGTTGTCGTTATTTATTTTATGATCTCGTTAATCAACTGCCCACGCTGTGGATTATGTTTTTACAGCAAATAAACAGCAAGCTGAAACCAGTGAAAATCCGATTGAGAACCGTTGTTTACGGTAGAGAAACTACTTAAAATGATACAAAATCAACAAACAAATCAGATACACGAGAGTTTTCATTCACTACAAACTGCATGATTCACCACGCAGTAGAATGGACTCGGTTCGATTTAGATCTGCCGGCGCTCGCTCCAATTCATGAGTCTGTCGGCGGTCAATAAACGGTAAGTGCATTTGGCACCCGGCTTCGAAGCGGGCAGAGTGTCAGAACAGAAATGCTCCCGAAAAATCTTAATTATCTTTTCAAAACTGCAGACACTTTCTTGCACGGTGAATTTCTCGAACAGATGCAATTAATCATCCACTGTGGTGTGAATCCTCTGGTATTCGAAGAGGACCGTGCCATTGTTACGTAATCTTTCACCGTTCGAGGTCACATTTCTGTTCGACTGTGCTCACGAAAAAAGATCATTCCCAGCGGATCCGCTCATTTCGTGTGTTTTTTTTCTCACGTCAGTGTGTTTGAAAATTCTGCTTGCTGGTCAAACGAGATACCGCCGCCCGGGTGATGATGCACGCTCTAGCTATCCCCGAACTCACTAGTGGAGTGTGATGAATCTAAATTGCATCTGTTGACGCTTACGCGTTCGTGTTACCAAAGGTGAGGAGATTTTTTCTCCCTGTACGAATCGTCGCATGATAGGGATGCCAGTGGGAAAATAAACTTTTATAGGGTGGATAAACTTCTCTTGTTGGATTTTAACTAATTTGAAGCATCCCCATCGGGGGCCTGTTCGGCAAACGGCTGTCATTCTGAAAGCCAACGAACGTTTTTCCCAGTTATGGAGAATGCTCGAAACGTGACCGAAAAGACTAATGGCACTTTTCTCCGCGCTCCGTGTGAAACTTTTCATGGGGTCATGTGCACTTTCCGAGGGCACCACGTGGAGGCGCCTGGTTGGATTCGGGACGTTTGTTAGAAATTTGCTACACGTCGTCCCATGGTTGCTTGCTATCGGTCCTCGGCACAGTCATCATTTGGATTTATTAGAAATGTATGCAACAGCAGTGACAAGCTTCTTTTCTTCTGCTGGGTAGCAGTGGGAAAACTGCTCCAAAAACATAGCTTTTGTCGTGACTGGTGTAGCTTAATCCAAAAGGATGCTACGTTTTGTTCCATTGTTGTCTGGTGGCATGATTTATTCGAGAGGAGTTACAGTTATCTTGTTGCAGAATAAGGTTTACCACAGCGCGTTGCTGGTGTCTGCTTGGATATAATTCAACACTGATGAAACATGTTTAAATGAGACAAATAAATCAATAAAGCAGTCAAAATATATCATTTTTATCTTCAAAACTATTTGTCCTTTTGTAACAACGGAACTGTTCCGAAATAAAATGGTAGACCGGTAGACGAAATTAGCATTGGTTTTTTTCCCCCAGCACTCGTAGTTAGGTGGGTATGATTATCCTAAACAACAATAAAGGCTTCCAAGAGGGAGGCACCCCAATATTGTTGGCAAATTTTCCACGGCTTCACCACACCAAACAACAATAGACGGAAGGTGATAAACATTACGTTTTAGTATGATTTCTTGGTTCGCTTCGCTGTAACTGATCCTATCTATATTCACGTGGTAATCTTACACAAGTGCTTGTTAGTCTATTTGGGTCGGATGCTACGAAACGCTGAAAGGTATCATATATAGGTTATGTTCGAAGCGCTTGTATTTATCTCGAATAAGTTTATCTTCGGTTGGTAATCAAGCGTAAATCGTGCGTAGTAAAATTTTGCCTAATTGGTGTGTAATTTGTAAAACTTGGATTGGAAATAATTAGTTTTGCACAACTGAGTGCTGAATAAGAGGTGAACGAACTATTATTGCTATAAATGAGACCCAAAGTGTAAACGAAGTTCAACCAAACATGGTATTCGTTTAAAATGATCAAATTTTGTTATAAAAATCTTACTCATAAAATTTGCTGCAAATATAATTTTGTAAATAAGGCGACATCCATAAATAACGTAATGCAAAAACCCCACTTTTTGGACCTCTACGAAACGTAACGCCAACACCAACTCCGCATAAAAAAATACATGACGGTGTAAAAGAATTTGCCTAATACAAATGCTCGTCTTTGGAAAGTCTCTCCAGAGATTTTTTGTTACGTAACACTGATCTCACTTCCCACCCTCTTCTATGTAAGAAATCGTAACCTAGCGGTGTTTTGACCAATTGGTAATGCGGTTCAATGATGGCAATGTTGGTCACGGGTTGCTTTCAAACAAGTTTATTTTTTGTCTAGGCCTAGACATAAAATAAACTTGTTTGAAAGCAACCCGTGACCAAAATTGCCATCATTGAAACAAATCGTAACGCTCAAGGATAGTCAAGGAAATATAAACAGATATTTGGAATAAAATATATAAAATAGAAAAATAAGCTCATACGACGCGACGTGGGACAAAACACAACACTTATCGTTTTTACTACATTTAACATTTTAAAATTTTTACCTTAAAACTCGACCGGTTTCGGGCGTAATACTGCCCATCTTCAGGAGGAGAGTCCGACTGGTTACACTTCTTTATACGTTGTTAGTATACGTCAGAGAGCAAAGAGATGCTACGGGATTCTCTGCTTTACTATGTTAAATAGGCAGGATGTGATGGGGGGATCGTCTTCTTTCATCAGCGGTTCTGTCGAATTACTGATGTGAAGCGATTCCCAAGCATTTAAGTGGGACGTTTTCCTTACGTTTTTTATAATTTTCGCATTTTTCCAGTCTATTTGGTGGTCTAAAGTTACGGTGCGGGCGGCTACACTAGATTCGCAGGACGTCGTATGAGTGATGTTAGTTCTTACGTTGCACGAAAATACCAAATATTGAAGACAAATGAGTAATCAGACAAAAAAAACATAGACAAACAGAACCAGAAATAATTACATTCACCAGTTTTATATTAAATTATATAAAAATAAAATAAATCATATGTTGTAATTTTTTTTTCTCGTTTTTATTTTCTTCTATTCAATTTCTATACATATATTCCAAATTTTAATTTTTCTTAGAAAAATGCAGCTTATTTTAAAGAACAATAAGCAAATAAAGAGATAAATATATATAGAAAAAGTCGAAAAAAAAAACATGAAGAAATGCAAACATTTAATCAATAGAAATATAACAGTAGACAAATACAATCAATTGAAACAGAGATACTCCAATAAGAAAGTATAGAAACGAATAAAATAATAGGAAAATAGTAAAAAAAGTGTCAAAATAGTCGAATAGAAGAATAGAAGGAACGCAAAATCAACAAATAGGAAAAAATTAAATTTTCAGATATAACCTAAATAAAAAATGAATCAAGAATAAAAGAAGTTAAATGAAAGAATAAAAATCAACAGGATTATTATACACATAAGGACATATAACACAGCAGATTTAAGAAATGAGAAACAGAGCAATTTAAAAAATTAAAAAAATAAAGGATAGACAAAAAACAGTTAACAGAAAAATTGAAAACTAGGAACATAGAATAAAAGATACAAACATCAATGAGTCAAATAAATGTAAAAATAAAAAACAGATAGTTTGAAGAATAAATCGATAAAAATTTAGAAAAATTCAAAGAAGATAGAAACAATAAGAACAGAACAATGAAAAATAATACAAAAATAAATGGAAAAAGAAAAAGGAAAATAATGATAATTAACAAACAGAAACATTTGAAAAAGAGACAAATAAAATATTTGAAAAGTTGGAAACAGAAAAACTAAGAAACGAATGAAAGTTAAAAAGAAAATTATAAAAAAATGAAAACTTAAAAAACGGCAAATGAAAATAGAACAATAAGAAAACAGAATTATAAAAAATAAAAAAATAAAAAAAAAAACAAAAAATATATAAAATGGAATTAAAAAAATTTAATATAAAATGAAAATAGGAGAAATAAAAACGAAAATTAAAAAAAAAAATCAAAAGATGTTAAGAGTGGTAAAAATATATTTTTTAAATACTTTTACCACTCTTAACATCTTTGAATTTTTTTAAATTTTCGTTTTTTTTTTCAATTTTAAATTTTTTTGGTTGTTCCTTCATTTTATGTAGAAACAAGAGAAAAATCTGAAATTAAAATTGCGGAGATATATAAAAATGGGATGAAATATACAAATAAGAGAAAGAAAAATTAAGCAATTGTCAGCTAGAGTAATAATAAAAAAAGAATGGGAAAAGTTGTTCAAATGAAAAGAAAAGAAAAACAAAAAAATTACAAATTGAAAAAAGCAGAAAAACCTAATAATTTTCAATATAATAATTGTTAAATTGTTTTGACTCTTCCAGCTGGTCTCGAGGTACGATGCTGGCGTAACAAGCCAGTCGTCGTAGGTTCGAGTCTCGGCTCGGGAGAGACTGTTAGTGTCAGTAGGATCGTAGCGCTAGCCCCGAAATTGTCCTGTACACTCAACAGTTGGCTGTGAATTCTGTGTAAAATAAACAGGAGGTCGAGTTCCGATACGGAATGTAGCACCAAGGCTTTGCTTTGCTTTGCTCTTGATTGTTAAATTTATTTCATAAATAAGAATTTATTCATGGAGTATTCTTAGAAGTAGCAAAATAAATAAAATGACTAATAGTCGAAATAAAAAAAATAAAGAAAAGGTGAAAAAAGCAAAAGTCATCATCAAAGATACTCCTCAGCAAAGGTTCGAACATGTCATGGATGTTAAAAACCAATAAAGAAATATTAGAAAAGATAAAAATAGGGAAAGAAAAAAAAAGGAAAAATAGCAAAATAATACAAGAAACGTGAAAGCAACAAACGGAAAAAACAAAAACTTGAGATAGTAGTCATTAGAAAAATATGTGTTATAAAACAGTAGAATAAAAAATAATAAAAATATGAAGAGTTTTGGAGGAATAGAAAATAGAGAAATTAGAAAAAAAAAGAACAAAAAAAACATTCAACGCTAATTTGAAAATAAGGAACATAGAAGTATACCAGAAAGTAATCAACAAGTCAAATAAATGTGAAAATCAAAAATTAAACAGTTTGAGAAATAAATTAGTGAAAATATAATAAAATTAAAATATTGAAAAACTATAAGCAAGGATAACAAAAATAACAAAAAACTGAGAAATAGAAAAAAGAAAATATAGTAAATACGTACAAAAGAGATAATATTGTTAGAAAACAATAGAACATTGGGAAAAAATCATAATGGAAAAATAACACAGAAAAATAAAAAAAAATAAAATTAATAAAAAAACAACAAGAAAAACATAAAAGCTTAAAAAAAGCAGTGAACTGGAATAAGAGAAGAGACTCATAAACAGTGGAACTATTAGGAAAAAAAGAACAATAAAACAAGTAGAAAAAAGAATAATGAAAAAATTAATGCTTAAATTGAAAAATATATGAAACAATAATAAAAGAGAAATATAAAAACTAAAAAGTTGAAAAGGAGTTAAACCGGATATTTAAATAGAGAAGCTGAAAACTATAAAATAGAAGAATAGAAAAATAATAAAAAACAAACGTGAAAAAATGAATATCAAAAATACCGCAAAAAAAAACCTAGCAAAATTAAAAATTAGAAAAATGATAGAAAAAATATAATACTCAAACAATTGAACAAATAGAAAAAAATGAATAATGAAAAAATTAATGCATAAACGGAAAAATATCTAAAACAATGAAAAAAAGAGAGAAATATAAAAAATTAAAAAGTAAAAAAGAGCAAAACCGGAAATTTAAAAAATGCTGAGAATACTGAAAAATTAATTAAAACTAAATAAAAATTAAGAAAATCAAGAAAAACCAATATGTACAAATATAAAATAAATATAAAAACAAAGGAAAATAGAAGAATAGAGATATTGAAACCTATAAAATACTTAAATAGAGAAATATAAGGAAAAATAGAAATGCGAAAAAAGAAATATTAGAAATATTGAAAAACCCACCCCATTGAAAATCCCACAAATGTTACAATTCCACAATTAGAAAAATTAAAAATTAGAAAAATGGTAACAACAGAACAGCTAAAAAAATTGCTCATTAGGAAAAAAAGGAAATTTAAAAAATTCAAATACATTTATAACAATAATCAATTGCGTAGTTTATTAAATAAATTATATTTCTGTAAAAAATACCAATAGTGAGGTAGGAAAACAAAATAAAGGAAAATAAAGAATTTTAAACACGGAGCACAATACAAGGTTGATGAATAACAAAAAAGGAATATTTGGAAGATGAAATTATTATATACGAAATGGTAAATCGAAAATGTGGAAAAATGCAAAAGTGGGTGGAATGATGGAAATGAGTGAATCATAATACTCATCAGTTGGAGTTTGGACATGTCATGGACAATACAGAAAAATAAAGAAATATTAAAATAGAAGAACAGTGAAATGTAAAAATGGGAAAAAAGCTTAATAGAAAAATACAAAAAACGCAAAATCAACAAATGGAAAAATACAAACTTGAGATATAAACCTATTCAAAAACAAACAACGTTTAAAAACAGATGAATAAAAAAGGCATGAAAATGAAGAAATATAAAACGAAAATATTGAAGAAATAGGAAATAGAGATGTTGAGTAAATTAGAAAGAAATGAAAATAAACAACAGAAAAAATAAGTAGAGGTAAAACAAAATAAGGAACATAGAGAGCAATCAACAAGTCAAATAAATGTAAAAATTGAAAAATGGGCTGTTCGACAAAAAAATAATAAAAACATTGACAGAAAGAGAGAAAATGAAAAACAGAAATAACATCTGAAACAGAGAAAAGTTGAATTTCAATATTCTACTCTTCTTTTTTTTTAGATGTTAAACAAAAAAAATAAATAAAAACAGAAAAATAATAAAATACAAAATAAACTAATAAAAAATAAAAAAAAAACAGAAAAAAGTTGAAAAACGTTGAAAACTAAAAAAACGATAACTGCATTATGAAATAATGGAGGAATCACAAAAAAAGCAAATAGAAACAGAACAACAATGAAAACAAATGGACATTAAGTAAATAGAAACACTGAATAATGAATAAAAAGGTTATTGATATTCAAACAAATTGAAAAATATCGGAAACATAAAAAAAATGAAAAAGTAGAAAAACGGAATTAAAAAATGCAAAAATATTAAATAATAAACATAAATGAAATATCAAGAAATCAAAATCAAAAAAAGAGGAATAGAAAAAAATCAAAATTTAGCAAATAGTAAAATACAAAAATAATATAAAAAAGAACAGGATATCAAAAAACTGAATAATAAGAATATAAGAACAAAAAACATCCGAAAAAAGAAACATAGAGAAATTGAGAAATAGAAGAAAATGGCAAATTTGAATTGAAAAATTTAATAATGAAAAATATAACAATAGTAAACTGTTAAACTTATTTAGTGAATTTACAAATTTGGTAGTAAAATTGAAAAATAGAAAAATAGAAAAAAATGAGCTTTATATATAAGATGAAACTGATTTGGGTCATTCTTTCGCAAGTGTGCGACCTTCTCAGATTATGACTTAAAGTTAGGAGGATTTTTCATATGAGGTCACTGTGCAAAAATTTAGTGCTGGTTGGACCACCCCTCGCTCCGTGTGCCTGAGACATTGCTTCTGAGTAGATGATTTCATTTTTCGGTATATGAATGTTTTGATTTTAAATTTGATAATTCGCATTCTAGGCAATATTTTACACGAAAAAAACTTATCGCCACGAGGTATCATGAGCAAAATTCGAGTTACAGCGTTTTTAGGAAATAAAGCCTTCCATATTTTTTTTTTCGAACTAATTTTTATTTTTGCAACGACTGTTTACCCGTCAACATTCAAGTTTATCAAAGGCAGACAGTGTGTGTGTGCGTGTTCAAGTCCCTTCTGGATGCGGTATAGTTTTCCAAATCTGTATCATATTTTCAGTTCGCTTACTTTTCGCTTCCCCAGCTACACACACTGTCTGCCTTTAATGAAGCCCTCTGTTTTGCTTACAGTTTCTGTTCCTATTTTCTTAATATCTTAAATCCTCTTCTGATTATGGACATTCCGAATGATACAATTTAAAGGAAATAAGCTAAGGAGTTCAGATACTATATAAATTTCAAAAGATAATATATAAAGCTATTCATAGGTGAAATGTTTTCTAGGAATAGGTTGTGAAACCTATATTAAATTCTATCTATCTTCAATACAATATTTTATTACAATCTGTTGTAAAAGTTTGTAGCTCGAGTGTCGCCCAAAATACCTCTAATTGATAAATGTTTCTCATTTGATATTTTCTCAGTAACACGATGGAACTATCAAACTTTCAATCAGAATATATTCATTTACCGAAAAAAGCAATTTAATTTTTCAAGTGCAAAAATAACATATCCGTCAACATTACTGCTACAAATTACTGCTAATTTCTAGAATCTCCATTTAGATCTGGAAATTTAAAAAAACTTAGAAAAGAAGTTTATTTTCTTCCAAATTGCAAGAAAAACAGAAAATATATTTCTGGTATTATCTATATCAGTAAACCACGCACCCAAATTGGGAATAAAGGAGTGAATTAGCCTTTCTTCAAATTAAAATTTTGCTTTGTCTCTGTTCCACCAGTTTGTGTGCAAATACCTTCTAAAATAATTTTAAAGTACACGAGGAATATCCAGTTCCATGCCAAATGTGTTCGTGTTATCTTGATCAAACATAAAAATCAAGTAGTATGATATGACGGTCCTACTTCTTACTAAGATTAGCTAAAAGACAAGGATGAATTACGGCTAGTTATCTAGTGCTAGCAGCATGATAGAGCACAGACAGTACAATGAAACAAATGACACAAGAGAAGAGGGGCTGAGCAGAAACTCATTACGCCAACATGGCAGCTGCGGGTATGCGATTTGATGCTGTACACCCCCTTTTGCATGACTGCGCTCGGGCGACGCTCTCTGGCGGTGCGCTGAGATTGATTGTGTGCAAGCGCACCATTTAATTAAGCTTAATTTTTATGATTATTTTAATTTCATTAGATAATTTTGCAGGGAGTTTCTGATGACGCAATGGTGCGGTAGGTGGCAGTAGCGGAACGGAAGCGGGGTTCTCCTCGGTGCGTTAAGCTATTATGGTTCCGTTGATGAGCGGGCGCTAATTAAAACAAAGATCGCAGTTTGCGGTGCGGCTGCACTGGTATTAATTAGCACCGTTCGGAATATAAATCCGGTACAATTATTCCGTTCCGCTTAACAATGCAAAGTTCTCTGACATTTGTACTTTGAAGAGTGGGTGGATATCTGAAAAACATTCTGAATATTGAGTGATAAGTTAATTTCAAGAAAAAAAGCTGTAGTCTAATCGATCCGATCATCCTGTTTCGGAATAGGGCAAACAATCATTTACTGTTTCTTTTTCATTTCCTAACCCAACACTTAGTCGAAACTCAATCATCTTGACTGGGAGTGAAGAGAAAACACTTCACCAAATATCCCATAGCATCTTAGGTATATATACACACACATATGCTCAATTCTGCTGCCATCGCACTTGAATCAATAAATCTAGATCTGATTATCTATATGATGCTCGACGACGTTAAGTTTCCTGTTCTGCAAGCGAGACGAACGGGAGGCGGCAAGTGTGCTACAGATAGAAATCCACACGTTATTCGTTGATTTTGTTTTTCCTCTTGAACGTCTGTCAACCGCACATGTGTCAATGTGTGTAGATCCAAATGAGATTGGATTGGCTTTCAAAACCATATTGATGTTTAATTCATAGTTTCCAAGTGCATTAGTTCAGCTGGAAGAAACGCGAAACGTTCCATCTGTATCCTATTTTTAAACGAAGCCACATCAAACATCAACCCGCTGGTACAGAATTTACGGTCTGTTAACTTTTACCCCTGGTTATCTTGCGGAAGCTCATTGTTATCGCTCGAAACGGCTACGCTTATGTTTCCACCCAACTGCTCCGGCAACTAAGTGAAGTGCCCCAGGGTGGATCGGAATATCATAGTTCAACTAGTCATTTCTGAAGCAAATGAGTAAGAGGCTTCAGTTACCAAAAACTAGCGACTTTGAAGAGTATAACTTTTCCATTAAGCTGATAGCATCTCGAAAATATTGAACCGAAACTTTCGAAAGACCCATCCGACATCCCCTGCTCCCCTCCCTCTCGATTAGTCCAGTCGTTGCTCATCGGAAGCCCATTTCGCCAGGAAAAGGCATTCATTCGGACACTGTGTAGTTTCTTTATGAAGCTTCCTCTCTTCAAAGATGCGACAGACTTTTGATCCTTTGAGCTATCGAACTTTCCGCAAAATGTTTTAACTTTGCTTCATGCTATTTTTTTTCTTTCTCTCTCTCTCTATTTACAGAATCAAGCGTAACATCTTCAGAATGGCCCCAGGCCATTACTTCTGGGCAATATTCTACTTTGCCTGTCTGTGCAGTGCGTCACTGTGAGTACACTAGCGTTCGATTGGATAGAAATAATATGCTTTCGGGTCGATTTGTTCTTTAACCGTTACCGCCTAATAATAGCTAATACGATAATCGAATCACTCAATTTTTCCCATTCCCGGGTCACCGTCTGCCGCTCGCTTTTTTCCGTTACCCTATTTGCAGAGCAAACAACGCCAAGGTCAACTTTCGCGAAAAGGAGAAGAAGATCCTCGATCAGATCCTCGGCTCCGGTAAATATGACGCCCGCATCCGTCCGTCGGGCATCAACGGCACAGGTAAGAGCATCCCGTTCCTTTTTCGGTTACCTGTTTTCACTCTCTCTCTCTTTCACGTTTATATATTAAGTAGGTACTCTATCTCTTGACTACTCTTAGTACCAAGTAACTTACACATCACTATTGCATCGCCATTACTTCGCGAATTGTTTATTTTTTTATTTCCAAATTTCTAGAAAACATGTACCACGGATTCGAAACATTTGGTCAGTACATGTGTACGCGAGTAGTGAAACATTTTGATTTATGTAGAATTTCAACTTTATATTTGTTTCAGTTTTATTTTGAAGTACTCTTTCGCGCGGAGTACAATGTGCAAATATACCGATGAATGAAATGGAACATTTATGATGATGGAAGTATGGGTCTATTTTTTTAAAAAAGGGGGCGTATTCTATGTGAATTCGCAAATCAAACTGAAATGAGCTTCTCGAATTCGATTGAGAACTTACATACTTGTGCCTCTTACGATCAACTGTGTAACTTCGCACTGATAGTTAGCCCTTTCAAGTTGCGCTCCCTGTTGGTTTTCATCAAAAATAACAATTTTAAAATTTATATCTCAAATAATACTTACCAAATTAGACATTTTTCATTTCTTGACATTTTAGATACATTTTACATTGTTCACATTTCAAGTATTTCTTACATTTTGTACCTACATTTTAGGCGTTTTTGATATTTCTTTCCTCTTTATCATTTTTGACATATGGTAGTGGCTTTATTATCGGCAGGTGCGCCCAATTAATGAAGTCATAGAGAACTAATTTTCTGGTAACTAATAACGTTCTAAGACATGATTTACCCCCCTGAAGATTAAGGGTAAAATCTGTCAATAATAGGGCCGATACCCTATTTAAAGTTTTTGGAATTTTCGACATTAACATTTTGGAATTTTTGAAATTTTTGGCTGTTTTGTAGAAATGCACGTTGCAACGCCCTGACAAATACTAAAAAATAGTTCAAACAACTTTAATTTACAGACAGCTTCCACAGAAAACTAACCATAGCTTCTAAAGAGCAGAAGTACCGTCGTGCGAGGCTTTTTGACACCTATTTCAAGTTTGTCAACTTAACGTAATTTGAACTTATGTTATAGTCAATGGAATCCAATGATTTTTATTTATTTTTAACGCGGATATATGTATGCAACATTTATAAGTTATTTGAGATAAAAAGGGTGAAGAAACTTTTGACAGGATTGTTTTGTCTTTTCAAACGTTGGACTTTGATTGTGCACTTGAAATCATATTATACTTCCGAAACTTATTGGTTTTACCAGTTTAGAAACTAGAGAAAAAACACAAACCTTGCAACGTAGCTGACAAAAAATTCACGGCCTCCAATATTTTTAAAAAAATAACAAAATAATTAAAATCTATGGTCAAATAAAAAGGAATAGTTTTTGAATAAAGTTCTTGGCTTACCGAAGATAATGAGCAGTAAGAATAATGATTTTCAAACAAAACCTTCAACAGCTATAGACACCTTTTAAAGAAGATGGGCCGTCCAATTTGCCTCGCCCGCAGTCATTGACGAGGCGAGTAAAAGGTTGTATTAGGGAATGCGATGTTGATGACAGCTGAGTGGCAAATGAGCTACTCTTTCAAAATCCAGCCGACTCGCCTTCTGAAATACCAAAATTGTTTAGACGAGTAACTCGCCGCTCGCTTTATCTTCTGTAACAGGAGCCATAATTTACTTTTACACAGCTATTAAAGCCTAATCATGTTCTGACAAGCACTAGCGATTTTTTTGGAAACGGCTTTTGCAAAATTGTGCCAAATATAGTGTTTGTCAACATGTAATGCACAAGTTTAAACTGCATTTCAGCTAAAAAAAAACATGATAAAACATAAGTGTTCAGAGTAGCCCCGCAGGACTAAAGAAGCCCTACACAACGGTAACCAATTTGTTTTCAGTAAAATCACTAGTCTTTATAATAAATTGGACCAGCCAAGTTAAACCGAGGAAGACTTCGGGGTTAGAAATTATCTTCATTTATCTTACATCTAAGTGCAATAATTGTTGCTGAGAGTTTTCGAGAGACATTTGTTTTTTACTGTCCGACGTTTCTCCCCTGAGGATGTCATTGATCAGTGATGAAACGTCGGACAGTAAAAAACAAAAAATCGTTCTACTTTTTTGAGAGCGTTCAGCCGAAAATACACCTAACGCTCATCTAAGTGCAATATTTATCTAACCGTCTATATAGAATTAGGCGATTCAAAATAACCAGAAACGTTACATTTTCGATTCCAATAATCATCGCTGTCTATTTATTCCACAAAAATGTTAATTAAACCATTGATTCATCATAAAATAACAAAACGTTAAAGGTTGGCGAATGTGATTTGAAATGGCAAACTAACAGATTGAAGTTTCATATTTGGTCTAATGAGTAAACACGTTATTTTTGGATTGGAATTAGGAAGATCGTTTCGCGTCAAAAAAAGTTTTAATAAACACCAAGAGTGTTGAAAAAAATCATATACTTTCGATGCTAAAATTTTATTTCTGAAAGCATTACAATTGTTGATCAATAATCTGATACAATCTTCAGATGTTTCGCTCAAAATTTGCATTTCTCGGTAACGAAAATGGACAAAATGGGATCTTCCATTAATTTCTTACCTGTTAATCCTAAAACTATCAACAAAATAATTTCTAGATTTATGTAGTCTTGCAAATAGAATGAAATGAAATAGAATGAAAAAGTGTTTCTCCGATATTTTCGGAAAATTTTCGATGAAAATTTGCGATTTGCTTGGACATCACCGACTCCGAAAATTGATAACTTATGAACCGTTCATCGTATGAACCGAAGTTGGCGTATTTTGAAATATTTTAGCTATTCAAAAAATACATCGTAATAATAACCTTGTACTTAACGTTTCACCGTGAAAGAATATAACAAAGATAAGTTGGAAAACTATGGTGAAAAATTTAAAACTAACAGAAATGTTAATTCACTATGTGAACATAGTGAATGTAGAACTACATAAAGCTGTTTGTCACATTATTTGCATGATGACCTTCGAGAATAATCGCAAGGGATTAGTTTGAAGCAAATTTTCAATAATTGCTAAGATTACGATAGTTTATTTTGTATTAATATGCTCAAGTCAATAACTTTTATCCAACACCAATAGAATAGCTTTAGAAATAATGTAGTGGCCTTGAAAAGATTGAAAATGGCATCTGGTGTCGATTTTCGACATTTGAATATTATCCCGGTCCCAGCAATACTAGAAACAAGAATTTTTTAAATTGTGTCTTCGGTTGGTTTCAGGCCTCTGGACATCATGCTGGTTCTGGAAATACCCATATTTGATAGTCTTTGGCCTTTTTTGGCTGTACACCAGGAGGAGTCAATTTTTGTCATTTGGGAATAATTTTTGTCTCAGAATTAATCATACATGATGGTATTCAGTCATTTCCAAAAACTGGAAGTCGCCATCTCGCATTTCAAAATGGCGTCTGGATTCGAATTCCAGTCTCTGAGCCTCATCTCAATTCTGGAAAGACCATTATTGAATGTTTTACAGAAGCCGAAAGTTGCACTACGGATTTCAAAAAGGCAACTTGGGTCTATTTTGGACCTCTGTGCATCATCCCGATTAAGGAAATATCCATATTGGGTGGTATTAGATTATATCCGGAAAACGGAAGTGGCCATCTTGGGTTTCAAATGACATTTGGAATTGATTTCCGGTCACTGGGCATTACTCCGATTCAAGAAATACCTATATCGAATAGGATTCGGCCATACATTTTAAGCTGTTTTTCAGAAAGCGGAAGTGGCCATCTTGAAATTCAAAATAGTGTCCGGAGTTGATTTCCGGTGTCTGAGCACCACTCTAATTCAGGAAATACTCATATTGGTTGATTTTTAATCATTATAGACTGGTTCTCAGGAACCGTAAGTCGCCATCGTGGAATTTAAAATTGAGTCTGAAGTTGATTTCTGGTCTCTGGACGTCATCTGATTCCAGAAAAGCTTATTTTGGGTGATTTTCGATAAGTTTCGGCTGTTTTTCTGAAATTGGTAATTGACGCCTTGGATTTGAATATGGTGTCTAAAGTCAATTTCCAGACTCTGTGTATCATCCCGATTCCAGAAATATCCATGTTGGCTGCTATTTGTTTTCAGTTCTGTAAACTGCAAAAAATAAATAGTAAAATAATCGCGCACTCAAAATAAACAAACACGAAACAATTTACAAATGACTCGAAAATTTTAGAATATCATAGAAAAAACATTGTTACTCCTTTTTTATTTTCGTAGGAAAAACATTGTTACTACTTTTTACAAATTAAGAAGAGATAACAATAGGCCTTCTTCAATAAAATAGGTACACGTGAGCGTTGCAGACGTTTAAAATGTTCTAAGACAGTTGAAAAAGCTGTTTATTACACATGAGCGCAAGGTTAACGTAGAACTACAACACGCTTGCTTTTATACGTGACTACTGAGAGTTAAACTTCGGGTAGGCGTGTCTTTGTGGACTAGCGCGAGTGAAGCAACAACTACAAATCGCATTTAGCGGTCGTAGAAGGCCTTGTTTCAGCTCTGATTGATCGAAACATGCGTTCAACAAGGCTCTACGTTTTTCAATAATACAATAATTAGCGTGCCAAAACCCAATTTTTCGCATTTTGATGAACGCATAACTAATTTTAAAATCGATTGCTGTAAAAAGAAAGGACTGAAACTGACAGTTTCAAACATTTGAATGTGAACAATTTTCGTCACGCTCTCGATGTTTTCGGTTTTTCAATTTGTACCCCTGTATATGTTGCCGTAAGACGTAATTCTACGTCAAGAATGTACATGTCCGCTTTTTAGAAAATCAGGAGGGTTGTGTTCAACTGAACGGATTTCAAACGCCAATGTCTTGGTCGCAAGGTGTTTCAATCATTAGGTAAAGTTTTCGTCAAACCTTTAGTATTAAAATGAGCATATCTTGTCAATCACAAACCAGTGGAAAAAAAACCAAAATCAATTGCAAAAACAGCGGCTAATCAATCACTAGCTTGCTCCCAGTTCACCATGTTTATTCTAGATTCATGTTGTGAGTGGCTCCGCCTTTTTTCAAGGTATGTCATTTCCCCAGTTTCGTTAGACACAAACAGATATTATTCAATATGTTTTACGATTCTACGAAAAACACATTTCATTTCTTGTTTGCTAACAATGGAACTGAATCGATGGAGCTCTCAGCCACGCACCAAAATATCAATATCACTTTATATCGCGTTGCAGCTTGGAATAAAGACATTTCAGTTCTTCTCGTGTCGGATGAAAACAGATAACAAAAAATGCAGTACGTTCAGCCATACTACAGCTTATTACGCGGTTGCGTGGTGCATATTGCAGTTGTGCGGCTTGAGTACATCAAAATTCTATTCGTACTAAATGACTGACATGAGAAAGAAAATAAACACGCTGCTGTGAAGTCGAATTAACCGTCTTCCTAAAGGCGTTCCAACATTCAGCATTTTTGACAAAACATGCCGAGCTTTTGTTTGAAATCTGATTAGTTTGTGCATACAACTATTAGTATTATTGGGTTGTAGTGAACATCAAATTACTATATATCTGCAGCGAATTTTGACCAAATTTGCAATTTTATGAAATGTTTAGCCATCGCATAAATGTGTCATGATCAGACTGCGTACGATATCCGCATCTTTTGTTGTAAAAGGCGGAGTTTTTTCAAGTTATGTCATTTCCGCAGTGTGGCAAGACGCTAGGAGATTTTCTTTTGTATAAATTACGAATATACGAAACATGACGCTCATTTCATGTTGGTAAACAGTAAAACTGAACCGACGGGGCTTTCAGCCACACAAACAAAATATTACGTTGTATCATGTTACGGCTCAGAAGGACGACAGTCAAATTCTTCTTGTATCGGATGAAAGCTAATAGCAGAAGGAACAGAACTCTCAGCCACGCACCAGTATATTACGTTGTTGCGTGGTGCATATTGCAGCTGTGCGGCTTGAGAACAAAATTCGGTTCGAGTCAAGTAGAAGCAGTTTCAACACGGCTTGACAATTTCAATTTCAGTTTTCTGAATTTGGGCGGATGTGCAGCTCATTTTCCAAGCCAAGCTGTAAGAGCGAAGGAAACCATGGAAAGCTAACCGAGTTATGAACATGTGAAATTGATATGATTTCGATCTCTGTTCCGATTTTAGATTTTCAATTTACACCTTTAAAGATCTTTATTTAAAGACGTAGTTCTACGTAAAAAATCCGAATGTTGCATTTGGATGCAATTGAACAAACTGCTTCCACTTATACTTTCTGATTCCAACGATAACCTTATTCTAGTAACCAATGATTTAGGTGTGAAATTTGGAAAAAGTGTTTGTTTGTTTCTCAGGAAGTCACATTACTGCTTACATTGATTGGAGTTGTTGCTCCAATCATTTATCAAATCACCTGAGCGAACCGAAAAAGATAAATAACAATGCTTTTTGAATGTTGAAATATTGCGTGTGTTTCAAAAGCCTGAATTTGTCAGTTTTATTTGTTGTATTTGTATTTTTATCAGTAAGAAAAGTTGTTTACGCTCCAAAATAATCTCCAGATCAAATGTCCAAGCAAATCAAGAATTTTCTTAGGATTTTTTTCGTAAAACAAAAAGATTTTTAAATTTTAAACTACAAATGCTCATTGTCTAATAGTGGGCAAAATCGAAGAATCGAGGGTTTATCGTATTAGTTTTAACGATGTAAATTATAATAATAGTGATATCCATTATCATTATCGTCGAACAACTTATATGATGTAAAAATTTTCTGATTTTGCTCTGTCAAAAATATGAAATCGTTCTTAAACTTTGCTCCGTTTGGTATAATGCTGAGTGTAACAAAATTTGTATCAAAATTGTGTACAACTTTGTATATTTTTATTGGAAAGTTAAATAATTATGAAGTAATGATTTTTCAACATTATCAATTGACATGTGTTAGGATTATTATAATTAATAATTCTGAAAAAAAACTGACATTAAACACATGTGAATAACCCCGCACTGATCACACCGACAAAGGTTTCACCAATTAGTTCAACTGTAAAAATATGTACATATAGTAGCAACGGTCGACTTTCGAGTCGATTGATGTGCTTCACGCATTGAACCACATAATTTTCTAACCAGCTCACGAACACAAACAAAACAGACAGCTACTACAGACCTTAAACTTCCTTCCTTGAACACTAAAAACACATTACACTTCACATAATCTAGCTATCAAACAACCCTGTGACTACTGATCAATGTTCCACACATACACACAGAGCTTTTAGGCAGCAAATGTAGATGCACCAATATATAGTCAATACTCAAACCTGAGTTGCGCTTTTCAAAAAAAAAATGCAGAAAACACTGGCTTCCGAGTAGCTGTGCAAAAACTTTACGAGAATCACATCCGAAATCTCGCCCAGCGTGCAAAAATCTTAGCGTTTAAGAATTTCTCCAAACCATCAACGACATAATTCAAACTGTTTTCTTTTCTCTTGTTTTGGACCCGTTCTCTTGCATTCCTCTAAATCGTAACTTACGACAAAAAATAAACAATAAATCAAACATGTCACCTCCTACCGAAATTTGAAACAAAAAAACAAACACTCAACTCACACCAACTGAAACGAAACCCCGATTCGAAACCGTACGCCCATTATAAAACTCTGCATCCAAAAATAAACCCCAAACCCAAAATAAAAAAAATAACCTGGTGGCCAAACAAACACAGACGGTCCGGCCATAGTTCGTATCAATCTTTTCGTACGAAGTATAATGACAATTAGTGACATTAAGATGGTAAGTCCTAGTTCGATCCGCCACCCCTCGATTTTGCTTTTTCCGTTGTTTTTCGGTTTGGTTTATTCGCTTTTACTGATACCCGTTTACGAACTTCTTATTAACCTAGTTTAACACTTACTGTTGTTCTCTTTTCATTTTCGTTTCTTCAACAATTTATTCTTCTCTAATGTATTTAACTCGAAAGCAGAAGCGTCACAAGATTGGACCGGATTTTTTTCCGAAGAAAACAAAAATATGAGTAACCAAATTGATATCCGACCCGCAGCTTCTCCGTTGCTTCTGCGGCGAGTTGAGTTCGCTAGCGATGTGTACTACATACTTCTACTCACCACTACTGGCTGCAAATTTGAACAGTTTCGTGTTTTGGTTCCATCCCGGACCACGGGTCCGATGCTTGCGCTCACTTACTTATCTAGATAACAACAGTCAATGAATTTAATTCGTCTACTAGGCAGCAAATCCCCCAGTATTATTCGTCCATTGAAATGATATAGAAAAACAGTTTGGGGCCGATTTCTTTTTCGTGGCCCAAAGTGGTGTATTTACTTCCCCCTTCACGCTCGCTCTGTCATCCGATCTGTAATCACTCTCTATCTGTCTGTCTATCTGTTTCTTCTTGTTTCGAGTTCAAGCTGACATGTTTCTTCTTTCGATTGCATTCAGTCATGTTAATTCGTAGAGTTCTATTGGTTTTGTTTCGCTTTTGTTGGTTTGTTGATTCTGCTAAATGCAAATGTTTTTTTTTTAATTGAATAATTCTGCTGCGCCTAAAATAAAAACTTACACATTTAGTTTTGGGTTTTTTGTCTCGCTTGATGCTGCTACGGTTTTCTTTTCTGGATGGTTTTTGTCAATCGACATACTGTGGATGGGGTTATAAATTAATCGAACAACATGTTATCGCTTCTTACCTAATGTGGGTACCCCCCAAAAAATGTACTATGAAAAGTGTATATTTTATTCTGCTGTTTAGGATATTTTATCGATGCGATGAAACTCGAATTTTATTATTGGCTTTGATTCGGTAAACATCTGAAATCAGTCCATAGAATCATTTTCGATTCCATAATACTTTTTCTTGGCTTATAATGGAATCAGATTACATCTCCTGCAGAGTTTTGACATTTAAACTCGTTCACACGTAAAACTGCGCCATCTACACGTGAACTCAATAATTATCTTTATCAATCACTTCTAATAATATCGAGATGTGAGCAGTGCCTTTTTTAGAAGTATTCATCGAGCTTTAGACTACGACTGAAATCTTTCTAAAACTATGAAAATATTAGTACCATTATGAATAACACATCATATGGAAAGTTATTAGCGCCGTAAACGGCTGTGAGTTATGTACCACTTTATCCTAACAGTTGTTAGATACTCTGATGATATTATGAACAAAAAAAAAACGAACGAAAACCAAAACATTTATAACTCACTAGCTGGCAAAGGATAATTTATATCTGCTTTGTTGGGATCAGAAACTTTTTTGGGTCTCCTGGAAACAGTCCGACCGGCATTCATTCCGGTAATTTATTTTGGCACTGCACACATAATTGGAATCCCCGTCTGCGTCATGATCCGGCATCTGCGTTACGTAAAATGATTTATGGGAATTGCGGACTCTTTTTAGAACAAAAAAAAACGAAAACCCTTGCATATCATAATCTTTTTAATTTCCTACATCACATGGCGTCTTTCACTTTCTCTCTCTCGCTCGGACTCGCTTGCTCGTTCATTCGCGACCCAGAAGCTATCTTTCGGCAGTAGTCCCTGCTGACGCCGTCAATAATTCATCCGACCGAAGTGGCCCGCGTTGGTCAAAAGCGGCCGGGTGTCATTATTCTGTGGGACACCGCACATTCAGTGCCTTTCACCGGCAGCTGCTGTGGTGGTGAGATGCTGCGGAACTGCTGCTGAAAAAATAATTTTCGTTTTTGCTCGCGATTCCGGCCGTGAACCAGACGAGGCCGGGCCGGATTAGAGTGGTTCTTTGTTCCCGTTCGGCGTCCGGGCGAATAATTTATGCATTAGGAGGACCGAACGAAACGAAAGGAACTTTTAGGGGCAAGCGGAGGTACGAGCGGACTCCAAAGCTTATTATCGGCTTCACACCGCGTGACCAAACAAATTTAAGCTTCCGGACAGGTATCGGGTGGAAAAGCAGTCACGTGGCTTAACCCGTTCCGGCTCATTTCGTTAACTTATAATTCGAATGGCTCGTTGCACTAGGAGCGAGCAGACATTTAAATGGTTAACATACATTGTGCAGGCACTGACCACCTGGACTGTGAGTGCAAGAGCATGTTCCATATGTGTGACAAGTGAATATTGAATGCTTGCTGTAGACATGACGATGATGATGATGGCAAATGTCCTCCCCAAGGAGATAGTGCACAGCTAACGGTTAGACTAATGAATGCATAAATGCAATCAAGGGTGGTTTGTCGGCTACGCTGGTTGGTGTGCGTGCAGGGCTTGTGCAGCTTATTTATCTGTTATGAATTGATGCAGCCCAGCAAAAGTTTCGAAGTTACATCAACAAAGTTGCTTGAATTGATGAACATCACGTAAAATTCCGATTTTGGTAACAAATAGTCGTCTTTAATCTGACAGAAAAAATTGCTTTGACCAATGCTCATATTTCTAATGTCGGTTCTTGATTGTTGAATTTTTATTGTACATTTTGAACCATTGAAAATTTGAATTCAATTTTTTTCCAATTGATTACCATAATGAAACAGCCAGAACCAAACTAAGCACCGTCGAACACCGCAACCTCCAGAAAATAAAACAGCAGGAAATTTTTGTTTCGATTTTCTACAACAGGTTTTATAAGCTTTAAGTTTGAATTTTTGCTTATTACCTTTATTCACTTGGTTCTCCTAATTCGATATGTAAAAAAGCTACTCCCTCCAGGTGAAAATCGCCTTAAAATTATTTAAAGTAGAAAAATTGTTTTCCCTTCCAATACAGTGCTTCATACTTTCGATTAACGCCACAGTTTCTAGTTCTGATACAGTAGCATCGTTTAACAACTGACATCCAGAATCGTCGCAAAAGTTCGGATATCCGCATCGCCAATTAAATCGCTTCCTATAATTACAAAACAAAAATTCAAAACAATAACCCATAAGAACTTTTGCTTCAGTTTCACAATTTTACAGCCCTCTGCAAGCTGCTAACGCTTTGCTGCATCCTGGTTTTAACGTTGCATTCTCCTTTAATTATTGTTAACCTCATGCTTCCCTCCTACACTTTGCATTCCATTTTACCTATCCGTATTCTTCTCGTCACGTGATCCGATTCTACCCCTTAACGTGAATAGCCACAACCCACAAACGAAGAATGTTCGAAATAATTAAATTCAATTAAGATGATTTAAATTTTGATGACTTCCAATTATGGTCCTTGCATTCCAGCTAGCCGGTTGTGAGTTAAGCTTGATTTTATTCTGACGACGTTTTTTTGTTCTGCCTTTGTTACAACCCCAGTCCTTCCGAGAATGCGCGAACAAACCGACAGGTAAACCAAACAAACCGCATCTCCCTGCATTTCCTAGTATTTATCTTTAAATTGAAAAACATTGTCCAAGCTTGAGTAGAGTGCCACCAGCAACCGTCCACCACTGCGGAAAGGTATTTCGTTCTTTCTCTCAACCGTTTCACAATGTGAAAAGCTGCCGAAAGGTAATGCGGAAGTTTTCTGTTATTTTAGTAGGTAGCATGAATATTTCCAGTTTTCGTTTTCCGCTTCAGGGATTGTTATTCTTGAGTTACGATGATAATAATCACTGGCATAGATTTGCCATTGAAATGGAATCACGGTCTAACGTAGCTAGCTGCTTCGAGGAATCAAACAGTATCGTCGTTGAATAGCGATACGTACACATCATTTTCCAGTTTCACTTCAGTGCTCCTGCTCAGAACTCAACTCATGTGCGCTATCTTTTTAGTATCGTGGGTCTCTTAAGGGAATTGATGGGCTTGCGTTGAATGATGCTCGAGAGAATATGTTACAAAGCGCTTAGAAAGCGATTTAACGTTGCAATTCGACCTAAATTGAAAGAAAATTGTGCTTCAATTCATACAATCTCAATTAATCCTTTTGGAAAGGACTTACAGACATATTTACGTTCCACTTTCCGTTTTTTACTGTCCATTTTTTGCTTTTGAGGATTTATTTTGTACATTTTACATTTTGCTCTTTACTTTTTACTTTTTACTTTTTACTTTTTACTTTTTACTTTTTACTTTTTACTTTTTACTTTTTACTTTTTACTTTTTATTTTTAACTTTTAACTTTTAACTTTTAACTTTTTACTTTTTACTTTTTACTTTTTACTTTTTACTTTTTACTTTTTACTTTTTACTTTTTACTTTTTACTTTTTACTTTTAACTTTTTACTTTTTACTTTTTACTTTTTACGTTTTACTTTTTACTTTTTACCTATTACTTTTTACTTTTTCCTTTTTACCTATTACTTTTTACTTTTTACTTTTTACATTTTACTTTTTACTTTTTACTTTTTACTTTTTACTTTTTACTTTTTACTTTTTACTTTTTACTTTTTACTTTTTACTTTTTACTTTTTACTTTTTACTTTTTACTTTTTACTTTTTACTTTTTACTTTTTACTTTTTACTTTTTACTTTTTACTTTTTACTTTTTAATTTTTACTTTTTACTTTTTACTTTTTACTTTTTACTTTTTACTTTTTACTTTTTACTTTTTACTTTTTACTTTTTACTTTTTACTTTTTACTTTTTACTTTTTACTTTTTACTTTTTACTTTTTACTTTCTACTCTTTACTTTTTACTTTTTACTTTGTTTTCAAATAAAGAAACAAATTTGGATGTAGATCTTTGAAAACTCTCTATACCCTGAAAGCAAGACTCGGAACGAGCAATGGGGAAGATGAGATACTGTGCTTTAAACTTAAGAGCTGTTTTTTAGAATTTTGATTACGGATTTTAAGCTACTTCTCGGCAGTAGCATTTCTGATCTAAATTTTATGACTTGATAGTAACTGCAAGAGGAATGTACGAATGACCTTTATGTTATAATCATACAAAGTTTAGTTTATTTGATTAGTGACGATAAAATGGTCAAACTCTTTGAGCATCAGCAACAAACAATTCCCTGAGAGTCACAAAAAAACATTCGAAACATTGCACTTTTATTTGGTCGGCGTGCGACCAGTCCGAGCCAAGCGCCAAACACATCGTTTTGAGTAATTAGCATTTGAAGTTTGACCACCCATAAATTAATCGTGTTTGAACTTATCATTAATTCAATGCTAACACGCAATGAACAGGGCTTAATGAATGTCCTGTTATCATAAATACACGAAAAATAGCAATAATTGATTAAATATTTGGTTTTTATTTTTGACACCTATGTACTCAGTTCTCTCTGGTCGAACAAAAATTTTAAAAAATGGTCTTCAGTTCGGTCTAGTCAAACGTATTTACTACAACATATCAACTTGACTATTAAACAAGCTAATTTTTCTCACTAGTCGAACGTAATACAAAGATATCAACGCTGCTTAACTCTCAGTCCAATCTGTATCAAAAATTATACAGCTGATAGACAAGCAAAACTTTATTTCTCTTGCTCTATTTGCTGGTGCCAAAGCGCACCAAGTGGTAAGTGTTAAGATAGTATCAATATGAAATGCTCTGGTATTTTGAAGCGGGTATTGTCTAATATTATTGATTTAACGTATATTAACCCAGTCCTGACTTTTGTTAAAGAAAAAACTTACTTTTATATGAAAAATATCAAATGAAAATAAAATGCACTTGGTTCGGTCTGGCTCAACTAGATTTTGGAAAAAAGTGACGTGCCCATTGAAACGAAATTCGGTTCTACGAAAACCACCTGGCTGTTTATTTATCTAATTCTGATGACAGTCGTATTAACGAGCTGTCCGAAGCGGAGAAATCAGTTACTGGTTAAAATAAATCGGAAAGTTTGCTTGTAAACCACAAACAAGCACTTTCTTTAGATGCCATGTCTGTGTTTACGGTTCACTCTGGTCGAACGCAATTTCGTTCTTTTCATAAAGTGCTACAGAGATTTTTTATTATAACACGCCTATGAATTGTTCAAATGATTTCATTCTTTAATGGAACATAGATTAATAGTTTGCACATCCACTGGTGCTCATAACTCAATTTTAAAGAAAATGGCGCTTGGCTCGGTCTGGTCGCACGCCGACCATTTGAACGTACCCCAATCTATTTGTTCTTGTCATGCAATTTTGCTTTAGATTTTATTTTTTATTTTCCGAAATCTATTGTTCTTCTAATAAAAGCATGCTACTTAATTAAAATCACACTGTTCATGCATGATTTCCTTCACCTATCGAACTATCCGCTCATTTTGGCATCCTTTCTATGTCTCGTTAAAATCCCTTCCTCCGGTTTCAACTAGGATCGCAACGGAATACCATCAACATCATCTGTGCTTAGGCACAGTGTGCACGTTAGAGCCGTTGTCAACAGGTGAAACACCTAAAACAATCCGAACCGGCAGCGACCGACGATTGGTGTGAAATCTAAATGCGATAATCAATGGTGTTAATATTAATGAGCGAACAAAGTTGAAAATAAGAACTGAAATGAATAACAATTTTTAGCGTTGTTTTTGGAACGATGAAAAAAAAAACACAGGAAAAGATTCACTTAATTCACCATTAATACCTACTGTTAGAAAATGTGACAATACGTACAATACTCAGCTTGTGAGAGCACCAACAGCAGCAGCTGAAGTAAATAGCTAGGCATTACGTGCCACACTCGTACCCTGGGTTCTCGAGTACCACGTAAGTGGGCCAAAAATAGACAGCATATATCCGAGACAACCCAACCTAGTGAATGCGTTGGCGGCTTGCCTTGACGCTTCACTGTAAACGCACTGATGGCACTAGTCCTTTCATTTTGCCACATTTACTCGGCAAATATTCTCCTTCCCCGATAAAGAAGAACGAAATTACAGTGATGGTCCGGGTTATATCGCGGGAAGAAGAGTCCTTTTGTTTGCTTCCATATTTGGACCACGCACTCAACACCATCCGGATAGGAGGATAAGTGCAAATATACGGCGGAAAGTGCGTGCATGCTGTGTGTGTGCATGTGTGACGGCTCTATCGCCTTCAGACGGGCGACAATATGCGAAATGAGTGAAAGTTGTTTGTCGAAAGGGATGTGTCGGAATCGACCCAACAAGCGTTACGCTGGTGGGTTGTAGGCCAGTATTAAATTTCGATAAAAGGTCTGCCGCCGTCATGAACCATGCGTCCGCATTGTTTGAACTCTAATGCAGACGCGTGGTAGTTTGTATTGACACTGCTGCATGAAGGCATCCGTGGAAATCACAGAAAGCACGCTTGCTGTGTGAGTGTGTGCGCCATGGCGATAAACATCACGAAAAAGGGGAAAAAGTACGGAGAAAAATTGGCCCTCCCGGCACTCATTTCAAGACAGAAGCGGCGAGACTGTGCGTGTCTTGTCTCGATTTACCGCATTTGCGCCGCTGTGCAAAGCTTCAGGGCAGTAATTTATCGAATTTGACGTCGCATCGGCGGCTACTGTCAACGACGACGACGACGACGTTGACAATGACGACCACGCTTCTGCCGTCTGGGACTAACCAAGTGACAGAACAACATCAATAGTGAGAACAGAAAAAAACTCGTTTGTTGATCCCAATAACGGGCCACGTGTATCGGCATATGCGGTTGATAGCGATCGTCTGTGACTACACTACGGGACAGAGGAAATGAGCATGGCGAGAATATTTTGCTGATAACATCAATCAGATTATGCCACTTCCAAGCCACTGCACACATATGACGCATTTCCGCAGAGCCCTGTGGCCAGTAGAATATTGAAACGGCAATTCAGCACGCTTTGCCCTTCATTTTTCTCCTTGCTCCCACCCGTCACTATGCAGTATGAATTCAATTGTCAATTAGTATTTTCCTCACAAATTCAGTGCGACCAAGTTTCCGAACAACTAGGCGCCTGCTGTGTCTGTACGGAAGAAAGAATCAAGCGCTGCTAAAGCACGGAAATAAAAGCACGTTATAGACTGCTGCTATGATGGTAAAAATTTTATTATTCTTTGGAGTCTTTAAGTCTCCGGCCACTGCACTGGTGACTGAGTACTCCACTTAGTATTGTTCCATCTATACTGGCCCAGAACAACAGTCTGCTACTACGATAGAACAGTGAAGATCCATATCACGTCAGCGGTGTCTAGACTCTAGGCCGTACTTTATTTTTTTACTCTTTTTGATGACAACCAGGTGGACTTGAAGATCGTGTTGATGACTTTTCGTGATATTTAACGATTTAATGATTTTTTAAACGCTATTCACTTCTTCAGTCACTGTTTTCGTATAATTTTTTAGTTTTTAGTTTTACACTAACTCAAGAACCAAGAATCAGGAAACTAAAATCCAAAAATATCAGAATCCAAGAATCAAATAATCCAAGAAAACAAAAATCCAAGAATCTCAGAATCCAAGAATCCAGGAATCCTGGAATCTACCCAAGCAACAATTGAAACATAATAAAAAAATAAATTGTGATCATTTGTTGCACTAATGAAATTCCGAGGTTTTAAGAAACATTTTTTGTTACTACGATGAAATTGTAAAGAAACAAGCAACAACTAAAGTTGCATCGATGCTTCAAAAATCTTCACACCAACAACGTAATTCGCGAGGTTAGATTTGTTGTTGAAACGTATAAACGGCATTTGAAAACCTAACCTTCACTGAATAGATCTAGTGAGTGGAGCATATAGGTTGCCAACGTGATGCTTGCGAGATACAAAAAACAAACACACAAAAATACTTCTAAAAGTTGCTGTCATGTTCTGAAGCCATGTAACAGCAACTTTTGCTCGATCGTTCGCCTTATATTTGTTTTTGAGATGAGGTTATTTACTGCGTTGTAACTTTTGGTTGCTTGGACTAGAAGTCGTCCAAAAAGTGTGGGTCTCTAAACGAAATATGATAAATTGCTTTGAATTTCTTTATCACGCTGAGGTACTGATGAATTGAAGAAGCAAAATTAAAAACTGGTAATGACCATTGCATTGGCATGATAAGGGAAGCAATATTTAAAACTGAGCCATGAACTTGCAATGCAGCATTTACCATGTTGTTATCAAATTCCATGCATAAGTTCATACACATTGCGGTTTCATTCTTGAAACTTGTGTTGAAACAACGAAAATGTTGCAATTGGCTCCACCTCCTGCGCTTTTTTTGTCATTGTATATGAAACTGAGATGTAACTAAAACTTAATATCGCATAAGAATTTGTTGCTGTGATGCACAAAGTTCATTATCGAAACAAATTTTGCTGCTTGGGTAATAGTTTAAGAATCAAGAATCAAAAATTCAATTATACAACAATCCGAATATCCTAGAATTCAAGAAACAAGAATTAAAGAATCTTGTAATCCAAGAACTCAAGAATCCAAAAATCCAACTATTCCAGAATGCTAGAGTCCGAAATTGAGAAATTTTAGAATACCAGAATTTAAGCACCCATGAATTCAAGAATCGAAGAATCCAAAATCTAACAATTCAAGAATCCAAGAAACTCAAAATCCAGGAATCCAAGAATCAAGAATCCCAGAATCGAAAAATCCAAGAGAAACAAGAGGTGAAATATAAGATGAATGTAATAGAAAATCCAAAATCAGGAATAAGAAATGATACATATGCAAAAAAAATGAACAATAAAAATTGAGAAAATATATATAAAAACAAAATCACGAGAAAAGAGGTTTGTAAACGAAATATAGAAGAAATATGAAATATGAAACTTTCGCATCATTTTGAAAATAAATTTTTAAAAATTAAAACCAAAGAAAAAAACCTAAATCAATCCACCTAGTGGTGCAGAAACCTTTGTTATACTAACTATTACTTTATACATATTTGGCCAATCACTTACAAATCGTATACCATCATAAGTCCAATTTCAATAATGAATGAAATTAATTTGAAAGATAGTTTTCAGAGAGTTAACCAAAGACGATCATTGAATTAAGGCTTGACGTGGTTTTTGCAAATAATAATATGAATGTTATCACTGGAGTACATGAATCTTATTTTTTCGATCACAAACTAATTTTTAAATGCTGGCTAGAAGTAATTGAACTTTTTTTTTAGATAATCGAACGTGGGGAAACAGTAATAGATAACAATGATGCTGATTTCACACTAGAACAGCAAACATGTATGTTAGTTTAATGCGGTTCTACTTATTCGTTTATTTGCAGAAATCGCAGGACCTAGATTTATGAATCAGCATCAAGTTTTTTTACGAATTGGAGCAAACTTCCACAAACCTGCTCTCGAAATCTAGTTTAGAATTATACAGGAAAAAAATATAGCTATTGATGAAAGTTGTCATTTTAATTCTATTTCAAATGCATTATCTGAAAATGAAGGTTCTCCACGATCTTTGAGAATTTTAGATTTTCAGAGTGTAAGCGAAAACATTATTCTTTTCGAAGGCCTAGGCTGTATGAAAAAATCCGAAATAACTTACTTACTTACTTACTCTTAAATTAGAAAGCAATATTTATATCTTACATGAGCATATTGTATCATTAATAGAGATAAGTGACTTTTCACCTGCGCACACTAGTAAACGTGTATAGCCATGTAGAGTTCCTTCAACACTTTTTCCTAATTTTGCCGATTACGTTCACCAGCTACTTTAGATTCCTGGTCACAAATGTAATACTTTAAATATTCAACTGAAAAATTTTCCAGCTGTTCAAAACGTAGCATTGCAAACAAAACAGCGGTTTATTTGTGTTTTTCTCAACGGGTGGCACTAATACATTCGTTTGTAAATAGGTCTATACATCTTTGGTAAAGCTTTGCAAAATATATGCATCGCTAATTGTGTTACATGTGCAAACTGTGGGATCAGATTATGCTACAATACTTGGCTCCCGAAAGCTGTAAATGTTTCTTACTCTTCGCAAATCTAGGTTCAACGTACAATTTAGTATATAGGGTATCGAACGTCTTCGTCAGTGGTTTTCTTCGGCAGTTTTTCTGCAGCAATCATATGCAAAAGGGGGCCGAAGAAAACCACTGACGAAGACGTTCGATACCCTATTTTATAAGAAGTGAGGACGGGAGCTTCGGAAGAAAAGGAGCTATGTAACCATTGCAGTTTCTTTTGAAAGCTGGTTCAAATTTCCAAGAAAAAGCACAAGGGTAATTGATTTACACCAGTTCAGACGCACTACGAAGAGTGTAAAGATTATGAAAAGTTGTCCATGATTGTTGATTTCCTTTGAGAAATACATAGCGATACGAAAAAAGAGGGATAGAGAAGAGGAGAGAGCAATGAGAGAGAAAAATTATCTAGGAAGTAAAATATCCCATGTCCAAAATATACTTAGGTCAAAACTCTACAGTTCAAGCAATCAATAAAAGATCGCACTCAGTATGATTTTCAAAGATCTCTGGGGCTTTCATTTGAGCATGCGAACATCAAAATCGGAGTGAGCGTTCTGTAAAGAGAGTTTTTTTTGTTATTTTTCTTTTTTGGGTCGATCTTGATATACTACACATATAAACAACATATTTACACATACATACGTACAGGTACACATACACACACATACATAAATTGTTCAATTCGTCGATCTGAGTAAATTGGTATACAACACATGGCTCTTCGTGCCATTAATTTTGCCTTAAAGTTAAATTTCTTATATAGAAAATACTCTTTGATCAATATTTTAAAATCTAAGCCACTAATCAAAAATCCACTCGGTAGCATTCTGGGGGAGCACAGTAGCTTTCGTTTGCGTATAAGATCATCAAAATCGGATATTGCGTTCTATAGGAAAGGTGCGTTAGTATTTTGCGGCACATACATACAGACAACATACATACACACACACACATACACACACACATACACACGAACAGACATTGCTCAGTTCGTTGAGCTGAGTCGAATGGTATATACGGTTCGGCCCTCCGGGCCTTGGATTTATTTTGCGTTTTTCGACCGATTTTATAACCTTTGTATAGTATAACAAAGGTAAAAAGAAAAACCTGCTAGTTGAAAACCAGAAATCAGAAATAACAAAACGATTATTGAGTTAAAAAAATTAAAAATCAAAACCAAACAACGAAAATCCAGAATCGAGCATCAGGAGTTAGGAATCAAAAATTAAGAATCGAAACTCATAAGTCAAAAGTCCGGAAACAACGTTCAAGAGACAAGAATCTAGAATTCCTAGAAACAAGCATTTGGAATCCAGAATCAAGAGTCGAGAATCAATAATCAAAAAACAAGAATCAAAAACCCAAACAATTTGGGAATTTTAAGAATCAAAGATTCCAACAATTCAAGGATCCAAGAATTCAAGAAACCAAGAATCCGAAAATCTGGAAAATCCAAGAATTCAAGAAACACAAAATCCAAGAATTTTGGAACCCAAGATTTATGAACGAAAAATAAGAATCAAAATCAGCAATCAGGAATCAGGAATCCAGAATTCAGAATCAATAACCAAGAAACAAGAATCAAAAGTCACGAGAAATCCAAAAATTCAAGAAAACAAAAATTCAAAATACCAGTATCCAACTATCCAAGAATCCAGGAATTCAATCCAAGAATCCTGAAGAAGAAAGCAAGAGCCCCACGCACAAATAACTCAAAACCAAGAATTCAAGAATTTAAAAATATAAGAGTCCAAGAGGCCAGAAAACCAAGAATCCAAGAATCCAACTATCAAAAATCAAGAATATATGGATCTAAGGATCCATGAGTTCAAGAATCCAAGAATCCCATAATTCCAGAATCCAAAAATTCAAGAATCCAAGAACCCAGAAATCCATGAATCAAGAATCCCAGAATCTACAGATCCAAGAATCCAGGAATTCAAAAATCCAAGAATTTAAAAACCATAGAATTAATAATCAGGAACCAAGAATCTAAGATACCAAGTATTCAGGAATCCACGAATCTGAGAATTCCAGAACCTCGGAATCCAATGATCAATTATCAAGAGACAAAAATGAAATACCGAGATTCAAGACTCTGAAATAATGAACAAAAAATCCAACAATCCTAAAATCTAAAAATCCTAGAGCACAAGCATACAAGAATCCAAGAATCCCAAAATCCAAGCATCTAGGAATCGAGAATCAAAAATCGAAGGATCTAAAGATCCAAGCATTCAAGAATCCAAGAATCAAAAATCCAAGAAACTCAAAATCCAGGGGTGGCATTGTGCAGCTCGATTCGAACGATTTTCGCTATTTTCGAGTACGTCACATACTGCCAGTTTTGCTTTAAGCTCAAAAGGAGCTGTCATTGTCATTTGTCCTTCGGCTTATCTAACCCGCTAAGTCGAAAAAAAGACGAAAAACGAAACATAACGCCCACCAGCGATCATTTAGTTTTCTTCGAGTTACTCGAAACTAAATGCGCAATGTCACTCCAGAATTCCATGAATCAAAAGAGAATAAATCAAATTATCCAGGTAACCAAATTTAAAAATTGAAGCATATCAGAATTCCAGAATCCAAGAATCAAGGAATTCAAGAATCTCAGAATCATAGAATCTAGAAATTCAAGAATCCAAGAATTTCAGAATCTAGGAATCCAAGAATGAAGAATCAAGAATCCAAGAATCCTAAAATCCTGGAATCCAACAGTCCCAGACACAGTCTAAGTACCAAGATCCAAGAATTAAAGAATCTAAGTACCAAGATCCAAGAATCCAAGAAACATTTAAGAATTCCAGAATACAAGAATCCCAAAATCCAGGAATTCAACAGCCCCAGAAACCAAGAATTCAAGTATCCAAGTACCATTTTTCAAGGAATCTAAGAGTTCAAAAACAAGGAATCCAAAAGTTCAAAAATCAAAGAATTCTAGAATCCCAGAATCCTAGAATTCGAGAACTCAGGAATTCAAGAAGCAAATAATCCAAAAATTCCATGAGTTCAATAATTTAAGAATTCAAGAATCCAAGAATCAAGAATTAAGAATCAAGAATCAAGAATAGAGAATCGAGAATGAAAAAACCAAGACTCCAAAAAACCAAGAATTCTGGAATACAGGAATCCAAGCATTCGTGATCCCAGGAAACCAAAGATTCAAGAAGCTTAAAATCTAAATCAGAATACAAGAATCCAAAAATCCCAAAAACTCAGAAACCAAAAATCCAAGCATCAAGAATTAAGAATCCAAGAATTCAAGAATCTTAAAACCCAGTGATCAATAAATCCAGGAATTCATGAATCAGAGAACCATAGAATCCAAGTATTCAAGAATCCAAGACTCCAAGTACCCAGGAATTCAAGAATCCAAAAATCATAAAACAGGAATCAAAATTCGAGAATCGGGTATCGTGGAACGTGAATCAAGAAATGGAAATGAAAAAAAAAAATCGTTCCTAGACACTTGATTCTCGATTTTGATTGTTGTTTCTTGATTCTAGATTTCCTGGATTCTTGGACTCCTGGCTACTTGGAGTCTTGAATTCTCAAATTCTTGGATTCTTGAAAAATGGAGAAGAAGGAAAATACCACTATGAAAAAAATGCCACTTGGACACGACCATCACGGATAAGGCTCAATGGTGGAAGAATTAATCGTCTAGGTTCTCTTTGAAAAAATCCCAATTTTGGTGTCGATTGGAATACTCACGGCTCCACAGTGGTACGAGAGCTTCATTGAACTTTTTTCATTTGCCCTCTAAATACAGGTCGGACTCGTGTATCCGGAGTGTCAAAAATATTTACACTCCGGATTATCGAATCACCAATTTTTTTACAAATTTGCCTTTAACGAACATAAAATAATTATTTTCTGTCGTTATGTTACTTGACAGTGACGGAACCAGAAATCATTTCTGGAGAAAAAAAGGAGTGAATTCTCGAGAAGCAATAAAAAAATAATTTGACGCCGAGTGGTTTCACTGAAATCGGACATGCCTCAAACATCTCAGAAATGCCCAAAATTGTAACAAATTTAGTGAAAGGGGTAGTAAAGGTAAAATTTTAGAATAAATTTTAAAAACAAACACAAAAAAAAAATATTCCGGATGATCGAGTCTAAAATTCCGGC
The DNA here is from genome assembly GCF_029784165.1 of Wyeomyia smithii. Taxonomy (NCBI): domain Eukaryota; kingdom Metazoa; phylum Arthropoda; class Insecta; order Diptera; family Culicidae; genus Wyeomyia; species Wyeomyia smithii. The sequence goes on from NC_073696.1 coordinate 241,124,700, forward strand.
TAATCGAGTCACCGGATAATCGAGTCCGACCTGTACTGGTTTTATTGATATAAATCATTGCACGGTGGCGTCACAAAAAAGAAAAGGAAAGAGATTTTACAGTGGTCGCGGGTTTGTTTACATGGCCTTGACAAATTTTCGGCTCGAGTGAAAATTCGGAAGTGTGATGTTAAAATTGCTTTACTGCCTGGTAGTAACGAATTCGCATATGCGGAAAGCTGTCCGATATTTTTCGTACTCGAATCATTCATTTCCACCCCTATCACTGAATGGTGAATGGAAATTTTTTTTTAACTTCTTGTAAACAAACCCGTGGGAAATGTCAAAAAAGTGAGGTTATTTTTTGTATGTAATGATCTATATTATCGTTAGAAGAAATTTAGCATATGAAAACCTCAGAGAATGGCAATAAAATTTAGTTCTGAACTCCACCACCAGTGGCACTGCATTATCAAACTTTTCATTCTTATACTGTAGAAAAATGGTGTCTTCAGCAAAGTTGTAGATAATGTTGTTGTCACAAAAAACTTTGCTTCAAACACTGTTCTTCTAACTCTTCTTGTTTTAGAGATATCACGCTTCATATTGGAATAAAGCTTAAAATTAGATTTCGTTAAACATGTAAAAAATTGTAGCACTCATAAGAGAACAATGTTCAGCACTCATTTGTATATTTTCGAAACACACAACTTTGTAGAAGACACAAAAAGACAGCTTTTATAAAGATCTGGTTGTTGCCGAAAAAATTAAAAAAAAGTCATTTTCGGTAAATCCCCAAATCTTAAAAAGGCAAAAACTAGTGGACAAATTCCGCATAGGATGAAATATTAACATAATTACTCTACATAATTAATTGAAATGTCTGTCCCTTCCAGTATTTTCATTGTCTGATATGCATCTGAAAAAGACTTATTTTTTATATTTTTGGTAATAACTCGATTGGGGTAGACACTATCTTTCTTGTGTCTTCTATAAAGTTGTGTGTTTCGATGATGTACGAGTATATGCTGAACATTGCCTCCTCCAAGTGCTACAGTTTGTTAAATATTTCAAAAAATCTAATTCGAAGGACTTTTCTAATATGAAACGTGATATTTCCGTAACAAAAAGAGTTTGAAGAAAAATGTTTCAAACAAAATTTTCTGTGACAACATTATCCACAACTTTGCTAAAAATAATATTATTCTAAAGTTAGTTAGATATTTTGCAGCGCCACTATCGGCGGAGTTCCGAACTGAAACTTCTTGTCATCCTTTGAGGCTTGTATATGATAAACTTCTTCTGAAGATGTTTTGTCAACAAAACCAGTACAGGTCGGACTCGATTATCCGGAACATCAAAAAAAAATTCATTCCGGATAATCGAATCACAGAAAAAATATTAAAATTTGCAATTAGCGAACACAAAATAAATATTACCTTTTCTAATTTTACTTGTATGATGCAGTGGCGTAACCAGAAATTATTTCTGAGGCGAAAAGAGGTGATTTCTTGGCAAGCATAAAATAATAAAATGGACATTGATTATTTTCACTTATTTCAAACATGTCCCAAACATGCCGGAAGTGACATGAATGGTAACAAGTTTGCCAGAAAGGATGGTAAAGGTAAAATTTCGGATAAAAAATTGAAAACGAACACCAAAAAAAAAAATTTTGGATAATCGAGTCTAAAATTCCGGATAATCGAGTCTCCGGTTAATCGAGTCTCCGGATAATCGAGTCCGACCTGTATTTGGAGAGTAATTGACAAAAAGTACACAATTGAGAGCTAATATTTGACAATAACTCGGTCTGTATAGAAGCTATCTATGTTTTGTCTACTACAAAGTAGTATGTTTCAATGATGTAAAAATATATGCTGAACATTGTTTGTTTCTGAGTAGTGCAATTTATTTTCAATTTGATATTACCATATAATAAATCAATATAAAACAAAATAAGATGAAAGTACAATGAAGAGAGAAAAAAAACAATGAGAGATAAGCCCGTAACTTTCAATTGAAAAATTAAATTGTTTGGAAATAGTTTGGCGAAGAAAATGGCAACTGTGCTGTAAAAAAAGAACAATACATTTGGATTCTTTGATAGGTAGAACAATCTTAAAAATCATTTGATGGGTTGTTATTTTTTGGATTTTCCAATAAATTTGATATAAAATGGAAAAGCTCAAAACTGGTTTCGTAAACATAGTATTTCTCGAGATTTACTCATATTACCTCTGACCCATATGTAAATAAGATATTTACACGGAGGTAAAAAAAAGAAAATACAAAGGAAAAGTTTTCAAGACAAATGTAACTACGATTTAACCTCAACCATTTTTTTTATATTACAGTTTTGAACTTGATTTAGTTAATTGTTAACTGCGGCCGAAACAGTTGGCATGCATTCCTTTTGAGCTTGTTCTGTTATTCAATCGTGTATCCAACCGTTTGATGTATCGAACGACACATAGTTCTGCGTAAAAAATCATTTCCTTCAAACGTAAACAAACAATAATACACAGCAATCGTAACGTTGGGCAGGTTGTGCCCTGAAACGCATCGTTTCAAACATTTCCGAAAAACCACAATTTCCATCAGATCAGCGTGACCTATTTTGCGTTGTTTGCCTGTGGGTGTTTTCCGCCCGATACGGCAGAACGACAGGTGCCTGAGATATTGATCCGTCCATAGCAACCGACTCCACCGCTCGCTCGACTCTCGTTGCCAAAACATCGACGATGCGCGCGGTTGCGAGATTGTCAATTTATATGATAATTCCGGAAACTGCTCCGGGTTGATGGATCCGATTTATGAAAAGCATGAAACGATGATAGCGATGGATTTCATGCTCAGGTAGCAAGATGTGGAGCCCAGAATTGCTTAGCATTTAAACGCTCTTCGATGAATATTTTTAATGTCTGTGATACCAATTTCAATTTCATTATACGTATAACCCTCAAATTCCAAATCAATCATTTTGCAGGACATACAGAATGGAAGTGATCATCAGCTCGGCTAGACTAGAACTTTACCAAACAGCGTAGCTAGAGCCTTGATTCAGCAGCATTAGCTTAGAACGAGGCGCGGCTAATGACCACGAAGAATTTGTTTTTTCGGTTATCATTCTCGTCATCGCTGGTGTCTTTTTGCCCAGTTTGCCACCCCGGCGTAGACCTAATATGTAGCGAGCGGAAGTTGACTACGGAAACATAATTTATGTAGATATTTTTTCTACAACCACCGCGTGCGCTGTGCTCCATGTAGCAATTCCGACAGGATTATGGCCTTTCACAAGCTTCCTTCCTTCGTCGAGTTTCATTTTCGTCAGCTTAGGAACCTCAAGTTTGCAGGGAGGGTAAAAGCAAATATGATGAATGAGATGTGCTTTCGTCAGTCGCACACAATCAGATCTCGGCCGACATCCGCAAGTAGCGAGATTAATTGGATCATTACGAGATGAAGAACGAAGGATAAAGTGTTTTTTTTTTTTGTTGGACTTTCGGACTTGGTGGAGGTGGTTTAAATGCTATTTTAATTTTACCGTGCTTTTGTAAACGACACTAGGTTGTGTTTAATTGGCGAGTAAAGTTGACATTCTAACGGTGAAGTACGTACCTACCGAAAAAGGTGCAAACTTTTGGCCGTTTATTCAGAGGACTATTTTTAGAAGTCAATTCTATTGTCAAAATCAGAAAAAATGTCAGTATAAAATTAATTAATTTACCCACCTGATAGAGTCACAATACTCGAGCACTCTCTGGTTGACGTGGTAATTGAATGCGTCACTAAATTTAAGAGCCAGTCGCGGAGACCGCAACTAGGTCTTGTTTCGAGGTTCTCCGATTGGACCGAAACTTCCAGGGTTTGTTTATCTATATAATAGAACAATGTTTTGCATAATGTCAGATTTTTTAAAAAGGGGTAAGTGGGGTAAAAAAGCACGTCAAAAATTGATGTCCAAAAATTGCTAAAAACGTAAAACTGTTATAACTTTGTGTAAACTGAATAGATAGTCATGACAATTGGCATGTTTATTCTACTCTATAAACGCAACAAAATGAGGGTTATTGGAAGTTGCTATCGAGAATACATGATGAGATATTCGCATTTTTCTAGAAAAATAACGTGGTTTTCACAGCAGTTTTTCTCTTGCCAACAGATCTAGGATTAAAATCCAAATAATACGTTTTATAGTGCAACTCAAGAGCTTTCATTAAATATATTCAAAAAATGCGCCGTTATAAAGATGCCTGAGAAAATCCATTTTTTTCTAGAACATGTTATTGACCATCATATCGAACCCATTGTGCGAGAAGCGAAACTCCGGTTTTGTGTCCTTGTTCTTCATGCACTAATGCACTAATGCAAAAGTTTGCAGAAATTTAGGTTTTTGGAAAAGGGGTTAGTGGGGTAAACCGGCTCTTCCAATTCTTGTATTCAGAAGCTGCTCAAACCGTAAAGTCGGCTAATTCCCGAAGTTACACGATGAAATGAGAGGTTTATTTTGGAGCTAACAGAGGTAGAACGAAAGCCAACAAAGCCTTGCAATACGTTTTGTTAAACTTTTTTTTTAATATGGCCTTTGAATAATTCAATAACCAAGGGGTCGAATGTAGTATAAAACCAAATAAAATCTATATTTCATTATCTTTATTTTAAATCTGTATTATCATCATCTAAGCACTCGTCTAGCATATTAGTAATTGCACTCAATGCATTTTCAAAGAATGCATTTTTTCTTGTGGCTCTGGTATCAGCAAAAACCTTATGAAAATCAATGTTTGAGAATTGATTGATTCATTATTACCAACCAATATTCATGACGTTCTCGTACATACATCAATGCTTTATCTTTACTAACTTGTATTAGCTCAAGCTTAAAAAAAGCAAAGCCTTGGGGCTACATTCCGATCCGGAACTCAACCTTCTGTTTATTTTATACAGACTGTCTGTATTAGCTCAAGCTTATTCTGCCTATATAACGTAGAAAAGTGAGCGAAAAACGATTTTATTTGTTCTACCGATAAATACATTTCCGGGTTGAATTGCCTAATTCCTGCAGAAGTGTGTACTTGTGAAATCATTCCTTTATGAGCATCTTTCGGTGAAATTTCTTTCTAATTGTAATTTAATTCTTTAAAGGGCACATTAAAAAAAGGCTTAACAAAAAGTATCACGTGGCTTTGTTGACATTCGTTCATTCTCTTGTTGGCTCCAAAAATAACCTCTCATTCCATCGTGTAACTTCGAATGAAAGCCAAGAGTAATTGTTTTACGATTTGAGCAGTTTCTAAATATGAGATTTTGAAGAGCCTGTTTACCCCACAAACCCCTTCTCCTTTCAAATTTTGCAAACTATTGCATTAGTGCATAAACAAACATAACCTGTAAATTATAGCTCAATGGAAGAACAATGACACAAAACGGAGTATCGCTTCTCGCACAATGGGTTCGAAATGATGGCCAATAACATGTTATAGAAAAAATGGATTTTCTCAGGCATCTTCATAACGGCGCATTTTTTGATTATATCTAATGAAAGCTCTTGAGTTGCACTACAAAACGTATTATTTGGATTTTAATCCTAGATCTGTTGGCAAGAGAAAAACTGCTGTGAAAATCACGTTATTTTTCTAGAAAAATGCGAATATCTCATCATGTATTCTCGATAGCAACTTCCAGTAACTCTCATTTTGTTGCCTTTATAGAGTAGAATAAACATGCCAATTGTCATGACAATCGATTCAGTTTACACAAAGTTATAACAATTTTACGTTTTTAGCAACTTTTTGACATTAATTTTTGGCGTGCTTTTTTACCCCACTTACCCCTTTTAAAAAAATCTGACATTATGCAAAACATTGTTCTAATATATAGATAAACAAACCACGAAAGTTTTAGTCCGATCGGAGAACCTCGATACAACCTCCCTTGTAAAGGTGGTTGCGGTTCTCGCGAACTGGCTCTTAAGCTTTAGCAGAGTGTATGTGTCTGTATTAAATGGCCGATCATGCACATTCGAGTTGTAAGTGGGTTTCCGCTGGGTCTGTAAATGCCCCAGTAAGCCTTCCAACGCATTCGACGATGCTGGTTGGGTGGTGCAAAACCATAACCGGGTGCATGCATTGCACATTGAAAACCACCATGCCCTTTGAACCTTTCGGGGTTGCGTCACGACAATTTCAGAAGCCATGTAGAGCGAGAGAACAAGAACGTTTCTACCTTTGAAATTAAATCAAAAATAACAGATGGCGCAGCTGCACGTATACGTAACATACATTGCTTGTAAAGGTTCTGGTGTTTTTCATTGCGATGTGGAAAATAATCCCCAAACAATTTTCATTCCTTTTTATTCCAATGTTAAACAGCTTGTCGCGCGTTATTCGAAATTATGCATGAAACCATTCATTATCGCTTGATTTCACCACCAACGTCAGAACTCAGCTGAAATGATCGCAGTCATCGCTTGCTGAGGTACTCGTGCTAAGACGAAATGTCAAAGTGTGCCACTCGAGCCAAATCGCTCCTTAGGGGAGACCTTCATTTCGCCTGTGCACCTGTACCTACTCTTATTCCGGCTAGGATTCTTTGTTCTGCCAAAACCATTGAAAGCAACCGGTACGCCTGGTAATCTCGCAGCTTTGTCAAGCTTGTTTGCTGCCAGCGATGCAAAAACTGGAAGGGAAAATATGAACTGACCATTAGGGGGAAGGAAAGAGCGTACGCACAAAAGCTTCAGCCCTTGGCTACGAATTCAACAACACCACCGCAAATGCTCTTCGTCGTGCCTGCACACATAATGCGAAACAAAGGACAGGTTTAATTCGTAGATTTTAATTAGTTGAGTACACTTAATTACTACCTCCGACCGTTGGAAGAACCCATCAAAACTGGAATGAAACCGGCTTAGTTCTTATTACTAATACCCCGCTTTCTAGAAGAACCGTATAGAAGCGAGAATGCAGATAATATCCTATTGTTCTACTACAGCTCTAGTGTATTAATTACCCTTACACATCCGGTAACAATCAGCACACAATAGTAATCAAACAGACGTCAGTTCAAATGAGTCACTTGTACAGCCACAAACCAGCATTGTGTATCCAATTAGTTTAACTGGCTGTACATACAAAGGAAACTACAGTGTTTACCTTTTGACCTTCAAAAGCCTGCATGCCTACACTTGACAAACGCGCACACATGTACATCACAACAGTTCGAAACACATGCACCTTTGCTGATACATTTTTTGCTTGTCAACTGTTCCTGTTGGTGAGGTTGGCATATTCAAATGCTACGTTCCGTCAACTACGGCTAGCTTCGTATTATGAGAAAAAAACCTCTTCCTGCAGATCAGTTACAGGCCTTTTCACAGCTCGGTTGGTGTACTAGCAGTGCTAGTCTAAACTTTATGAAAATTCGGGTTTTTTTTGATTGCTTTTTTTTTTTGTTTCGTTCCTGCGGGCGGAAAAACGAAACCTAACCAGTTGGCTTCTCTCGTCAAACCTCCTTCTTTTGCTTTCGTGAGGACAAAAACGAGCACACAAAACGTGACCTAGAACAGACAGGAGAAGGAGGGTCGACGATAATGACAATCCTCAATCCTAGCATTGAAGTTTACTATGAACTCTCGCCGAAATTTAATGATTCCGATCAACAATATTCACAATAGCTCATACTGTTAAGTTTAGTATCGAACGTCGCCAATTCATATCCAAGCAAGCTTTCTAACACCATGTTTTTGTAGGAAACCAAAAGCAGAGCAGCTCAACATAATGACTTACATGATTTTCTCTGTTTCTTTTTTCGTCTTCTCTTGCCTCCACTGAACAAAACCACCCACACCCACACACAAAACCAAAAAACGAAAATCTGCACGCATTCACACGAAACAAACATAATCGTACACACCCACCGACAACCGTGTACGCCATTGTACTTCGAAATCAAATCCCGTTGACACTCGCGCTTGTAAACAAACTACAATCACAACCAAAATCAAATATGGTCACACAACAAACGCACCACACGACCGCCATCCCTCCAAAAAAACACCGACTTGTACTGACGACAAAACTTACGAAGATGGCCCCGCCGTTGTTCGCGTCAATATTTTTGTAAGAAGTATCTCAAAAATCGATGACGTGACCATGGTAAGTTCAAGTCAACACCGCACGCAAAGCAAAAAAAATCATTAGTATCAGTAGGCGAGAGATTACAAGCAAAACAGTTTCCTTTCCGACTTTACCAAAAAAAAAACAAGCAAATGCACAGAGTGAATCGTAGCAGGCCAGCTGCTGGGACCACCAAAGTTAAGGAACTTGTTTCCTTTTCCCAACTGTTGGTCTCGTCCCACTACCTTATCACAAGAAAAAAAAAAACCTATTCCCCGACAGTCGAAGGAGCCGTTTGAAATGTTTATTTTTTGCAGACCAAAAGCAGGCAAAAATATACGGAGAGCGAGTACCGCCGAACTGTCAGTAGTACGACAATGGCCAACTTTGGTCCAAGCTTTCACACACGAACATTTCAATAGAGACCCCGAACGTTGCTCAAGGAATAGTGTATAGAGTCAACGATTAGCTTCTACTGAACTGTCTTATGCGAAATATTTGCCGATTTCTGTTAGAATCAAACTAGTTGATTGAGCCCCTCTGTCCTGTGTAGACCTAACCTCGAATTTGATTTTCCTTGGTTATGCTGTTTAGGTAAAAGCTGTATAGTTTCTCAGTCGATTGTGTCATCATCTTTAGATTGTTTTCTCCTTTGTTTTTTGTTTCTTTTTTCTTTCAGGAATGTCCAATCATTGCAATAATCACTTCTCTCGTGCAATGAAAGAGCGATAAATCATTGCTTTCCACTAACTCTTTGACTAGTACATAACATTCAGTGAACTAATCGTTGGCTACCTTGAGATACGAGTCGCGTTACGAATTTTTGCGTACTAAGCATTCCTATATTTTTTCCAGCAACGGGTCATAATCAGCGCTAATGAGTTCTCAAGTTATGCCGCTTGTTTTCAGTAGTTTGTTTCTTTTTCTGTCTTTCTTTCCTACTTTCTCTCTCTCTATCTCTCTTTCCTATTTTTTGTCTAGAAATTAAACTTTAACCGATCTTCAACCGACTCATTTTACTGTGAATGTGTTTGTCGTAATGGTATTCTGATGACAGCGCGTGTTCGTCATTCCTGTAAATTCTAGTATTTTTCAAGTTATTTCTTCTTCTCACTCACCCTCAGTTCTCTCACGTTTCTTCTTACAACATATCATTGAATGTGATAGATTTGCTTTTCTTCACTTGAATGTCACCGAACTAAACAAACAAAAACCTCTGTACTAGTTATTCGTTCGAGTATTTCATCAATTTTGTTTCCATTAAATCGTCATCTAGCCAGCCAGCAAAGTTTTTAGTTTTCGAGGGCTAAACTGAAAGAGAAACAATGACAGTAGCAACAGCGACAACAATAAGAAAATACCGCCACTCTTTGTCATTGTTTGTCTTTCACACATACTAAATGCGCTGCTTTGAATGTGAATGTGAACTGTCGAGATTCAATTTCTTCCGTACACAAACCAAAGTAATTTCGAAATGTGACAATATTCAGTATGGTATGGCCAGTAAGATAATATAACTTGTAGTATTTGTAGCTATAATGGAAACTGATTGTCTTCTTCTAACCTTATTTTTATACATGTACACATGCATACATGCATACATACATACAATAAAAGGTTGTCCCATAATTTATCCACTACACTCAAATGAAAGAAATTTTTGGTTCACTGAATGTTAACCGTAGAGAAGTGATTATTGACCCATCCTTTTTGTTTGCATTATTTTCCTTTAAACCCCGTCTGTTTTCATAGTTTCACATATTTTGTACGTGTTCGTATTCAAATTTTTGATACTTGTTTTTTGGTTGTCTCCACTTTGAACTCTGACCTTCTAACTAGATTTTAATACCAAAAATTGACACCACTTCACAAAAGCTCTTATGCTATACTTACCTAAAACTCATGTACCCAAAAAAAAAAAAAATCAGAAATATAATCTAAACTCACAACATCCAGATTGCATTATTACAGACTATGTAATTCAGTATTTAGTAAACTTCGTCCTTGGTGAAACTTGACAGTGGGTTGCTGTCATTATGTTGAAAAGCGAATGATATCCGAAAAAATGTCCACTAATGCCGTCCAGCAGGTAGAGCAAGCAAGGGGACATCATAAACAACATAACACTAATCTATAGTCATTCATCTAGTCATCTAAGAATTACTCACGTAGTGTAACGCAGCAAGTGCTGCCAATCTCACCATAATCACTATTTTAGCGCATAGTTATTACGTTCCATTCCGTTCTTCTCATATAATAAATAAACCGCATATTTGTTTTCAGATTTTTACTTCAAATATTCGAAAAATTCTAGCATATGCAAACTTATTATTATTAACACATCTAATCCGTTCTCTATTTATATGCGTTATTTTATGATTACGAACATTACCTCTTTCCTCCATAATTGCTGTTGTGTCTGTGATGCCCACACACTTATCAAATAAAAATAACCCGTGAAAAAATACTAGATGATAAGGCTACACAAGTGTACGTCAACATGTTCCTTAGATCGATATCGAAAATCGACGATTACAAAATGGTGAGTTTGTGTGTTAAGCAAAAGACCTACAATCAAACAACTGCTATTGTTCTCTGCTCAAGGCGCCTAGTTTGACAGATTATCTCCGTCTGTCACATACACGCTAATGTGAAACGTTTTATAAGGAGAGATAAAAAAAAACACCGACAATCGTTTCTATGTTCACTTCGCTCATATCCCTTCTCCCAGTAAAACATTTTAAATTCCATTTCCATTCAACTATGTTCCGTTCTTTGTTTTGTTTCGTTTCTAGTCATATCGAATCGTTGCAATCTTCTGTTCTAAAAAAATAATAATACTTCACCTAACAACACCAAGCGTGTGAGAGAGTGTGCTTCACAGAACTAAAAACAATGACATTCAAGCATAACCTGGCGTCAAAAAGGAGAACTGAACCTCTGTCGTCACCGATCGCAGCATGCCACGACTACGCGTACTACGGCCGCACGTGGCATGCTGTGAGATCACTAATGCCACCATCACTAGGCGCTTGTTCACCAATATTCACGCCAAAAATTGAACGAGAAACAGTACCAAAAAGACCAAAATCACACTCCCCCACTATATGTTGTTGACACTTCCGTTTTCCCTAATAAATTTATGTTGCTCCACTTCACCAGAGCCATCAAATCAAGTTTATAAGCAGATTAACCTACTAAAGAAAAAATGACAGAAAAAATCGTTATTGTTTCCTTTTTTACTTTTGATTCCGTTCGAACTAGCAATCCCAACAGCAACAACACAAATGTTCGGATTATAGGTTATATTTTTTACTCTTTCTAACAGTTTTATTACTATTTCTATTCTTTCTTCAACATCATACAATATACTTCAGACAATATCGTTCTATCAAGTTAATTATATTTGCCTCTAACCGAAACTAAATATAAACTCTAACACCATTTTTTTCATCATTCGAGTTCATTTCGCTCTCACTCTCTCTAGTTCTCAACTGTAATTTTTCTCAGTTCAATTTTCAATCAGAATATACAAACCGAAGCGCATTCCAGTTTCAGTTTCATCTTTCCATTGGTTTGTTTTTATTTTTATTTTTTATTCATTCGTTTCCGTGTCTTATTTTTCCAAATTGATGGCGTACAACAGATCGATGTCAAAAATGTTGTTGTTCAAGTATCATTATGCATTACCCTGACCCGTTCCCATTCTATGATCGTCTAACCCAGCTAGAAAATTTCGTATTGTTTCCGTCTTCGTTTCGTACCTTACCGCCACTATTCACCGCGATCGTCTTATCTTCAACGCTCCTCCTCCTTCATTCTTCCATTGTTTCTACTTTTTTTATCGTTTGTTTTTTTCGTTGTTCTTCCGTTCGTCTGAGTGATAACTACTGTAATTATTCTGTCGAAGTGCAAAGTGGCGCGATTCTCCCAGAGAAAGGAGAAAACACGCACCACTGTAATCATGTGAATAATATTTTACTCTCTATGAATATCGTAAGTGCGTTTATTAACGTTTATTAACTATCGGTGTGTACGGTGTGACTATGGCGATTTGCAAAATTTATCGCAGTATTTTCTCGAATCTTTTGTAATATACATCTTCTCAGTCGTATGTTTGACAGTGTCCTACGTTCCAGTGTACAGTTTCCGACTTAAGCAGAAGGAAAACAGTTTAATGATAAATTTCCTCTTGATAGTTTTTAAACGCTTTTACGCCCTTAGAAACCTTGCCAGAAAGAAGCCGAAACGTTGAATACATCATTAGAGCGAAGTTTTTTTACTACCGAGGTGGAACAGTTTTTGTCTTTCCATACTACATTTTCTTACCGAGGTCAAACAAGTTGGCTTCTATGTAAAGTGTGATTGGCTTATCTCAAATCGCCAATTAAAGATGGAACGAATAGAACTTTTCCAATTACAAATACCAGTTGCGGAACACTAGATCTCTTGACCTTCGGGGTGTTTTTCTTTTCAGCCCATACCGTGGGATGGATCTTTTATGCCGCACAATAGACGTCTGTTCTGTATTGGCATATTTTAGGGACAGTTTTGGTCTGTTTTTTGCCTGTTTAGTCTACACAAATCAGTGGAAAATGTAAATATTGTTAGTAAATTTAGAAAGAATTGCCTCATAAGAAAAGTGGGCAATGTTTATGATTGGAATAAACATGAAACGTAACTTCATACAGACTCGCAAACACCATCACTTATGTATTACCAATAGTACTTTGACACTTGCATTCACCTTTACATCTTTTGTCTTCCAAGAAATGGTGCTAAAGTTAGTCTGGTATTACAAGAAATGGGTTCGTTTCGCTTATCCAACCTGCAACATCATATTCATTACATTTCGTCGTACTCTATCATTCTTCACCCTTTATTGTATACCAACTTTGTTTAGCTTTTCGGCAGACCCCAAATACCCTTTACGATAAAAGTGTTTATCTCTTGAGGCTACTCACGTATCAACGTCGGTCTCGATATCTTCATATAAGCAGAAGAGCGGGTCAGCCAAACCATGTGCCATCGAATGGAAAAAGTTATAATTGGAGGACTTACTTTTTGTCCGTTTCAATGTAAGTTTTATCAACTTCAGCAGTATGAAGCCGAGCGTTGTCATGCAGTAGAATCACTTTTTCGTGTCTCTGCTCGTATTGTTACCGTTTTCCGCACAGTGCTCAGTTTGATGAAATCGATTGAAGGCGATACCGTTCCTAAGGAATGGTTTCGTTTGGTTTTAACAGCCCATAATCTCACGAAGCTCTCTCATGATGCCGGAACAAGAGCGTCGACCTTTCGAATGCATCTCTTGATTCTACCGATCAACCGTCGTTGATCTGCTGTTATTTTACACCAAAGGAACTTGAACAACCAAAAAAAATCTTCGATTGGACGACACTGAGGTAGGTTCGTTGGTTTGTTCAGGAACGTTTGTGGTTTTTTGACGTAATGTGATGAGGTTTTATCTGTCCAAAACACATACCTTTCACCGGTATGGTGTTTTTGAAGAAATGGAATTAAAATTGCGTTCAAACATTTGTTCTTGTATATTTCTTGATTGATAGCCAAACCACTAGGCTTGAACTATGATTTTGACTAAAACTAAAACAGTCCTTTTCTGTTCACAATTCTCGCCGATCTTCCACTACTTTTCTGGCGGATTGTTGTTTAGGTTTGTACTGGCATAAAGGGAGCGAATGAGCTTACATATACATACTCTCATTCCTCTCTGTGTGTGTTTATAGTGGAGTAAGAGAGCCTCAAATATAATTAATCTATTTTTCATCACCCGTCACGATGCGACAAAGGAGACCCTTCCTTTTTTGCCACACACAGGCCAACGACGCTCAACGTTCCTTAGCTTCAAATCATTAAAAACTTAAGTTTCTTGTTTTGGAATCATTCCCAAAGCATGCAATCGTTTGGCATGGATCCTCATTGATGCCTCCAATTTACGCGTCTCAAATTTTTCGCCTTCCTCCACGCAGACAGTCGTTGAAATGCCGTCTTTAAACCAGCTTAACCAATCACGGTAATTTGTTTGACTTAGAGTAGCACTTCGTTTAACTTTTTTTTAACTCTCTATGCACTTCGTCGCCCTTTTCTTTGATTGAAATGAGAATAGTATCACTTTCCGCTAATAACATCACTAACGTGCCAAAGCGATTTGTTTACCATGAGTTGATTCATAACATTTTAGATATTCCAAAATCAACTATCGCTATCTATTGACAAACATCGAGAACTTAGCTGCGCACCTAATGCAATTTTGTTACTAATAAAGAAAGCATAACAGCTGAGAAAATTACTTACTTTTACTATCATGGCAACAATCCTCCTCCAATTGTCCAATACCGAACGAGTAGCAGATACCCAAGTTTCTCGCTTTTGGGTAGCCGTTCTCCATTCTCCTCGAAAACCAGCAGCACGTGCATCGAGTGTGGGGCCTAATACCAGAATCTAAGGCCTCTTTCTGATTCTCTGCTGAGTAAAGTTCTGGCGGATCTCAGGCGGGGCATTCTGGTTACATGTCCAGCCCACTGCAACTGTCGTTTTTTCACTTATGTGTACGTGTACACTTGGTGCAGTTCGTGATTCATGCGCTCCACCTCCGCGACTGATGTCTATGCATGATGTTGATTCCTCCAATGTCATTCGAATCAGCTTTATCAGTTTCGTCGAAAAAGGTTTCTAGGTTTATCCGCCATGGCTCATTTCGCTTAACTGAGTCGTACGACGCTTCGAAATCCGCAAACAGATGGCGAATCTGCAGGTTGTATTCCAGAATTTGTTTAAGCGGGTGGTCCCCCTCGAAAACCACCATGGTATTCACCGACAAAAGATTCCGCTCACGGTCTTAATCTCAAGTACAGTATACAGGAGAGCACTTTTTACACTGAGTTTAGCTACGTGATGTTTCCATAATTTCTGCAATTAAGTCGACAGGGCAAATGTGATCTTCCAACTAGTCGTTTGGTATTTATTCATCCGCCCAGATTCGTAAAATTATCTGGTGGGACGTTCGGTAGCTGCTCGGTCAGAAGTTTGGCTGGGATACGTTTTTTCTTAGCAGCTTTGCCGTTTTTCAGCTCTTGAATCGCCGTTTTGATCTGGTGACTCCACAGCTTGTCCGTCGCTATCTATTCGCTATCCTCTCCATTCAGCAGTGCCTGGAAGTGTTCTCTCCTGCAACCGTCGGTTCTCAGTAACCAGGTTCCCGGCATAGGAAAGTTCTTTCTCCTGACACTGTTGACTATTCAAAAGAAACTTCGCAGGCGAGGGCCTAGCGTGATTGGTAACGTCTCCGCCAACCACGCTCGACGCCTGGGTTCGAATCCCAATGCCGACATAGGTGTCGATGGTTGTGGGGTGGCGTGATCCACTCACAACCAACCCAACTGGTCTAGATTCAATCCCAGCCGACACCGGGAGATTTTCTGAGGCGAAAAATCTCTGGGATCACGCCTTCCATCGCATGAGGAAGTAAAGCCGTTGGCGCCGGTCCGTTAATCAACGGGTCGTAAGTTAGGGTCCTGGGTGGAGTAGCCTCCCGGGCGTCGGTGATTGGCACAACAACAGTGGCGGAACAAGACCGACGGAAAATAAGCGAGAATAAAAAAAAAGAAACTTCGTATGTCGTTTCTTGAATAACTGTTCTCTGCGCTGGTGAGCACTTGTTTGTCGTACTCGCGCTTCTCCTTTTTCGGCAGCTGTGAGTATTCTTTGACAGTCGGCGCGGAATAAGCCGTTACGACTTCTCCCACAGTCTCGCAGTCATTTCTACGGCACCATGTATATTTTTCCACAGTCTATCTATGTTCTCTACATTTTCCTTCTGCTGTTCTCCGATCCGTTAGTCCAGCTGTTTGGCGTGCTCAGCTAACACGCCATCCGCTTTCAATCGCTGGATGTTGTAATGCATCCTCCTCGACAACTGTGCTCATATCTTATACACGACGAGATAGTGATCGTCCCCGACCATCAGTGTTCAATCAGGGAGCAGGTGCCTCTTATTTCTCTGGATGCGGCAAAGTTCATCAGCCTTAGGCCGTTATTATTGATCGACGAATGTG
The DNA here is from genome assembly GCF_029784165.1 of Wyeomyia smithii. NCBI lineage: Eukaryota > Metazoa > Arthropoda > Insecta > Diptera > Culicidae > Wyeomyia > Wyeomyia smithii. The sequence continues at coordinate 241,140,874 of NC_073696.1, forward strand.
ACATTGTTCCGACCTGTGAATTTTCATCGCCGATAACGACTTCTAGGTCGTATTTTGGGCACTCCTAATAAGTACGCTCGAGCTTATCGGGTTTATCGTTGATCGATGCGTAAGTGTTCATGAGGCTTATCGTTTTTTAAAAGAATCACTAGCGTATAGGAGAATATCTTTCACTACGGAAACATTTGCTTTCACACTGGTGAGCAAATCGACGCACGTGCTTGAAGAGACCAGGGAATCGTGTGTATCTGAGTAGTTTGCGAAAAACACCGTGGTGGATTCTGAACAATCTCTTTTGGGAGATAATAAACTGAGGTGAGCTTTCTCAAACGGTAGGACATTACGCACAATAACTCTGCAACAAACTGCAGTGCTTTTATAGTGAGTGTTTTGAGCATACATCAAATGAGGAGAGTATCTGAGTAGGAAAATAGATTGCGTTTTTGTCGAATTTGCTCTGGAGCTTCTTCTACGAGAAAACTCACGTTGTTTAAATTGTATTTTCTGAGTAGTGCGCAAGAAGTAGTAGAATTGCTACACGCAGCGCTCATGCCGGTGGAGAAATGCGCGGTGAATTAGAATTCCTCTCTTTTCACATATTGAGAAGAATAACAAGCCCGGTGTTCATTATAATTATACTGTTGTTGAATAATTCCTCTTCCTACTGCACGGAACTGTTTTTCGTCGGAATTTGGCCACCGAACCTCTTGGATTTCCGCGATATCCACTCCCTGTCGCATCAACTCTCGAGCAAGCAGGGCAGCCCATACCGGTTCGTAGTCTCCAATCGTGTTTTGCTCGTGTCCGTGTTTGATGCTGTGGTATTTGCAGATTTATCCTCACTGTATATCTGTCTTGTTCGTAATTAGAGGTGTTGTAAAGTTCGGTATACTGCATCACCAGGGCTGCGATACTTATGTAGGAGAACTGTTCCATTATTCATCTTAGCCCATATTTTCATATCAATTGAAGAATTGAAAACTAGAAAAACTATTTTCTAACTAAATCAATCTACTAATCCATGAAATGGATTCCTCTTAGTCTACTTTAGATTTCTCATAAAGTACTTACTTAAAAGCTCTTTATTTCAATCACCCACCTCAGAAAACAATTTCCACGCACTGCTCTTAACGGCTACAACAGGAGTCCTCCAGCAACCAACCAAAAAATTTTTTTATCATTAGCGGAATTCTTTCATATTAATCACACAACATTATTACTCACTATTCTAGAAATACTCTTATCTTTGAAATGTTAACCTTCAATTTCCAAAAACAAGCATTGAGTAGCAGAAACGTATGAGTTAAATTTTTACAAATCTTGAACTCTAATGTTTTTCATCTGTTTTCACTGCGTTGAAGAAAATTAAAAGTTGCCAAATTAGTTTCTGTAAATACGAGAAACAAATTACTGAAAATATTGGATTATTCCTACATAGGTAATTAACATAAATCGACAGCACTACAGTGGTTACCTAGATTACCGATTATGTGCGTAAACAACTGCAACGGATACCTAGGTAACCTACTATAACGGTATGTGACTGCGTTCATTCTCGAAAATGGTTAACAGTGTGATGAATGGCATCGTGAGATCAATAATGGGGCAGTGGTTTAAGTTTGGATATGAATATGGGAGCGTTGTTGTAAGTTTACTATATTTCCATTGCTGGGCGATTCTTAAGAGCATGTTAGCGTATTTTGTTTATCTTTCCAATGATTTGGTGAAAATTTGGTGCTTAATAAGTGCATTCTTCGCGAACGACGGCTTAATGAGATGAATAATCGAACAATTACCCTACGTCTCGTGGTGGGGCTGCCATCTACGCTGACAATATGTAGCATTGTAGTCATTTAGCCACTACATCATAACGTTTGTTCTAGGGACCACGTGAAGTCACTTTCCTTTACTCTTAGAGCTGAGAAAATTATCAGCTTCAAAATGTCAGGACAAAATACTGAAATATTGAAGAAAAAAAAACAAATAATTGTTTTGCACAAGGCAAGTCACCCTAACTTTTTTCTTCATCATACTTTGTTAGAGTCCAAATTTTTCTAACATGCTTGATACTGCGGATTCAACAAAATTAAAAACTATGATTAAACGATTTTTCACACTTTCATGATCAGAAAAAAATCGTGTTTGAAAAAATTGTTTGTAGAGATTTCGTATTATGTTCAACTTCGGAAAGAAAATGTCAATGTTCATGTCCAGAATCCGAGAGTGAACAACGTTACACAGTGTCATACCTCATTACAACCCATTATACTACACCATGCTTCATCATAATCTATCACATTCCATCGTTCTCCGTTGCGCTTAATATATACCCCATCGAGCATTTCTTCGCCGAAATCAAAAAATAGTTTCTGATTTAAATAAAACTTTACTGAAAAGTTGCATTTTTATGAAACAATATCGCATATTCGTTCAGAATATTCACCAAAGTTGCACAATAACTTAGAAAACACTTCACTTCATTGACAAATTAAATTAAATTAAATTAAAGAACGGTGATTTCAATTTCCAAGTATTCTTTAAGAGTGTACTTTCTCTTATTTTTGTGACGTAAGAGATGATTAAAGTACTTATGAGCTAATTTCTTGCTGTTGAATTGTTTTGAAAGGAATAACTTCATCTAGAATGCGCTGAATATATGCTGAAAATTTCACCCAACCACAATTGGTTAAAATAATTGGCACATGTGCTCAGTCTGTCAATATCGCTCTGATTAATGTATGAAATTGAAGGCGCCTATAAAAGCAATTAAAAATTTTAAAATTGAGCAATTCGTGATAGTTTGAATTTTTTAATAATCAATCAGAAATAACTTATGAAAAGCGTGTAGTGTTATTTCTTCCTCGTATAGCAAAAACTGAAAAAATACAAAACCAGCTTGAATGTTTCAATTTTTTTTTATTTCTGTCGAGATGTACGTTTCTTTTGGATTGATTCCACAAGTCGGACTCGATTATCCGGAGACTCGATTAGCCGGAAACTCGATTATCCGGAATTTTATGTTTTTCGTGTCCGTTTTCAATTTTTATTCCGAAATTTTGCCTCTAGCATCCCTTTTGGCATATTTGTTACCATTTTAGTCACTTCCGGCATGTTTGGGACATGTCCGAACTAAGTGAAAATAATCAATGTCCAATTTATTTATTTTTCGCTACTCAAGATTTTACCCCTTTTCGCCTCAGAAATAACTTCTGGTTACGCTATTGCATCATACGAGTGAAATAAAGAAAAGAAATATTTATTTTATGTTCGTTAATCGCAAATTTCAGTATTTTTTGTGTGATTCGATTATCCGGAAAACTCGATTATACGGAATGAAAATTTTTTTGATGTTCCCGATAATCGAGTCCCACCTGTATTGGACAAAAATTATCAGTCATTGATTAGTAAGGTTTTGCTATAACCTTTCGAATTCAATTAAAAGCAAAATTTTTTTTAGCAATAAGTTCCAAAAATCCTCCGGATTCGAAGTAAACCAGCTTTATGTGAAACACATTAATAACTAAGAAACCTGCGCTGAAAAGACTAATCAGACTTACTAGCTAGCATTTTACCGCTATTTACCGATTGTGTCAAGTTTCTTTTTGATTTAAGATTCGACGTAAATTTACTATGCCGATTATTTTATCGAAAAAATAGATTCATTCAGGAATTGACAAAAATCAAGGGTTAACAGGAACCTAGTTCCCATCTGTTAGAAGTTGTTTTGATGCAGGTGTTATAGTAAATATCATCCGAAACAGCTGATGATTCGGCAAAGTTGTTAGTGAAGTTTCGATTGAAAATGACGATTTCGAAAACCGAAAAAAATATTTTTACTGCGATTCTCAGGATATGATCCGAGTACAATAACTTAGGTAATTTGAAACGATTTGTTCTTAATTGAAATAAACTTTTGGAAATATAATTCGGAAACAACTGCATAATGTTTCCTAATCTGCTGTCGCTAGGAACAATTGTATCGGGGATTATTAGGTTATTGAATCTTCAATAACAAAAAAACAAAGCTCAAGTGTGATGTAAATTTTGTAACTCCAAAATCAGAACAAACACTGTCTTACCTATTCCCGAGTTCTAGCTCGCCATGGCAAGCTCATTCGCTTGTCCACACTAAGTACGAAGCAACAATCACAAACACCAAATTTTTCATCTCCGATCGGATTTAATTTTCACGTAAGCTTTCGTCTGTTCGCCTCTGTCTTTGTTTCTGTTTCATAACAAAATAACACATTTCAAATAACAAAAATCGCCAAAAAACTAACAGCAAAGATTGTCAAAACTAATCGACAGAAAGCGAGAAGATACCACGGTTTCAAAAAAAAGTTAATAATAATAATATAATCAATTCTACTACTAGTACACTGCCAGTGACGACGGTAGCCCTAGGTAGGATTTTCGCATGCCGACTCACACACGAACATCAACTGCGGAATGCCAACCGGGAGCATGCGAAAGGAACCGGACCACGGCGTCCGGCCACGTCGTGATGAGGAATGATGACTTCGTTATATCACCTGCACGTGGAATGTTGCATGATTGCTGCATCTAACCCCCCTACCCCCTTAAACCGTTGGCCGTTTGCTCACCCCACCCCTTTCTGCAAGTTGAAACCAAATCCACCGTCCCTCTCTCAGCCACAAATAACTCTGCACGAACCGCATGAGTCGCATGGCACGACGAACGCACGAACAGCATGAGGAATGCTTCACTTTCCATCACGCGAATGCTCAGATAAAGCGATACATATTTGCATGCTAGCATGTTGCATTCTTCCCCGAATCCCCCCGATTGCATGAATCGACAGTTCGCTGAGCTTTTCTGCTTGCTCCCTTCCTCCCCAAAGAAACTGATGTCTTGCTGCATGCAGTTCGTCTCTGTACTGGATAAGAAACATGGCTGCTCTGAATCTATCAAAATGTCCGTGCTTAACGGTGCATATCGAATGCCGGAGAATGCTTGCATGATTTCTGTTTTGCTTTAGTGCCAGTAGAGGACTTTCAATCTTGGCATGCCACGCTTTTAGTAACTGTTTGCTGTATAACCTTAATATTATGATTTTTTTACGAATCGCTGCCTGCCCGCGTGATTGGATGAAACCTTTCTCGTCACTCGGGCAGGTTGCTGTCAGTTTTCAATCTATGCCTTGTTTATAACTATCTTAAACTTTTGATTTTTCGATTTACTCTTATGCTCTCTAAATTTTGTTTGGAGATAGTTTTCTTGTCTTTTTTTCCTGCTAGTCCGGTTCAAAGTTTCTCTGAATTACTTTTTTTTGAAACTCCCTCCTTTGACTAGTTCTTTCTGCTGATTCGAACGTCTCTTCCCTCGAAGAATGGAAATTACATCTTCGTTTTCTCATCCTTTCCCCCCGTCCAACCAATAATAAAGTCGCGTTAAGCTTTAGCCGAAACCCCCTCGATTGGCGTAATAAAAGCACTTAACCAAACAAGCCCAAAAAGTCAGGCGATATTTGAGACAGGAAACGCTAGGCTCCCGAATTTCACCGCCCACACCTCTCTCCCTTTTTCTAACATTTGAGAGGACAAAATTGTGTACATACGCTTGAACCCCCACCTCCCCTTCCAGATCAGGACCACCACAAGTGATAGTAAAAGTTCACGAATCAATCAGTCACAGCGCAATCAAAATTATCCTAAGACTTGAAAACTGATAGCTAGGAACTCCATCCTAAACCAACAACCACCCGACCGACCCCGATCATGATCCCAGTTAGCAAAAATGTACCGAAGATATGGTATGATACCTTCTTCCCCCCCAAAAACTTCCGCCCCGAACCGCTCTCGAAGATAGGGAAAAAATATATAAATTTACTGAAAATCCATCAATTTTTTACTAATATTTAATTTCCTCCCGGCCACTGTCATCATCGGCATCATCGTTGTCGACGTTGTCATCGGAAAAAACTCCCCAACACCACAAAAAAACGGAAATACAACAACCCCACAGGAATACAGCGTGCAGCTAACATTCCGAGAGCAGTGGCTGGACGAACGGCTGAAATTCGACGACATCGGAGGTGAGTGAAAAGTTTGACAAGTATATTCCTATATACACATATTTTACCACTGATAAATAACCAACCGGGGAAAACTGGTCAGAATTCGATTAAAATCAGAGTGATCTAACCGCCCTCCCTCCCCCACACACACACACGGGCGAGTGCACATATCGGTGGCTTGTTCGGACCAATGTTCATCATCTGTTGATCTGTGACAGCGGGCTAGTCATTTTGTTGCCGTTCATTCGCTGCTGATGTGTCAAACTGAGATGGGAAAAATTGTAACGCACAAAAGTAGAGCGGAGAAGAGAGCAGTCGTGTTCCGCCTCCACACGCCAATACATTGTCCTTCACTGATTGACAGTAATGGGATCGATATGGATAGAAATAAATTGGATTCCAGCATCCGTTCGGCATTGGTCAGTTATTTAACCCTCGTTCTTGTTAAGCTGGGTGCGATTAAACTTGTATCGTGAAAAATTGGAAGGAGATCGTCAACCTACAGCATCAAAGTTGTCCATAATGTCTCTTCAGATTGCAGATTTTTAAATAGTAACTTTTAACAGTTGTCAACATAATAACGATGTTGAAAATGTTAAAAATGTTAAAAATGTTAAAAATGTTAAAAATGTTAAAAATGTTAAAAATGTTTAAAAATGTTAAAAATGTTAGAAATGTTAAAAATGTTAAAAATGTTAAAAATGTTAAAAATGTTAAAAATGTTAAAAATGTTAAAAATGTTAAAAATGTTAAAAATGTTAAAAATGTTAAAAATGTTAAAAATGTTAAAAATGTTAAAAATGTTAAAAATGTTAAAAATGTTAAAAATGTTAAAAATATTAAAAATGTTAAAAATGTTAAAAATGTTAAAAATGTTAAAAATGTTAAAATTGTTAAAAATGTTAAAAATGTTAAAAATGTTAAAAACGTTAAAAATGTTAAAAATGTTAAAAATGATAAAAATGTTAAAAATGTTAAAAATGTTAAAAATGTTAAAAATGTTAAAAATGTTAAAAATGTTAAAAATGTCAAAAATGTTAAAAATGTTAAAAATGTTAAAAATGTTAAAAATGTTAAATATGTTAAAAATGTTAAAAATATTAAAATGTTAAAAATGTTAAAATTGTTGAAATTGTTAAAATTGTTAAAAATGTTAAAAATGTTAAAAATGTTAAAAATGTTAAAAATGTTAAAAATGTTAAAAATGTTAAAAATGTTAAAAATGTTAAAAATGTTAAAAATTTTAAAAATGATAAAAATGTTAAAAATGTTAAAAATGTTAAAAATGTTAAAAATGTTAAAAATGTTAAAAATGTTAAAATTGTTAAAAATGTTAAAAATGTTAAAAATGTTAAAAATGTTAAAAATGTTAAAAATGTTAAAAATGTTAAAAATGTTAAAAATATTGAAAATGTAAAAAATGTTAAAAATGTTAAAAATGTTAAAAATGTTAAAAATGTTTAAAATGTTAAAAATGTTTAAAATGGTAAAAATGTTAAAAATGTTAAAAATTTTAAAAATGTTAAAAATGTTAAAAATGTGAAAAATGTGAAAAATGTTAAAAATGTTAAAAATGTTAAAAATGTTAAAAATGTTAAAAATGTTAAAAATGTTAAAAATGTTAAAAATGTTAAAAATGTTAAAAATGTTAAAAATGTTAAAAATGTTAAAAATGTTAAAAATTTTAAAAATGTTAAAAATATTAAAAATGTTAAAAGTTTTAAAAATGTTAAAATGTTAAAAATGTTTAAAATGTTAAAAATGTTAAAAATGTTAAAAATGTTAAATATATAAAAAATATTGAAAATATCAAAAATGTTAAAAATGTTAGAAATGTTAGAAATGTTAAAAATGTTAATAATGTTAAAAATGTTAAAAATGTTAAAAATGTTAAAAATGATAAAAATGTTAAAAATGTTAAAAATGTTAAAAATGTTAAAAATGTTAAAAATGTTAAAAATGTTAAAAATGTTAAAATTTTTAAAAATGATAAAAATGTTAAAAATGTTAAAAATGTTAAAAATGTTAAAAATGTTAAAAACGTTAAAAATATTCTTTTCGGCATTTATGTTAAATATATCTGCCAAAAATGTCCAAAATTGTCAAAAAGATAAAAAAAATGTCGAAAAAGTCCAAATTTAAAAATGTTAAAGTGTGGAACTCTCGATGAATGAATTGATGTACTCGTAAAAATTATTTTGGTTTCGGTTCCAATTTTCATAAAATTGGTGTACCGCAAGGAAGTGTTTGTGGGTCTGTTGCTTTCATATTGCGTATTCACGACATGAAATCAATTGTAATAAATTAGATATTTTTCGAATCGAATGTTATCGACTTATCGATCATACCAATGTTTCAACTTCTGAAAGTCATAAACAATCCACGAGTATATTATTTAGATCTCAAAATAAGTAGATTAGGATAATTCTGGCAAAGTGTAAAATTTGAGTCCAATTCGAGGAGCATTAGATTTTTATCAAATTAAATTGCCTCATTTCAAGTTCAAGAAAATAATCACGCTTTTCATTAAACTGCTCCCGTGTTTCACCTTTAAAGCTGCTCCTTTCTCCACCACAAGGACTACCCCTGAACTAGGGTCACATGGTAACGTGAAGGAAGAAACTTTCTACTTAACAGCGATTTACACAAGTTTGTTTTCCGGACGGCGATGTAGATTGTTTTTTTTTTGTCGTCTCATATACCTACATCTCCTCCATTCCGAACCAGTCGTTTGGACCTGCCAAGCGGGCCAACGAGTGCGCATACATTTATCTCCGTCACACCATCTGGCCTCCGTCACTGGGCCGGTCGTCCCGGGAAGGAAAGGATCAACATCGTATCTTACAACAACCCACCGTAAAGTCTCTCGATGAGGCGCTGCTGACGAGAGCTTTTCCGTAAACAACGCAAAACTGGGCCCCGGATGTCGCCATGCCTGGCGCTGCTGGAAGTAAATAAAAATTTGAGATTTGCGCTGTGTTTGTTTATCTTTATGGGACCAACAGCTTTATTTATGCGAGAAGACACTTGAGCAACGCCTCTTTATCTACCATGATGCTATGTAGTAGCGTGTTTTTTCGGCGGGGGTGATGGAGTGGACAGATTTAACGGCGGTTCTCAGTTTTGTGCGGAGGTCAGATGATGATCTATGAGAACTTTGAATTGATTTGAATTAGTCGACCTGCTCCAAGGCTGCTCTCAGAAGTTTTATTATGAATTCGTAGTCTTTTGACAGTTGTGCTATTATATGTCACAACCATCAATCATTTTTTTCTCTTTACTTTACACTGCACATATATCCTTTAGTGAATGAACATGAACTGTTGGAATAAAATTGTTGCTGATAGCTTTTCCAACATCCACCGTTTCGAATCGATTAGTATTAAGTTGAACAGCAATTCCCTAAGAGAATTCTTCACCTCAACATCATCCCGGATATCAAAATAGGATCACTAATTGCCAACGTGATAAATTTCCACTCCAATCAACATATTAAAAATATAGTATTTGAATTCCCAGCTGAACTACAAGCACGTCTTTCGTTTCTCTTTCGCCACTCTTTCCCGCAACACAGGCCGCCTGAAGTACCTGACACTGACCGATCCGAACCGTGTCTGGATGCCGGATCTGTTCTTCTCGAACGAGAAAGAGGGCCACTTCCACAACATCATCATGCCGAACGTTTACATCCGCATCTTCCCGTACGGTTCGGTGCTGTACAGTATACGAATCTCGCTGACGCTGGCCTGCCCGATGAACCTGAAGCTGTACCCGCTAGATCGGCAGGTTTGCTCACTCCGGATGGCTAGCTGTGAGTATTATTTTTTTATTTTTGATTATTGTAAAAAGGTTTAGCAACGATGTAGTTGTTACATCATTTTTTAGTTGAAACTATTGTTTATTATTATACTTATATGATTCAATAAGCAGATAACAGCAACAAATAGAATTGATGTGATACAGAATAACGGGTGACAACTTAAAACTCAGATTTTTTTTCAGTCGTTGTCCAAAAAAGTTGCTGTACTTAAAGAAAAATTGATTTATTTCTCTCAAAAATACATTCTTTACGCTCATCGACAAAAGAAAAAAATTCGGTCCTAAAGCTCAAACTGGTAAAAATTAAAGATTATAGCTATTTGACCTTTCCTGCGAATTTTGGTGCCCTAGTCATCTCGAAAACGCGTTAAAAGCTCTCACCCACTCCAACGCGAACTAGAAGAACAATAACCGTGCGCCCCCTTTTACTGTTGAATCGGTGGAGACGCTATGTTAACCTGTCGACAGCGTCCTTGAAAACGAGTTCATGGGGAAATTTGGATCTAGAGCTCGATAGTGACATTCTAGTAGAAATCTTTCTTCTACAACACTGTGCAGTATGATGTAGTGCACATTTTCCTGTAATTTAAAATTAGGGTGATACAAATTTTCGGTGAAATCTAACATCTAACTTTATTATCTTTGCAGATAGAGTTGAACGATGTTCTACACTGTTGTAGCCTCATCTGTTTTGCGTGATTTTGTGGAAAAAAGTTTTTCTCTATCTTTCAAATTAACCGATTTAGAGCTGTGTTACTAAATCACAAGAAGAAAACTACAGGTGTGATTCTAAAGCTCTACTGAAAAAAAGGAAAGATTATAGCTGTTTAACCATCCCTGTGAACTTTGATGCCCCTATCCATTTCAAAAACTAGTCAAAAGCTTCCACCCACTCCAACGAGAATAATAGCCGTGCGTCTCCTTTCACTGTAGAATCGATGGAGACGCTAGACTAATGTTGCTGTTCCGTTCATGTTGAGCAACTTTGTAAAAAAGTTTTTTCTCTCTTTAAAAACAACCAATTTATTAAGTTCAATTCATAAAGGAACAATCTATGGCATCACCTGACTCAGGGATGGTATTCTACGCGATTTTTCGGGACTCGTAAGTTATTTACGTTTTCTACGGTAGAAAACCTCTTGCAAGTAGAAAACTCTCAAACACTCGAAAATTCACAGTATGAGTCATAAAATGCCATTCGCTGCGCTGCTTAAGTGTATTTAAGTAACGGGAGAATTAATGGCGAAACAAGCAATGATGAAGAAACTCAAAAAAGCAAACAAAGTTTTCACTCAATAATTTTAATCGTAATTCACGGTAAACATATTTGTTGTCATCCAAAAATGCTAATGAAAGCAAAATCGCATAATATACGTCAAATACAAAATCACATACAAAATTAGTGCAATAGCAAAGGTGCATATAAGGCCTGGTTTCTACAGAACTGTGCTTTCGCCGTCAAATCTCATATATTTACAGCGTACCCAACACCTCAAGTTCATGGTTCTGCTGGCATGTATAAAAATAGCCCACCAAAAATTTCATGCAACTTTAAACGGTTGCAGGAAGAATTCTTTACACCCTCGGGAAAAATAACTTTTAAATGAGTAAGATTTGACGCATTTTCGTAAAAAGTAGAACAACTCATAAACTGAGTAACTCCGTAAATACGTATAATTGAGAAACAAGGCGTTTTAAAAACTGAGTGATTGTTACTCACTTTTTGAGTACAGTATTACTCAGTTTTGAGTTAAGTAATTAGGGTAAAAGCACCAGTTTTAGCCATAGTATGTTATCTATGAGAGATATTTGTCCTTCTTCCTTCGAAAAATATGTAATTGAAAAATTTCAACGGGGAAATCGGATGAAATTGCCTATATTCTGCACTAACAATGAGTTTAAATAATCAGATTATGTTGTATTGTTTACATATTTTCCAATCAAAAAACTTCTCTAGGCTCCTGTTTTGGCCAGAGCATTTCTAAATTGGCCACTTGGGTCTCCTATTGTGGCCAATTCGCGAAAAAATTGAAGTCACACGAAATTATTTTATATTTTGATTTTATCATATAGAAATATTTTAACAGCAGAAAATCCTCATTTTTGAACTAACCAAAGGGTCAGTATATATAATAATAAAACTAAATAATGATATTATATTCACACATAGCTAGCAGGGCAAAGTACTTCAAGTTAGAGTTTGTTTAAACTTAGTAGGATGTTTAATAACACTGACATCACATCTGATCTATAATAATTTCACGTCTGTCATTGATCTACATTGAAAAGATTCCGCTCTTTCCTTTTTCACATAGAAACTTTTTCGTATTATTTGCTAACATCAACTTCGGTAACTCAAGTGCCATTTATTATAGTCAGGTTAAGGTTGAGAATACGAAGCGTTAGTTTTGGTAAATATAAATGAAGTTACAGATTTGTAAATAATTTGAACAAACGGAGACTTTCTAATCCCAAACCAGTTTTGTAGTTTCACATATCTCATGCGATTAAAATATCAGCCCAAAAAACTCCATACATTTCATGTTTTGCATAAACATATATACGTTACCATGGTTTTGTTTACATATGGCCAATATCAGGATTATGAATCATGGAATTGCATTAATATGTGGCCAAGAATGGATCAATGAACGTTTTTGGAAGCTGTTGGTAATTTTGATATTGCAGTGAAAAATCACACCAAAATCTCTACTTTTTTTATCCATGTGCTGTAGTAAGTTGTGCCTGATGCTGGTAACAAGATTTGTTATAGAAATGGGCAAATTTAAACAAAGTTATGCTCTATGAAAAATAGCTTGCAAACTACCTTAACGTTAGGCTGTATAGTGAACTGCAGAAAGCATAGTTAGTTCCTTTATTTAAACTAAAATACGCATATTCATTTGCTTAAGTTTGTAATAGTTTTGTTGAATAGTATCAGCAGGTTCAATAGGAGACTTCGAATTAGGAGTAATCTAAGATACTTTTTCAAAATTATCAATTTTATTCTATCATGGCCAAAACTGGTGCTAAGGCCAAAACCGGTGCTTCTACCCTACTCATTTTTTGAGTTCTAAGTTGTTACTTAATTTGATTTACAAATTTATATAAAGTGTCGAAGATAAAATTAAACATACCTGGGTTTGTTGTACTGGCCAGAAAGCCCTAGAATATTTTGCAAATGGGAGGTATTGCTAATCCGAAAACTTATGAAACATATCAAAAACAAATTCAATCGATGGAGATCAAAAGCAACGATTTCAAATGTCCAATTCGTTCTCAATTCAAACAAAATATTCATCACTATTATAAATTAATAATATTTTTGAATTTAAATTTTGTTTTTTCTTCATGTAATTCACCACAAAAACCTCTTTGCAGGCTTTCGTAGAATACTCGTTTTTGGTTAGGTATTCTACGTAGAAAACTTGTCGGAAACTACAAGAGGTTTTCTACATGACATCCCTGCCTGGCATATAAACATTGATAACAGTTTAACAACTATAGGTAGTTGAGATTTCTAACGATGAAAATATTCTAAGCAGTTAGAGAACAGATTGATTCTCAACATGCAATATAGTTTGTGCCAATTTTGCATGCGGTTGCCTGAATGTCATTTTCGATGTAAAACTGATTTCTCTCCGCAGGGATAGGGTTAAAATTACGGAATAGCAACATTAACCTAGCGTCTCCACCGAGTCAACAGTGAAAGGAGACGCACGGGTATCATTCTCGTGGCTAGGGGCAGCAAAATTCTCAGGGATGATTGAATAGTTATAATCTTTCATTTTTTCCAGTTTAAGTTTTCGGATCGCACCTGTGTTGACCAGTGTTAATAACAAAAAAGACTTGATAAACGTTTGAGAAAGGTTTGTAGTCGGTTTTCCGACTAAGCTTTTTCAATAGTCGGAACAAAAGTGGTGTACAACCTTCATGTTAACTTTTTGAATGCATCTTTTAGTTCTACCAATCAACTGTTTGCAGTTTTTTATTCTCCAGTTATATTTGTACACCAAGGATCTCAAAATGCCAATGAAATCTTAGCTCAAACGACACTAAAGCCGACTCGTTGGGTTGCGAAGAAAACATTTCTTCAAATATTCGTTCTGGTACCTATATATTTCAACTCCAATTGATAGCCAAGCCACTAGGCTTGACCTTGATCTAGGCTAGGAGATCAAAGTTTTGTTTCGTCTAATACTTTAGCCGGTTTTTTACTAGCTTCTCAAACTTTTACCAAAATTTTAAGGCAAGATCATAGAACTGCACTGTGCTTGCGCAATTCTTCTTAATCGGTCGCCATTTTAAAGAAAACTGAGCATCAATAAACCATGTATACAGCATGCACACAAATATACTACTACAAGAAGAAGACAGATAGAGAAAGCTAACAAATACATGCTCTGAGCGTGTTTGCTGTTGATTGAGAGAACTTCAGAAAGTTTCAAAATTTTAGTAGTTAGTTTAAATTACACAAACCCAAATTAATCTACCTAGTAGTGAGACCCAACCTTTCTCATTCGAACTTATTATTTATTCAAATAGAATTACCCAAAACTTCATTCAAAAAAATACACCATGAAAATTTCTGCTGGATTTATTTTCCACTTTAAATAACGATTTTCTGGTAGCCAACAGCACAACTAAAACGAACATTCGACTGAAAGGAATGTCTCATTACACATAGGAGAGTCAGCTGACGCTGATAATTCTTATAAACCTGTGTGATCGAGATCAAAGCCAGTCTGAGTCATGCCTGCGAGTGCAACACAACAACAAAAAGTGCTCCGTAGGGCTAAATTTTTTCGAATCAATATCTATCTTTAACAACGGCTTTTACCCGTTAACATTCAAGTTCATTAAAGGCAGACAGTGTGTGCAGCCGGGGAAGCGAAAAATAAGCGAACTTGAAATATGATACAGATTTGGAAAAACATACCGCATCCAGACGGGACTTGAACCCGCAGTCTCCCTGACTACTTCACTGGTTGCCGGAATACTTCCTAGAATGGCCAAATTCTGCCTTATCTGGTTATAGTACAACATCAAATTTGGAAAATGTTGAGGCCACATATTTTGATCGTTGCTATAGTTTTAAACAACTCCGAGCTATTTTTCTTTCCATAACTTTTAAACCACATGCTTAAACATTATAATGGTTTTAAAGACAAGTTTATTTGGTCCGTTGAATCCAACTATGTTCAGATCGGTTGTGTAGTTTCTGTGGTACCTAATTAAATTTTGTGATTTTTACAATTTGATGCATAACGGACAAAGTTAAAGTCCGATAACAGTGTAATTGAATAGGATTTTATTGCGCAACTAGATCTTTTATTTGAGACTCATTTAGTGAAAATCGGTCCAACTATTCTGAAAAAATTGAGTGAGCTTAAGCAGTCTTTGGAATATGTTTCTTTTCAAAACGTGATTTCCTTTTTTGATACATATCTTTTATACATAATTTTGAACCACATGTTTAATCATTAGTTAAGGATTTTCAACCAGGCCGTTCATTTGGCACTAGTTTTGTTTAAATTGGTTATTTAGTTTCTGAGATAATGAAATTTCGTGATTTTCACATTTTGATACACGGTGCCTAAACTAAAAATCCGATTACAATGAAGTTCACTAGGGTGTTATGAGGCCACTAGACCTTTCATTTTCAACTAATTTCGTGAAAACCGGTCTAGTCATTTCTGAGAAAAGTAAGTGAGTTTAAGCAGTCTTTGGTATATGCTTTGCTTTTATAGCGTAATCTGACATTTTTATAAATAATGGACAAAGTTACAAACCGATTTCAATGAAAATCAATAGCAACCTATGGGACAATAGCCCTTGCATTCGAGACTAATTTTGTGGAAATCGATCCAGCTATCTTTGAGAAAAGTGAGTGAGTTTAAACAGCCTCTTAAAAACATTTCTTTACATGACTTTTGAACCATATGTTTAATCTTTATGAAATTTATAAGTTAAAATTTCTGAAGATACCCCGTTCATTTGACATCAGTTTTGTTAAAATCGGTTGCGTAGTTTCTGAGATATTGATGTTTCGTGATTTTTACATTTTGATATATAACCTCTGAAACACAAATCTGATTCCAATGAAATTCAATAGCAACCTATAGTGTAACTACACCTTTCATTTGTCACGGAAATCGGTCCAGCAATCTCTGAGAAAAGTGAGTGACACACATACATACATACATACATACATACATACATACATACATACATACAAAAAATGCTCAGCTCGTCGATCTAAGTCGAGTGATATACGACATTCGGCCCTCTGGAGCACTTTCATACCTTTAGTTTTTTCAGTGATTGCTATACCTTTCTAGGAGAAAGGCTAAACATTCGTGTATGGGGAACTAGACGGCATCGTTATAGTCGCAAAACATTTTTTCTGTCAGCTGTCCTTATTTTGCCGATACCAACAACAATATCGCACGCTTAGCCTTGGGGCTAATAGCGGTCTCGATCAACTAGATTAGTTGAGAGAATTCGTTATCGATATTGTTTTTTGGCACATTTTGCATGTGTAGGATAAGTACAACGATACACCGTGCCCCAGTGCTGAGTCGAGAAAATTTCCAGCTCGAAAAGATCCTCGACTCGATCGGGAATCGAACCCGATATCACAACCGTGTGGGAGAGCTAGCCGACCGACATCGCTAACCACAGAGCCACGGGGATTTTGCCGATACCACTACTGCCATATAGGAACGCTCTCGAATGTCATTAAAAACTGCCATCGCTTGGTACATTTTTCGTCTGCCACTGATTAGGAGACTAAACAATTACCCTAACCGTTTAATTACGAGATGAAGGAGTAAAAAATTGTAGAAAGCCTTTGTCTGGATTATTGTGATCCGGAAAAAATATTTGCAAATTCATTTCCAATCCACAACATTTACATAATTGGAATCAATTCTAGTTCGTAGAGAGTAAATCAAAATAGAAAGTTTTGTTGAACAATTTACTTGGAACCCTCACTTCCCCCCTTTAAGTCAAATTGATTAGAGACATTTCACCAGTTTTTTTGTGAATGTGTGCCAAAATGTGGAGTAATTAGCTTATTATATACTACGTTATTACGATATAACTAATTTGAAATCACCCTGCTGAACTTCAAGTTTTTTTTGAAGTGATTGCTCTAGCTTGAACTAAGTGTTATTTGATGTTACTGTTTTAATTTAATGGTTTGATGACTTATCAGAAACCGTTAATGAAACATGAAATTACCTTGGCTACTATGTAGGCAACCACGCAAATAAAGTTTACGCTAATAATTCAAAGGAAATAAGAAGATTGAAATTGAATAATAGATGAGCTGCATTTACAAGCATACAGTATAAACAATACAAATTAGTAGGGGTCTTCACATCAAGCTCGTATGCGAATACCCAGCCGTAAACTGTGTATCTTCCATTACTCGTCAATGGAGGTGAGTATATTTACGGCTGGGTATTTGTTTACGAGCTCGACATGAATACCCATATTATTTTAAGAAGCCTGGTGTATCAAATGTCTTACGGTCTAAAACTGCGAGCTAAACCTAAAACTAACAACTAGCATGGTTTTTCAAATCATTGGTTCAGTTTGTAAAACCTTTGATATAGATAAAAATAAAAATAAATACAGAACCTCGTTGCACCCACGAACATTGAAACGAGTGATGAAAAATCTCTGCTCCCATTTCCATCTGATATTATACTAATAACGTTTTCAGTCTTCCCAACTTTCACCATATCTTTTAGTACATCAGCTTTCATGCTTGTAAAAAATATGGTCAAATAAACAGCAATCTCTGTAGATCAGAATTATTCACAAACGACAGCTAATTATGATGTTGATGACTCAAAGGATATCTTTCATTCAAAGTTATAGTCACAAAAACCACAAGCTGGTTGATCTGTGGTGGGCAGTAACTTTCACTATATGAGGAGCTGACATAATGTAATTATGTCTTATTGTAACATAACTAATAGAACTATGATCACTCACTTTTGAGAATTCTGTCAAAATGTTATTATAAGTTGGTTCGTTTTCTAATTTCTACACAATTTGGTATTGAATTCAGCTATTTGTTGGTAAATAAACCTTTCTTAACAAGTTTTACATTTTCCCATTTTTTGCAGACGGCTGGACAACCGCCGATTTGGTGTTCCTCTGGAAGGAAGGCGACCCGGTGCAAGTGGTCAAAAACTTACACCTACCACGCTTCACACTGGAAAAGTTCTTAACCGATTACTGTAACAGTAAAACTATTACCGGTAGGTTCGATTTGTATTTTTAACTGCCTAGATTTCCCGAATATAATTTTTCCCCGATCACAGGTGAATACAGCTGCCTGAAGGTGGACCTACTCTTCAAGCGTGAGTTCTCGTACTATCTGATCCAGATCTACATTCCCTGCTGCATGTTGGTTATCGTATCCTGGGTGTCTTTCTGGCTGGATCAGGGTGCCGTCCCCGCCCGGGTTTCGCTCGGAGTGACAACACTGCTGACCATGGCAACGCAGACTTCCGGTATCAACGCATCACTGCCGCCGGTTTCCTACACCAAAGCCATCGACGTTTGGACCGGTGTCTGTTTGACGTTCGTATTCGGAGCCCTACTGGAGTTTGCCCTGGTGAATTATGCGTCCCGTTCAGGTTGGTAGTCCGCTTCAGCTCGGAAGTTGCTCTTGTTTCCAAGTAAATTCTACTGTAGTTAATTATATTTAGTCTGTAGGCAAACTCTGACGACTTTATAATACTGATTTCACCTGCATTTCTTTTCGGTTTCTTTTCGTTTCTTTTTTCCCTCATTTCACGTCATCATTCGCACTTGTACGCTTGCCTGTCAAACGAATAACGTTGGCAATACATAACCGTTCCTGTAAAACTTTGATTCGAATCAACCGCGATAAAAAATCCCTGCTCGTATATCCCTGTTGTGTACATCCAATATAAACGCATAAACAATCATTTTCAACATAACGTTTATGTAATCTCTAATTAATTTTGCTATCTTGTAATCAATACTGTAACGCCACGCAAATTGTGCTTACCTGTTTTTTGGCACTTGGCCGTAAATGTTTGTTCCAACGTAATCTTGTTACACTGGAAACCAACAACGTTTAACTCTGCCCCGTAACAACACTGTGCAACACTCGTAAATTCGAAAAAACGAACATTACAAAACAAACAAACAAACAAAATCAAAATAAAACACACACACACACACACTCGCGGTCGCGATCGTGCCGTTCCCTTCGCATCACTTGGAACACATAAATTCTTGTGCGCTTCTTGTCTGTCTTGTCGCCCCGTTTCATTCACGCTCACCAAGCGGATAGAGCCGCAGATATGCACCGGGAAAACATGAAGAAGAAACGACGCGAGCTGGAACAGGCCAGCCTGGACGCAGCGTCCGACCTGTTGGACACGGACAGTAATGCCACTTTTGCGATGGTGAGTCGATTATTTCTACTTGAGTTTTTAATGTTTTCATTTAATACAACCACACGCAGAAACCCCTGGTACGTCATCCGGGAGACCCACTGGCACTGGAAAAACTGCGACAGTGTGAGGTCCACATGCAGGCTCCCAAGCGGCCAAACTGCTGCCGGAGCTGGCTGTCGAAATTCCCCACCAGGTAGGTCAATCCTGATCCAAGCATGAGATAGCACTAGCCGCTTGTCATTTTCTATTTTCGCAATAATAGATGTGATAAAAAACAAAACCGAAGCAAAAAAACCTACATTTTCAAGATATAAACATTTACATTTTTTTGGCATTTTGTTGGTCAGAGTCCGGTCCAAGCTCAAAAGCACCCAAAACAATGAGAACATCTTCAGGTTTAGAAAAAAAACGATACTCACTTTCTTTGAACACCCCCCCCCCCCCCACCCCCCCTCAGAAACAATCAAAAACACGATGCCGAAGTTCCTTCTGCTTTATACTTGCTCACATCAAACTTAGCTTATAATCCATCTAAAACCAAAATATACCATAATCTAAATTAAATTGATTTTTGTTACTATACCAACAAATAGCCCGTTGAAGAAGACTCCGTGCTTCGGAAGGGGGTAACTATTTTCCCGAATTTACTGCTATGAGTTTACCGTATTCCTATTTAGTTGTTGTTGAACGAATTCAAGCAATTATCTAGCGTGTAGTGCTGCCTACAACTTAGAGTTACTTTTTATTGATTGAGTCCAAATTCACTACAACCAGGCAATATACAGCAGGAAGGCGTCCATAGTGGGCGTTTGTTTTTTTTAGTTCCCCTATGATTTGTGAACACTTTGCAATTGGTACAACTTTAGTTTAGATGTTGAAATTCACCCCCTCTCCAAATATAGAGGACCCTGCATCCAACACCCCATCCATCCTCGTTCATTTGAAAAAAAAAGAGAGTAAAAATAAGTCATCTGTGAGTCACCACCTCATATCCGATTCTCACAAACGAATGGTGTGAAAATGATTAGTTGAGCAAGCAAAGAGAACAAACCCTAACAAACTGTTGCACAAAAATCAATTTAATCAAAGAACCTACGATTCTTGAACTACTAATCCCAAGGAATCTACTGACACCATTGAAACACACACACATACACGCACACTCGTGTACACAGCAAATGAACACGCGCCTTTTCCCTTCACAGCTTAGTTTACACTACCCCTACCCACCTCTAGATTACTTACTACTCTGTATGGCTGAACACTCAAATCAAGCCTAAACACAATGCGAATAAAACGGTGTCGACTATATCCAAGAAACATTTCGATGCTGAAAAAGCGCTTTTGCATTCACACTAAGGTCGCTTTTCACGCGGGGGATGCGTTCCGAATTTGTATGGGCCCGCGTAAAAACGACTTTTTTGAGTTGCAAATATAGCAAAGAAAACCGTCCTAAAACGTTCAAACCTCGTTTGAATATGGTAGTGGCCAATCTAGAGACCAAAATGCAGTATTTTAAATTTTGAGTATTTACACCAAAAATTGTGATTATTTTTTTGAAAACTGATATATGATCACTCGTGGCCTGAAACGGAAAACGTGATTAAAATGAGGTCGATATCTTGTACCGTTTTTGAGTAACGGAGGAAAGCAACCCGCGTAAAAAAAAACCGCGTAAAAAGCGAACTTACTGTTTTTTTTTTGGTATAATTTATTAAGTTCTAAAGGAAAAAATAATTTTTTCTGCAAGACCTGAAACGGTGCTTTTTAATATTTCTACCGCCAGCAAGCAAGTTTATGTGAAAAAACAGCATTTTTCCGAGTTTTTTAAGACGTTGAATAAACTTAACAGAATCTGCTGTTTAATTACTTTACTTCAATTTGCGTTCAAGCGTTTATTTGCGATACGATCATGATAATGTTAATATAAGTTTCCAATCGCATCTTGAAAATTCATAACTGCTCGCAAAGCTCAATACCGCTTAATCAGTGTTGAACCATTTTTTTTTTCATTCAAAAACAAATTATTCCATAGCACCACTGTACGTATTAAAAATATTCTGCCATTATTCTCAGTGCTTACAGTGGATGTGATTTTATAAACGTTATATTTCAATTCTTGTCATTTAAATGCTTGTGTTCTAATCCTTGTACCACCACCTCTCTGATATGTAGATGCTAATCGTACCACTTATTCAATTTTCAGCTACATATTATTATGAGCTATATCTAAATTTAAGCAACTTCTAATGTTATTCATAAGTAAGACTGGTCGACAAAAGCGAAAAACAGCTTGCCACAAGGCCTAAAAAAGTTACCCTAAAAAATTAAAGTTTTCAACCATTCCTGTGAATTTTGGTAGTCCTGGTGTACGCAGAAGTGCACGTCATTTTCACGTTGGCTTATGGAAAAACTCATTTAAGTCTCTAAGAAAGTTATCTTCACTAAAGGTCACAAATTTCACAAGAATTGGTAAAAAGCCATTTTTCCATTTTTTTTCTCGTTTGAGCTCTAGGGTAAAACCTATGTTTAGCAGTGTATTTTTTTCATTTATTTATTAGATGCGCAACCAAGTTCTCGCTATTTGCCGTAATAAAAATGCAACCTACCGTTTTGATTCAAACTTCGAACAGTCTCAAACTTCGAGTACTTTACAATAAAAATCGAATTATTATAGTTAGTGTAATAAAAAGAATGATTATTATATACCATTTCGTTCCTTGGAATGTCCTTCACACAGTGATGTATAGCTCTTTACTGTAGGGCCACTTCCGGGGAATCAGCAGACGTTGAAGAAGTGACAATCTTTACTCAGACGGTTTGCCTATCTATCTCTTAGCGATTACTTTCAAGTGTTCGGCATTTGAATCCAAGCCGATTTCTTTATTCTCCTTATTTGCATGTACAAAACGTGTTCAAATCTATAGAAATAACATTTAATTGCGACAACAATAAAATAACGAACATGCTAAACCTTTAAGATTGATGAGAAGTTTATTTTTAGTTGATTTTTTAGTGAAAGAAGTTACATCACAGCTTAAGTGTTCGAAATTTGATGCAGTACGGTATTTGTTTTTCCCTAATCCGACAGTTTCAGTGACTTTTTCCTACTCTTTGAAAAAGGGGAAATAAAGTCACCGAAACTGTCGGACTAAGGAGAAACAAATCGTTTTTGCTTTCATTCTGATTAAGCCGACAATCCCGAAAAAATAAAAATGCAAATTTATTTTGAAAAATACTTAGAATTCATAGAAATCATTCAAAGTATTGCCCATCGCCAGCTTCAACTTTGTTCCACCGTTCCGGCAGAGCCCGAATATCGTTATAATGGGACGGCGCAATATCTAGGGAATATGGCGAGTGACTTAATACTTCCTATTTGAGCGCTTCTATGTAAGTTTCAACATTTTTGGCAGTTGAAACCGAGCGTTGTCATGCAGTAGAATCACGTTTTTCGTTTTCTGCTTACATTGGGGTTCTGCTTGAGGGGTTATATAAATGCACCTTTTGAGCGCTAAAAATTGCATTAAAAATTTTTTTGCGGCAAAATGTAACTGCATGTTTCAAAAAGCGATCGTTAAAGGACCGGCGAATTTTATAACGAAAATTTAAAAAAAAAAAGATGAAGGAAATCGGTTCAGTAGTTTTTCCGCAATCCGGATCACGGCAAAGTCATTTTTCGGAAAACACTATTCCGAGATAATCGCGTGTAAAGTTTCAAGTTTAGCTTATGCGGCCGTGGCGAGGCACGCTGCAAATCGCTCCAACTTGCTTCCTATTGTTAGGGTCTTTATGAAAATTTGTGAAAATGTTCTCAAGATGTTGTATTTGAAGATAATGCCATAATTTTTTTTTCGGTTTTTTAAAACCAAAAAGTTATATAACCCCTTAATAACAATAATTGAAGTCGATACCGTTCCTCAGTGATTATGTCGTTTGGTTTCAACAGCTTATAATAAATGACACCGATCTGATTCGACTAAATACACAGCATAACCTTCGCAGCGTGTATATTCGGTCGAGCCGAGGACGTAGAAGCATGACCGGGTAGTCCCCGTGACTTGGGTTGCTGTAATGAAGCTATTTTTTACTCTCCCGTCATGACGCGATGAAGAAAACCCTTCCATTTTGGCTGCTGGAACAAATGTTCACAGGCGAAAAAACGACGATCAACGTGGCTTGGCTCCAAATAATATCGAACCCAAATTCTTGTTTTCAAAACAATCCCAAAGCGTACAATCGCTCGTAAATACCTTGGCGGGTAACTCTTATTACCTAAGCAAACTGTTTCTGCGTTTGGCATGGATCCTCATCGAGCAATTCCTCCAATTCAGTGTCTTCTAAGGTTTTTAGCCTTTCTTTGCGCGAACTGTCATCAACATTAAAATTACGGTACGTTGTTTTACTTAGAGCAGCATTTCTGTAAACTTTTGTTAACTCTCGATACGCTTTAGCCACCGTTTCCATTGAATGAAATGCCAAAAATAACACACCACCCACACCATGACGATTATTTGGCGCAAATATTTACACTAATGTATATGATGCCACAATATAATCACTGATCTTTATCTGCTGAAGTACAGGAGATGAGGATCTTAAAGCCTACAAAATCTTCACGCCTGCTAGGGTTGAATTGGCTCTAAATTCTTTTCAACCTTACCAATCTGCTGGAAAGGGAGGAACCTTTCCAGCTTTTTATACAACAGAGAAAAGAAGCTCTTATTCCCCAGTTGATTGAGCTCTTCCGAGTCAGTGTTATCACGAGTTACATACAAAAAATCTGAACTGTCCAGGAGACACAGACACCTGTGATTTTTGTGTTGGAGTTGTCTTTATTTCAAAAGTGGGAAAAAGAGACAAACCGACTACTAAAACCTTTAGTGTGCAAATATTACAAACTTTGGATGACTATCAATTCAACAAGCTTGGTGAAGTTTCCATTGAGAAAAAATCAATTAGTTTACCAATCAGGTAAATCTACAATAAGGCCGCTACAATTGCTAGTTAGTAAAATCGGGAAATCACTTCAAGCCTAAGAGATAGCTTTGGTTGCTTTTCTTGATATTGAAAGAGCATTCGATAATGCATCCAATGCGTTCCGCGATGGAAGTAAGGAAGACAGGATATTTGATTAATACCAAATCATATATATGTCATGCATTAATAGTCTCAATTAATGAACGCAGTTATGTTCTGGCTCTACTGCTACTTTCCAGTAGCACTCACTACTGGCGCCATCTATTGACGAATAGCGAGAACTTATTTGCGCCCCTAATAACTTAACTAATGTTTTCGATAACCTCTTTTCGCTTATATTAAAAAAAGTTGTCATTGTACAAAAACTGGCATAAGATAATTACAGACAACCAAATGTGCCACTCGATGATGATCTTTGCGTCCAGAAAAATATCGATTATTTTGAAATTTTTTAAGTAGGCAGTAGGGTGTCATTATAAACAAGTGTGCACACTTTTAAGCAAAGACAAAACCCGTCAGTAAAACCGCTGTGGCCGCTATAGGCAAAGACAAAAACCGTTTTTACTAAAATAAGTTAGTAGCAAATAAGCTCACATGATGGCGCATAAGTGTAACGTTGCAAACAAAGACAAAGAATTTTCAGAATATTTACTTCTGTTTGTCTGTGGCTAAATGATTGCCAATATTGCGGACATCACTCGAAGCAAATATTCAGTATACAGTCAGGTTTTTTTACGCGGGGGATACGTACCTCGTAAAAAACCGCGTTAATTCGAAAATTCGCGTAATACAACCGCGTTAATACAAAAATCCGCGTAATTCTAAAATCCGCGTAAAAAAACCACGTTAATTTAAAAATCCGCGTTTAGTAGTCCAGCAAAAAGGGCTTTATAAAAAACCCGAGACGCTCTAGAACCAGTCTTTAAAATTGTCCTCTTTGACTGTCACTCCGGATCTTTCGGAGGGTGGAGGGTTTTTTTGGACTAAGTCTTAAGTCTTGAACGTTTCCGGTTCCACGTTAACCCACGTTAATTCGAAAATTCGCGAAATTTATTTTGAATTAGCGCGGTATCGCGTAAAAAAAACCGCGTCAATTCAAAAATCCGCGCAAAAAAACCGCGTTAATTCAAAAATCCGCGTAAAAACCGTGTATGAAAAAACCGCGTAAAAAACCTGACTGTATTCTCACTGAACTTATTTGAATAATGTTTTTCCTCGGCCAAATATATTTTTTATGCTATTACACTATAGCGAATATTTGTTCATAATTCTGTTTGCTCGAACAGCAGCAAAGTCCTTTGCTAATTTTGTAGTAAATGTATTTGTTGTGCTATTACACGATGCGAATTATTTTCAGAAAATAAATTTGCTAGCAAATTTAGTAAATCTAGTTTCCATTGCATATCTTATGTGTCACTCGAAAACATTATTTCTTTGTTTTGGTTAAGGAACCCGAATGCCCTGACCATGCTTGCCTTTACTCCTCAGAAAACCTCTACGGTGCAGGAGTACAGCTTGCACTGCGAAAACAACTGCTCTCATACTAAAGATAAATAAACGCACATGCTAGAAGAGAACGACGAACGATTTTTATCAGCTTAGCTTCTTGAAGGCACTGCGGTGAAATCTGAAATCTCTCTCGCGAGACAATGAACTATAGTGTACTTTCTCACACGTATGGGCATCACGCACAATTATTGCACTGCAGAGCTATCTGCTATTTGTTGAAAGTTTTACCTTCATATTGTGATTTTTGATCAGCCGTTTTGTATCGGGCATGAAATGGTTACCGCGACCCTTTACCGCAAAATTTGAAAATCAACTTATGAAATATTAGTTTAACAGTACTCACTTACTGTTTCCACTCACAGAAAACCATAAATCAATATATTTTTTAATAAGCAAATTGTATTAACAGTCACGTCACGATGTATACTTCACTTTACATCTATTATTTATTCCACTTAAAATATTGGTCGATAAAAGTTTTTTTTTTTCGCTCACGGACAAAATACCATGAGTGTTGACAGATAGTCTTTTTCTATTTATTGCCCATTATGTAAGCAATCTCACACAAATTTTGCGTTCGAAAATACCTTATACATGATAGTTTAAAATGCAGATGACTTCATAAGCAATACTCACACTTCTTATTTTTTCCACCACTGCACACTGGGACAAAATGAACCCAAATTCCCACTAATTAGAAGCCGCTGCACAGTGGTCCAATAAGGCAAAAAGTAGAACTTAATTCCCTAGCGTCCTTTACCTTCATCCTAGCTTAAAATTGTCTTTGGAACAATCGTTTGTATGAATAACCCGCATAATCGCAAATTGTCAAGATGTATGAAAAGTTTACTATATTAAAAATAGAGAAAATAACTTTTTTGTGTTAAGAGATAGAAGAATAGTTTATTCAGCAAAGTTGTAGAAGATTCAAAAATATGAAACTTTGTTGAACAAATGAAAATCCTATCTTCTTTCGGTACAAAGTTATAAAGTATATTACATGGAACTTACTTAAAAGTTATATTTTTGTACTTAACTTTTGTTAGTTACATTTTACAAGAAAACATTTTACGAACTAATTTCATTTTTCGTCATATTGACTTACATTTTAAGTTTAGTAAAGCGGGCAATGTATGTAGTTTCGCGAGAATGTGAAGATGAACGGGAATAGAAGGTGTGACTAGAATTAGAAAAAAATTTCTCTCGTCCAGACGGGACACGAACCCGCAATCTCCGTTGTCTCCGGCACGCCGCGATGAAACTGCATACACTGCCCTGTGGAAGTTTATTTCTGTCAACTGAGAGAGTGGTCTCTTTACGCACACTATGTATAATGACTTATTATATTCTGGACGAGGGAAAATTTTTTCTGATTCTAGTCACACCTTCTATTCCCGTTCATCTTCGCATTCCCGCGAAACTACATACATTGCCCGCTTTACTAAACTTAAAATGTAAGTCAATATGACGAAAAATGAAATTAGCTCGTAAAGTAAAATTAGCACGACGGAGCTCTTCCGTGATACGCCTTCCATGGGAGTTGGCCACCAACTGACGTGTCTCATCGCTTGCGCCGCTGTAGATATAATAAGTCATTATACATAGTGTGCGTAAAGAGACCACTCTCTCAGTTGACAGAAATAAACTTCCACAGGGCAGTGTATGCAGTTTCATCGCGGCGTGCTGAGATGCGGGAACACAATAGTAGAGGGTGATTCGACATTGGTCTTAGGAAGAGTTACCCTTACCCAGTAGTTTAATTGGCCAAAACACCTTGCCGAAGACAACGGAGATTGCGGGTCCCGTCTGGACGAGGAAAAATTTTTTCTAATTCTAGTCACACCTTCTATTCCCGTTCATCTTCGCATTCCCGCGAAACTACATACATTGCCCGCTTTACTAAACTTTTTTAAAAAAAAAAAAAAGAAAACATTGTTCTAAAGAAGCATTTGGACATACAAAACACACGTTTTTGTTGAAGACCACACATCTCCAGGACTTTTCCTTACAAAGTTATAGCACACTTTAGCATATTTTTTCGATAACTTCGACAACGTATAGAATAAAGATTAGGTGGATTGGGACAGATGGAACTTACAACAGTTCTAAGCACTCAATCTAAACTTCGATAAAAATTATTAACATCCTGATTCTACTTCCTTTATACGTTCTTGAAATTATCGAAAAAATAAGCTAAAACATGCTATAACTTTGTAAGGAAAAGTCCTGGAGATGTGTGGCCTTCAACAAAAACGTGTGTTTTTCATGCCCAAATGCTTCTTTAAAACAACGTTTTCTTAAAAAATGTAACTAACAAAAGTTAAGTACAAAAAACTTACTTTTAAGTAACTTTCATACAATATACTCTGTAACTCTGTACCCAATGAAGATAGGAATTTTGTTTGTTCAGCAAAGATTCATATTTTTGCACGTTCTAAAACTTTGCCAAATTAACCATTGCTCTATCTCTTAACACAAAACAGTTAGTATTTTGGATATATGACAACCTACTGTAACATATGCTCGCCGTAATCTAATATGGGTGGATTGGGACAAAAGGAACCTTAAGGAGTTCATAGTACTTCAGTTTAACTTCAAGAAAAATTATTGACATCATGATTCCACTTGCCCCTTTTTAACCTCTACGTTCTTGAAATTATCGACAAAATAAGCTAAAATTTGATATAACTTTGTAAGGAAAAGTCCTGGAGATATATGACCTTTGGCAAAAATGTGTGTTTTGTGTGCGCTAACAATTCCTCCGAACAGTATTTTGCAAAAAAAAATGCAACTAACAAAAGTTAAATACAAAAAACTAACTTTTAAGTAAGTTCCATATTATATACTTTATAACTTTGTACCAAAAAAGATAGGGTTTTTATTTGTTCAACAAAGTTTCATATTTTTGAATCTTCTACAACTTTGCTGAATAAACTATTCTTCTATCTCGTAACACAAAAAAAGTTATTTGTTTTATTTTTAGTATAGTAAACTTTTCATACTTTTTGACAATTTGCGATTATGCCGGTCATTCATTCAAACAATTGTTCCGAAGACTTTATTAAGCTAGGATAAAGGTGAAAGGCGCTATGGAATTAAGTTCCACTTTTTGCTCGCACTGTACACTGTATGAAGAAGAATATTGAAGAGAAAGAACAGTAGAGTACAACCACAGACAAACAGAGGTGCCTCTTCGAAGAAAAATCCTGAGAAATCTTCGTGCTTATTCGAAACGTTACACTCATGCGCCACCATGAGAGCTCATTGCCTACTAACTTATTTTCGTAAAACGGTTTTTGTCTTTGCTAGTGGGTGTGCGTGCTTACTCATAGCGACACTAGCGGCATTACTGCCCACTAAGCAAAATTTCAAAATAATCGTTATTTTCTGGTCGATGAAATCGTCATCGAGTGGCACGTCTGTTTGTCTATAGAACAACGTTTAAGAAGTAGTGTTTTCCTGCTATTATTAGCGATACTGCTTACCGTGCAACGCACGTGCTGTTTGAATAAATTGTTGCGCAATGTAGTCAATGGTCAATCCGAGAACATGCTTGTCATTCTTCCTAGTATGTGAGAGGAGAGGAGAAAAAATTCACCGCGCACTTCCCTTCCAGTATGTGCCTGCGTGTAGCAAATGCCTTCACCACACTGCTTCTTTCTCCACTCCAAAGTGTCTCAACCAGCTTACAGAGAGACAGACACACTTCCAGCTCACCCCA
Organism: Wyeomyia smithii; assembly: GCF_029784165.1. Taxonomy (NCBI): domain Eukaryota; kingdom Metazoa; phylum Arthropoda; class Insecta; order Diptera; family Culicidae; genus Wyeomyia; species Wyeomyia smithii. The sequence goes on from NC_073696.1 coordinate 241,170,389, forward strand.
CATCTGATAGAAACAAAAATGGTGAATCACTCTACAGAGAAAACGCAGAACTACACAACAGTGTCCACTGGCGAGCAGTCCGGAAGGTGAAAAAAAACCTACCAGGCAAAAATGTAGTCCTTGTGTAGCTACACTGCGAAAACGAATTCCACCATAGTAAATTCGACCGGCACGAGCGGCACGAGCAACGCAGTCTATATTTTTTCTCCCAATCTCTTTTCCTCTTCTGCCATGCTCAAGAAACCAACTGTGAAACGCACCGCAGATAGCTCTGCAGTGTAATTATTGTGCGTGATGTCCACACGTGTTAGAAAGTACACCGTAGTTAATTGTCTCGCAAGAGAGAGATTTCAGATTTCACCGCAGTGCGTTCAGGTAGCTCAACAGATAGAAATCGTTTGTCGCTCTCTTCTAGCATGAACGTTGATTTGCTCTTTAGTGTGACGGCAGTTGTTTCCGCAGTGCAAGATGTTCTCCTGCACTCTAGAGGTTTTCTGAGGAGAAAAGACAAGCATGCCGAGAACCACATTCGAATGGTTGTTTATCGCATGATATTGATAGTACAGTGCCAATGGAAATCATAAAGCTCTGTTAGCCACTTAGGAATCATCCAACGCTACTGCTATCAAACACGTTTTACCTTGGTCAGCGATGAAGACAAAAATCCCCTTGTCATGGCGGCTCAAGTGGCGCATAGACAGCTGTATAGAGTACAGCAACAATTACAATAATCCCTCTACAATATTGGTTTGGCACCAGTACATACTACACTGTGGCATATTCAGCCCACACAAAAATCGACTTTTCGAAATTTGTTCAGCGGTAGGTCTCAACAGTTTCGTCTTCTCAATCGTGTCATAACCTCTTTCCCAGAACAAATTTCAGTTACCACAGACAGCCGCAACCCTCCGAGGCATAGTCTAAGATAGTATAGTTTCTCGATATTCCTTTCAACGGTGTAAAGTGCGGATTCTAGGCACCTTGGTTTCCATGAGAGAAAAAACGACGGTCGCATGACGGCGAAATTAGTAGGCAACAAAAAGAAAGAGTAGCGTTGAAGTTTTCTTTTCTTGGTAACGGGACAAAGCTAAGGAAACATTCTTTCACTCGCTCTCGTTGTTCGTCAAATTCATTATTTTTCCGCTCATTTCCTATATAAATGGATACAGGAATTGTTTAGATTTAGGTTTCGTTTTACGTCACCTTTTATCTACATAATTGTGTTGTTGCGAGCTTAATGGGTTAAATAGGTTTACCAAATCTACAATTTCATTAAATCATATCTCAGCCAAATTATAACCGATTTTAATAAACAACGTCTATTGTACTCAACAGTGAGTGTAATTTTCAATTTCTAGAGTATTTAAATTTAATTTCTAGAGTGACTTATAAATCAAGTAAACTAATTTTTTTTTTTATTTCTGATGGTCGCTCAAAAACTTTAAACATTGTTCAATGCTCTCTTTTCGTCTATATTCAAGAAAAGCTGTCAGTTTACAAAAACTAATATAAAGCAAAATAATTGAGTATATATAGCTTAGCTAGTTGATAATGAAGCTTCTCTGCTAGTTTATTTGTTACTAATTTTTTACCTGACAATTGCAGCAATTTCAGGAAAAATCATAAAACATCTTATTTATTCTAAAACTCATTATATATAGGTAAAATGAAAGCATATACACTGGGGTCGCTTTTTACCGGGTTGTTTTTATACGTTTTCTTAAATGGGATATTTTTACAATAATGCAGATTATTTTTACTCGGTATTAATGCGGTACAACCAACCGCGTAAAAAGCGACCCCAGTGTATTACATATAGGCGAGAAAACGTAAAGAAAAATAGATTTAATGTCACTTCAGAAGCTCTTGCATTTTTTTTTTTCATTTGTACCACCGTGTTACAAGTCCCTGGCAAAGGTCTGACGGCTTAACATAGCCTTTGAAATCGGACCGCCGTAGGTCGCACCTCAAAGCGGTCAAAATTACACTTTTTTGACCCATTAAAAAGCATGAAATATTCTAAAGAGAGTTAGCAGCCTTAAGGTCCGGTGTCAGAGAGACTTTCAGTATTGGTTTGCTCTCAGGCTTCTAGCATAACACCCCCCCCCCCCCCCCACTTTAAACTTTCACTCGCGCCTAATTCCAAAAAAATGTCAGATAAAAATCCACTACTCATCACGGTTTCAAAGGAATGCGCTGTATATGGCTCTAGGACTCTTGAATAAGAATCGTGAGTGGGAATCCTCCGGATCGTGTTTGCGATTCCTCTCACGATTCCGTCACCGTGTTAATCACGCTGGGAATCCCCAGGACGTGTTAGTAAGGGATCCTCCTTTCTTTCCTAACACGACCATGAGTATGTAGCCGGCGTCGTTATCGATCTATGCAAAGCAGAAGCTACTGAATTGCTACATTGAAAGGTAGAACATCAATCAGAAATTAGCCATCTTGCGGTGGTTCCATGTGCTACTTCACTAGGTCAAATCCACCAAGGAGGAGCAACTACGAAATATACTGTCGGTCAAGCTATTTCAATATGAAAAATTTCTTTCGGTCATAAAAGAAAATACTTTTCCGCTTTGAGTCACGACACTTCGAAATCTGATTGAGCTGAAATTTTTAATGGGGACTTTTTTCGAGAAGAACTTTCGAGTCTTACCGCTAATCGAAATTCGAAGGTCAATTGTTTTCCATACATTTCTTTAGAACCCTAATAAACGGTAAAGCAGAACCCCTTATATTGAACAAAACTGAAGATCAATAGCTACGCAACTGTTCAGCTGCGTTATTTAAAGTGCTTATTTTACTTAACTACAATCATTGGATATTTCATGAAAGCAACATTCAATTTAAGATAGTTAATCGAACCCCGTTTCATTGTGTTCAGGCGCTTACACTTTTAAACGCACATTTGCCCACGCCTGCTCCTTGTTTCATTTTCTTAGTTTTTCACTTTTTTCAGCAGATATTTTTAACCGAATTTTACTCCTTTTCCCAGTGTTAGTTTGGTCTTGTACTTTAAAGTATGAATAATTGCATATTTCAGTTTTATACTTAATTCTCTGACATTTTAGAGAGAGGGTGACTCTGAGTGATTGATTGTTCGGATGATGCTTCATTTTATTTGATGAACAAATTTTAGTTCTGTCTAATCGGGTTACATTGGAATTCTAACCAAAATATCGTTGTAGTTATTGCATGAACCAATAATTGGTTAGTTTTACTCACAACCAGCGACCATCTCAGAGTTAGCCTTTTAGTTTCTTTTAATTCCTTACTTTTTGTTGATATTGATCAGATGAAAAGCAAAATTCTAAATACTATTTCTTTTTTTGCTTCGCTTTCCAAAAGACAATGCTCCCGCTCGAAACGGATCGACGTTATCTCGCGGATAACGTTCCCACTGGTGTTTGCCCTGTTCAACCTGGTCTACTGGAGCACCTATCTCTTCCGGGAAGAGGAGGAAGATTAGACTCCGAATCGGCAACCATCGGCTTGGCTGCGAACGAGCACGAAACCGAGGACAGCGAGAAGGCGACGGACGCAGCATCGTTTAGTGTGGTTTAATTGAACAAATGATTATGATTACCGTAACAACTAGTGAGGATTATCGTTATGTGGGGATGGGAATGTATAGGTTTAAACAATTAAACATGAAAAAACCCGTAGGGAGAAAAGCAAAATGAAAACATTCATAGTAGCGATTTATAAAGAAAACAGCAACAGATAGCGGAAAATCTTTTTAAAAACAAATAATCTTCACCGTCAACAGGAGTTCAACTGTTACAGAATCCACACAAGAAAAGTACTGCTCAACTGTTCAGCTTTCATATAAGTAAACAAAACAAAGTAGTCACCCCCAAGTCAAGCATATTTTAAGCAAGAGAATTCAAACTGTAAACTTCCAAAAATCAAACCCACAGCAAGCTACGCATAGTAAACCCCCTTTTACACCACGTGAAGCAAACAGAAAAAAAAAATCATATGCACGAAAACGTTAAAACACCTTAACTATTACTATCTTGTGCATGCCAAAAAGACGCTCACCAAGTGAGCGCAATACTGCATCCAGTTATTAACTAAGAAGAACATGGGCGTGGTAGCTAGACGTCAGATGTCACATCTCGTAATAAGCAGTAACTAAGAACACAAATAAAACGTCACACGAGAGCCTAATAGCCGTAATAATTTCAAATAAGAAAGTGAAACAATTATTATTATTATGATTATTACTATAGGGGATTATAGGTAGAAGCTGAGGGTGTTCTGAACCAAAAACTCGTCATCAAACTTATCGATGTCTAAGCGTATGAGCATTACTGTGTAACACAATCAACAAATGGCACCCACACATACATACAGACAGGACAGTCAAACAAACAAACAAACAAACAAACACCACATTTGCGAGCTGTGTAACTCTGCTCGACAATGACGGTTATTGCACTCACAAAAAATACAATCCTAAAATAGGCTCATAACGGCGAACACTTCCGAAGGCATTTACATCTATTCAAATGTTACAAATGAACTCCAGTGTCGGTATATTGTTAAAATGTAACATTAATACATACAGGGTTACCACACTGAACTATATATACTAGCAGAAAAAAAAAAATAAACACAGAACATTGGACGGAATGACTATAGTTTAAGCACTGGCCGCACTGTCTGACAGTCGAGCAGAGGACGGCAAAGTGAAACGCAAAACCCCTCTTCCAGTTTTTACGTGGTAGTAGTGTATCGTGTTACTAATTAATACGCGCATCAGTAAACTTTAAAAAAAAATGAAGAAAAATAAGGAGAATCTTTTCTACGCATTTTGTCTAACTATTCGGTAGAGGGTTATTGCATACGCGAAACTTACACACGAACTTGCGTTGGGCAGCGGGTGCGGGAGTTGAGTTTTTAATTTACTTTTCTGTTGATGTTTTATAGTTTTCAAAAAATAATAACTTCAGCTTTAAACTTTCAGCTTTTAAAGCGATCGGTAAGATTCCAAAACGTTGGTGACGATTGACTTGGCCACATTCAATAATTTTGTCAACTTGGCGTGCGAGCAGTTCAGGATTTTCAGCAAGATTGTGATTTGCTTCACTTGCTTTGACGCCATTTTCGCAACTAAAGAGCAAATGTCAAAATCAAACATAGGGCATGATACTAAACACATACATCTTTAAAATGAGTTGTGTTCAGGTTTTTTTTTATGCACGATAAAAATAATCCGGCAAATTGAAGCTGACAATTTTTTTACCGTAACATCCTTTAATCTGATTATTGTTATATACAGCCAATACATTTTTTTACCATGGGCCCGCTGCACACCCATAGAGTGTGTGTAGCATTGATGATTGTTTGTTCGATTTGAGTGCTCCAGTATAGTTTCTGGTTAGGTATGATTCCCATATATTTGGCTTCAATGGATAGCCTTATTTGGTGCCTTCTTTCCGCAGTTTAGGAATAATGTATTCCCTTTTCCGAGCGAAAGGGGTAATAGTTGTTTTGGAGAGATTTACACTCAAGCCCTCTCGCCTGCATCATTTAGTTGTACGATTCAGTGCAGTTTGCATTCTGTTGAAAAAACCACCATCGTGCTTTTCCTTAAACAAAATCTGCAAAACCAAAAACGTCGAACCCTTTCTCTGTTAAGCTTTCAAGAAGGTCTTTGACGACTAAAAACCACAATAAGAAGATAAAATTGTTTCTTCGCGACTAATCATGGCATGGCATGAATCCATTTTGTTGTGTGCCTGTCTATGCCGTGCCTTTCCATGGTTGTTTGTGTTGAGTTTGAGATGCATTATTAAGTGCTCCCTCAATATCAGGAGAAGCTCCCAGAGAAATTTTCTTGGGCTGAATGGATCTTTCGATTTTTCCCACCAGCGCTGGCATTGGGAGACATATCTTAAATTTGAAGACATTTAACCAACTTTGTAGACATTTTGGTTTGCGCAGACAAAACGAAGATATTTGAAAAAAAAATGTGAAGACATCCGCTATTTGTTGAGATAGTGACTTTCCTTTTTTGCTGGCCTGAAGGCTTTCGGAAGTGTCTTCTCTCGTCTTAAGGCCTTTGGTATGAATATTGCTTGCTCAATTGGAACATTCCCGGAGACTTGTATGGTTGGAAAGAATCTATTGCCCTTCAATCTTGGTTTTACTGAATATGGCGCAGGCCCGATTTTCTAGTTTGATTCTGGGGCTCAACAGTACTCAAATATGATCTTAGAACATGTAGTGCAGTTCGAAAGAGAGTACACTATCCAAAATAACTCGCAGATCTTCAATCTGTGTCACGTTTTTGGAACACCATCCGCTAGTCGCTGAAGCTTAATGCAGCACGCAATAAAAAGCAAAGCCTTGGTGCTACATTCCGATTCGGAACTGGACCTTCTGTTTATTATACACAGACTGTTTAGTATTAGTGCGGGCTAGCGCTACAGTCCTATTGACACTTACAGTCTGTCCCGAACCGGGACTCGAGCCTACGACGACTCTCAATCTTTACAAACTCTCATCTTTACAGAGTGTACGATTTTTCAAATACGATTCAAACTATTGCACAAGATGAAACTACAGGTTTCTCAAGTTTAGCCAAAAATATGCTGTGGTCTACTCAATCGAATGCTGCTTTCAGATCAGTGTATACTGCGTCTTCTTTGAGATAGAGTCAAATATTATCGATCGTTTCGCGTAAAAATTATGTTGATCCGGCGAGGGCGTCATTAATGATAATTTCCATCACGTTAGAATATGCGCAGAGAGATGTGATGCCTCTATAGTTGTGCTCATCACGTCTATCGCCTTTATTGTGCACGGGAAACATACTGGAAATTCTTCATCTGGAGAGAAATACGCATTGCCGAAGAGATAAACGGATAATTTGGAGATGGACATATAGTCTCCAAACAGCAACGAAAGATCATTATGGTTCAAGCAAGAGCTGATGGAGCTGATATGGTTTCCAACAGCGGTGTCATCAGAACTGCGATCTGGAGGAAGATAGAGTACACCCAAAATAATGCTGCGAGTTGGCAGAGGGATTTAAATCCAAAGCTGTTCAGTGGTGTCACTTATTGTAACCGATCTTTTTCTATTTTTCACTTTCAATAAACGCAGAATCGTTTCAGTTACATCAGGTTTTTTCTCTGCAACGAGCTGTCATACGATGAGAAAATTTTTCACGCACATCCTTCACGGTTACCCAATACAATTTACTTCAAATGATCTTCACCATTCCTTTGGTGAAACGAAAATGAAAGTTGAACAGCTTGTTGTTTGTTTGCTTTGCAACAAACGATTATCGAACCAGTGCCGAAACCTGAATCCGTCGCCATATAACTCGTTCTTAGGCTGCAATCCTCCAGTCGCCTCTAATACCTATTATGCGAGCATTCTCGTCGACAGCACACATCCAACGAGTGCGGGGTTTATCCCAAAGTTAACAGCCTTTATCGGGATTCCTGCTAAATATAGTTTTTGATGATCGTTCCACCGGCATTCTAGCTACATGTCCAGCCCACTGTAGCCTGCCCTATTTTATCCGCTTGGCTATATTCGCCGATTTGTATGCCTGGTACACTGCATGGTTCATGCATCTGCGCTAGAGATGGTCGGGTTTGACTTTTTTCAACCCCGTACCCGACCCGTAGCCGAATTTTTTTTTTTTGGTTGAAACCCGAACCTGAAACTTTGTTTTCCATAAAATCCGAACCCGAGATTTTTTTTGGGGTCGATTTTTTAAACTAATTTGAGGCTTCCCTGAACAATGCTGAAATAAGTAATTTTCCCCAGCAAAATTCTTTGAAAACTACATCCAATCATTTTCAATATTCACTTCCAATGATCGTAGCACTCTTTCAGATACACTAGATTTTCGTCCTAGTAGCGTGCTATTATACTCCGATGAAATATTTCGCGCGCATCGTTCACGGTTACGCAATAAAATATGACGACGAAACCAACCAAATAATCTTCACTGTTCCTTGTTCAGGGTGGCCACTCTACCGGGAAAAGCGGGAAAAAGACGGGAAATTCAAATCACCGGGAAAAAAGTCGGGAAATCCGGGAAATTCATCGTTCAGCATGTCTTCAGCTTCATTTGTTCAATGTTTTCTAAGAAAGTATCAGCAGCAAGTTTTAGCAAGTAAAATCATTGGAAAATTATATCTTAAAAACTTCTGCTAACCGCGTTTATAGACGAGTTGTAGCAAATTAATTTCTAGACTTGTAACAAATATCCATTGGAACAAAAAATATCAATTTGAATGATGTAAAATTGATGTCATGTGAAAACTTGAAAGATGGAGCGAACATTTTTTTTTTAATTTTTTGGCAAATTAAAGACGATTTCGTTAGAATGAGTGTTTAAAAAGGAGCTCGTATTTATCGAATAACTGAAGACAGTAATGAGTTCGTTTAGAAATAAAGTAAAATTTGTTTTTACGCAGTTTTTCGTGTGGTTTTTCACGCGTCTCTTTTACGCGGATTTTGGAATTTTCGCAGTTCATCATGCGAAATTTCAGGAAAAGTCGCGATTTACTCAAATTATTTTGATTATTTTGTTTCTAATTGTTTATTTAGGGGGTCGGTTTTATTTATTTCACGGAAAAAAAATCCGAGATCTCAAAGTTTCATACGTTTCTACGACATTTGCCACAAAAAAAATCGACGATATCATGTACATTTTTCATTGTTCACTTTGAGGGTTTTGTTCCCGAAGTCCGTTGGAAATCGATTTTTGCATGAGGACTTTTTTTGAGAAAACACAACATTCCACTAACGCAAAACGATGTTTATTGGTTAAATTTTTCCAATGCATTCTATTGACACCCTAATATAGAAGCATTGAAATAGCAAAAGCAAGCAAGAAAGCGCGAGAAGCGAAGATTGTCAAAGATTTGAAGATGAAAATGGCGAAAATTGTGCATTTTGGTGTATTGTGTGGCCTCTTTGTATTGTCGACGAACAGATAAAAGCGATGACACAGAAATATTTTTCATTGTTTTATTACAGTATTTTTGCATGGACATGAATAAACATGTGTAAATTGATATTTTTCTCATATTTATTTTTAATAAAACACCGGGAAAATTTATAAAATATCACCGAGAAAACCGGGAAAAAAGCGGGAAATCAAAAATTGATTTTAAGTGGCCACCCTGCTTGTTCCTTTGAAGCGAAAAAGAAAAACAAACAGCAAGCGTTATCAAGACGAAACGTCAAAAATGATCCAAGCAAGAGTGAATTCAAAAGAACAGTGGTCAAAATGTAACCCCGATTTGCTCCAAGTTGTTTGCTTCAAACGTGATTGGCTGAATTTGACAACACAAATAGATGTAGCATTTAACACGAAACGTTTGTTTGCTCTGTTTTTGTTCTTCAGTGCCGGTTTTTTTTGCTTAGCATGAAGGAAAACTGTGTGATTGCAAGTCGGTAAAGGTTCTGGTTGCGGCTGTGCCATTTTATTTCCCTCATTTTCGAGAATTGCAGATTGAGGTTTCGCCAAAACCGGGAAAAGCGGTGGTTGTTTCTGGTAGCTGGTGGCACGTCGTTTTTAATATGGATTAGCAATAGGTCGCTTTACAATAGCTCGTTGATTTTTCGGAGCTTCTTCCTAAACAAGCCTCTCAGGAATGCAACCTCCGAGTGTTTGTCGCGGTTTTCTACTCGTAGGTGCAATAACTGTCCACTTCAATTGCACAGCGGGCTTTTGATCCACTAGAAACTACTTGCTCGGAAGGAATTTTACTTAGCGTGTTTTCGTTTCCTTTTAGATGGTCCTGGTGTGGATCTTCCGGAGCCAGCTTCTTTTGGCGTAATTTTTTGTCCATTGTTGTCGTCGATCACTATTTTGTTCCACTCAGCCAAAATAATCTCGCCGAAACACTTTTTCACTGACACTGACCGATGACTTGACAACCTTCGTTAATGAATAACGAAAGAACGAAGAAAGGGTATATAAGCATTGCATGGAAGTGAAATATTTCATCGGCATAGTAAAAAGAAATAAACTGATCTTGCTGTCTTATTTTTATCGCATGAAATATAACGAAGTGTTTTTTACAGTTCACTTCCATGCAAAAAGCGGAAAGGGAGAACTCTGAAAGGATTGTGAAAAAAATAACGTTTATGGTTGCTTTTTTCACTTTCACTCAAAAGTGTTAACAAATATCAACCCTGGCCCTGAAGCTTTGAGCGTCGTATGGTATTGAAATGTTAAGCCTGTATGACACTCTTTGACCGAGCGTCAAATATTTGTCGCTTTTTGACAGATGAAAATTTGGTCAAAGATAATTATTTGTCAGTCTCCAATTTTAACATGGGGCAAACACGGGCAAACAACAACCATGATGTCAAATAAATTTGACCATTATGTCAGAAGGTCATATATTTGACCATTAGACAAAGAGTGTACTACAGGCTTTAGTGATATTTACAGTTGATATAGTCGGGTTTCGGGTTTGAAATCCAAACCCGACCCGAACCCGAAAATTCTTCCGACCCGCACCCGACACTTCCAAAAAACTTCAAATCCGAACCCGTCCATCTCTAACCTGCCCCAAACACTGTTTTCCGGTTTGCCGCTAAGGATTGACCGCAAGATTTTACCCTCAAAACTCCAAGAGCTCGCCTGTCAATCTCTATCAGTGTCCATGCTTCATGGCCATAGAGGAAAATCAAGCAGCATGCTTTATCAAAATAAAACGCCGAAATTGTTCCAAAAATGGACATTTCGGAGCCGATTTCATTCGGGGTAGTATTTTTTAAATTTATCATAAGTCGCGTAATGCCACAGAGAACAGAGAATTTTCAGAAAATTTGAAACGGTGAAAACCAAACGAACACCTTTTCAATGAGATTGACGGATAACTTGACTTTTTTTTACGAATGATGAAAACACGAAGGAAGGAAGAATGAACATTGCATGATAGTGAAATATTTCGTTGTCATGGTAACACTGACATGGTAACACACGCAAATATATGCATTTTCTGTGATAGTCAGGCAGCACTTAAAGCCCTGAACTCTCCTTTCTGCCACTCTAAACTAGTGTGGGAATGCATCCTGTCGCTCCGAAAGTTAGCTATGAAAAACCAAGTGAACTTATACTGGGTTCCTGGTCATTGTGGAATCGAAGGAAACGAGAAGGCCGACTTACTAGCCAGACAAGAGTCATCTACTAACTTTGTTGGCCCAGAACCTTTCTGTGGAGTCTCCCCGAGCGCTCTAAAAGCTGAACTCGGTGAATGGGAAAAAGCGACCATCAAAGCAAACTGGGATGTCATAAGGCGGCATCCATAAATTACGTAACGCACATAGGGGGGAGGGGGGGTATCCTTATGCGTTACGATTTGTTACACAGGGGAGAGGGGGAGGTGAGTTCAGCGTTACGTAACGAAAAATCTCTGGAGGGACTCTTCAAAAACGAGCATTTTTATCAAGGAAATCCTTCTGCAGCGTTACGTAATTTTTATGGGGGAAAGGTGTTAGCGTTACGTTTCGTTACATATGGGGGGGTGGGGGTCCAAAAATTGGGTTTTTTGCGTTACGTAATTTATGGATGTCGCCTAAGCGGATTACGGCAATCGAAAAGATTCATAGAGCCAAACCGCGAGAAGAGCCTCGTGCTGCTCAGATTAAATAAGAAAGACTTGAGGACATTCACAGGTCTTATTACAGGACATTCACAGGTCTTATTACATCCGAATAAGTATCATCTCAAGAAGATAGGCAAACTTGATGATGATAAATGTCGCCTGTGTGGCATCGGAAGCGAAACTTCACAACATCTACTCTGCGAATGCCGAGTATTAATACAACGCAGATTGCGTATCTTCGGTAAGGAACACATAGAACCTACCGAAATTTGGAGGGAAAGTCCTGGTGAGGTAATAAACTTCATACGAAGTGCGTTGCCCAACTGGGATAAATGTGCAATGTAGCAAGGACATCAACTCGCCAAATAGTGATGTACCTGCTCGTACGCTCTTAGAGTAAGGTGGAGCATACCACAATAGATCAAACAATGGTCGCAGTGGTTCAGTCTTCTACAAGGAAATTAAAAACTCTGACGCTTATAGTGTTTTTTTTTACCTTTACGCAAAAGCTCTGGTAACCAGATGCCCTGAGATTGTGAATTTTTTTTTTTTTGTAGAATCCGAATTCGTATGAAAAAAAAGCATTAACTATCTATGTACATACCTGTGTGGATCCAGGTCGATACTTTAATTCCTTCCACTGATTGTTGTGGAAGATGCAGCAGAGGACTGCCTCTTAAAGCAATAGGTGTCAAACTAATGTTCAGAAAATCCTTTTCTCAATTCATTGGCATGTATCGATGTCCGCTTAGTATTGACCCGTCAAAAGATTGGAATACGGGACCTAAAGAGCTATTGGTAAATCCGGATCTTCGGGACCATGCTCAAGATCGGGTATCTGCTCTGAAATGGCAATTTCGGACAACTTATCAAATGGACTCAAATTGAATGAAAATCAATTCCTGGAGTGGTTTCATGAATTTTGACAGGCCAAGATCCAAAACCGGTCAAGAAATAAAAAAGCAAGAAGCATTTAATTTTGTGGGTACCCGGGTACCCTGCCGGGTACTAATGGGGTAAAAGAATTCGAAGCTTTCCCCTTCGACCCCCCCTGCTGCTATAAACAGTCTAATGATGAAGAAAGGTTTATTTCCACTAATTAGGAGCATTTCATAAGTTTCAGCTGGCTGAGTTGATGTTATCCTTGTTTTTAAAGCAATGAAGTCTGAAAAGGTACCCGAGTACCCTGCCGAGTACATAACGGGTAAAAGACAGAACGAAGGTATGGCACGTCCGCAAGCTTGACGTAGAACTTAAGGTTGGTTGTTACATTACTTGTAATGAATATTTTTTTTAAAGTAAGTGCAAAAGGGGAGTTGCAGTTCTACCGAAATATGAATACAACACAACTGAACAGGAATGAAACAAACCCTATGCAGTGCAAACAAGTTTCAACAGTCAGAATACATGCGGGTAAAATAACATTTAACTTTTAATTCTAGCGCAAATGAGAAAATATTAAATCTTCAATACATTTGTTTAGTTGTCCTTAAAAGGACAGTTTAAAATTCAATTTAAAATCGTATATGATGCTGATAGCACCTCTGTGCTACCGTGACACCATAAATTGTGGTGAATTTGCGTATGACGAAGGCATGGAATCATCTGTGCCGCTACCGCACGAAGGCAGCTTTTTACTAAAGAATGTACCACTGCACCTGGAGCTGCCACTACAACTGCCGCTACCGCACAAAGACAACTTTTCAATGGAGAAAAAAAATTTCCATATGCCTACTGCTTTGGTCAGGAAGACTCCTCATTCATTCAAAACAGAAAGAGATAGTATGCTGTCATCCCCCTAGTTAAAATCATCCTGGCAGCCATCTACTAGTAAAATGATTGGTGTGAGCAGAGATAGGCTTTTATATAGGACATAGAGTGCATACCTCGTTTACTAGGCATATAATTCTGTCGACAGCGCTAGGGCAACCAAGCATTACGCGACCAATCAAAGGTAGAAATCTGCGTTTTCACAAGGTTTGACAATGGTCAACAGTACAATAGTAATTGATTATAATTTCCTTCATTTTGGTGAACTAAGGAAAATCTATCGAAATCGAACCGACTTCTTAGTATTTGAACGGTTACCGAAATCCGCTGCTCACGCATAAATAACACACATCCAAGAACGTTAGGTCTCACCCCAGTTGGAAGCCCTTATCAGGGTCTTCACTGGGTATAATGTAATCGTCAACTTTCTAGGTGCTGTGTAAACGATTATAAACTGATCACACCATCACAGACGATCGAAGCAACACAGGTCCGCGATCTGGACGAAAAGCTGTCAAAGGTTTTATAAAGACCGCCAAAATATATGAAAACCAAACCAAAAAAAAAACAAACAAAAATAAAGTAAACAATGTAGGAACAAATTCGTTAGGCGCAGCTCTGTAATACACTTACACTCACACACACTAACCCTAAACTGGAAATGGAAAAGAAAACCCAGTCTATTATACTATACACATTAAACCAAGAAAAACAAACAATCAGTGGTAACGTAAATCGATGAGTTGTTTACTGTACATTTTATTATACCGACTAAATCGCTCTATATAGCGCATACACTAACACATAGGAAAAAATCTTTATTACACGTTACGAAACTAGCAGAGAAATGGATAAAATAAAATACGGAGAAGAGGAAGAAAAAAAAGTGGAATACATTTGTCGTTGTACATTTTCTATACTAGCTAAGATTTTTGTTCCTTTCCTAACACTAAAAGCAAACTGTGTATAAGTTACATAAATTAGTTAAGCATTATTGTTTAAACAAAATGGGAGGAAAAAAAGAATTATATACAAAATACTCGTTTAAATTATCGTGTCTACTTCCACGTCCGTTTTGTGCGCTATCACATTTCTATCCTAGTATTTCTTTATGGCGACTTTATGAGTTAGTACAACTACTGTAACGTTACTCTACTTCTGTGTGTTGTCTCGAATCCACTGCATATACTCGCTGACCCGAGTGTAAACCCCAGGATAACCCGGTTCGCCGCACTTGTTCCCGAACGAAACCACTCCAACCTGGGTCCAGCGGGCTTCGACCAGCATCATCAGTGGTCCGCCGGAGTCACCCTGGCACGCATCGACACCCCCTTCGGAGAAGCCGGCACACAGGAAGTTGTCCGTGATGGGTTGGAAGTACGCGTGGTTGCAGTCCTCGTTGCGCCACACCGGAAGCGTCGCCTGTTGTTGCTTAGTGGACTCCTTACCCCCGTAATACGTGGTGCCCCAACCGACGACCGTTGCACGTCGACCTATGAAAAAAATAAACTTTGAAAAAAGACCCTACTAGCACTGGGTAATCCACAACTCACCAGCCATCCGCTCCTTCGTCGGAAGGTTAGCCTTCGGCGTGCATACCGGTATCACGTACTTGGACTTCCGAACCGGCCGGTCCAGCACCAGAATCGCAATATCGTTGTAAAATCCGACGCGGGAAAACTTCGGATGGGCTCGCACTTCGGTCACCCGGAACGTGACCGGAGCCGACGGTTCCGCGTCCGTCGAGAGGTCAATGTCGCCGAGCCGCACGGTGAACTGCCGAGCGGCGAACGGGCGCTGCCGTGAATCCCGAGTGCAATGGGCCGCCGTTAGAATGTACTTGGTTCCAATCAGAGAGCCCCCGCACCAAAACTCGGTCCGCTTGGGACCGTGCAGAAAAATGGCCGCCATCCAGGGCCACTGACCAATAGGTGCTTCGAAGCCGCCCACAATTCTCCCCGAGGAGTACTCCTGCTGGCCACAGTCCTCCGGATCTACGAAGTTATCAACAATGGACGGCAGCGTGGCTGCCAGCGGCTGCTCCGTAGTGGTCGAAGAGATTATTACCGCCGCTGAGGGACGTTTCGTTGTTGTTGGTCTAGCCGTGACGGGGCTCAACACTAGACTTTGAGGAGTTGTACGAATCGTTGGACGTGTGGCAGGCCGCTGAGTGGTGAGAGTAGTGCTGGCGGGAAGCGGACAACACACTCCCGGAACAAACAAGCTTTTGAAGCACAGTGACTCCCGCAGGTGGGTCAAATCCAGCAGCAAACCTGGACACGTACTCAAGTCTTCACACCGGCCTGGTCGACCGTCCGGGGTTGTACAACGATTCTCCGAGTCTTTACCAGATTCGATTATTTTACCTGTGTGACAAAAAAATAAAATAAATAGCGATTGTTCTAGTGGCTACAGAATTTTGGTCCGATACTTACTGACTACAGGTGGTTTTTTGGTGGTCTCGACATGAGAGGGATCCTTCCGTTTGACCTTGTTCTTCTTCTTTTTCTTCTTTTTCTGCATTTCACTGGTCGCTGTGACTGCGGTCACATCTTCCTTCTTCTGAACAAGCAACGGCTCTTCAGTGACTGCCACTTGAGTGGTTATTGTTTCGGTTGTTAGAGTTGTTACTGGACTTACCGTAGTTTCGACTTCCGCCACTCCCACCCGCTTAATCAGGGGTTCGATTGTTTTGGTAACATTCGGCCCGAGAACCGTTTTCGTTAGGGTAAGAATTGCGTTAGGAATTGTTTCTTTCGGCGTGTCTTTGCTGACGGTGTTCGCCACTGCCGTCGGCTCCTGACCTTTGGTGATGTTCACGATGTACCTCCCAACGGTGTTCAGAGCCCCCAAAGTGTTGGAAATCTTATTGAACACATCCGGTGACCACAACCTATTGCCTCCGTCGGTGCTGGTTTCCTCTTCAGCTTCGGTTTCTTCCTCTTCCGCGTCGTCATCTTCCCCCTCCTCGTCATCATCGTCGTCCTCGCTATCATCGTCATCGTCATCACCTAGAAAGTCCAGGAAATCGTCGTCGTCATCGTCATCATCCTCATCCGTGTTCGGTGGTTTCGCGGGTTTCTTTTTCGTCAGCGGTGTTACGCTAGGCGTACCCTGCAATCGAGAACCTTAATTGAGAGATCAAGAAATGTCGTTTGAGCTTTTGCTAGCGGTTCGCAGTTTCCCGCACGGAAAAGATTCACTTAAAAGAAAATTTTCACAATTTATATTTTCAGTTCTAAACTCAAATCAAAACGGCTGAAAGGCATCAACAGCTTCACGAGCTTTGACACAAAGTATTATAATTGAATTCAATGAGAATGAGATTTTTTTCATAATAATTGAACTAGAAAGTGAAGTGTTTGGCAGAAAAGGCATGGTTTTGTAACCTCCTCCAGACAATACTACTTCACAGAATCTTCAAAAGCAACAACGACTAAAAAATTGTCAAAGATAAATTTTCAAGACGAACTGCCGATTGGATAGTAATTCTTTTCCGTGCGGCCTGACTTGCGTTGGCAGCCATAATTGTTACCTTTTGTGCCCACCTTGGACAAGCCGATCCCGGAGTCGATCAACGCCGGCGTCCGTTTTCCTCCGCCACTACTTCCGCTACTGTCGACTTCACTACCACCACCTCCTCCTCCTCCTCCATCTCCTCCTCCACCGTCTCCTCCGCCACCGTCTTCCGCTTGGCAAACGGCAATAACGAGCGTCGTTACGATCAACACTGCAAATGAGATTGGAAAGAAAAATCGAAACACGAATCAGTACGATTAAGTAATCCGTTTAACACCTAAAACCCGCGTCAAGCACTAAATTTAGGCCACTACCGAACTAAGTAACGCGTGGCAACGGGTGTTTAGACGCCACCTTCGCACTAGTGGAGGGAGGGGGAGTTGTTTGTTATTGAAAAAGACAGCGATTATCTAATCGATCGAGCGTGGCGTTTACGCGAGGTTTTATGTTTTGCTTCACACATCAACGCTTGATGCCACCGTCCGCTCCGCTATCGCTGCCTCATTCTTTGCGCATGCTCAACCGGCTGGCCGCGAGGCGCTTGTACTTAAGCGAGAGTGCGTGAAGCGCGAGCCATTTATTCATACGTACGATCCATTCACATTGCCAACCGGGTGCAGAAAAAGGAACTATGCGGAAATGTTTCGCATCTGGCACAACCTAGTAGGCTAGGCGTGGCTGCCACTGTCAGGCTTGTCTAGCAACGGAACTGGTTGTAACTGAAGTTCAAAGAAAAATGCGTACCGTGGGGTGGAAAAGCTTTCATCTTCTGCCATTTCCATCTTCGTCTATTGCGAAAGCACGTGATCGAACGGTAAAGCACAAACAAAACAAACAAACGAAGTTAGCGGCAGGGAAAAAAACAGCTCCTAAATTGAACCACCGGAGCAAAAAAATGCTGTTTACAAATTGCCTGTAAATGGCGTGAAATTGTTGCACTATCACAGCAAATAGAGACCCTTGGCATTGACGATGGGCCCTGCAGCTGGAGTGATACAATGGCAAAGTGATCAATTCGCGGATCAAAGCCCTCGCGATAACCAACTGGAAGACAAATTTAAAAAAAAATAACAACAGACAGGCAGGCACAAAGTGATTCGTGTGCCGTACTGTTGTTGGAAAGGAAGCCTAATAACGAGAAATATGACAAGGAGAAAGTGACTTATGAGCTCTGACAATTTGTCAGATTTGCGCAATGGTTATGCAATTTTCAAACTGTGTGTATCCGCCTCTGAATCACGGCACACGTAGGTTTAATGAGTGCTGTAAGCCTATAGATTAAGCGCAGCTATCTACTGGTAGATTGTGTCGCGCGATGACAGTAGGCCACGGCTCGAACTTGATCGCAGTACTCGGTACGATAGTCGAATGTTAATTGCAGAGGTGATCTGAAGGAAAATATGTTTTATGATGGTAGGCGCACTTGTCCGGCAAGACGTGCTTTCGCTAAAAACCTGAAGAGAAACAGTTTCAAAGTTTAAAAGAAAAATCAAATGGTTTCACGAGTGTCTCTGAATCTACAGTTCGAAAGACGTTTCAAATGCATACTATTCCTCGAGTTCCTTGAAAATACTGTTTTGAAAATCTAAACGATTTGAGTGGTTCTAGCTGTCAAAAATCGAAATGTGTTATTTTGATCAGAGGATAATTTATAAACCACTTTATTGTTGAGAGGGTTAGAGGGAACGGGGGTTGTCAATTGATTAGGTGTATTAGCGGAAATAGAAAAACGCGCTTATAGTTTTTCGAAATTTTTGAAAAGAACCTATAATTGAAGTTAGCACACAGTGCACAATGGTCCAGAAACCAAATTGAGGGGGAAATTTGGGTCTAGAGCTCTATAGCAACATTTTAGAAAAAAACTTTCTTCTACAAAGTTGTTATATATGATAAAGCGCTTATTGAAAAATTATCAAAAATTAGGGTAACCAACATTTTCGATGCAAAAAAGTATCTAACTTTTTTATTTTTGAAATTTGTTCTACAATGTAATAGCTCCATTAATTGTAAGTAACTTTGTAAAAAAGTTTTTCCTTATCTTTAAAAACAACCGATTTATATTGAAAAAACACACGCTCTAACTTTTTGCCTTTCTCCTAGAAAGGTATAGCAATCACTGGAGAAACCAAAGGTATAAAAGTGGTCCCAATGGCCGAATGTCATATACCACTTGACCCCTTTCGACTAACTGAGCATTTTCTGTATGTATGTATGTATGTGTGTATGTGTGTGTGTGTGTGTGTGTATGTATGTGCAACTTTTTTTTCTCACTCACTTTTCTCAGAGATGGCTGGACCGATTTTCATAAAATTAATTGCAAATGAAAGGTCTAGTTGCGCCATAGGTTTCTATTGAATTTCATTGTAATCGGATTTTTAGTTTAGAGGTTATGTATCAAAATGTAAAAACCACGAAACATCAATATCTCAGAAACCACACAACCGATTTTAAGAAAATTGGTTTCAAATGATCGGGCTGTCTCCAGAACCCTTAACTTTTGAATTTCGTAATGATTGAACATATGATTCGAAAGTTATGTAAAGAAAAGTTATCCTGAGGTTGTTTAAACTCACTCATTTTTCTCAGAGATGGCTGAACCGATTTTCACAAAATTAGTGTCAAATGAAAGGTCTAGTTGCCCCATTGGTTGCTATTGAATTTCATTGCAATCGGATTGTAACTTTGTCCGTTGTTCATGAAAATGTGAAATCACATAATGAAAGTAAACATATTGACTTCCTCCTAACGATCACTGGCTAATTAAAAGGTAGAAAAGTGATCCAAATGGCCGAATGTCATATACTACTCGACTCAGTTAGACGAATCGAGCATTTTCTGCATATAAGCATGTATAGGTCTATATGTTTGTGTGTGGGTGTGTACGTGTGTATGTGCACCTTTTTTCGCACTCACTATTCTCAGAGATGGTCTGACCGAACAGATTTCAATGAAATTAATTGCAAATGAAAGGTCTAGTTACCCTATAAGACCCTATTGAATTTTATTGTAATCTGATTTCTAGTTTAGAGGTTATGTATCAAAGTGTAAAAATCACGAAACATCAATATCTCAGAAACCACACATCTGATTTGATTTAAATTAGTTTCAAATGAACGGACTACCTTAAAACCCTTAACTTTTGAATTTTATGAAGATTAAACATGTGGTTCAGAAGTTATGGAAAGAAACGTGTTCTGGAGACTATTTAATCTCACTCATGTTTCTCAGAGATGGCTGGCCCGATTTTTATAAAATTAGTGTCATATGAAAGGTCTTGTTGCCCCAGAAGACCGTAATGATTTTTTTTTACAAACGGATTATCACTTTGCCTGTTATGTTTAAAAATGTGAAATCCAGCTATGAAAAGAAACATATTCCAAGACAACTTACTTGGACTCACTCATATTTCTCAGAGATGGTTGACCCGACTTCCACAGAATTAGTATCAAATAAAAGGTCTACCTACCTCACAACACCCTATTGAATTTTGCAGTAATCGGACTGTAACTTCGTCTGTAATGTATCGAAATGTGAAAATCACGAAACTTCATTATCTTAGAAACTACACAACCGATTTGAACACTATTGATATCAGTTGAACGGGCTAGTTAAGGGTTATCTGATGAATTATGATTGAACACGTGGTTTCAAAGTTTGGCTGCCCCATACGTTACCTTTTCATTTGATTGTAATCAAACTTAAGCAAGCGTTATGTTTTAATTTGTAAAACAACGAAAGTCTATTATCTCAAGTATTACACGACTTATTTGAACATAACTAGTGTCATACAAATGAGTCATCTCTCAAACTTACAAATAACAAACTTCATAACAATTTGATATGCTGTTTAAAAGTTTTAGAAAGAAAAGAAATTCAAAGACTATTCAACACTCCACCTGCTTCGATCAATATATATGGCCTCAATATGATTTAAATGTGGTATCGTACTATCTGAACGTTCCCGGCATCGCTCGTGGTTAAATTGTTCGAAATTAAGAGTCATTGCTTTTATTTCGCTATTTCTTAAGTACTAACATTACGTCAAATTTCATATCTTATACTTTAATTACAACATCAATATTTTAGAACCCAAAGAGTGGATAAACATTTATTGGATTTAAGCATTCATGTGAATCTATTTTTACAAATAATAAGTCTGACCGCTAGGTGGATTAATTTAGGTTTTTATTGCATGGTAATACATGTTTGAAATTATGGCACATTCCAGAAATATATAATTGTCGTTACAAACTAAGAGGCGCAGCAACGCGGGCTGGGTATCATCTATTCTATAGATATAGAAAAAGAAGAAGAAGATTTATCGCAAGAATTTCGCAAATCAACGTTATGCGATGAAACATTTACATTCGTCATGGTAATGATCTTTCGTAGTAGTTTGTGCGAGGTAACCAGTGCAGTTATTAGCTAACGGGTGACAACTGCAATTTTGTTGCTCTCCAGTTGTTTTTGCACACCAAGGAACATGAAATCATACAGAAATCTTCGACAGGACTGTTCTGAAGCAGATTCGTTGGATTGGGTAAAGAGTGTCCGGGACCAAATTGCATCACAAAAAAATTGGTATTGCCTTTCTCCTAGAAAGGTATAGCAATCACTGGAAAAACCGAAGGTATAAAAGTTGTCCCAATGGCCGAATGTCATATACCACTCGACTTCTTTCGACGAACTGAGCATTTTCTGTATGTATGTATGTATGTATGTATATGTGTGTGTGTGTGTATGTGCAACTTTTTTTTCTCACGCACTTTTCTCAGAGATGGCTGGACCGATTTTCATAAAATTAATTGCAAATGAAAGGTCTAGTTGCGCCATAGGTTGCTATTGAATTTCATTGTAATCGGATTTTTAGTTTAGAGGTTATGTATCAAAATGTCAAAATCACGAAACATCAATATCTCAGAAACCACACAACCGATTTCAATAAAACTGGTTCCAAATGATTCGGCTGTCCCCAGAACCCTTAACTTTTGAATTTCGTTATGATTGAACATATAGTTCAAAAGTTATGTAAAGAAAAGTTATCCTGAGGTTGTTTAAACTCACTCATTTTTCTCAGTGATGGCTGAACCGATTTTCACAAAATTAGTGTCAAATGAAAGGTCTAGTTGCCCCATAGGTTGCTATTGAATTTCATTGCAATCGGATTGTAACTGTGTCCGTTGTTCATAAAAATGTGAAATCACATAATGAAAGTGAACATATTGACTTTCTCCTAACGATCACTGGCTAATTAAGAGGTAGAAAAGTGATCCAAATGGCCGAATGTCATATACTACTCGACTCAGTTCAACGAATCGAGCATTTTCTGCATGTATGCATGTATAGGTGTATATGTTTGTATGTGGGTGTGTGCGTGTGTGCGTGTGTAAGTGCACCTTCATTTTCGCACTCACTTTTCTCAGAGATGGTCTGACTGATTCTTTCTATCTTGGTGGCAAATGAATGGTTTATTTGCCGCTTAGGTTGCTATTGAATTTCATTGTAATCAAACTTTTAGTTTTAGCGCTGCGTCAGAATGGGAAAAACGCTCTTATATCTCAGAAGCAATGAACATAAATGAATTCAAATTAATGGGCTTTAAAACCCCTCAAACAATGAAATTCATAATGTTTAAACATGTGGTTTGAAAGTTATAGAAAGAAACGAAACCCGCAGACTGTTTAAAACTATAGCTACGATCAAAATATGTGGCCTCAACATCATTTAAATTTGATATTGTACTGTTTCAATGTTTGCGGCCTTGCTCGGGATTGAAGTTGAAATTAAAAGTCATTTCTATCATTTCACTTTTTGCCTTTCTCCTAGAAAGTTATAGCAATCACTGCAAAAAATAAAGGTATAAAAGTGCTCAAAAGGGCCGAATGTCGTATACCACTCGACTCAGTTCGACGAGCTGAGCATTTTCTGCACGTGTGTGTGTGTAACGCTCTCCCAATCTTACTCGATTTTCTCAGAGATGTCTGAATCGATTTCAATGAAATCAATTGCAAATGAAAGGTCTAGTTGCCCTATAAGACCCTATTGAATTTCATTGTAATCTGATTTTTAGTTTAGAGGTTATGTATCAAAATGTAAAAATCACGAAACATCAATATCTCAGAAACTACTCAACCGAACCGAACAAAATTGGTTTCAAATGAACGGGCTACCTAAAAACCCTCAACTTTTGAATTTTATGAAGATTGAACATATGGTTCAGGGGTTACAGAAAGAAACGTGTTCTGAAGACTGTTTAATCTCACTCATGTTTCTCAGAGATGGCTGGACCGATTCTCATAAAATAAGTGTCATATGGAAAGTCTTGTTGCCCCATAAGATCCTAACGATTTTTTTTTTTGCAAACGGATTATTACTTTTCCTGTTATGTTTAAAAATGTGAAATCCAGCTATGAAAAGAAACATATTCCGATGACTACTTGGGCTCACTCACTTTTCACAGAGATGGTTGACCCGATTTCCACAGAATTAGTATCAAATGAGAGGTCTAGCTGCCTCATAACACCCTATTGAATTTTGCTGTAATCGGAATGTAACTTCGTCTGTAATGTACCAAAATGTGAAAATCACTAAACTTCATTATCTTAGAAACTACACAACCGATTTGAACAATATTGATATCGAATGAACGGGATAGTTAAGGGTTAACTGAAGAATTATGCTTGAACACGTGGTTTCAAAGTTTGGCTCTCCCATACGTTCCATTTTTATTTGATTGTAATCAAACTTAAGCAACCGTTATGTTTTAATTTGTAAAACAACGAAAGTCTATTATCTCAAGTATAACACGACTTATTCGAACATATCTAGTGTCATTCAAACGAGTCATCTCTCAATCTTACAAATAACACACTTCATAAAAATTTGATATACTGTTCAAAAGTTTTGTGAAGAAAAGAAATTCAAAGACTATTCAACACTATACCTGCTTTGCTCAATATATTAGGCCTCAACATGATTTAAATGTGGTATCGTACTATTTGAATGTTCCCGGTATCGCTCGTGATAAAATTGTTCGAAATTAACAGTCATTTTTTATATTTCGCTATTTCTGAAGCACTAACATTTCGTCAAATTTCATATTTTATACTTTAATTACCTCATCAATATTTCAGAACCCAAAAAGTGAATATACCTTTTTGGTTTTAAGAATTCATGTAAATCTATTTTTACAAATAATAAGTTTGAATGAGAAAGGCTGAGTCTGACCGCTAGGTGGATTAATTTAGGTTTTATTTCAAGATTCATCTCAAAACTGTCTTTGAACGACTTTTAGAGCTTTTTGAGAGAAACAATTTGCAATGCTGATATCGTTAATATCTCAATTTTACTCAAAGTTATTAATATTTTTCATAAAAAAATATGCGTTTTTCATTTGTAGAATGAATTGTATATTTTTGATCAAGCATTCCAATGAACGTATGGTTTTTGCTGGAGAACCACGGACAAATTAAGAAAAACGTGTATTTTCCAAAATTTTAATAATTTTTCGAGCTTAAATCAGAAATAATTCGAAAACCAATGCCTTTAGAATGTTTTCTACCAAGAGCTTTTTGATTTGAAATGACTCTCTGCATCTTTTAAAATCATCAGAATAAAACATCAGAATAAATTTTTTTTTGAATAATGTTTGAATTAGATTTTTTATAAAAAAAATCAATCTACATAAAAAAATTATTTTTCATTTCTCCATCCTGGACTTTTTTTAAAAGTTGCGTATTAACATCAAGTTTATTCAAAAAAAGAATAAAAAAAAATTCAACTTTTTTTTAAATTAAAAATTAAAGTTTATTTTTAATTTTTTTTTTGTCAAAAAAAAATTTTTG
This sequence comes from Wyeomyia smithii, assembly GCF_029784165.1. Taxonomy (NCBI): domain Eukaryota; kingdom Metazoa; phylum Arthropoda; class Insecta; order Diptera; family Culicidae; genus Wyeomyia; species Wyeomyia smithii. Next base: position 241,195,122 of record NC_073696.1, read on the forward strand.
TACAGTGTATAATTTTTTTTTTATGATGCATTTTAAATTCCCTACAACTCATTCTCAGACAGTTTGTTTGACAGTTTGACAGTTTGCTAAGCCAAATACGTGTGCAAAGTTTCATTTAAATCAAAACTGGTTGATTAAATTTTCGCGTGTTCTCAGGTCATTTGAAATGATTTTGCTCAGCAGTGATAACTGCGTTTAGGCCATAAATACATTCATGAGAACATCTAACTTTCTGAAGTATCACATGCCAATAGCTCCAAAACAAATGATACTGAGAGAGATTTTCAAAAATAGTGTCAAAACTATAATTTTATTAATCTTTTATGAGTGTTTTTTATTCAATCATTTGACCAAGTTTTGCATGTAAAATCGAATGAAACAAACATTTCCCGTGAAGTTCAATATATTATTTTTCGCACACACAACAGATCTGGATTAAATATGCAGTTTGAAATTTTCATGTCTTGGCTTAGAAGAGCTTGGAATGTGTCATCATCGTAGCATCGAATCCCCCTTAGGTTAGGCAACATCTCAGCAGCGTTAGAAATCGTCACGCATGTCGCAACGCTGGCTGTCCAGTAAAGCCATGTGATTACAACAGGAGACTCAGGTTTGCTTTTCTAACAAGACATCACAGGTCAAAAGCTGTTATGTGCTTTCGAAAGTTTGTCGGTTATTTAAAAATTGAACTCGTATGTTAAATAGTGATTGTACGACATGTTTACGTTTTTGTTCTTTGTGGAAGATGTTCCAATTTCTATGACGTGTTCTCTATATATTTCTATTTACAATTCGTATGACAAATTGTGATCGATTGCCTTAGCACTAGTCAATTCTACAGCGTGTTCTCAATATTTTCTATTCCAATTCGGTCCCCCTTTTCGGTGCTACTAAACAAGCTTGAAAATAAAATGTATTGATTCGTTAGAAGGCTTATATTTTCAATACAACTCAACAGCCGCCAGATATACGAGTGAAATCCGGCACGAGATGACCGGTACTATTTTGTCTTTTCTTCGTATTGGCGATCAGCACCTAGCGTCCGTATGTACCGGTACAGTTTTGGAATGAAAATGATTGAGTGAAATCTTCGAATGGTACCTTTTGTATCAAGGTTTCGCCAGTTAGTTGGAACGAGGGTGGCGCGTAGAAGAATAGAGAATAGCAAGATAAGTAAAAAAAAAAACATCAGTAACAGAGAGCGACCTCGAGTAAAACGACAACAACAACAACCACAAATCGTTTACAAAACCAGATCGGTTGTATCCGTTAGTGCCGGCTGTGCTTGGGAAGAGAGGTAGTGATTGATTGCTCGGTATGATTTAGACCAATTTTTCAATAGTCTATCTCGAACAATAGGTTATTTTTTTACATTTAATGAGCAGTTGAAAAATACGGGTCTAATATTTGTGGTTGATTAAAAATCTGCAATTTCAAGCAAATGACAAATCCATGTAAAATTTGTTCTTTCCATAAGAAAAAACAGACGCCTCTATCAAATCGATCGCATTATATCATAAAAAGTAGAAAATAAACCAGAAGTGTAAAAATATTTTTGTCCGCTTATATGCTTATATGAAAATCATTAATAGTGCGTTGGCTGTCTAGCGAAGTCCAGTGAGTCCAACAGAAGGCTCTAGTTCACTTTTCTAACGGGACATAACAGGTCAAGAGCCAGTATGTTTCTTCGATTTTTTTGGTTACTCAGCAAGAATTGAACTGTTGCTTTGAATGTTAATTCTACGGCATATTTTCAATTTTTACGTAGTGGAAGATGTTCTGATTCCTATGACGTGTTCTCTATATATTTCCACTTACATTCCGTATAACATATTGCGGTCGATTACTTCTGTACACCATTCTACAGCGTGTTCTCAATATTTTCTATTTCTCATTCAATCCATATAGCTAAAAACCTTTTTCATATGCAAATTAAATGCATTTCCAGTAGTTGATTATTAATTAGTTCGAAAAATTTAGCTTAATCTGCGTGTGATGCGACATTCTTTTCAGTCGCATAAATAACGCCTGCCCAGCAGTATGTGTAATTCATAGGGGTGAGCAATAGAACAGGCGGTAGTGAAATGTGAAACGATTATAGATTCTAGAACAGTACCATCGTCCACAGTACCACAGTTCGCTTATTTTCCGCTCTCCCAGCTGCAAACACTGTTTGCCTTGATGAACTTATCATCAATACTTTGGCTTCTACCATGTGGTTTAATCAACTTTCTCTCGATAGATAATAAAAATGTTGTCAATGCTGGAGAGGGTTATGACATTAAGAAATAATCGGAAATTGATAAATTTTTGTTCTTTCCTCTAGCTGTTTTTAAACCGAATGTAAAAAGGGTGCCCGCTACCCCTTCGCCTGTTTAATGTAAAATCAAAGCAAAAAAGGAAATCACTTTGGAAGTCGGACACTCTATCAAGCTCCCAATGATCCTTGCCTATGCAGATGACATTCTTATATCAATCAAAGAAATAGTTATCGGTTTCCGTTATACGCTACTAAATCTTTTGGAAATAAATATTGAAATTCAGTCCGCAAATATATATTTCGACTGTGACGTACAGTCTTCCTCAGTGCTTATGTGGACTGGTAAAGAGCAAAGCGTAAATCCTGTTTTTTATTTGTAGTAGGTAAAAATGAAAATTTAGCACCCTTAATTGGAGTTAGGTAGGGAATTATGCGGTCGATTGTTTGCCGTACCATGTCTGGGGTTTTTGGGAAGCAGATTGAATAGCCATGAGGGGTGATTACCTGCGTCTTTATTGAGAAGCGTGCATGAGTGTTGTTTATAAATTTCTAAACTTTCAGCTACGTCTAGTTTCCATAAAAATAAATTATGGAAATTAGACGTAGCTGAAAGTTAAGAAATTTATAAACAACACTCATGCACGCTTCTCAATAAAGACGCAGGTAATCACCCCTCATGGCTATTCAATCTGCTTCCCAAAAACCCCAGACATGGTACGGCAAACAATCGACCGCATAATTCCCTACCTAACTCCAATTAAGGGTGCTAAATTTTCATTTTTACCTACTACAAATAAAAAAACAGGATTTACGCTTTGCTCTTTACCAGTCCACATAAGCACTGAGGAAGACTGTACGTCACAGTCGAAATATATATTTGCGGACTGAATTTCAATATTTATTTCCAAAAGATTTAGTAGAGTATAACGGAAACCGATAACTATTTCTTTGATTGATCTCAATCACTCTGCTAAGACGCTCGTTATAGATTTTCTAGATTTGACATTCTTATAGTTTTTCAGATGTCATTTGTTTGCGGAAGTGAGTTACTATTCACCCGAAAAAAATCAGAACTATTAGTAAGAGACCCAAAATCCACTCGAGTGGCCGTGGAACAACATTGCTAACATGGAATTGAAATCGGTTCCTATCATGCGGTATCTCGGTATATACCTGACCTCCTCGCTAAATCGATCGGATAATGTTATAAGAAGATGCTTTTAAGGACAAACCCCCCTGGCCACTTCCTCAGAGAATCTACTTCTCAGTCGTAGTCTAGAGGACTTTACACCACAGCACTCATTGCAAGGAACAGAAGAACACTTCACAGGTTTGAAAAAAATAGTACAAAAATGGCATAGGGCATGTGGATCTACTGAAGAACAATCTATCAAAAAGCTACTGAGGAACCGCACGATAGGAAAAAAAGTAAAAATTTATAGAATCCTGTATTTGAGGCATATTAGAAAACGCGATGGTAATCATCTTCTACAAGCTGCATACAAACTAAAACTACCGGGACCAAAACGTAACTGTAGACCATGCGACAAGTGGCTCAATACTCTAAAAAAAGAGCTAAACTCGTTGGGGAAGACAACAGACGACTTTCTTCCTTTATCGTTGGACAGACACGAGTTGAAACGAGAAACCAATGAATTATACTCTGCTAGAGAACTCTCAAATAGTGAGGTTTCGAGTGAAGGGAATAACGAGGATCAAGAGACTGAAGACGACGGATGGATGTAATTTAAATAAATATAAGACTTAATAGAGAAAATATTAATAATAGAACACCTGTTAGTAATAATCATTCTTTTTCCTTTTTAAAAAACTAGAGACATTATCTTGATTATTATTCACTGATCCATATTCCTTTCAGAGAGCAAGTAATGGCACTATAACCATGAGCTAAAAATGCTAGGTCTAGAGTTAGTACTCAAGTTCCAACCGTAGCAGTTGAAGCGAGTAAAGGTGCTATATCCTTGGTTTCGAAACCCGGACATAAGGAGGAATTACCTATGTACCATCCCAGGAGATTGATCGACAAAGGATTGTACTTTCTTAGCTGTATCGTTCCCAACGAATTATATTACTTCTTACATACGGATCGCTTGGTACGGATTGTTCCCGTTCTTAAGCAGGTATTAGACGAAGCAAATATTTGCTATTTATCAATACAGACTTTATTTTGTGCAAATAAAAATCGTACCAAAAATAGCAAATATTTGCTTCGTCTAATACCTGCTTTAGATTATATTGTATTATATTGCACCACACAGTAGGCCTGGCCGTTAACAAGAGAAATGTTGGAAATTATTATTTTTTAAAAATGGTGGGTATCATTTTCCAGGATCCTCTCAAGTACTGGCTGTGCTAGTTTAGACTAAAGTAGACTAGACTAGATGTTTTTACACCGAATGTGTCGCTGTTTTTTTGAATGAATTGCTACTTCCATTGATTGACTAATTCGAACGGTCGAAACAAGAGTATCATTCTTTGCAACGTTTCTCATTTAAAAACTATCAGACGTCGAATACCCCTTGTCACACAACGCTGGCTGTCTAGTAGACTTGTTTGGTTTTCTAACGGGACATAACAGGTCAAGAGCTGTTTCATGATAACGAGTATTTGTCGGTTACTTAACAACGATTGAGCTTTATTGTGAAATTTATTATTTATTTAGGTATTTGTTTCTGTAGAAGATGTTTCCATTCCTATGACTTGTGCTCTTCATATTCCTATTTACAATTCGTATAGAATTTCGCGGTCAACTCTACAGTCAATACTACAGCGTGTTCTCAATATTTTCTATTCCCATTCAATCCTCGCTTGCGATATATGTGATATGACTGAGAAATATTTTTATAGATTCAATAAATTTCCGTTAGTCGATTTATCAATATCCTATCATATTACAGGTCGGACTATATAGAGATTATATAAAACTTGATTATATATGGACTCGATTATATATGGTTTGATTATATATAATTTTAGACTCGATTATATAAAGTAGGGTATCGGCTTTATTATCGTCAGGTTTTACCTATTATCGTCAGGGGGGTAAATGATGTCTAAGATCGTTATTTTCTTTCATGATGGTTCTTCATAATGCAGAGTACTTCTCTGCAAAATATCAATTCTCTATGACTTCAAAAACACCCCGGACGATAATAGGTAAAACTGTACCATGAAAGAGCCGATACCCTAGTGATTTTTTATTATTTCAAATATGATATTTCTAAACAATCAAAAACAATAGATAGCCGAAAGGTTACGGAGTCCGCTTGGCAAGCGGGTAGTCGTGGGTTCGGATTTTAGTAGAATCAGGCCAGCTGGTTGTCAAAGGACTTTGACACCGATTTATTCACAAGCTCCCCACCACATACCCTTCCTTATAGCTGAATGCTATAGTACCCCTGGTCACTCTTCTCCTAACAAAAATAAGTCACTTTTATAATAAAACCGGTCTGAGTAACGTATGAAAGTTCTTTCAGGGCTTTGTGACTAGACGACGTTATAGGGATAGAAAGAGGCTCGGTATAGTAGAGTAGTAAAGTTGAAACGGAAGGGTAAAACAAACACACATGCACGAATATCAATTATAAGCGTATCACTTAATTCAATTGTAATACTGCCAAAAATATGAAGTGTGGAGTACAGAAAACACCAGTATCATAATAGATCAAATTGGAGGGCAGTGAAATCTCTTAACCAATCAAAAAGATTTATAACACCAAACACAAAAATTTCTCAAAAGTTGCTGAGTCTCAATAAGAGCGATCTCAGTGTATTCACTGACCTAATAACTGGTCACTGTCCGCGCAAATATCATTTTCAGAAAATTGGTTTCACCCAAGACAAGATGATATTTGTCGCTTCTGCAACTCAGAAAGCGAAACCTAGAAACATTTGCTGTGCAATTACGGAACACTAATTAGATGCAGACAACAGTACTTCAATAAATGAAATCCGTTCTGCGCCGCCAATCAGGGTAACTAGTTTCATAAAACAAGTTATTCCTGATTGGCACCTATCTCGCTGTAGCTCACCGTCTATCACTTCCTCAATAAGTGGTAGACAAGCTTGAAGCGCAGTACAGCAAACCGGGAAATTGTAACTAGGCGATGTTTTTGGGATGGAAAGAGGCTCGGTATAGTAGAGTAGTAAACTTGAAACGGAAGGGTAAAATGTACACACATGCACGGATATAAATGATAAGCGTATCACTTACTTCAATAAAGATACTGCCAATAATATGAAGTGCGTAGTACAGAAATCACCTACACGCAAAATTTTTCCTTATTACTTTCAAAGAAATAACTTAAAATTGCTCTTTAGATAACAAATCTATTACTTAAAAAGCAACAAAGTTCATCTCCATTCAAGTAACAACACACACTGCCATATATTTTGCACGTATTACGGGAGTACGACTATCTGATAATGGTCGTCTCAACTACATGCAAATTTTTCACTGCCAAAAATGTTTCCTTTCCATCTCCAGTTAAGAAACAACACATACCGTCGCATATGTTGCATTGCACATGTTACTAGTTCCTTCTATCTCCAATTCATCCGGTTTGCGTATATTAATTTGTTTGTTGTATGCATCCGGAGTAGAGAAAGAATATGACAAGAGCTGCCAAGCAGCATTTTTCCCGCCATACAGTATGCAAACGTTGATGATTTCAAAAACTTCATATACGTCTTGAAATCACATCACGATCCATAAACTGCGTTAGAGAAAAACACAAACATTTGCTTTCTTGCAAGCAATGTAAAACACACACTCATCGCTCCATGGAAACTCATTTGGACGTGTTTGAAGATACCAAACTTGTGCCCATCTAGAATAACATTCGCCAGCCCGGTAACTCTGGTCACACGGTGTTACATATTTGAGCAAAATCATTTCAAATCGCCTGGAAATACGCGAAAATTTAATCGACCATTTTTGATTTGAATGAAACTTTGCACACGTATTTGGCTTAGCAAAATGAGCATTTTTCACAGGTGGTGAGATTTTTTACACCCATGAGTTACATTCTAAAAGGGCGTATGCCTTTTGGCATAGGTTTTATTCGAAGCATTGTAGCCCAGAAACCGTTGGTTGTATAGAAAAACTGTCTGAGAATGAGTTATAGCGAATCGAAAATGCATAATAAAAAAAATACACTGTACAACAAAAAATTTTTTGACCAAAAAAAAATTTAAAATAAACATTAAATTTCAATTTAAAAAAAAAGAGTTGAATTTTTTCTAATTTTTTTTCAAAGAAACTTGACGTTAATACGCAACTTTTTACAAAAAGTCCAGGATGGAGAAATGAAAAGTATTTTTTTATGGTAGATTAATTTTTTTATGAAAACTCTAATTCAAACATTTTTCAAAATATTTGTATTCTGATGATTTTAAAAGATGCAGAGAGTCATTTTGAATCAAAAAGCTTTTGGTAGTAAACATTCTAAAGGCATCGGTTTTCGAAGTATTTTAAATTAGGGCTCGAAAAATTATTAATATTTCGGTTCTTTGGAATGCTTGATCAAAAATATACAATTCATTCTTTGACAACAAAACGATTGGGCGAACTGTTCTAAGTGATATAAATATATATAAGAATCAAATATTTATTTTCGAGTTTTATTATCTTAGGAACATATTTTTTTATGATATAGATACTTTACAGAACTAGTTTCAACTTATATTTTATATACATCATAAGTAAATGATTCGTCATCTTTTGAAAACAGCTTCGTTTGTATCTTATTTTCTGAAATCGGAACAAAGAGTAATACTTTTGTGTGGCAGCTATTATTATAAATTTTTTTAGAAAATAATGCCCCATTCCCAACCCAACTGAATGCCATTTTTGATGATTTTTTATTATTTTGCTGTCTAATCAATCATACAATTCCTTTGCGCTTGTAATGGGATGTTCATGTTTTTTAGCTAAACTTGCATTTCCTGCCATTTCGTTTTAATATGCCACCAATTGCATCGCATGGGCCTTTACCATGAGAAGTCGCAAAAAAATGCCACTTTGCATCGACGTTATATTTTGTTTTGAACTTGCAAAGACTTGCAAGTTTTTTCTATTTTTATAATGTGAGGCAGCTCCATCAGACATTAATATCGCTTTTTTCAACTCTATTGTTGTTTTCAAAAAACTCATTAATATGGTAATGAACACCTGAACCGCAACAGTATCATGATGGAGTACTGCCGATATTATGATGAAGCTGATATTCTTAAGTGTTCCAGATTCTGAATAGTAAACAACGAAGGGATGAATGATGGCTTGACTATCATTCCAATAACTACACGAATCACAAATTAATAAAGACGTATTAAAATGAGCTTGACTGTTCAATATTTTTAATTTTGCAATAAAGTTTTCGTTTAATTTGCGTAAGCTTGATGAGCACCAATGATCAGGAAAGGGTTTACAGCATTTGGGCTTGGTGTATTCCATTTTCACTTTATTCATCTTCACAAAATGCAAACTGTTACTAACACATCTGGTGTAGTGCAATCGTATTTATATACGAAAACAGATATTATAGGTAACCCAGTAGTTATTGGTTGCGTACTTTAGAAACAGTTATTATTAGTAAACAAGTAGGTAGTATTGCACGACAAACATGTTTTTTTTATAAAACATTCGGCGAGGGGGAACGTGTAGGTAGGCTAAGGTTTAGCGCTTGAGTTATTTATCCAATCGTTTTGTTGTCAAAGAATAAATTGTATATTTTTGATCAAGCATTCCAAAGAACGTATGGTTTTTGCTGGAGAACCATGGACAAATTAAGAAAAACGTGTATTTTCCGAAATATTAATAATTTTTCGAGCTTAAATTCAAAAAAACTCGAAAACCGATGCCTTTAGAATGTTTACTACCAAAAGCTTTTTGATTCAAAATAACTCACTGCATCTTTTAAAATCATCAGAATACAAATATTTTGAAAATTGTTTAAATTAGATATTTTATAAAAAAATTAATCTACCATAAAAAAATTATTCTTCATTTCTCCATCCTGGACTTTTTTCTTTTTGAAGTTGCGTATTAACGTCAAGTTTCTTTAAAAAAAAAATAAAAAAAAATTCAACTCTTTTTTTTTTTAAATTGAAATTTAATGTTTATTTTTTATTTTTTTTTGGTCAAAAAAATTTTTTTTGCACAGTGTATATTTTTTTTTATGGTGCATTTTCAATTCCCTTCAACTCATTCCCAGACAACCAACGGTTTCTGGGCTTTAATGCTTCGAATAAAACCTATGCCAAAAGGCATACGCCCTTTTAGAATGTAACTCATGGGTGTAAAAAAACTCTCCACCTGTGAAAAATGCTCAGTTTGCTAAGCCAAATACGTGTGCAAATTTTCATTCAAATCAAAAATGGTCGATATTCGACCATAGGTCATTTGGCGCTATCTTGCTCTACACGCAATTACTTTGATAGCAATAACTTAAAGTCTGTTACTTGAAAAGCAATAAAGTTCTTCTCCAGTCAAGTAACAACACACATTGTCATATATTTTGCACGTGTCACGGGAGTACGACTATCTTTATTATGGTTGTTTCAACTACACGCAAATTTTTCACTGTCAAAAATTGTTTTCATCTCCAGTCAAGAAACAACACATACCGTCGCATATGTTGCACATGTTGCAAATTGCAAGTTTCTTCTACCTCCAAGCAGCATTTTCCGCATCATACAGTATGCAAACGTTGATGATTTCAAAAGCTTTATATGCGTCTTGAAATCACATCACGATCCATAAACTGCGTTAGAGAAAAACACAAACATTTGCTTTCTTGCAGGCTATCTAAAACACACACAATCGCTCCATGGAAACTCATTTGGATCTGTTTGAAGATACAAACTCGTGCCCGTCTAGAACAACATTCGAAACTCTGGCAACTCTGATCACATGGTATACATATTTCCATTTTAAGTAAACACTGGGGAACAAAACAGTGGTGTTTCTAATTAGACATTTGAGGTTGCGGGTGAGGTTCTGCTTAGTTGTGAATAAAGGGGACAGAAATGAACCTGAAATTTGCCTCAATACAAATGCAGCAAGTGGAGTCTCGACACACATGCGTTACGGTTCTTGGTTGTATGTTCTCCTGCTAAAACACATAGAAACGTGTAGCCGTCATATATTTGGTTACTTTTTTATATTACCTTTTGTGTCTAATGCGAGGTCATCAGATGCAAAAAGTAACAAAATGTTGCTCAAAAGTAACGAAATCTTTCCCGTTTGTGTTGGGTGTAGGCAATATCACAATAGATAAAGTATCTCTGGTCACAGTGATGAGTCCACACAGGAACAAAATTAAAAATTTATTTGTTAACTTTAGTTTGGAGAAAATGAACCGAATATTTGGTACAAATCGGTATCGCACCGAGTATATGAGCCATTTCATACGAAGTGACTACGAGTATCTCCGTTTGAACGTTTGAACGTTGGGTGAATTATTCATCTAGGGTCACTTTGAAAAAACTGGAACCGGTTTCGTAAAAATGGTAAATCTTGGATTTAACTCAGATTACTTCGGGGTGATAGTTGTTTCTAATGTGAAATTTACCGAGGAACACGATGAAATGATCAAATTTAAAACAAAAATAGCTACATTCGCCGAAAAAATGTGAATTTAGTTTTAGAATACAAAAGTAATCGATGTGGCAACACTTCCGGCCAAAAATTGTATATTTTTGGATTCCTTTTTTTGACGTAGAACTACGTTTTTCTTTAGCCTACCACATAGGGATGAAAATAGGGGACGAAAAATGTCCCTTTTTAAATGCTTATAAATCGGCTTGTTTTCAACCGATTTCCTTCATTCTTACAGCGATTGATTGGAAAATTATTCACGCATCCACCCAAAAGTAGAAAAGTGTTGATTGATTAGGCGAACTACTATCGTACTATTGAAAATTGTCAAGCCTTATTGAAACGAAAATTACGTCCACTGATTGATCGCTTGCTGCCTTTCCCTAAAAAGGTCGACAGAATAGTATAACTAGTTAAGCCGCATCGTAGCGGATTGCGGAAGTAAACGAATTCCATCACAGCAGCAGCAGCGCAGGTAGCACCAAACGTCTCGATATACCAGTTACGGGCATTGCTTTATCTTGGCAACAACACATTCTGTGCTAAATCCAAGAAAACACAATCTGTCGCGGCCGTCTTATTTACTGAATGCGAAAACAGCTTTTACAGGTTTTGAACAGCAAATGCCTTTCTCAAGGCAAATTAACAGGTAATTGAAGGTTAATAACTTTTTGGCAATAACACAAGCATTCTGTGCTGGATCCTAGCAATCAAATGCTGTCCTGATCAAAAAATTTACTTTATTTGTTCACCTAATCCCCCCCACTGTTGGGCAGCACAAAGGCTGCGATCAGCATACCTGATTTTGAACAACAAACTGCTCTGTTCTGTTAGAACGCCTTAACAAAGGTGATTAGTTCGACTTTACAGGATTAAATTGAAAGCGATTTAATCAATCAACATGAACAGAATTTCATCGTCTCCCAGCTGCTCAGTTGCAACATGATGCAACACGCAACAACGAGTAAACGAAATCGCTTGATGTTATAAACCGCAACACGATACGGGTTAAAATCGTTGCGTGTGTGAGAGCACCATCAGTGTTTATTAGCTGGATGCAAAAATCAAATGCGAATTGTGGAATAATTCGTCTAAAGAACATTAGAGAATGGTAAAACTTAACAGAAAGGCGTGGCCTATTTCGTAGCAACCTTCGGCTATAAAACAGTGTTTCTGGTAAAACCAACTACATTCATTAGTCGGAAGGTAAGCTGGCTGGACCGTCCACAACTTTGACAGCAGTAGCAGCAGATATCAGCACTCAGCAGTAACAGCGGATTGCAGCGGGTTGCGCCTATGGCTGCCTTTAAATCAAACAATTCACTTGCCCTGTGGTTGGTCACCATGTCTCAGGAGCAGCGCGGTTCTTCTCACTTCTCAGCGTGTGTCGTCAGACTGCCGTTATTGCCCCACTACTGAGGCAGCATAAAGGTTGCCATCAGCAAATCCAATTTTGAGCAGAAAAATGCCCTTCTCAAGGCAAATAAACAAGTATTTGAAGGTTAATAATTTTTTGACAACTCAAACGAGCAATCTGTGCTGGATACTAGCAATTTAAATCTGTAGCGGCCGTTAAATTTACTGAATGTGAAACAGCTTTTACAGCTCGTGTTTTCAGTGTCTTTATTCCCCCACTGTTGAGGCAGTACAAAGCAAGCATTAGTAGACTTCATGATTCATTGATGAAACACTTACAACAATGCATTTGTTAATAGTTTGCATAGTTCTACGTCAGTTATGCGGTCGTGTCTTGGATACAAACTCCTACTTTTGACGTGGGACTACGTCTTTGTTTACCTTACTGGGATGCATTCTGTAAAATTGGAAATGAAACTGGCAAATGTTGCTTCAGATTTCAAACGTTAATAACAGCATAACCACATGATGGATAACAATAACCAGTATGTTGTCGGATAGATAAAATGTATAACAATTTTGTAATATGCTAATTATCACTCTAATTTCATTGCTATGCGGTAAAATGAATAAAAAGTTTCAATAACAAACTTAAGCGAATAATGAACCAATAACATGCGAGCATACCTAGCACAGACGACGTGAATGGACACCATCCGTTCCCTGTGATATTCTCTGTATCAATATCGAAATAAAAATTGAAAGAGTCTCCCCGTCCCAATAAGTCAATTTGTTTTTGCTTCCATGAGCTTAGACTGATATGATGTCTCGAAGGTAAAAGTTTTTCAGAAAGTTTGAAACAAACTCTATTCTTGAACAATTTCTAAACCTGCCTTCAGAGCCTAATAACAACTGATGTTTTGAAAGAAAACATGCCGGTAAAAGCAATAGTACCAGTGGAGTAAAGAACCGCAGGTCTCTCGTCGTCTATGATTGCAGCGGTACTCTTCTATTCGTACATTTCAGCGGTACACTTCTATTCGTACTGCAGCGGTACTATTCGTATTGCAGTGGTACTCTTTTGTTCGTACATTTCTATACGTGTGCAATAGAGGAAAAACTGCCATGCTGCTGTTGATGGTGATTGAAAGCTTATCTCATAAATATGATTACTATGATTATTTATTTAATTTTATCTTCGACATTCACTCAATAATCGTGACCGGATAGTATCGAAGGAGTAAATTCCCAAATATATACATTTATAGAAGAGTAAGAGCCTGCGTTTTTGTGAATTTTTTGTTTATTTACTAAGATTTGTTCAGAATCTCTTTTTACATATGAAAATTATTAGATGATATGTTATTATTCTAAGCTTTACCATAATAAACGTATATTAGCTGTCTTCGTTATACAGTGAATGTAGTTGTAGGCAAATGAAAAAAATTGTCAAGCAAAAAACAAAAATGGAATTGTTGATTGCTACGATTTTTTGCTGGAACTTGTTAATAATTTTTTTTAACATATTTTCTTATGTTTGCCAATTAATGAACCTTTGCAGGAGCTTCTATATTATTCTGAAAGTATGATTCATATTATAGATTTGATTTAATCAGAGTTGAATAAGACAAAAACATTCATTATGATAACGTAAGTATTATTGGATTTAGTTTTTGAGGATATAGAGTTAGTTTTGACTTTGACGCATTACGAGAAATTCTTGGTGCGTCTTCAACAAGCACGATATGCTTGTGCCTTGTCAAATACATGTTGTTTGCACAAAAAAATACAACAGGCATAATATCGTCAGATATAGACGATATTCTTTCGAGTGTTGGTGAATATATTAAAAAAATTGATTTCCAGGGGAGGCTGAAAATAAAATTATGTACAGTCGCTGAGCAAACACATTGATTCTGTCTGCAGACTCTGTGTATTTTGAAACAAAAGATCCGCTAGTTACAGTGTTTATTCCCACGTCACCATTTTATACAACCCTAGGGCTGTATATCTTGTAGTATTTTCTTTAAAAATCATCTATCAGTATTTTTCGAACATCGTACGTCTATGAATTGTAGAAAAAGAATAAAGAGGATTTGAACAAAAAAGGTGTTATTTTGCAACAAAGAGAGAGGTCCCATAGAGCGGGGGGTATTTCAATCAACACCATGAACCATGAATAATTCCCCCAATGTTGAGCCAAATCCGTGATGGTCGTGTCCAAGTGCTATGAATACTTCGTTCGGAATGACCCTTATGGAGTTTCATAAGGTTACCAACTCCATGGTTTATTTGAACAGCACGTGCGATGTTCGGTAAACGGTATCGCTAATCACAGCAGGAAAACAAACCATATTGTTCCACGTTGTTCTCTCCTATTCTCTCTCTTCAATATTCTCCCTTTGTCATATTTCCAATACAACGCAATCCGTATTAAAAGTGAGTGACGTGAGCGTACCAAACCACCGGTTTTCTAATCCCATTTTACCTAATGATAGTGAATAGTTTAGGTTACTATCTCTCTCTCTCTCTCTCTCTCTCTCTCTCTCTCTCTCTCTCAACCTGCTGTGTGTGTGTCTTCTTTTAAAATATTTGAAGCAATACATATCTAAATTGCCAGTAGAAAAATAATAATTTAAAAATAAACTCTCAACTCAGAAATTGGATACTAAAGAATTCAAGTAAATTTTTAAATTTGTTGTTGAATATTCTCAGCAATTAAATAAAAAACAAGAAAATGAAAATATCACCTGCATGACGAAAATTCGGGAAAACTTCCTGCTTACTAACCGTACAGTCTTGGATCAAAGTTATTGCATGAATTTTCATTAAATTTGAAAAAGATTTCATAATCAAAATAAACAAGTAAAATTATAGCAAAAAAATCCGAACTGCTGAGAACATTCAAAATAATTCAGTTACTAACATAACGATTTATGAGCTAGAAATTTTGAAGGCAGATGATGTTAGAACCAATCAAGAATTTCAATTTTTCCAATTATATTTGCTCAAATCGATAATGTCTACTCGTGTCAAAAAGAATTCAAAAATATCAAGACGTATCGTTTCGTTTTGTGTAATTTATTACCTTCAGGTTTCTTAAGAGTTACTAGAATTTAGATGCAGCAAAATTGGTTTTGATACATATCAAATTCGACCCTATTCTGAAACTCGTTTTTATATCCAGAGGTTGGAACAGACATTCGGAACGGGCCAGGAACATCAGACCGTATCGAAAAAGTAACTTGGAAGGTGATTCCAATTAACGACCGGATTGAAACCCGGATATAGTTTTTAGCTCTCCATTGTTCCAATCGAACGGCCATGTCAGGAATTAGTTATTCAGTCGTTTCTGAGCGTTCGTAAAATTTAATTAATGAAGATATTATAAATATATTCCATGTGTTACCTAAACCGTGAATGCCGGTAATTGTAAATAGCTACCATATTTTAAGCTAAACACCATTCTTTTCTTGTATCAGAAGGCACGAAAAAAAGGTGAAAGACCTCAAACTCTCCGCCCCCTTCTCCGGACACACAGCTGCCGATGTTATGACGTTCCCAAATTACTGTTAATTTTTCAATTAAGCCTACCAAGCAATTCAGTGACCAGTTCAGTCCAAGAACGGTCATACTGCCGCCCAGCGGCTCAACAAACCGGTTTATTTCTTCACGAACGCGATAACCGATTATAATCGAGAGTCCCCGCGGAGTCATCTTATAGCCATCAAATCGGCTGCTGCACTGTCATCGGGGCGCGCGACTAGACGCATGTGGTGGCAATGCACACCTCGGTCCGACGAGGTGTGACTTTTCGAAACGGTGGCGAAAGAAAGCAAAAGTAAAGTTCCGTGTCAAGGTAACGGACGCGGCCAGGCCGGCAATCGCTCGGCCGATTGCGACCGGTTGTTGTTGTTGTTTGGCTGCTGAGACGCAGCTTCATTAGCGGCAACTTTGGTGATATTATTCCATTTTTCTCTTTTTTAAACATGTTTCCTTCTAATCCATTTCATTAATGAATATTGAGGTAATTTTCATTTTCTCAAAACGAAGTGTTTTTCTTTCAAACAGTTTGAATGATAATCGAGATGATCGCCTTTGGAATGCACGACGACACAAAAATAAAGTTAATGATGGTGCCAACTTTATTACAGTAAGCATAACTTTCTTTCTCTATTATTACAAATAAATCTGCTGTGTAAACCTTAATTTTTTTATTCAGTTCATCCACGGCATGATTTGCATATTTTGCTGAGCCGCAAACCCAAAGCTTTTCTTTCCACCCAAAACTGATGGCTGAATTCTCCCGGAAATGTCTCCATATTTATCTTCACGAGAAGGTATCTCATTGTTTATTGTTTATTGCTTTTACGGTCAAAGTACTCTCCCCTTAACCGTCCGACCTGAACCCAACCTAATGTTTGCCGGCTTTATCTTCCGCGGAGAAAGAGCGATAGAGAGAGAGATACACACAGTGCAGTCGCGGACAGATTTACAAATTGTGACGTTTACATTGCGCCTGGTGGGGCTCACCGAGCCGCAAAAGCATTTTTTTTAACGCAAAGATAGACAAACAACAAACCGAAATCACAGCTTGAATGGCGCACCGCCATTTGAGTTAAATTGCAATCAAACTTTCGCTCTCTTACATTTGCGAACCTCCAGATATGGCTGGAGCTCTTTAAAGGTGAATTAACACACTTTGTGAGTTTGACTACAAAGCAGAACAAAGACGAAGTGATCTGTTGGCTGGCCGATCATGACAGTGATGAAACCAAGGAAAAGCCTGAACCTTGAGGTCGCGAGACAAGGCCTGCCAGTGCAGAAGATAGTGAATTACCCAACGCGTGTGATGAATAAGCGGCACCGAAGCGATGGGGACACAATCCGGACACGACGTGACACTGCTGACTGTAGCTGAATAATCGTTCGCAATGACTTTTGCCAAGTTAAGTTACTCAACGAAGTTGTATAATAATCGTCACCGGAGGAGATTACGGGGTGCAACCCGTGGATGGAGATCGGCAGAGACGAAGTTGAAGGGATCTGTTTACGCATGCAGCACGGAAGCTAGCTCACAGTACAAATTGTATCACCTGATTTTAAACCCTTTTTCTGTCTCTGTGCCACTGTGAGTCAGCTATCACCTCTGGTGTGAAGCCGATATTGCAACTCGTCCTACACTCAGTCTGCAAATGTGTGGCGTATTCGATGACCCACATGCGGGTCATTCGAGAGAGCGCCGCACCCGAGTTTCGATGCCGATGAGAAGGCCTTCGGAAAATACGCGCGACTGTTGGTTGCGTAATCCGGGTTTATCCACTTTAGATGCTGTCGAAGACTGGTGTTAATACGCGTTTGCTTTTGCAATGAATTTGGTTTTTCACTCTGATTATTACTTCATATTTTTCTAATTCTTTTTTTCTCAGTTATTTTAAAATTCATCTGTAATTTTCGTGACTGAGTTGATGAACCTCGACACAATTTTGTTTATTTTATTTCGCCCCTTCCTATTGAACAAAAATTATACTATATTTTACTTATTACTTACAATATGTTTATTCATGTGCAAATATTTCTTACACTTGGTATATTTAAAATTATTACTTAAAAACTTAAGCTTTTGGGATAGACAGACAATTTAGTTACCTAGAACGTTTTGTTTCACCCATTACATTTTTAACGTGAAACAGTGTTGGCAATTAAAAAGTTTTTGTTAGAAGAACTTTCTTTCTTTTCTTTGAAATGTACAGAAAAGTTCAAGAAAATATTTTCTGAAAAACTTGGAAAAGACCGTTTTCAAACCAATTTATGCTTTTGAAAAAAATCTTTCCAAACTTTGAGTGGTCAATTTAATTTCTTTTGAATATTATTCAATGGATAGTCAAACAATTTCCTAAATCTCTAACAACTTTCCTCTAGTCTTTTTTTATAATTTAGATACATCGATTTATAAGAAATAATTTAAAAACTTCAGATTTGTTCAAATGTTAGTCAAGCTAAATTTCCTAAGCATGGTTTGCAAGATTATTAGAATTGGTAGAAAATCCATAACATACTTAAAATGTAAGAAATGTTACACTGCCATCCAATGTTCTACACAAACCTTATGCACGGTGGGACAGTTTTGCTTGGAGCGGCAGTACATGTGTCAAAATTGACAAAAAAAAATTTTAACTGTTAAAAAGTCTAGGGATGTCAAAAATGTCTAAATTATCAAACAGGTCAAAAATGCAAAACTGATTAACATGTCAGAAATGTCAGAAAAGTCAAAATATCAAAACTGTCACAAATGTTAAAAAGGTTAAAAATATTAAAAATATCAAATACTTTTAATATTTTTGACAGTTTTGATATTTTGACTTTTCTAAAATATTAAATGTATCAATAATTTCATTAATATAAAATAATGTGAAATATATAAAAAAAAATATCAAAAATGACAAACACGACAAAAGTTTCTGAAATTTCAAAATCTTAAAGGGGTCGAAAACGCAAAAAAAAAAAAAAATTTCAAATATGTCCAAATGGCAAATGAGTAAAAAATGTCGATTGTCGCAAATTCCAGTAAATATTAAAAAAATCGAATATAAAAATGTCAAAAATAACAAAAATACCAAACGTTAAATACATCCAAAATATAAAACGTTTTCATTATTAGACACAGTTCGAAAAGTTCAAAATGCCCGAAACATCTAACAAGTAAAAAAAATAATAAGAACACTAAAACGATAATGTACAAACAAATCACAATGGACAACTTCATAACTCAAAAAGAAATATGAGAAAACACGAGAAAGTGTTGTTAGTAGAAAGAAAAAGAAAAAAAAAGATAGCTTCCCTGCAGGCCGAGGGTAGACAGCCGGCTGTTCCTGTTCGTGATGTCTTGGCGAGCCGTGACCTATCCTACATGTCCCTTATATACGTTTTCCTGAAATCCATCCACGCCCCAGTCTAGTCCCGTTCCCCTCCGTCTACACCCAACAAAACGACAAGAACACGTTTGAACCTTAAGCACAAAACCAGCAACCAGACCCCGCACAATAGAACCAGGACCCAAGGACTACGAGCCTCTGTCCCAACTCACGACATCGTGGCTCAGCAGAACGAATCCATACATGCCATTCGACGATTATCAGACGACCATTGAACAACAAAACACTGATTGGAAATCCCATGCTAGTTTTAAGTTAGACTTAATTTCAGCTCGTAGTCGGCAGCGAGGATAAAAAATTTGCTTTAGTTTTTAAGTCATCAGATATAATTGGCGCCGTTAAACATTAAATTGTATTTGTGCCGTGTCAAATAAATGTTATGTGGAGAAAAAAAAAAAAGAAAAAAAAACAGAAAAAACTTTTTTGTCAAAATGAAGCATGAAAATTGAAAACCGTGTAGAATATGTGCCCTCCCATCTGGTCTCGAGGTACGATGCTGGCCTAACAAGCCAGTCGTCGTTGGTTCGAGTTCCGGCTCGGGAGAGACTGTTAGTGTCAGTAGGATCGTAGCGCTAGCCCCGCAATTGTTCTGTACACTTAACAGTTGGCTGCGAATTCTGTGTATAATAAACAGAAGGTCGAGTTCCGAATCGGAATGTAGCACCAAGGCTTTGCTTTGCTTCGTAGAATATGTATATGAAAAAAAAACAAAATAGAAAAGATGGTGCAAAGCAAAAAATTGCATAAAACGCGAATAAAATAAATTTGACACTAAAAATAATACCCAAAAATAATAACAGCTAAAAGATAAAACAATAAGAAGCAAAATAGAGAGACCTGAGTTAATAACAAAGTACTAAAAGTAAAATGTACATATTAGTTAGATAAAAAATAAAATGGTGAAAAAGTCTACATGCAGAATATCGAAACAGCAATGTTTGATTATTCGAAAAAATAAGACAAAAAATAAGAAGAAGAAGAAAAAGAAGAAAAAAATCAACATAAGTCGGATGGTTAAGAAATGGAAGTTGATAAAAAAAACTGTAAATTATGAGAATATTGTTCTCCTCACGGCACACACTCGGGCAATCCCATGTAAAAGATTGGACAAAACCTAAGAATTTTTTTTCCGGAATTTGATTCGGAATCGATGTTTTGCAGAAACTAGAATGCAAACAGACCAAGAATCAAGCATAGGTTGTAAATAATTCGCATGTTTTAGTACATCATGAGGTAGGAGAAGTTGGGGTTTACAATTTGTGAAATCAAAAAAAAATATTTCGATTATCTTTACCACCCTACAAAATGCAGGTTCTCCTAAACAATAATGATATTATGTATTAAATCACTTCAATATGAGTTATTATTAAGGAAAAAAACTTGAATACAGAAATATATCTTACCATGTCACGATTGAGCACAACGTTTCACACAGATAAAAAACTCAATTTTTCACTAATTTCAAACATTTGAAAAAGTGATCTATCAGCGAGTCCCTCCTCTACATTCTTCTTACATTCAAAGATTTCATTCTCAGCTATTAAAAACACAACTTTAGCGGCCGCTTCCTGCCGCTTCAAAGCTTATATACATCATGTTTTTACGTATAAATCATGCATTTCTCGGCAGCGCTCTATGCCGACATCACATTTTAAAAAATTCGTGAAGCGCATAGCCAAAAGTTCAGCAGAGTTGAAACCATGCAAGATGTATTGAACGGAATGTTGGTTACATCTGATCCCTTTTTGTCCAGTTTGGAACAAACTTCGATTCAACTACAAAAAAAGGCTGACGTGAAACTCCTTTACGTTGAAAATGATTTAGAAGACGATGAATAAACGTTCCTGTCATCTATTTAAATTTATTCATTTTTGTTATATATCATGAATCATGATTAATACGTTTAGAATATGTATGTGAGTTTGTATGCGTGTGAAAAAGAGTAACTTAAACCATTATAAGCATTGGCGCAACTACAGGGGGGCTAGGGGGGGCTTCAGCCCCCTCTAGAAAGTGTCTAGCTCCCCTCCCCCCCTAGAATTTCCCAGAGAATGATTGTATTCAATATAAATACATTCCATACTGCTTATCAGAGCATCATAATCAACACAAATTGAGATGTCGTCATTCATTGGCTAAGAACTAGTTCTGCACCCAGGATCGTTTCTCAAACCTAGCTCTCTTACTCATCTTACCAGTTAGACAAGAGCTGTAGTAACTCGTGCTGTATCAAGAAGTTGTCGCCATTTTACTCGGTTTTGGGCTGTGTTTCACCAGTTCCTGCGCCCCTTACTTTCTGGTGCCGGTAGGGTTTGCTGCTATTGTCTTTCGCCAGGTGCGCAGTGGGGTTCTCTCCTAGCAGCGCTAATGGTTTATGCGCTGTCGCCGTTATCCGTCGTCCGTTTGTACTCCACCGTAGATAGTTCAAAGCACCTTCCGTTCGAAAACACCAAGCGGTTGCTACCGGTTATATCAGGGTTTTGTAGTTTTTTGTATTGAAGTAGTTATGCCCGATCAGCACTGTGATTGGTGCGTACGTATGTAATGTCTGAGAAGAACGGGCCGTCGATGAGAACGTGGTCAATTGTTTTGCTGTACGCTGGTCGAGGAAAGAAAGGACTTTGGATTGCCAGCCCGTGGGAAGCTGCGAAGTTGGTGCATAACTGGCTGTTCTCGTTCGTCACGGTGTACAGGCTGTGCTGGCCGATCACCGGCTTATATAAGTCTTTCCTTCCGTTCATGTCCCCAATGACGATCTTGATGTCTCTACGCTAGCGTAAATCGTAAAGTTTCTCCAGCTGTGCGTAGAACGTTTCTTTCTCTGCATCAGGTCTTCCTTCGTGAGAGCAGTGCACATTGGGAATAGTGTAGTTGTAGAACCAGCCTTTTATTCTCAACAAACATAACCTGTCGCTGATTGCCTGCCACTTCATCACACGACTCTGCATCCTGCACAGCACTATAAAACCGCTACCAAGCTCATTGGTTGTGCCACCGCTTTGGTGGTACTGTGCCTTGCGGTCACAAATCCACCGTATCTTCTCTCCTTTCAGGCAAAGCTCCTGGAGCGCAACGATGTCGAAGTGGCGGGATTCTAGCTGATCCAGCAGAATCCAGTCGACATCCGGGGCGTTGAGCGATCTACTGTTACAAGTACCGAGCTTCTAATCGTCATCCTTATTTCGTCGGCTGGGTCATTGCCTATTGTTCCGGTTCGTTTTGAATTCTTGAATCTTCGTAGTATGTTTATTTTAGTATGCTGCCTTACTAGGGCTGCGCCATAGGTGTAGCTGGCGAGACACCGTATTTCATAGTTCAGCCGTTCGGTCCGGATCAGTCGCTGTTTGAGCCGCCCCTAGCCTGTGGGGTTCAGACAAGCTGCTCTCTAAGGAGAACAACTACCCCTTTCCTGTCAGCATACGACCAAGCTGCCACCGGTTCACCGGTTTTCCCTTGGTTGCTCGTATCACAGTCGGTAACACGTGAAGGTAGGAATAGGGCATTATGCCTTGAACCACACTGGGGTCTATTTTATTCCAGCTAGTACGGGTGTGCTGTTAAAAAACACTGCCCAGCCATTTTTGGTAAATGGCTCTCCTCAATATCAAATCAGTGTTGCTGAAAGAGGTTGGCGTTGACGCTGTGTTCAAGATATTCAGTACATCTTCGGAGATTCTATCCCGAAGTGATTTTTTCTGCTGTTACGACACTATTTTAAGCGTTATTAAATAAGCATATTAAAACTCCTTTTTCTGTTTTTTTTTTTAAATTACATAGGGGCCATCCACATACCACGTGGACAGATTTTTAACGATTAATATAACGCTTGTTTCAGAACAACTTCATTACAGGATGTGTCATTATAAATCATTCAGATTCAATTTTGTTATCAAAAGCAATTGGGAAAATACAAAATCATATCAAAATATGTTATTTGTATATCCCGCTGATAGAATTTTGTAATTTTTTAGTTATGCTCTTCTGATCGGGAAGCATATTGCCTAGCAACTCCTATCCCTATCTACACGTGGTACCGACTAAAATACGAGCAACCAGGTGAAGATCGGTGAACCGGAGGGAACTTGGTCGTTTGCTGACAGGAAAGGGGGAGCTGTTCTCCTAGGAGGGCAGCTTACCTGAGCATCTGTTCTCCATATGAAGGGCGGCTCAAACAGCGTCTGATCCGGAGTGGACGGCCGAATTATGAAATGCGGTGTCTAGTGTCGCCGTTGCGGTCTCCCCAATAGCTGTGCGAATGCCGCACCAGCCCCTCCGCCGTGGGTAGTACTGCTTCGAGCTGTTAAGCGTATTTCTCTGCAGTCTGGGGCTCCAGGAGCTGGTTGATGTTGATGCACCAGTAGCAGTTGACCGAGTACCAGTCCCCGATGTTCATGAAGTTCTTTGTGACATAGGGAAGCTGAAGAGCAACAAAGCCGCAGGCAAAGACGGATTGCCGAGCGAGCTCTTTAAACATGGGAGAGAGGCGCTGACTAGAGCGCTGCAATGGGTCATTTCTAGGATTTTGGAGAATGGAAAAACTACTAAACGAGTGGATGGAGCGAGTCGTCTGCCCCTTCTGCAAAAAGGGCGACAAGCTGGAGTACTGCAACTACCGCGGTATCTCGCTTATCAGTGCCGCCTACAAAATACTCTCACAGATCCTGTACCGTCGTATATCATTTTTAACCAGGAGATTCGTGGGCCAGTACCAAGCGGACTTCATGGGAGCCACCACGGCCCAGATCTTCTCAATCCGACAGATCTTCCAGAAATCCTGCGAATAAAACGTGCCCGCACTTCACATCTTCATCGACTTCACGGCGGCTTATGATACAGTCGATCGAGAACAGCTATGGCAGCTCATGACAACGGATTTCCGGATAAACTGACTCGATTGATCAAGGTCACCATGGCGCAAGTGATGTGGTACGTTCGTGCTTCGGGAATACTCTCGAGCCCCTTTGAATCGCGCACAGGGTTAAGACAAGGTGATACACACTCCTGTTTGCTGTTTAACATCGCTCTTGAGACTGTGATCCGGAGTGCGGACATCGACACGAGGGGCACGATTTTCACAAGGTCTGACTTTTACATCATAACTAGGGATGTAACGGATATCCGCATCCGCAAATGCGGAACATCCGCATGAAAATTGACATCCGCATTCGCATCCGCATCCGCATCATACCATGCGGATATTGAAAACAAAAATATCGCTTCATAAAAATTTTTAGAAAAAAATTTCTCGGTGTATCTACTACTCGCTTGAATAACTTTTACACTGGGGAGGGCCATGGTCATGTGAAATAAGCAAAATAAAACACAAGGGATGCTACGGATATCCGCACCCGCATCCGCATCTACATCTGCATCCGTAAACACATATCCGCATCCGCATCCGCATCTGAAGATGTCTGAAAAATCACATCCGTAACATACCTGATCATAATACGTAACTTTCCGACGGCGGAGGAAACTTATGCCCGACTGAAAACCGAAGCCGGTCAAATTGGGCTGCGAATAAATGCGTCGGAAACGAAATACATGCGAACGAGAGGCTCCAAGGAAAACAACATCAGCCTCTCAACTCAAGTCTCTGTAGACAGCTATGAGCTTGAGGTGGAGTTCTATATTTGGGGTCACTGGTGACCGCCGACAATAACACCAGCAAAGAGACTCAGAGACGCATCTAGGCTGAAAATCGTGCCAAATTTTTACTTCGGAAGACACTTAGATCTAGTCGATTGCGACGAAGCACGAAATTGACGCTGTACAAAACGCTAATAAGACCGTTAGTTCTCTACGAAATCGAGACAACAACGCTTATCGCGGAGGACCTTAACGCTCTTGGAGTTTTCGAACGGAAGGTGCTATCTACGGTGAAGTACAGACGGATGACGGAGAATGGCGACGGCGCATGAACCATGAGCTGCACGCGCTGCTTGGAGAGAACCTTATTGCACATCTAGCGATAGTCAATAGGTTGCGGTGGACCGGTCACGTCGTAAGGATGCCGAGCGACAACCCTGTGAAATCACTTCTCTTCACCAAGCCTACTGGCACCAGAAATAGAGGGGCGCAGCGTGCATGATGGCTCGACCACACCGAAGGAGACTTGCAGGAGATGAGACGCCTGAGGAAATGGCGAAACATAGCTTATAACCAAGTAACATGGCGACAACTTTTTGATACAGCACGAGCCACCACGAATGGTAAAGTAAGGTAAGCCAAATTGAGCCCCAAATCTTCCCAAATCAATTATTGTTATGTAGCAAAACGGGAATAAAGAAACAATGGTTTAGAGTGGTTTAGCGTACTCGATGAGTCCGTGTACCTGGGCTCACTGGTAACTGCCCACAACGATACCAGCAGAGGAACTCATCGGCGCATTATGGCAGGAAATCTCGCACACTTTGGTCTCCGGAGGACACTCCGATCAAGCAACGCACCCTTGCGGTCTTCGAGCAGAAGGGGTTGCGTGCATTCTTAATGGACTGCAGATGGAGAACGGAACCACGAACTGCAGGCACGGTGTTCCAAATACCGTTATTATGAATTAAAATACGCCATCAAAACTGCTGATGCCAGTTGGTTTGTATTACTATCTTGCACTTCTGAGCCAAATTTGAAAATCATCCTTGGACCAATTTTTGAGTTAAGCCCTTTTCAAGTTTTAGGGCGGATATCTCATACAAAAACACACTTACATTAACACTCCCAAAATGAACGTAAATCATAGTGTGCATTGTTTTGCAGGCAACATATGCCCATTGACGACTGATTTAGAAGATTCAAAGTGTATTTGAACCATCGGAAAATAACCCTGGAGAATTTCAAAAATTTCGAAAACAGTCCTTACGTAATTTGTGGATGACGCTTCAGTAAATTAAATTTGCTTGTTTATTCCCACGGAATAAACGGAATAAATTAGAAGCAAGTTGTATGAATCCAAACCTCATTTTTTTCCAAAATATTTAAATTCTGAACATATGTTCAGAAAATAATATTGATAGGCCCAAAAAATGACCTGTGAGAAATTCCAGCTCAATCGGACATGACTTAGGGGCGCCTCAAAGCGCTCAAAGTTGTTATTTTCTGACCCTCGAAAATCCACCTGTATTTTACTGTGTATCTAACTGTACTCCCCCCTTGGTAGATTTTCTATGGTAAAAGAATTACAACTTTGATCGCTTTGAGGCACCCCTTAATCATGTCCGATTGAACTGAAATTTCGCACAGGTAATTTTTTTGGGCCACTAAACAAAATGTACGTGATCGGTTTTTGAAATTTGACATACCCCTTTTCGCTGCCACTTTAAAAAACATAGGCGTAGTATGTGAGGAATTATAGTAATAATTCTTCTAATAATAATTTTTCAAAACAACATCTAACGTGAACAGTTTTTACGGTAAATTTTTGTATAATTGAGCATGTTCGATGCCATTGTTATTGTATAAGTTTTCTATAGTTTTCGAGTTTGAGTGTAAATTGAGGTAACAAATGATTTTTTTGGGTTTTGGTTGATTTTTTAACCCAAACAATTTTCCGATGGTCCCCAAACAGTTCAAATCTTCCAAAAGGTCGTCAATGGGCATATATTGATTGCAAAACAATTCCTACATTGTTTTACGTTTGTGTTGGGAAGGTAATTCAAGTTTTTTGTATGAAAAATCTTCTACAAAATTTTAAAAGAGTGTACCAAAAACTAGTCCAAGGATGATTTTCAAATTTGGCTCAGAAGTTTCAGAAAAAGATAGTAATACAAACCAACTGGCATCAACAGTTTTGATGGCGTATTTTATATCATAATAACGATATTTGGAACACCGTGGCAGGAGCAAGTAGGGGATCGTTTTATCGTCCACATCGTTAAGATGATGTCAAGTGCTAGGCATGTCGTAAGGATGTCGGACTACAACCCGATAAAGATGGTTCTTGGAAACAATCCGTCAACAACGAGACGGTGAGATGCACAGCGGGTAAGGTGGATCGATCAGGTGGGAGACGATCTACCCTACGCAGACCGTAGATCTGGCGAACTGCAACCATTGACGGATTGGAGTAGAGTTAGGGTAGGGTACGGCTTAAGCAGTAGCGCCTATTTCAATCAGTCGAAGAAAACAGGCCTCAAACTCCTGCATTTTGATCAATATCGACAATTTCAATGATGGAAACGAAAACCTTGGTTGTCTAGCTGTCTTACGAATATAAGAAATACCGTTAATCACAAAGCAATCTGTGAACAATTGCAATTGAAACAAATCGATCTATATAGCAGCCATTCAGGAGCCACTTCGGGTGCTGAAAAAAAACGCCTGCAAAACAGATGGAAACTGCTTAAAATAGGTTCGGGGTGATTGGAATAGTGTCCCTCGATTGGTAACTTTGATTGATGATTGTTAAAGTTTACTAACTTAGTTTTACAATCTGAAAGCAAGTTCTGACAGAGAAAACGATAGCGAACAGATTGTTTGAGTTTCACCCAACACATTTCGAGTATTTCGTCTGATAAACAGGCGGTTCCTAAAGCTGCTTAGAATATGTTCCCTACCCTATTTTAACCGGTAAAAAAAAACATAAAGCTTAAGATTTCCGTTTTTTTTCTCATGGAGCGTCGATATCTGCTGTTGCCTTCAAAAAAATTGTTTTGAAGATCGCCTTTCCTGGAAATCAGCAAATTTTCGAGCTGGAAAACTCTTTCAGAAAATCAGTTTCTATCAAAAAAATTTTTTGGGGGCAACACCAGATCTTGGAGTTTTACGTATTTCTTAAATATTTGGCTTCAAAAAAAATCGGTTTCAATTATTTCATGAGAAAAAATTAATCTTGCTCTTTTTATAATTTTGCAACCATTCATTCTAGCTGCTGAATGTTACAATTAAAAATCCTCTCTCTGCTTTCCTAACCCAATACGATTTAGATAAGATTCCCAGAAAAGTCACATGCAGCGAAGGAAAAAAATCACCTCTAGCGATTAATGAATACATATAAAACAAGCCTTGGAGGCGTTGACATCGTCGTCAGTATGCGAAAAACAAAGTATCGGTGCTGGTGCATTCTGTTTGCTTTCCTCTTTACGATATGTTTCGTGTACACCACAATACGTGGTTCTCAATGTGCACAACTCGGTATATGAAGTTATTCGTCTCTGTTACAGAGAGCGATCAGAACTTGTTATATCCTTATTCTTTTGACTCATGAATATGATTTTTTGTCAGAAAAAGAAAGAAAATGACAGTGTATGCTCTCCTACTCTCGCTTAAACTCAACCGCTACCGAAGTAGTTCCTTCCCTCACATATTCCCTCTCACCGCACCACACCTCTGCTGTTGTTCAGGCGACATGATTTTCTCCTGTTGCTATCCTTTCTTCCCGTAACTACTGGCCTATGGAGAGACAAACACAACGATCGAATCGCTTCTCAGAGCTGATATAGTCTAGTCATGTGTTTGTTTCCTCCCAGAAACCTATGCACCCTATCATCATTTCATTATGGGTTGAGAGGATTCGAGTTTAGTTCCGGCCTGTACACTTCGTGAAGTGCACATATGATGAATAAACGACGATTGCATCATATTCGTTTCGTTTCCATCACTGGACTCACATGTATGTATTTCGAATTCAAGTTGCGGTTTTGAACTAAATATTTAGCATTTGTTGCTGCATATACTGAATAATTCTTGGCAACATGTAAACATCCTACAAGCATGATAAACGTCCATTAGTCGACAAGTGTGGACCTCAAAGACACGGTAGAGTCTTTTGAGAAATTTCTTTAATGAGATATGTTCTTCTGTAATCCAGTTGTAACCTTTATCTTCAAAAAAGAACATTTTTTTAACTTTTTTGTATCACAAGTTAATCTCTAGTACAAACTTTTCGCCCTCGGTTTCTGTGTACTTTTGCCCCACAATGAGTTTTCCAACTGATTTGAAACACTTGCAAACTATTTCTGGCACACATAGAGAAAAAATAGCCTTTACGGGGTGTTACTTTCGCAGAATCACACCAGAGAGTTTGCACCTGCGAATGTCATAATATAACAGCGGTCCTTCCTCCTTGCACTCTTTGCAGCTACTTCGAATTGCAACCGGAACATCTATTTACACACTGCGATGGCGAGCGCTGCTGGCGGTGGGACATGATGAACGTCATTTACATCGGACCAAATGACTAACAAGAAATGGATATGAAATAAAATTTATGAAGACAAATCATTAAGAAAAAAGTCTCCGACGCTCACAAGCAGAGCAAGCGGGGGTGACTGAAGTCTAATTCCACTTCCCGTACCCGGGCGGAACGGGCCCTCTTTATGTACGAAGTAGCTTTAAAAGGCCGCTGCACTCCCTACGGAGCCGAATGAAAGTGAAATGTAGTTTACAATCCGATATGTCTTGGGGAAGGTAGTTATGGCATGACTTGACTCGTGCCAACTGCCATGTCATTATTAGCGCAGATAGCGAGCAGCACGCTTACGAAGGAGGAACCGCACCGCTGCTAATTCAATGCTTGTGCAGCCAATGAGCATCGCTGCCCTGGCCTGGAAGCGGACGCCCTTCTGCATCGAAGATGCAGATCAAGTGGGTGAGATAATACCCGGCGGTTACATATACAAATCAGTGCATCCGATTACCTACGATGGTATGCGATGGCGAACGAACGGCGGAGGTGTGTTGAAAGTATAATTAATAACAGTAGTTGTGCGTCCAAACAGAAAATACTTCCAGCAAGCTGCAAGTAACCGCGTGCATGCGGGCCTCGAGTGGGCTTTCGTAAATCGTAAACCGTATAGAGTAACCAAATGAACATCGATGCAACCCGAATTCATGTTCGCACTTTGTCTTATGGCTCGGTAGGGTGAAAGCATCGGCTTTTAATCAAGTTTGTAAAAAATATAACTAAATTTGTTTAAGGGTAAAATCGGATCAAATTTTAGAAGAAACAGGCCATACGGTGTCCAGTGTTTTTTTCATATTTTTGATAATGATGATAATTAGTACTTTCGGTTGCTAAAATTAAATCTGCTGTTTTAGTCTCCATACTTGCAGACATGGAAGATTTCTTCTCATGCACCAGAAACTGGTTTGATCCTCTGAAAAACTAAAAGCTTCATTTCTGACATCCACCAGTAATCGAGTTATCGAAACGAACGGTCACAGGTCTTCACAGAAATACATAAAAGAATAAATAAAAGTAATTGCCAAAGATCAACAAAGCACATTTACTCTTTAAAGTTTGTATATATTCCTTGAGTAATTTTAGGAATTTTAAAATAAGGATTAGGAAATTGGTGTAATTAGGTATTCTTTTTGCAAATTAATCAAGTACAAGTATCAAAACCCGTGCTTCTCCCCTATGGCTTAAGTGATTTTCTACCGACGATGCTCAGGCACAGGCAGAATCTTACTGACTTTCATCCCAACGCTAAGCATTATTGCCTGTCATAATACCGATCATTAGGCATTACAACTCTAACCTTGAGCAGCGTTTTCTCATCGTCAATTCTGCTGTTTATGGCGGTGAGTTGAAGGTGTAGATATAAATTTCCTTCAATTTTTTGTAGGGCTTTGTGTGAAATTGATATTTAATGGATATTTATCCACTTTTAACTGGCGAGACATCATGAGATTCCTTATAAAAGACATCTTCACTAAACCAACAAAAAACTTCACCTGTCGCCAATATCCATCAACTGTATCGAACTTCTTCGGTTCGATTACACAGAAAAATGACCTGGTTTTTCGAACATTAAACTACTATATAATTTCACCGCAATCCACTTGTTCGTCCTCCCTTTTTGGCGTTGCCGTTGCCGGTACGTTCACCTACGCCACCACCGTCATTACCGACTCAGCACCACTATTTGATTCGCTCCTTCATTTGGAAATGATTTTGTAATCGCTGTTACAGTAAGGTCCGCACTCGGCTTCAGGTGCGCACTGTTTTGCAATAAAGTGAATGTAATTTTTACGATTTAGACAATCGTACAATCTCAGTTTCGTCTTTTGTGCAAAAGTTATCTTAGTTTCATTCGAAAACGCTTAATACTAAAATAATTGATCTAGCTTTTTTGTTTCCGTTTCTTATCTCGTTTCGTAATTCTTAATTGTTACTTAAATTAACGCTGAAACGATTAATATTTTTGTATGTAATTAAATTAATTATTATAAAGTTTGTTTGTGGTATCTAAGACACGACCGCATATTGACGTAGGAGTCCGATAGTCTTATTTTTTATTTGAAACTGTTTTTGTTATTTATTTATATAACCACATTCAAAAAAGGGGAAATGATTCTCTTACATTGATAAATGCCTTCTCATCCCAATACAGTCAGTATTTCTTCAATACGCGAAAAGGTAACCTTCTGTACAGTTTTTATTAGGTACAGTTTGTTAGCAAGTAAACTTCATTTTATATTTGATCGTTTTGAAAAAGATGATTCACTTGCCAATTTCAAAGCAACATCATTGCAAGCTCTCTGTCTGGCTGTCTGCATCTCAAGGCTGCTACGCAAAGAGGCCGCATATTATACATACAGATTTTTATGCGTTTACAAGTTTTCGGCAAAAGTTACTATTAAGAATGATGATAGTTATGTTTGTGTGGTATTGTTCAATTAGAAGTAAGGTTATGTAAAGGTATGATTGTATGTTTACTCTACAGTTTTTTGTGAATATTTTTCTTACATGCCCAGTGAGCTTGCGAGATGCCATAATACAGTGAATGTGCTTTTCCTCGCAACTGTAACCGCAGAATACAACTATGATTGCCATATTTAAGAATATTCATTTTACTAGAAACATCAGAACAACTTGTTATAATATTTTAATATATTGTCATTCCGGTTCTTGAATTGATACGAGGTGTTGCTGACTGATGTATTTTCATGTAAGATTTTATTGTTGTCCTGCTTCCTTTCTCGCAAACTTGAAAACAAAGTCAAAAACGAAAACAACATCATCAACCAAATAAATTCTCTCGATGCCCCACAAATTTTATGGGTACTGAAGAAAAGGAAGAATGAAAAAGACTTATTCTTCTAGTACAGATAAAAGTGTGATTGTAGAGCAATCAGTTTGTGTAAGAGGAGTTTGTTTCGTTTTGCCGAAAACATGAAAAACATGAAAACATAAACTGGATCCCAGATGGTCAAACAATTAATCAGCATAACTACCGTAAGGTGCTCGCTCAACCTCGAGAAGGAATAAAGAATAAAGCGACTAAAATTGTGAAATAAAAAGTCATGGGTTCTCCACCAAGACAACGCACCAGCTCATACTGCATTGTCTGTTATGACGTTTCTAGCCAAGCACAACTTCTCAGTTTAGACCATCCGCCTTATTCAGCTGAATCGATGGCGTAGCCAAGAGGGGGGGGGGGGGGTTTGAGTTCAAAATCCATCCAGAGCATTTGATCTGTAATTATTTTTCAATATTAAGGTTCTGCACAACTGTTTATTAGAGCGCCAATTGTAAGAAGGAAAAATTGTTCTTCAAATTAAATTTTGCGAAAGGGTTGAAATACTTCGTCTCCTCGAAAAAGTCTCCATGAAAAATTTCGGCCCAAGATGAAACGGCGTTGAAGCCACAAACAGCCGAATTCGAGCCACCACTTTGAATTTTCAAAGGCAGGCACAAGATTCAATAAAAGTTAATGCGTTATTTTATGCTTGCTGTAGTGAAAACAGACAATATACCTGTGCAACACAAGGTTGCTTCAAATGTCTATATGTAGGAATGGAAATTTGTAACTACACCTCTGGGAAAGAGACTACTGCACGATTGAACTGGAGTGACTTTCGCATGATGATTTTTATCGAGAAGACAGAATTTTTGAGACCTACTACTAAACAAAATTCCAAAAGTTGATCTTAATGTTATTTCCGAATTGATCGGTGAATGAACTAAAGCCGGTTTGTAACATGATAGTACAGTGCTGTTTCGATTCTATCGCGGTCAGAAAAACACGTTTCGGTGAATCCAACGAAACTGTGGACTTGATGAAATGGCGAAAAACAGTATTTTTTATTAGATTTCAATGTTTTCAACAAAAAATACCAATCTGCATAATTTCACCACATAGTCTCGCTAGATTCACCGAAAATTTTTTTTTTGCCCTGATAAAATCAGGAACAGTACTGTTATCGATTTAGATTACTCCCTCTCTTTTCAATACTCTCTGAATTCACAGTTTTGTTATCAAAACCCCCTCCGGATTAAATTTCTGGCTACGCCACTTACTAGACCTAACACCTTCTGATTTTTATCTATACCTAGTCTAATCTGCATTTGAAGGAACAATATTTCAGTTCGTTAAGGAGAAACTGTATAGGAGCCATAAATGGCCGGCTTCGAATTTTCAAAGGCACAAGCAGCATTGCAAAGCAAGCGAGAAGCAAAACCTTTCTCTTCCTTCCTCCTGGAGAGTAGACGCGAGTGTGTGCATATAATTTCGGGAGCGAATGCGAGTTTGCGTTCGTCCGAGAAAACTCGTGTGAATCAACACTTATTGTTGAGCAAGGAAGAAAGCGAAAATGAACGATAAACAGCTTGAATGGAGAATAAACCAGTGTGTGGTATCGGTAGCATGAGGAGTTGCACGCTGTTTATGAGCGAGATTAACAACACTGGACACAAAACTCGGTAAACAGGAAATGCATCACCTGTGAAATCACATCCTCATGTTTGCATCACCTTTTTTTCGAGTCTTATAACCGAACATGAAAATTCGAAGTCGGCAAATTGTGGCTCCTATACTGTTTCATCTTAAAGCTGTAATAGAAAAAACAGCACGCGTCATGTAGGAGTTCACAGAACAACTCTTTCAGCACTTTTTCGAACAATGGAAAATTTGCATTAAAGAATTAAGGGTTATAAAAACGAAATATGATAAATTCAAAATAATATTTTTTACAGCCATAGATATGCTCCCATCCATGCTCGTATGCCCCCATCAAATAAGTCTGAGGAAAAAATGCGGGATTCAAAATAATGGAAATTTTAAAAATTTTAAAAATGAGTTTGTATTCTTACAACTTGAGTATGATATAAATATTGCGGTTGTGGTTCGAATGTTGTCTACACGTCACGGCCACTAATTCGAAATGAATGATTGATTTTCGCACATTCTCTATTAATAGTAAACAACCGCAAGCGAGCAAAGGGGATATAAGCTTGTGATAGGTTGAATGTACAAGTCAATTTTTAAATGCTTTCCCGAGTAAAGTAAGATAACAGCTCTCAGGGCATCTGAATAACACATCTTGGCATTTTTAAAATCATTCAGTTTCCTTCTTTTATCTAAATATAGGAAATTGAGCAATAGGATTTAGCTTACTTGATAACTAGGCATCACATCATGTTATCATTTTGTTGTCCAACTTTATTCGGGTTAGTATTAAAATTATATCTTAATTATTACACAAGCTTAGACAATATATACCTAGGAAAATCGACCAAGTGATAACCAATCAGTAGTCCAAACTGATATCGAATTCGAAGTTATCTAAAGAACATGTGGTGGCTAATTTGCACCTGCGGTTACTGGATTTTTATTTCACACGTGTATCTGTACAACACGTGCAAACCAAGAGGCAGGGCCGGATTTAGACGCTGGGAGGCCCGGGGCAAATTTGTCTGTGAGGCCCTCTTTTCTTGAAATATTTAGAGGTAACGTTCTGGAAGGTGATGAGCAAAAAAAAAGGTCGCCCCAGGATTATGGGGGCCCCTTGAATCGGGAGGCCCGGGGCATTTGCCCCCTTTGCCCCCCCTCAAATCCAGGCCTGCCAAGAGGCTAACCTTCCTTCTTTTGAAAAAAGTAAATAAGCAATGAAAGGACGATATTTTACGAGTTGATGTATTCTATATAAAAAATTATATTGGGAGCGTATTTTTACGGAGGCGGAAGGTTGCTGTCATGTGTAACGACAGAGAGGGGAACCAATCGATAAATCAAAATTGGTCAGGCGTTGGAAACTACATTTTAGTGTATTATATAACGGTGAAGAAAACAGAGGCGTCGAAAGGAGCAGTATGAATACTGAGAATAAGCTGTGCAACCACAAATTATGGAGGACATAAAAAAAGTAGTGCAAGAGCTGTAAGGCAGCTGGGAAGGACGGTATTTTCGGCAAACTCTTTGAAGTCGGGAATGAACAGTTGTATCGTACCGTCTATCGAAGCATGCTGAGCAATTATTGAGACATAACTCTTCTCAATACCGTATACAAAATTCTCTCCTGCATTCTGTTCCACGGACTGAGGCCATTACTGGAAAACTTTGTTGGTGAATACCAATGTGGTTTTCGAGAAGGATACTTCACTACGAACCAAATGTTTTGCTTGCAACAAATCCTCGATGATTTTCGAGAATTCAACTTGCAGACTCACCATCTGTTCATAGACTTCAGCGCAGCGTACGATTCAGTTAAGAGAAATTAGTTTTCATGGTTTCCCAATAAAACTGATTAGACTGTTTCGTGCCACTCTTGACGGTTCCACATCAAGCGTCAAGTGAACCAGTGTTGCGTCGAAAGTTGGTGAGTGTTGCGATGGTGATTGATTGATCCAACACTCGTGTGCTGTCGACGACAATGCCCGCATAACAAGCGTTAAAAGCGTTTGAAGGATAGCAATCCAAGACTAAGTGACGTGGCGACAGGGATCAGAAAGAGGAAAAATGTTCCAATTTTTCAGAAAAAAAATTGTTTCGGAAAATATTTACTGTAATATTCTTAAAATACATGCAAGATTGGGATTTAATTTGCGTTTAAGAAAATGAAGATTCACTAAACGAATTTTTTAGGGTGCCAACCAAAATGGTAATTTTGAGAAACCCTTTACTAAATGTTCACCTGCCCGAAAAAACAACTTGTGCAAAATTTCAGCTCAATCGAATCGTAAATGGGGTGGCGCAAAGCGATTGAATTTTGGCTTTAAAAAAATCCAAAAATTAACCTACGGAGTGGGGTGCATGAAATTTCGGTTTTCGGATTTTTTTCTGTACCAGGTGACCTAAAAAGGCATGAAACGTCGTGAACTGGTATCATCTGAAGAAAAAATTCATGATTTTGATGATTTTTCGAATTTCTCAAGATCAAACTTCTATTGGTTTGCGTTGCACAGGGTGTTTTTTCGGGCAGGTGAACATTTTGTGTATGGTTTTTTTTTTTCAATTTTATAGTTACTTTTTTCCCATATAAGTGATTGGCACCTTAGAGTTTATGTTTTAAAAATATTACAAAATCAGACTAACCTTTGAAAAGACCACCATATCATATCAACGATTCAATGTTGAATTTCATTGCAAAATTGCAACATAAAATTAATGAACTGAAAAAATCGATGAACAATTTTTTGTTTTGTAATAGCGAACAATTTTCGATATTGGTTACTGTAATTATTATCAAATATTCTTTCCCCAGCATACCACCCTACTGAAGTGAGACGTAATCATAGCTAAAATGACTGTATCACAATTTATTGCAAATTGAAGGAGTACACGTAGGTTCGAAATTTTCAGTGCCGAGATAGTTGAAGCCTCAAGCTAAGATAACCAAAACAAAAAACGGATAGGATGCCTCCATGTTTATCATTTTGAGATTTTCTACTTAATTCACTTTTCCGCACAGCAATTTAGATGTTCATTCCGAGTTCAAATGAATACAACCTAATTTATTCAACCAAATGCAAATTATTCTTAGCTGGTTTACCGTGAGAAAATAAATACATTTGCCCAAACACCAATACTCTTCAGTTAAAATAATCAACGGAGCGAAAAAATTAACGAAACTGTTGATTTAGTTTTTTATCAACATGCATAATTCTCTCTTATTTGACACTGAAATTAAATTTTTCTGCCTTTAAGGGTAGTAGTGCTACATCCCATGAATCACCAAAACGTTCATGATTGAAACAATGCTAATTGTGATAATATCATGCATAAGGTTAACAGAGCAAATTTACCATTAGTTGATGTTGAAAAAGTGGTTCGAGCTATTCATAAAATTCAGTTGAATATTACTCAGGTGGTTTCACTCACTTAGTGATGCCAACAAATGCATTGTTTGGTTGAATAATTAATGATTTTTTTTATTGATTGATCACCACCGGTTGCCACTTCGTTACTGACCAGGATCGACCGGAATTTTATCAATTATTGCTTGGGATTTTTAGCTATTCGATGTGCATTTCCAATGATCCCTGCATGCTAATCAGTACCGACGCCTGCCGGTCCAGAACGTAGATCAAAGGAAGGAAGGAAAGGAAAGTTAGTTCGATACTTGTTGCTACTAGAGAGCCGGATATACTCCTGCACACTCCACAAGCATATGGAGGAGATTTGTGTTAGTGGTGTTTGTCGCATTCATTTTCGAAATTTCACCGTATGTAGTATTGCGATTCTAATTCTACCGACTGCGAGAGAGCGACGACGTACAAATGTTATTTCATTACGAGAACGGAGTGTGAAGGGTATGTGTGTATCGCGGTTCTATCGATGCAAGAGCAAAGTTATTTCAGAAGCATATAAATTGTTCTCTATTTCTAGGTGATTCGTACTAAGTGAGGGGGTGGTGATGGTAGTGATAAGGAGCCTGAGAATTAACCCATGCTTAAGTCCTTTGATAATCAAAAATGGCCTGCTTCTAACAAGATTCGAACTCACGACCATCTGCTTATCAAGGCGGACTCTGTAACCTTGTGGCTACCAGCTCCCTTAGTTTGGTTGAATAATTAATGATGCTTCAAAACTGGTTCCTTAGATAAATATAAAGCTAATTTGAAAATTTACTTGAAAAACTACGTTTTTTTTCAATTTCTTGTCGACTGTGTTGAAAAAAGTTTAAATTTTCAAAATGCCTTTTGATAAAAGATGATAACTTGGAATACATTTGTAACATATTCGTAACTTTTTTGCGAAAAACTTCTTCTAAGTCCTCGGATAATGAGCACAAGTTCTAATACGAGTTATACTATCCTAAGTCGATCCTAAGCTTCGATAATATCATAGACTATAGCACGTTATATGCTTTTAGAGTGATAGCCTGCAGGAGGATATGATTAGGTCGATAAGGAAGGTAGTAGATTACTAAATCCGAAGTAGAAGACAGAAAGCACTATAACACGGAGCAGGTTACTTCTCAATAAGTAGCACTGAAAAATGGCAAAAAAAAACAGAAAAATATTATATAATATATTATATATATATATATATATATATATATATATATATATATATATATATATATATATATATATATATATATATATATATATATATATATATATATATATATATATATATATATAATATATATAAATATTATAGAAGAAAAAGATGTAAATTAGCTCAAACCCTTTTTTGCTTTCCCTGTTCAAAATTTCGTTATCATCCGGTAACTTTCATATAAAATCGGTTTTGCTAGATTTACTAGCATTAATATGATATCAGAAACTATCGCGAAATTACTAAAATTTCGGGTGCTCGAGAATTAGTAGTGAACATTTTCGTGGGAAGTATTCCTGAAAAAAAAACATTCCCAATAGATATTCAACATTCTCACAGTGTCACCCACACTCTAGAAACATGTTAACAGTAAGTAACACTTTTGTATTTACCACTTATTGAAACGTTAATCCAGGTCGTTCTCATTTTCATTCGGTTGATTTTCAAAATCAGCTTCGGGCTCTCCAGTCCTCTCGTTTCTGCTCGTTTTTGTTGGCGGATGTTGTTTACGTAATTGCGCAGGAGAGAGAGAAACAAAACAACAAACAACCGAAAAAATCGGACAATCCTCTTCACGATGATGGTCACTGGCTGTTTTTTATTCGCCAACAGAGATAGCAGTTGACAGGGAAAAAAAGTTAGGATACAGTAATTTTAATTTTTTCACTGACGATCCATTCCTCTACAGTCACCGTGGGCCGGGTTGCTTCCGACTTGGGAATACGTTTCTCCGATGCCCTCCAAAACTAGTTACATCTGCATGCAAACTCGAACTCGAATATCTTTCTCCACCGAGTGCTGCGCGGTCGCTCGTTAAAAGGCAAATCATAAAAAAGATGTTTATTGCCTTTCGTCACTTCTTCAAAAAACCATATTACACAACCACCATCCGGGGCAACGCAAAGCACTAGAGTAATTTCCTTAGCCGTCTTTCGTCGGCCGTTTTGCGGTTGACAAATTACTTCACTTTTATCTACAAACCAGTGCCCGTTTTCGCTTTCATTCCGTCCGAGTTTTTACTTGCTTTCCGCGTACGCCACTGCACCACCGAACAAAACGAAGCAAAAAAACCCAACCGTCGTGGTTCAGTGCCACTTCAAAACTGACCGAAATGGCCCCAAAATCGCGGAAGGTTGTACACTCTCCCACAAGAGCGACGCGAAAATAATGAGCGCGATCCCTGATTCAGCCCCACAAAAGGATCGCAGACGTACGTTTTGACGGACCCAGGCTGACAGACGTCCGGCGCGCGAGACGATCGAATTGTATCTGAATGCAATGCACACATGTATGCCATCGACGGATGAGGTTCGTCGCCTGCTAAAGTCACCGACTTGCCGGGAAAAGCAGCAGCGGCGGAAAAAAGCTGACACCCCGCACACATCACCCAGCTGTGCGCGTAAAAAATAATACACTTACTGAACGATCCGAACAAGCGCATGAAAACGATGAGGTAATACGCTTACCAACCGACAACTCCCACTTCCTTCTTCTTGAGGCGCACAGCCAGTGTGGCTGTCTGTGATCGCGTGCATGCGATCGAGCGGCACTTTGCATTCGGCCTCTCGTACCTCTCTAAGCGTTCGCACATTCGGGCTGCGTGTATCCGAGTTGCATTGCGCTCAGCGCGCTTCCCAGCTGAGGCCACGCCGGAGTGGGTTTCCATCGAAAGTGAAACGTATGGCGTGGATTGTTTTGTAGCACTCGGATTGTGTGTTTTGTTGCATGGTGAGCGAAACCAGGATTGTAAACTAAAAAAACTGGGACTGTAATGCGGGTACTTTCAATATGAGACAAAAACAACTTGGTATTTTTTCCATGTTTTTCCATACAAAAGTATCAATACTAATTTTTTTCCAGAAAATATGATAACAATTAAATCGTTTCCCGATGATAACTCAAAAGTGACCAAAATCAGTATGGGACAGTTATGCGGGTACCGGCAGTATAGCAACTGTGCAAACTTTCAGATCGATCGGTGGAACTATATTTTTGCGCCTGATTTTTAAAGTTTCCATACGGTTTTATATGGGAAAATCCACTTTTTCAAAAATTATTCTCTAGAGATTTCCAGTTGGCTCCTAAAAGTATATCGATGTATGATATTTGTAGGAAATTTTCCTGAGAAAACTTTTCTAAAGACCGAAGGGCGCTATGATGCTTACAGAGAAAGTTATTCCCCCTAAACTGATTGAATGTCTGACGAACGGCTCAGTATTGAATTTTTCCAGCAACACTGCTACAGCATGCTGCTATTGCAAACTAGCTTAAGGATGAAAAATAATTTCGCGTGGAATGAAGCTCGAAAGTGGGATTTTTGCCCATTGTATCTTCTGAGAAACCTCCAAGATAAATTTTACGCGATATCCTTTTCTATCACATTGTTGAATAGAATTGAATAGAAAAATATAATTATGAGCAGTTCGCCAGACATTCACTCCGTTTGGGGTGTATAACTTTTTCTACAAGCATCGTAGCGCCTTTTAGTCTTCAGAAGAATTTTTCCCAGGAAATATTTTTAGCAGTCAACCAGACATCTTTAAAAAATAAGTTTTGAAAAAGTGGATTTTCTCATATAAAATCGTATGGAAACTATAAAAATCGGGCGCAAAAAAATAGTTCCACCGATCGATCTGAAAAGTTACACAG
This sequence comes from Wyeomyia smithii, assembly GCF_029784165.1. Lineage (NCBI taxonomy): Eukaryota > Metazoa > Arthropoda > Insecta > Diptera > Culicidae > Wyeomyia > Wyeomyia smithii. Next base: position 241,236,168 of record NC_073696.1, read on the forward strand.
TTGTTATAGGACCTATGAGGAACACGAAAAGTGCATGGGAGCGAAAAAATAGCACTACCGCTTTTTTCCCATATAATTGAGTCCTAGTCTAATTTTCATGCTATGGGAATTTCGGAAACTCGGTACTAGAAATGTAAGGACTCTACTCGAACCGACACGTGCAGGTATCCTGGTTAGAGAGCTGCAGAGAGTGAATGCGGAGGTTGCTGCCATACAGGAGGTGAGGTGGCCGAAAACCGGAGAACGCGAGTTCCGGGCTGCGAATCGTATTGCGGGCACTTTATTTAGGTACCACAGTTCCGGCGTCAAAACGTGCCATTGGATGGAGGCCGATCAGTGACCGTATATGCGTATATGCGGACAAACTTTTCAACTACAGCCTGTTAAATGTGTACGCACCGACCAACGAAAAACCCGATGAAGAAAACGAGAAGTTCTATGAGCTCCTGGAAAAGACGTACAATGAGTGCCAAGGACACAACATCAAGATCATCATCGGGAATGCGAATGCACAGGTCGGGCAGAAGAACTTCTTCCGCCCCGTGATTGGTAGAGAAAGCCTACTTTCTATTAAGAACGACAACGGCCTGAGGCTTATCAATTTCGCTGCAGCCAGAGGTATGGCTATCTATAGCACTTATTTTGTCACCGGAATATACGTAAGCACAGGCACCAGAATGCAGAAGCCTGCTCGCAGATCGACCATCTTCTGATTGATGGTCGGTACTTTTCAGACGTTACAGACGTGAGGTCGTTTAGAAGACCAAACGTTGACTCGGATCATTACCATTATCCAAGATTCGCGCCCTGTTGTCCAACGTGTTGGAATCCAGGATGACAAGGATACAGTTGGACATCCAGCGGTTATTAATCGTGCTTTACACCGGATCATGCTGAGAGTGTGGTTCGATGAAGAATTACCCTCGAACTGGTTAGAGGGTCTCATATGTCTGATCTACAAGAAAGGCCACAGCCTGGATTGTAGTAATTATCGGGGCATAACCCTTCTCAACACCGTTTACAAAATTCTCTCCCGTATTCTGTTCCATAGACTGAGGCCGTTGTCGGAGACCTTTGTTGGCAATTGCCAATGTGATTTCCGAGGGGGCGCTCCACGACGGACCAAATGTTCACCCTGCGACAGATCCTCGATAAATTTTGAGAAATCAACTTGCAGACTCACCATCTGTTTATAGACTTCAGGACAGCGTACAATACAGTTAAGAGAAATGAGTTATAGCGAATTATTAATGGTTTCCCAACAAAACTAATTAGGCTGATACGTGCCACCCTTGAAGACTCTACATCATGCGTCAGGATAGCCGGTGAGATGTCGGACTCCTTCGTGACTTTAGATGGTTTGTAGCAGGGAGACGGGCTGTCAAACTTATTGTTCAACATCGCTTACTTACTTACTTACTTACTTACTTACTTACTTACTTACTTACTTACTTAGATGGCCGTACGTCCTAAGACATGGCCTGCATAACGTGGTTCCGTCAATTCATTCGGTCCATGGCTGCCTGCCTCCAGTTCCGTGGGCACCCGGTACTTTGCAGATCGTGCTCCATCTGGTCCACCCATCTCGCTCGTTGCACCCCTCGCTTCCTCGTTCCCGCCGGATTTGAAGCGAACACTAATTTTGCAGGGTAGCTTTCCGGCATTCTAGCTACACGCCCTGTCCAGCGTATCCTTCCAGCTTCAGCCACTTTCTGAATACTGGGTTCACCGTAGAGGCGCGCAAGCTCGTGGTTCATCCTACGCCTCCATACTCCGTTCTCCTGCACACCGCCAAAGATGGTTCTCAGCACCCGACATTCAAAAACTCCGAGTGCTCGCAAGTCCTCCTCGAGCATTGTCCACGTCTCATGCCCGTAGAGAACGACCGGTCTTATTAGCGTTTTGTACAGGATACACTTGGTGCGAAGATTCAGATTTTGCGACCGTAGTTTTTTATGGAGCCCATATTAGGCACGACTTCCACTGATAATACGTCTCCTTATCTCCCGGCTGGTATCGTTGTTCTCAGTTACCAGAGAGCCGAGCTACACAAACTCGTCGACCACCTCAAACTCAATCCAGGTAGATTGCTATCGTATTGCCTAGGCGTGCCCTGTCGTGCTTGAACTCACCTGCAAGCATATACTTAGTTTTTGACGTATTAATCTTCAGTCCGATCCTATCTGCTTCACGTTTCAGTCGGGTATACTGGTCTGCCACGGTCTTAAATTTTCTGTCGACAATATCCACATCATCCGCAAAGTAAATAAATTGACCTGATCTGTTGAAAATCGTGCCCCGCATGTCAAACCCCGCTCGTCTCATAGCACCCTCTAGCGCGACGTTAAACAATAAGCAGGAGAGACCATCACCTTGTCGGAGCCCCCTGAGAGACTCGAATGGGTCCGACATTCCACCCGAAATTCTCACACAACACTTCACATCCTCCATCGTAGCCTTAATCAGTCTTGCCAGCTTCCCCGGGAAGCCGTTTTCGTCGAGAATTTTCCATTGCTCTTGTCGGTTTATTGTATCGTATGCGGCTTTAAAATCGACGAAAAGATAATGTGTAGGGACTCTAAACTCACGGCACTTTTGGAGGATCTACCGCAGTGTAAAGATTTGGTCAGTCGTAGACCGTCCTTCCATGAAGCCGGCCTGGTAGCTTCCTACAAACCTGCTGCTGGCTAATGGTGACAGGCGTTGGAAGATGACCTGGGAAAACACTTTGTAGGCGGCATTCAGGACTGTGATCGCTCGCTAGTTTGTCGCCCTTTTTGTATATGGGGCAGATAACCCCTTCTTTCCACTCCTCCGGTAGCTGTTCTGTTTCCCACATCTCGACGATCAGCCGATGCAGCGAGCTAGCCAGTTTGTCGGGGCCCATCTTAATAAGCTCAGCTCCGATGCTGTCTTTTTCGGCCGCTTTGTTGTTCTTGAGCTGCCGGATCGCATCCTTAACTTCGCTTATTGTTGGGGGTGGCACATCTTCGTCGTTCGTTGCACCGACCACGTCTTCTCCGCTCCTGTTGTGGTCTCCTGCTTGCACGCCATTCAGGTGTTCATCGTAGTGCTGCTTCCACCTTTCGATCACCTCACGATCATCCGTCAAAATGCCTCCATTCTTATCCCTACACATTTCGGCTCGTGGGACAAAGCCTCTGCGGGATCCGTTGAGTTTTTGGTAGAACTTTCGTGTTTCGTGTGTGCGGTGCAGCTGCTCGAGTTCTTCACATTCCTCCACTTCCTGGCGACGCTTTTTTCCTTGAAGAGTTGGACTTGCCGCCTCCGTTTCAGTCTATATCGCTCCACATTCAACATCGCATTGAAGAGTGCTATACAAAGAGCTGGCATGCAAAGAAGCGGCACCATCATTACGAAGTCTCACATGCTTCTAGGTTTTGCGGACGATATTGACATCATTTGTATCAACCGTAGAGCAGTGGAAGAGGCCTTCAGACCTCTCAGAAGGGTAGCTGCGAGAGTAGGGCTCATCATTAACTCTGCCAAAACGAAATACATGATGGCTGGTAGAGAGCGGGGTAGTCCGACTGATGTTGGTGCTGAGGCGGTGATAGATGGAAAACTTTTGAAGTAGTATGAATTTATTTACCTGGGTACATTAGTGACATGTGACAACAAGGTTAGCCGTGAGATAAAAAGGTGGATGGCTGCTGCAAACAGGTCCTTTTACGGATTACGTAACCAGTTGAGGTCCCGCAGCCTGCAAACCCGTACTAAACTTACACTCTACAAAACACTAATCCTTCCCGTGGCCCTCTACGGCCATGAAGCATGGACGTTGAAAGAGGCCGAACGGCGAACTTTTGCTGTTTTTGAGCGTAGGATTTTACGTTCAATCCTTGGCGGCAAACTAGAAAATTGTATTTGGCGCAGACGCATGAACCATGAAGTGTACCAGGTGTACAAATCGGCGGATATAGTTAAGCGGATAAAACACGACAGGTTGCAGTGGGCTAGGCATGTAGCTAGAATGCCCGAAGAACGACCAGCGAAAACGATATTTAGCAGAAATTCCAATAGAGGCCGTCGTCTTCGAGGTAGGGCCCGCACTCGCTCGTGCCGTCGACGAGGATGCCCGCGACGACGCCTTATTTTTTAGTGCATCAAAATTATTCGATTGAAATAGGGTAAGAAAAGGCTTGAGCAGTGGCGCCTATTTTAATCAGTCGAAGAAAACAGGCACTAAAAAATAAAGCGGCGTCGTTCCGAATTTTGATCAATATCGACAACTTCAATGATGGAAACGAAAACTTTGATTTTCTAGCTGTCTCACGAATATAAGAAATACCGTTAATCACAAAAAAATCTGTGCACAAACAATAGTCGAAACAAATCGACCTATATTGCAGCCATTTAAGAGGCACTCCGGGTGCTGAAAAAAAATCCTGCAAAACAGATGGAAACTGCTTAAAATAGGTTCGGAGTGATTGGAATAGTGTCCAATGATTGGTAACTTAAATTGATTATTGTTAATTTAATTTCATACATAATTTAAACTAGCTCGTTGATTAAAATATGATCGCATTTAGTGGAAAACAATTTGAGCGTCACTCTTTAATCGCTTTAAATAAATGTAGAACTGTATATTTCATAATTTGCGAGTTAAAAAATACAGCATTGCCTCAAGAACGCCTTAAGAAAGACCAATTGTAATTTGTAGTTGGCAAAAGGAACGAAACAATTCACTTCGAGCTAGTGTACCTTTAGCTTCGGACCCAGTGTACTTGGCTAGCTCTCCTGGTAACAGCAATGAAAAACAAGGCACATCGCAGTTCAACCTTTTTTTACCTTTTCTCCATAATACCGTGTGCGTGGCCCTGCCCACTTCACAGTGGTAGGTCTCTATACAAAAGTCGGAAAAAAAACCTAAAAGTCTTTTTTATATGATTGGAAATTACATATTATTACAATTTTGGAGTGGTGAACTCATTTCTGATGTCAGAAAATATTGAAAATAGCTATTTATGCACCTAAAGTGCCGTTAGACCTTTCTCATGATCAGATTTTTGTTTTTGCTACAACCTTGCTTAAAACTTTGATAGGAGAACCGCTCTCATATTCATCTCAACACCTATATTCATCTCATCGCTCTTATTTGTTCAGTTTACTGTAAAATTTTACTTCTTTTTAAGTAAAAGTAGTTTTATTTTACCTCTTATTTAAGTCGAGCAGTTGGAAGTTAAGAGCGATGAGAAGAACGAAATAAAAGCAACGGGAAGAATATAGGTGCTAAGATGAATATTGACAACTGATCTTCATCGAAAAATTTTATAATCTCATTTTTTTGTTTGGTTCTTAGGGTACTCCTTTTTTATTTTATTTTAAATTTTTTTTAGCCTTCAAGCCGGTTGACCAATTTAAGATCTTTCTGCGACAAGTTAGAGGTTTTTTAAGGAAAATTAAGAGATAATGGTAGCATATTTCAACGTCATTGAAAATATAAAAGAGTTTATTCTCTCTTTATACATCTTGCAGTACTGAAAGCGGTTTACAAGTTTATATAAAAATGATTAAAACTACTGGAAAAAAAACTTCATGTATACTTCCCAGTCAACCATGTTGTTTAAATATACGAAATTGATTATTTTCCAACTGACCACCATACGTCTCCATAGTTTTATTTTCAAAATATCTCCCTATGAGCAACGACGTGCCAAATGGGACCCAAAAATCTGAAAATTACAATAAATTTCCCATTGAATTTTGGCTATCCGATCGTTCCGAACTATTTCACAAGATTGTACGGTCGAAATGAAATTAGAAATACACGTTTTTTTGGCTTGTCTGAAATATGTTTTACCTCGATTGAGAAATTGGTTATATTTTTTTTTGGAAAGTGTTTAAAATCAACCTAAAAGTACACAAATTTCCCTTCAAAATAAAATTTGTTGAATCAAAATCGGATCAAAACTGAGGAAGTTTCAGGTGTTTAAAGTGGAGCTAAAAATTGTGATTTCAAACATGGAAATCATCGAAATTGCCTAATAAAGCAACATTCAAAGTGCGATTAAAAATTGATACCTCAACCGATTGTCATGAAACTTTGGGGAAAGGTCATTTACACTTTGAGAATCTTCGGAAAAATGCAAAACATCAAAAATATTGACATGAAAAATCAAGGTTTTTTCCGGCCTTCGACCACTGTGCACTTGTCGCGTTAGTCCTCTCCGTAGGTATTTAAGACAATCGCACGGGATTATTACATCACTACATCATTCATTCATCCACTGACTTTCACGCGATTCGAGTATATATTTTAAAATTAGTTCCAGTTCACATTTAATCGTTTTTCTCGTGATTACGTTCCTACCACGTGGGTAGAAGAAGACGCACAGCCAGCTCCCGTTAATTATGCGGGTTGGTACAGGAGTATCTATCGATCTGGCGGCTGCAATACACCTTGCTGCGAAAGTGTTGGAATTGGCTGGGAGCGCTGCTAGAGATAATAGAATGATAATTATAATCCAGCGTCACTAATTGCTCAGGGGAAAGTTCTTTCGAATATTAAAGCTGTTCTACCTTCGAAAAAAAAAACAAAAAAGGCATTTTCCGATTGATTCCCAGCGTTGTAGAAAATAATCCAACCGTCCTTTTTTATTTTTTTTTTTCAATGGCAAAAATTGACGCAATTCTTAAAAACACCAAAAAAAAGTCAATTAAAAACATCGTAAATGCCTTCATAGTTCAAATTCATAAAACTTCTTGCGTAAACGTGTCTGGATGCAAATAGAATAAAACTTAATTTTTCCCAAGGGACACAACTCAATATGTCAGTCCGTAATATCTTTGCCCAGCAGCGGAACATATTGCATATGCTGCCTGCTTACCTGTGGCAATTAAGGTGAAACGGGATAGTGGTCTTTTCCTATACAATTTTGAGGTTAGAGTTCTCTTTACTTTTGTAGTTTGAGCGTAAAAAATTCGGCTTCCACTAAATAAACAGCACTCAAATTGCTACTTCAGGCATGCAACAGTTGTGAAAACAATTGATCAAAGTTTCATGTACGTAGTCTTCATAAATCAAGAAAAAATTAGATTGCAAAATTCGAGTTGATCGCGACCACGTCCCGTTTCACCTTAAAAACCATCAAACAACAAACGAATGCTTCTAATGAAAAACATTCTAGCGTTAAGTGAGATTTGATTTCAGCTCGTAGTCGGCAGCGAGGATAAACAATTTGAACAAATAATAGTAGACTTAATGACTTATTAATCAAACACTATCAACAAAGCTTTTGGTGGCTTCTATGCATTACCATGAAATAATAAATCCGCATTGTTGTGTAAAACTTACAATAAACTTTGTACTTGTCCAGTGGTATACAGAAAAATTTGGTTTTTACGAGACTCAACAGAAACAGACAGAGTTTAAACTAAGAAATTACATCAAACATAGAGCCAAAACGAATGCGCCATACTATCGCACAATCCCCTTTTCAATAATACAGTGCTAACAGAAGTGAATAAAATTCTTTACAGCAGAGATGCCAGATGTTTTTGAAAAATGTCTGCAACTATGCGAAAAACCGGAAAAATGTGCTCGAAATCTGAAAAAAATCTATCCGTGATCCGAAAAAATTTTGCTCGCGCAGGCAAAAGTCTGTAAAAATCTGCACACATTTTAAGGAAATCTGCGCAAATATAAGGAGACTCTGACAAAAATCTGCAGAAACCGTGGAAAAACTGCAAATATCTGCAAATCAATAAATATCTGCACACGGACTCCAAAAATCTGCGTTTTGCAGACAAATCTGCACATTTGGTATCACTGCTTTACAGCAATGTTGTTAACGTTAAGCAGTGAAGCAATTGTAAAGTAGGAACAAACTTTAACGAGATTCACGTGCGCCACCACATGTACCCAGTATCAACTAAACGGTATTATAGCAAAATACAAGCCAAGATATGAACCTTTCCCATAATAACTGTTGGAAATTTGAGCGACGTCGTTCGCTAGAGCTTGGCACTAGTTTGAATCATAATGAAAGAATCTCGTACAGTTTGGTTTTGACCGACTTCGTACTAGGTATTTTTATTGTTTTTCACAGTTACAATGTTTTCAAATATTGTTACAGAACAGTCGATACATATTCATGAACGTCTTAAATTAAATGAGGTATACAAATTTTGCGTAGAACGCCTGTTCTCCATCTAGGTAAAAATTATCAAAAGAGATTTTTCCCTTGTCCCACGAATTTCGTTGATGTAGGTAGAATGCCATTAGTGACTATTTCTTAAACTGCTTCAAGAAATATCACATGGAATATTCTTGATTACACCAAGGCGATTTCCAGGGTAACATTTCAGAATTTCGGTGAGAAAATTACAAATTTCTTTTAGTTTTGACTTTGTATGTCTCCGCGTTCCATCATTAACTAAACACTATTCGATTATGGCTATTATAGAATTTCTCTCAATTGAAAATGTCCATAGATACAATTTCATAAATTTTCTCGTGTCATTTATTTGTTTTTGTCTCTAAATCCATACTCAGCACAAATCAGAGCAAACTATCGGGATAAAAAATGTACACTTCTAACGGTCGTTCCTCGGGTGGCAGGAAACAACGAACAACTACTGCTATTCAATTCACAAAGAAAACTTCACACGTAATTGAATTTTTCGAATTTTTGGCGCCATTTGTTTACTGCTGTCGTACAACCTAACACCTATCTGTAAAAAAGGGGGACAAACGCTTCCCCCGGCAAAGTTACACTATATAGTACAGGTACCTCTAATTAAAAACCCCACCATTCTTCGACTGTTTTTCCCTTAAAGGGCCTCTCCTTCGGTTACTCTACTTTTAATGTCCTTGTGCCTTCGGAGGGTTCTAGCCGCCGGCAGTGGAATACCCTGTCTACGTAGCAACTCGTAGTCTCGGGTGCCGATTTCGTTTTTGATATCAAGAGCGGAGTTGATCATATGTGGAGTCCATCGCTTTGGGTTCTCTGGCAGTGTGTTCAGAAATTCCATATGCTGTTGCGACAGTTTACTCATATCGAACGACGGTACGTCGTCCTTATCGAAGATGGAATGGTGCTCGAAGATGCCCATGTGCGAATCCTCACCCGTTCCGTTCATTTCTACCGCATAATGATCCGGCTGAGGTTGACCGTTTTCGAATATCGTTTCTGTATCGGGTTCCACTTCGACATCAATCTCCGGTTCGAGATCCTGCTCTGGTTCTTGTTCTTCCTCATCATCATCCAAATCTTCCGCAACAACCATCGCGGACAGATCCTCCAGTCCATTTTCGTGTTCATATCGCTTAAGCATGACCAACGTGGGAATGTGCAAACATTCCTGCTTGCGCAGAATTTCGTAATTTTTACCACCAACTTCGTTTTTAAATTCCAACGTTTTCTGCAGTTCGAAATCGGAGAAGCCCTTGGTATTGCTCGATAAAGCTTGCAGAAAATCGATCTGCTGCTCCGTTAGGCCGTTAATATCGAAAAACCCTTCGGGTTCCTCGGCATTCATAATATCATCCATATAGTCTCCGAATGGGGCGGTTCCGTTCATTGTGGCCCCATTAGATCCCGGTGTGACTAGACCTTCCAACATCTCGCGGTAACTTCTCTTTCGACTCATCACATCCACCCCATCCAGATGGGCCGCATGTTTGTACTTTCGCAGCGTTTTTGCACTAGGCAACGGCATTCCATCGTTCTTCCGCAGCGAGTCGTATTCCTTGCTGCCGATAATTCGCCGTATATCCATGCAGGTGCGCAGCTCGAACGGAGTCCACTTCTTCCGAAAGCCGGTCATCGATTTGAGGAATTCGATGTGGGCGCTGGTGAGAGTTTGCTGCTGCTGTGGCTGTTGATGGTGCTGTTGTTGTTGCTGCTGCTGCTGGTGCTGCTGCTGCTGTTCCTGGGAGAGATGGTAGGATTCTCCGTTTACGGAACCATTCTGGAATAGCTCGGAACGATTGTCTTCTTCACCGTCCATGTCTTCCGGTTCTATCTTGCCCGGATAGAAGCTGATGTCGGGATGAACTGCAGAAATGGAGAAAAAGAAAAGTGAAATTAGTAAAGGAAGTGCTACAAGCTCTGAATTCAATGTTATCCGTAATAAATTCAAGTTTGTTGAAAGGGTGAAGGTCGTTGTTAAAAATGAACATTAATTCGAAAAAAAAATTAGGTTTCATTCATAATTTTGCCTTCTGAACCTCATAGAAAAACACATCAACACCATTTCAGTATAGAAATGCAAATATTAATTAAAACAGTGAACAATGAAAGATCAACAGAAAATAATGATAATTATGGGATTTGTAAAAAATTACAATAAACTAGAAAATAGACTGGAAACATTTAGCATAATTGAAATAACGAAGAATAATTTATTTTTCATGACCTTATTTTGCAAGTAAGCAGCATTGGTATGTAATGGCATCCAAGCGTCATCCGTCAGAGTCAAAATTGTTCATTATAATGTTCGCATTGAAAACAATGAACAAAAATTCCCGATATTTCATGGGTTTATCTTCACACGCACTGACAAAACTACTCATGCACTATCAATCACAGTAACCTATGAGCAAGCAGAACAAATTTGACAACTCTATCAATCGAACTCTAACCGTGTTGGCGAAGACAGTGAAGCTACTCCGTCCAGAAGTGTGCGCGATCAAAGAACGGTACCCCGCCGCGTCGAAAACGGACACCGTGTGGCACTGTGGACGCCGGATACGCCTGTTCCGGCATCTATCACGTCTTGGTATTATCGGACAACAATCAGAGCATCGAAAGAAAACCCAGTTTTCGGACGGCCGACGTTCCTGAGTGACAAGCAGCTTTAAAGGATGCTGTAGAGGAAGACCGAGGGAAAAGTGGCTACATCACAGCGTGGGCTGGGTCGTGGGGTCGGTGCAACCGGCCAAACAGTGAGAAAGTACCTGGCGAACATGAACATACATGCTAGTAAGCGGCAGTCCCGTTTAGCTTACCCTAGATGGCAACGACTGGCGGGGCACTTCGTGTTTTACTTCCCTCACAAAGGAAGTGAGCTTCGAGATGAAGTTCGTTTCACACCCCAAGTTCCCCAAGAAGGTGCTGCTGTGGATGACAATCAGCGAGAAGGAAAGTCCAATCCGCTCTTCTTTCGCTACGGACTGACCGTGAACGGGGAAATTTAGAGTACGAAGTGCCTGCCGGAAATTGGGTCGTTCATAAAGAAATATCATAAAGGCGAAGACGCGGTGTTCTAGCCGGATCTGGCGTCGGCCCACTACTCGAATTGACTGTTCCGGTTAAATACCGGAAGGCCGCTTGCAAGTTAATACATAAAATCAAAATCCGTATATTTAAAAATCTTAATATCACCATATTATCCTGATTGTATGGTCTAAGAAGAAACTTCATACCTTAGAATAAGAATGGGCACAGACTCGACTTTAGCAACTATCGAGGCATAACCCATCTCAATTTCGCATTCAAATTAACTGAGGCCTAACGGATTTCGAGCGAGACGGTCAACAAATTACGAGAACACAACTTGCAGACACATCATCTGTTTATGGATTCCAAAGTGGCGTACGACTTAGTGAAACGCAACGAGTTATGGCTGATTATGCTTGAATATGGTTTCCAAACAAAACGAGCAATCTTGAATGTTTCACACCGAGCGTCAGGATAGGGGGTGAAATTTAGAACGCGAACGTTGGCAAGAGGACGAGCCAGGGTAGGGAAATGTACTGGTACGCTACAGTATTTACACGGCAGCAGCAAGATTTTTGTGATTATCTCTGTGGAATGAAACACTACGCGACAGTAGCCGCTACCGAAATTTCATACGATCTGCTTCATCTCTTGCTTTTTGTCACGAATTCAATATGAACAACAATTCTCTCGCTCACTTCTTTTTATAGTGTTGTCATTGTATAGATCGTGTGTTATTGACTGTAGCTGGCTGTAGTATTTATTGCATTTATTACGAATTGAAGTGGAATCAATTTTTTTAGCGTCAATTTTTATTTGGGCACGAGAACGTTAATTGAATTTGTAAGATTCATGCTTTTATTGTCCTGTTTTTGATTACATATGCAAAATTTGGATGAGACTTTCGCTACAGCGAACTATTCTCGAATGAAAAGGTTTAGAAGTTGAGATTCAAATTTTCCGGTGTACACGATTGATGATATTTTTCGGCAGTACATACATAGTAATTATTAATTTTCCATCTTATTACTGTGCTAAACTATCGCATGATTGCCAATTATTGTCATTCGCACAATGCGTCAGTCGAGATATCGAAGCGGCTGGAGATGCAATTTTTCTCTATAATACTTTATTAGTTGTTCAATCTTGCTTTTGAAATATGACTGTAGCAATCAAACAAACCAAAGTTCCATTTGAAACCTGAACTAGACTACCACAACATGGTATACCACTTCTCTCTTCCACTCTGCCAGAACATTCCAAGCCAGGGGGTACAATCGATATGAAAAATATCGCCAACGCGGGTACGCGGACAAAAAAAGGTTGAGAACCACTGTTCTAGGATATACGGACGATCGTAGAGCTGAGGTCTTCACGGCTCTCAGAAGGAAAGCTGCGAGAATTGGACTCCTTGTAAACACTGCCAAAACGAAGTACATGGTAGCTGGCAGAGAGTGTGATAGTCCTACAGACGTTGGTGCTGCGGTTGTGATGAATGAGGATACTTTCAAAATGGTTGATGAATTAGTTTATCTTCTTACACTTGTAACCTGTGATAATGAGGTGAGTCACGAGATGAAAAGACGTTTTGCAACAGCGAACAGAGCTTCTTGCGGATTGTCAGCTTAAGTCTCGCAATCTACAAATCCGCATGAAATTTGCGCTGACGCTGATCCTCCCGATGGCGATCTAAAGACATGAATCGTGGACGTGGAATGAGGCCGATCGGCAAGCGCTTGGGGTCTTCGAGTGCAGAATCCTGCGATCAACACTTGGTGGCGAGCTAGACAATGGGGTGCGGTGCAGGTACATGAATCACAAGACCAAGTTTTATGGAGGCGTATTCTGGGTTTGGCATGAAATCTCTATAATTTGTCGCCATAGAAGTAATGTTGATTATGATGAGAAATAAAAACGTAAAATTCGTTAGAACTAAAAACAAGATTATCAAATTGCCGAAAACAAGAGTACCGAAAAAAAAACATTGCAAGACGTGCATGAAATAAAAATAACAAGAAATTAATACAATTAAAAAAACGAAAAGAAAGGCTTTTGAATACCATCGCAAAGTATCACAAGACTTCGAATATAAGTAAAAAAAAAGTAGAAAAACAAACATATAAAAAAAGAAAAAAAACAAAACCCTCAAACTCCATAAATATAAACAAACATTTTGAGGAGGAAATACTATTTAAAATATTCAAAAATGCAGTACAGGATCAGTTTATTTTCACAACTTTTTCAAAGTAACCATCAATTTTCATTGGAAATTCCTCCACATAAATTTTTTTACTAATCCAAAACTGAAACTTTTTACGGTGATCATCTGAAACAGTTTCACGTTTTCGTACAAAAAAGGTTTGATCAGTAATTAACTAACGATTTTTTCTTAGTTAAATGCTCAATTTCTAAGTAAATATTGTGTCTTCAATGTTGTATAACAAAAGTTCTGATTTCAATTCAAGCTACTTTTGATTGTTTTGAGAAGATTACAATTCGTCAGCGGTAGCAATTCTCCGACCTGTTAAATCGTCTTTCAAGAATTGATTTTTTAGCGAATCAACCTCAATCTGAACATCCCCAACAACGACAGGCGAAAATAGCCGTCAAATGGCAGTGACGGGGCATCGGGGTTGATCGGCCCGTTCGCCGCGGTTTCCTGCCTAGTGGCAACCAACAAGGTGAAACACGGTGCAAGTGCTGGTTGTTGCCGGTTGACGGCGACGGTGAATGGCATTTTTCGTTTGCACGACCGAAGACGGTCAACAGCCGACAGGGGGCCCTGCCACCCGACCGACCGTTGCCACCCTTCCCTTCGCACACTTTCGAATGATGTAATCGAAGCTGTACAATTCCTACCGATAAGATTCGTGCTCTCTATTCTGTCTAAAGTTGAACTAAACAGGTCATTTGTAATTCGAATGTTTAAGTTCTCGGTTCATAACCATACTCAGCGACTCCGAATGGGATATTCCGAAATTTTTTCTTGTTTCAGAATTTGGCTTCTATCAGACAAATGAATGCTAATCCCTAATCTTCAGCACGGCGTGAAGGTCGACGCTGTCACTGTGTTTGTCCCACAGTACAGCACAGAAGGAAAAAAACAACAACACAGGAGAATTCGCGTCATCCGCTTCGATGTGCGGTCCGTGGTGATACAGCTCCCTGCACCCGTGGTTGACTCGCGAAAAGGCGAGCCAGTCACGTCGAAACGTGGTTCCACGATACACTCGACGACTTTGCAGCGACCGTCGTAGAAGCGTTTAGAGATAAAGTTCCTGCGGGAGAGTTGCAGCCGCATGGGGGGAGGCAAACGAAGAGGCGCGAGGTGGTGGCAAATGGTCAAAGTGGCATTTCGCTCATTCAAACACCCTACCTTCGAGTCGAGCCTGACGGCGGAGGCCACAAACTCACGCGGTCAGTCGCGACACGATTACAGCGACGCGCTAACACGGTAAAAAAAATGGTGCGTCATCCGTCATCGGTGCGCCATCATCGTCACGATCATCATCATTATCAGTGCGCTGCTATTGAAACTAGTCGTCTAGATGACGACCACGAGGTGGCTCAATGATTGATCGATTAAGACAATGGAGTTAGGATAAAAACAGAACAAAGCACGAATCTAGAATAGACGAATGATATTTGAGATTGTCTAGAATTGCCACATTATTCCGGTTGAATCCGACGGTGGCCATTTTGACTCGCAGCTGCGCAACCTAAGGATGGATGGATGGTGGCAACAGCAACAGAGTGCTGCCTGTGTGCCAGCCACTGTTTGGCCGTGTGCGGCTCGGCCCTGTTGGAACGGAACACATGCCGCCGTTCATGTACGCGCTCGTTTGCCATTCTCCGTATTCTGCGCGCTGGTATTGGTTAGCAGGTACTGCCGCGAGGGTCATACATTCGAACCGCGAGGCAGATTACTACCGCCGCTACTACTGGCTAATGACGGCAAACTTCGATGATGATTGCTGCGAATGGATGGCGTGGTGATGCGCTAGAGAGCGTGACGCGAAGCGGCGACCTGCCTGATGGCCAACGACGAGGGTGACAAAAGTGTTGCAGCGGCTGCGACAAATTGGGGCAAACGGCGGGCTCCGAACGATGATAACAATATGGGTGTTTTTTTTTGGTCACATTTGTTCAAGGCAAACCAGGCCCGGTTAGCACATGAACTCACGGACAGCACCGTCGTTTCGTCGGGCTGGTGGCAGCGATGTGGCAAACTTTGGAACTCCCTTGAAAGTTAACTTTCCGGCAACAGTTGAACGTGCGTCCAACAGGGACCCGCATCGTAGTATACAGCGGTAACGACTTACTGCTGGTGAAGCAATTCAAACATGCGCTCTCTGGACCATTATTTGCACCTTGAGTCGAGTTGCGTCACCCAAACTTGACATCGGCGCCAGCTGAACGAACAAACTTGCAACCGCAAACCAGAAGAGTGTTCCAATGCAAGACGTCCTTTAAGTCATATGTTAATTCGTGATACTGTTTTATAGCTTGTCCTATTAGAATCATTTTATCTTTCTTCTTTTGGTGGTATTCTATACTGCCCAATCTTAAGCAAAAAAAAAAAAAAACAAAATTATTTTTTATTAATCATTACTTCCAGGTTCGAAACCCGATTCGACACGATATTTTCTTCGTTAGTCGTTTAAAGACTGGTAATATTTTTTTTTTTCGTGAGGTCATAGATACTGATTATTGTTGTCTGTTGCAATACTTTTAGTGCAGACACTCAAACACTTCCATGATAGTAATATCCAGAATACACAAATGATAATTCAAATCTAATTTAAACAGGAACTAAAATTTGCTGCATTTGGCGACCTAATCTGTTTTAAAAATGGCGTTTGACAAAACTTTTGTAAATGCTGCCACAACTTGTTAAACATTTCACTGAATATCTAAGATGTTGAGTTCTGGGTTGGTTTTGTTTGAAAATAAAAGAAGAGAGCTTCGTAGCTGCAAGGTTCATTCTAGAATCAGGCCATTCGGTTTCAAACGCCTTAAACATCAATTTATTGTCAGGTTTGCCACGCAGGCATTAGGCTTCACGCAAATTCTACAATACTTCAATGGTTTCTTTTTGTCACTCCTATCATAAAGCTTTGAAAAAAAAAATTATTATAATTGGCAGGAGAACTAAGGCTGGGTATATTATAGGCAGATGTACGCACAAGCACCGATAAATAAAAAGCATGTCACTGGCTCCCTCAATTGTGATAATATGAAGTGCGAAATACAAGCAACAGCAAGCAACCTTTGCAGCATCACAGTAGTAGTGAGAATTATTTACACAAAGAAAAAGCTGTTATATTTCGAGCTTCGATGTACGACTTAAGTAAGGCTCGATTTTCATGCAAATTTAAGATTACAACTTTAAAAGGGTGCGACTTAGGAATAAAACCAATCAGACATTACTCTTACTACAGTGCATTCGTAAATGTTAAATAATCCAATTTTAATATTTAAAAATGCGTTTCCTGGAGGTCTCCAAAATAGGTCTCCGCAGCCGTGACAACCTCCCCATTTGACCCAATTTTCTGCCCGGCGAGTGACTTTTTCAAGTTTGGAAACAAAATCAAGCCGCACGGAACGAAATCTGTAGAATACGAGAGGTGGGGCAGCAATTCGTACCCCAGTTCGACCAATTTGGCCGTGGCGACGGATGAAGTGTGTGCTGGTGCATTGGCATGGTTGAAAAGCATTTTGCTCTCTTCAAATGGAGTTGTTTTTCTGTAATTTGACATCGAATCGGCCCATAATTCGGCATAGTAAAGCCTTCTAAATGTTTTCCAGGTAGTCGATGTAGATCACACCGTGTGAATGCCAACAAAACGGTAGGCATTTTTCTCCGGCTGATGAACCAGTCTTTGCCTTCTCCGGAGCACATCCACCGGTTTCGACTGTTCCTTGGACTCTGGTGTGTACCAGTGAATCCATGTTTGTGCTCTGAAGTAGTCTCGCGATTGTGCTTGTTGTTCGGAGAGAGTGGACGCGGTACCAAACTCCCAGCTCTTTGAAAAATTCGCATACAGGGGGTAGACAAAATGGTTGAGACAGGCAAAATTTTGTCAATTTTCAAATAGCCAGAGCTTCGCGAAAAATGAACCAATTTTGATGAAACCGGTTTCATTTTACTGGAAAACTATTCTTGTTTCCAAAAATTACCAAAGAATTTGACGGGACCAACGGGCCCCGGAAATAATCTGGATTTTAGGAGTGTATGTCAAAATGTGCATTCTTGCAACGCTTAGAACTCCTTCTGACTTTTGGTTTCTTTTAGGTTTATATGTTTCCAATAAACTAGAATTCATTCTGAGTTCATTAATACCCAGAGTTTGAAAACCTGTCGAAGAACCATCGAGATATGCATTAATTTAGTATGGGTGTTGTTTTTGGCTGTTTTTTCTTGTTGCGTACCATTTTCCTTGGGCAAAATGAAACTCAATGAAACTTTGTGGGTGTGGTAGGCCTTAGTAAAAGAAGCAACTTTGCAAACATTTTTTTGAAAATTTATCTGGACTAAAATTTTAAAAGGTTTGATTTAAACCTTTTTCTTATTAATCAACATATCTAAATAATGGTTAGAGTAAATGGATAACTTCTAGAAAATTGTCTGAACTTTTATTTAAAAATAAGAAAAAATTGAGTTTCAGATCCTACAATGAAAAAATATAGTTTTAAAAAACAAAAAGTGATTTTAAAAATATCGGTTATTTGAGATTTTTTCAAAATGAAGGATTTAAGATAGACAACTCTTCAGAACAAACCACAGTGCACACTCTTGAAGAAAAAAAGTTTTTCTAACAAAAACTTTTTCATGTGCCATGTACCCAACCCATACCCAACAGCAAAAGAACTGCAAAAAACATACTTAATTAATTCATATCTCAATGGTTTCTCGACAGATTTTCATCCTTTTGGTACCAATGAACTCAATCAATGCTAGTTTTTTGGAAACATAAAAACCTAAAAGAAAAACCTAAATTAATCCACCTAGCGGTCAGACCCAGCCTTTCTCATTCAAACTTATTATTTGTAAAAGTAGATTTACATGAACGCTTCAATCCAATAAATGTGTATTCACTTTTTGGGTTCTAAAATAATGATGTTGTAATTGAAGTAAAAAAAATGAAATTTGACGTAATGTAAATGCTCAAGAAAAAGCGAAATAAAGGAGATGACTCTTAATTTCGAACAATTCAATCACGAGCGATACCGGGAACATTTAAATAGTACGATACCACATTTAAATTATATTGAGGCCACCTTTCCATAACCACATATCAAACTGTTATGAAGTTTGTTATTTGTAAGTTTGAGAGATGACTCGTTCGTATGACACTAGTTATGTTCAAATAAGTCATGTAATCTTTGAAATAATAGACTTTCGTTGTTTTATTAACAATTTAATACATAACGGTGGCTTAAGTTCAATTATAATCAAATGAAATGGGAACGTATAGGGCAGCCAAACTTTGAAACCACGTGTTCAATCATAATTCATCAGTTAACCCTTAACTAGCCCGCTCATCTGATAATAGCAAAGCAAGCAAATAGAAAACTGAGTGAGTTTAAGAATTCTTCGGAATATGTTTCTTTTCATAGCTAGATTTCACATTTCTAACAGGCAAAGTAATAGTCCGATTGCAAAAAAATCAATAGGGTCTTATGGGGTAGCTAGACCTTTCATATGACACTGATTTTGTGGAAATCGGTCCAGCCATCTCTAAGAAACATGAGTGAAATTAAACAGTCTTCAGAAGACGTTTCTTTTCATTACTTTTGAACCACAAGTTCAATCTTTATAAAATTCAAAAGTTTAAGGGTTTTTCAGGTAACCCGTGCATTTGATACCAATTTTATTGAAATCGGTTGTGTGGTTTCTGAGATATTGCTGTTTCGTGATTTTTACAATTTCAAAATTTACAAAAAATTACAATCATTCTGTGCCGAACACGCATCAGTACTGGACGTGTTTGGTGATCGGTCCGATAGAGTATAAAACAAAAGACGTGTGAACAAGTGTTGGCATTGTTTGCCTGGTCGAGTGAAATAAATCCGGGTTCAAGGTCGTTCCTTTGTGCAACTGTTTCGCATCGTGACTGCCAGCTGGTGCGTAAGCCGATTTGGCTGCTGTGCTACAGCAGTGGACGAGACACAAACGAGGAAAAAGAAGAAGCCATCAGTGTCAGCGAGTCGTATCGCTGTGTGGAGTGATCTCACACCTGGCTCGCTGCTGGTGGCTGTTTGGTGCTGCTGTATTGGTGCTGCTGGCTGTAACGGCTGCTACTTCGAACGATCGGACAACCAACCTTACTGGAAGGGAGAAATAAAAAGGTACGTGTTCTTGTCAGCGCTAGTGCGCTAAACTTAGCGCGATGGATGTAGATCCCTCGCCTCCCGCGCCACCATCCCCGAACCCCTCTGACCCTGACCCTTCTGTTACCCCCTCCCCTGTTCATTCTTCAGTCCCCCCTCGCCCCAGGCTTTACCCAGACGGAGCCCAGGGCAGCTATACTGTTTATTTTCGGCCAAAGGCAGGACCGAAATCGAAAAAGTTGAACCTCTTGCAGATTTCTAAAGACCTGACGAAGGAGTACAAGGGCGTGACCGAAATTTCCAAGGTCCGGCCTAACAAGCTCCGTGTCGTGGTCGGTAACCTGAAAGAGGCCAACGATATAGCACGCGAGTATCGCGTTTACATACCCGCACGAGACGTGGAGATCGACGGTGTCATAACCGATTCGAGTCTGTCCGTCGAGTGTATACTGCAAAGTGCCAAAGGGTGCTTTAAGAACAAAACGTGTCCCGAAGTAAAGGTGCTCGAATGCAAGCAATTGCGGTCAGCATCGATCATCGGTGGCAAAACAGTATACACTCCGTCAGACTCGTTTCGAGTTACGTTCGCCGGGTCTGCACTACCAAGCCACGTCTCGATCCACCGGGTTCGTCTCCCTGTGAGGCTCTACGTGCCCCGCGTCATGAACTGCCTGAATTGCAAGCAGTTAGGCCATACAGCCGCCTACTGCTGCAATAAGGCACGTTGTGGCAAGTGTGGGGAGTCTCATGCGGAAGATTCTTGCAGTGTTAACGCTGAAAAGTGTATTCACTGCGGAGAAAATCTGCATGAGCTCTCGACATGTGCGGTGTACATGCAGCGCAGGGATAAAATAAAACGGTCTCTCAAAGAGCGTTCAAAGCGTTCCTACGCTGACATGCTGAAGAAGACCGTTACCACTTCTCCCGTTACTTCGAACCCCTTCGATCTGTTGCCCTCTGAGGAAACCGATTCTGACGATTCACCAGCGGGAGCATCTTACGCCAATCCTGGGGAGTCTAGAAAGAGGAAAAATATTTCCTCTCCTAAACTTCCCAGAAAAGGTCCTAAGATTTCTCAAAGTGAAATGAAAGTTACAAACAAACCAAACAGTGCTGCGGAAAAACCGAAGCAAACTCCTCCTGGGCTGGCAAATTTAAAGTCCCAGAAGGAGTTCCCAGCACTGCCAGGAACATCTAAAACCCCAGTTGCTCCTTTTACACTCCCAGTTGATGAAACAAACTCTGGATTAGTGAAATTTTCTGACATTGTGGACTGGATTTTTGAAACTTTCAATGTACCCGATCCAATTAAAATTTTTCTTACAGCATTCCTCCCAACAGTTAGATCATTTTTGAAGCAGTTGACTGCCCAATGGCCTCTCCTTGCAGCGATTGTATCCTTCGATGCCTAATTCAACTGCGTATATGTAGGATTCTATCTCTGTCTTACAGTGGAATTGTAGAAGTATTTTACCAAAAATTGATTCGTTTAAAGTTTTGATAAATAAAAACAAATGCGATGCATTTTCCCTTTGTGAAACTTGGCTTACTTCAAATATTGATCTCAACTTCCATGATTTTAATATTATTCGCCTTGATCGAGACACCCCATATGGAGGAGTACTTTTAGGGATTAAAAAGTGCTATTCTTTCTATCGTATTAACCTCCCCTCGATTCCAGGCATCGAAGTTGTCGCATGTCAAATGACAATACAAGGTAAAGAGCTTTGTATTGCCTCAATATATATTCCCCCCAGAGCACAGGTTGGGCAACGGCTGCTCTTTGATTTAATAGAACTTCTTCCCTCGCCACGTTTGATTTTGGGAGACTTCAACTCTCATGGCGTGGCTTGGGGTTCCCCATACAATGATAACCGCTCCTCTTTAATCTATAACCTTTGCGATGACTTCGACATGACTATTTTAAACAACGGTGAAATGACACGTATCCCGAAACCTCCAGCGCGCCCAAGCGCTTTGGATCTATCCTTATGTTCGACGTCGCTACGGTTGGATTGCACATGGAAGGTAATCCTCGATCCTCACGGTAGCGACCATCTGCCTATTCTTATTTCAATTACTAACGGGTCAACTCGCATGCGACCAATTGACATTCCGTATGACCTCACACGAAATGTCGATTGGAAGTTATACGAGGAAATGATTTCAAAAGCGGTCGAGTCGATTCAACATCATTCACCACTTGAAGAATACAACCTCCTCGCGGGCTTGATTCTCGACGCCGCGTTGCAAGCCCAAACGAAGAAATATCCCGGCGTAACGATCAAAGAACGGCCTCCCACTCCGTGGTGGGACCAAGAGTGCTCCGATGTCTACACGCAAAGATCCGACGCGTTTAAGGCCTACCAGACGGGAGGTATACCTGGCGACTATTTACGGTATTCGGAGCTTGATACCAAGCTTAAAAGCTTGGCTAAAGCAAAGAAACGTGGATATTGGCGTCGGTTCGTGAACGAGACGTCGAGGGAGACATCGATGAGCACTCTTTGGAACACAGCCCGAAGAATGCGGAATCGCGTAACGGTCAACGAAAGCGAGGAGTCTTCAAGTAGGTGGATATTTGATTTTGCCAGGAAAGTATGTCCGGACTCTGTTCCTGAGCAAAATATTGTTCGCGATGCGTCTCCGGGCCACGACGCGATAGAATCACCTTTTACGATGGCAGAACTTTCAGTTGCCCTCCTGTCCTGTAACAATAACGCGCCTGGATTAGATAGAATCAAATTCAACTTGTTGAAGAATCTACCCGGCAATGCCAAGAGGCGCTTGTTGAACTTGTTCAATAAGTTCCTGGAGCAAAACATTGTACCGCAGGATTGGAGGCAAGTGAAGGTGATCGCCATCCAAAAACCAGGGAAACCAGCTTCTAATCACAACTCTTATAGGCCGATTGCAATGCTATCCTGTATCCGGAAATTGATGGAAAAAATGATACTCCGTCGTTTAGACCACTGGGTCGAATCAAATGGTCTACTATCAGAAACTCAATTTGGCTTCCGCCGTGCCAAAGGGACGAATGATTGTCTTGCGTTGCTTTCAACAGATATTCAGCTGGCGTATGCTCGTAAAGAACAAATGGCGTCTGCGTTCTTGGACATTAAGGGGGCTTTTGATTCCGTTTCTATTGACATTCTTTCGGGTAAACTTCACCGACAAGGATTTTCTCCAATTTTGAACAATTTTTTGCACAATTTGTTGTCCGAAAAGCACATGCATTTTACGCATGGCGATTTGGCAACTTTTCGCATTAGCTACATGGGTCTTCCCCAGGGCTCATGTTTAAGCCCCCTTCTTTACAACTTTTATGTAAATGACATCGACGAATGTCTGGCAAATTCATGCACGATAAGACAACTTGCAGACGACAGTGTAATCTCTGTTACAGGAGCCAAAGCTGCCGATTTGCAAGGACCATTGCAAGATACCTTGGACAATTTGTCTGCTTGGGCTTTACAGCTAGGTATCGAATTCTCTCCGGAGAAGACTGAGATAGTAGTTTTTTCTAGGAAGCATGAACCTGCTCAGCTTCAAACACAATTAATGGGTAAAACGATTTCTCAGGTTTTGGTACACAAATATCTTGGTATCTGGTTCGACTCTAAAGGCACCTGGGGTTGTCACGTGAGGTATCTGATGAAAAAATGTCAACAAAGAGTGAATTTTCTTCGTACAATAACCGGACAATGGTGGGGAGCCCATCCAGGAGACCTTATAAGGCTTTACCAAACAACGATATTGTCTGTTATTGAATACGGGTGTTTCTGCTTCCGCTCCGCAGCAAACACACATTTGATCAAACTGGAGCGAATACAATATCGTTGTTTGCGTATCGCCTTAGGTTGCATGCAGTCGACCCATACGATGAGTTTGGAGGTTTTAGCTGGAGTACTACCATTGAAAAACCGCTTCTGGAGCCTGTCTTCTCGTATTCTAATCAAATGTGAGGTCTTGAACCGTCCCGTGATTGAAAATTTTGAAAGGTTAATCGAACTTAATTCTCAAACCCGTTTTATGACATTGTATTTCAATCACATGTCCCAAAATATTAACCCTTCTTCGAATATTCCAAATCGTGTCGACTTATCAAATACTTCTGATTCTACTGTGTTGTTCGATACATCCATGATAGAAGAAACTCGTGGAATCCCGGATCATTTACGCGTGCAGCAGATCCCTAAAATTTTTTCCAATAAATATCGAAACATCAACTGCGACAATATGTACTACACTGACGGATCACTTCTTGATGGGTCCACTGGCTTCGGTATCTTCAATAACAATTTAACCGTCTCCCATAAGCTCGATAATCCTGCTTCTGTTTACGTCGCAGAATTAGCTGCAATTCAGTACACCCTAGGGATTATCGAAAAAATGCCCACGGACCATTATTTCATCTTTACGGACAGTCTCAGTTCCATTGAGGCTCTCCGATCGATGAAAGATGTTAAGCACTCTCCGTATTTCCTGGGGAAAATACGGGAACATCTGAGTGCTTTATCCGAAAAATCTACTCAGATTACCTTAGCGTGGGTCCCTTCTCACTGCTCGATACCGGGTAATGAGAAAGCGGACTCTTTGGCTAAGGTGGGCGCAACAAACGGTGATATTTATGAAAGACCAATTGCCTTTAATGAATTTTTCGCACTTGTACGTCAGAATACGATCATCAGTTGGCAAAATGCTTGGACCAGAGGGGAATTGGGAAGGTGGTTACATTCCATAATCCCCAAAGTATCGACGAACCCGTGGTTCAAGGGGTTGGATGTAGGTCGGGATTTCATTTGCGTGATGTCCCGGCTTATGTCCAATCACTATAGATTTGACGCGCTCCTCCGTCGTGTTGGGCTCGGGGAAAGTGGTATCTGTGCCTGTGGTGAAGGTTATCACGACATAGAGCATGTGGTTTGGTCATGCCCTGTACACCGTGACGCCAGGTCTAAATTAATAGCTTCCCTGCAGGCCGAGGGTAGACAGCCGGCTGTTCCTGTTCGTGATGTCTTGGCGAGCCGTGACCTATCCTACATGTCCCTTATATACGTTTTCCTGAAATCCATCCACGCCCCAGTCTAGTCCCGTTCCCCTCCGTCTACACCCAACAAAACGACAAGAACACGTTTGAACCTTAAGCACAAAACCAGCAACCAGACCCCGCACAATAGAACCAGGACCCAAGGACTACGAGCCTCTGTCCCAACTCACGACATCGTGGCTCAGCAGAACGAATCCATACATGCCATTCGACGATTATCAGACGACCATTGAACAACAAAACACTGATTGGAAATCCCATGCTAGTTTTAAGTTAGACTTAATTTCAGCTCGTAGTCGGCAGCGAGGATAAAAAATTTGCTTTAGTTTTAAGTCATCAGATATAATTGGCGCCGTTAAACATTAAATTGTATTTGTGCCGTGTCAAATAAATGTTATGTGAAGAAAAAAAATAAAAAAAAAAAAAAAAAAAATTACAATGAAATTTAATAGGGTCTTATGGGGCAGCTAGACCTTTAATTTAACACTAATTTCGTGAAAATCGGTTCAGCCATCTCAGAGAAAAGTGAGTGAGTTTAAGTAGATATGTTTCTTTTCATAGCTGGATTTCACATTTTTAAACATAACAGGCAAAGTAATAGTCCGATTGCAAAAAAAAACAATAGGGTCTTAGACCTTCCAAATGACACTGATTTTGTGGAAATCGGTTCAGCCATCCCTGAGAAACATGAGTGAGATTAAACACTCTCCAGAACATGTTTCTTCAAATAACTTCTGAACCACACGTTCAATCTTCATGAAACTCAAAAGTTAAGGGTTTTTTAAGTAACTCGTTCATTTAAAACCAATTTTATTGAAATCGGTTGAGTTGTTTCTGAGATAATGATGTATCGTGATTTTCACATTTTTAAACATAACCTCTAAACTAAACATCCGATTGCAATGAAATTCAATAGGGTCTTATGGGGCAACTAGACCTCTCATTTGCAATTAATTTCATGAAGATCGGTCCAGCCATCTCTGAGAAAATCGAGTGGGATTGGGAGAGCGTTACATACACACACGCATACACACACACACATACAGAAAATGCTCAGCTCGTCAAACTAAGTCGATTGATATACGAGATTCGACCCTTTGGAGCACTTTTATACCATTGGTTTTTCCAGTGATTGCTATACTTTTCTAGGAGAAAGGCAAAAAGATGTCTGAAAAAGTTCTAAGAGTTGCAAAAATGCACATTTTGACACATACTCCCAAAATCCGAATATTTCCGGTGTCCGTTGGTCCCGTCGAATTCTTTAGTAATTTTTGGAAACTAGAATAGTTTGCCAGTAAAATGAAACCGGTTACATCAAAATTGTTTCATGTTTCGTGAAGTTCTGACTATTTAAAAATTGACATAATTTTACCTGTCTCAATCATTTTGTCTAACCCCTGTATATCTCCGATACATAAAATAGAAACAGACAAGATGTTCGTAACTATCGAAATGATGATCGTAACTAAATTATTTGAAATTATTCTTGATCACCTGCTGTTTCACACATCATCTCTAGTGCTCAACACGGTTTTTATCCTCCTGATCGTTCTGTGACCACTAACTTTTGCTCAAAACAGTGATTCTACGAAACCGGTTTTGGCATGGTTGTAGTATATTTCACAAAGCAAAATAATATCGAGTATGTCTGAGCATTAATGGTAATTCGCTAATATCTAAAAGTGGTAGTCAAATTATATTTTATATTGAGTTAAAAAGTCTCAGTAATTGATTGGTAGGTGTCTGATCTACGTAAAATGTCAGCAACATGTCGATTTTGCCCCAATTCCCCTACAATACTAAAATAGGTTCAGATTAACTTATTTGAAATCTGTTTAATGTAATATCAAGGATGTAAGCAATACTCAAAGATACAATAACAATTTGTCTTTACATGATCCTCCCCCTTTTGCGGGGAGGGGGTTGCATTTTTGGCCAGGGCCGGTCAAAACACAGAAATCTCGCTTCAGCTATGAGACAGAATCATCGCGTCTTCCTTGTGGGATAGGATTATGTGAAGACCAATTGTTATTGTATCTTTGAGTATCGCTTACAGTCTTGATATTACGTTAAACAGATTTCAGAAAAGGTTATTTAACGTCGAGATAAACCTATTTTAGTATTGTAGGGGAATTGGGGCAAAATCGACATGTTGCTGACATTTTACGTTGATCAGGCACTTACCAATCAATTTCATAACTTTTTCACTCAATATAAGATGTAATTTGACTAGCACTTTTGGATATTAGCGCATTACCATTAATGCTCAGACATACTCGATATTATTTTGCTTTGTGAATTATACTAAAACCATGCTAAAACCGGTTTCGTAGAATCACCGTTTTGAGCTCAGTTTCTGTCGGATTTAGGATCTGTTTTTTTTTTTCAAATATGGTTAAGAAGATGCTTATATGCAGACAAACTCTTAGAATTTTGATATTTGGTCCTAAAACAAAATGACGTCGAAAAAACATCGAAAATTTCCGATTTCTAAAAAATTCAAAATGGCGCCATTGTTGCCCCTAAAGTTGAAATATATTTAAACTCGGAAGAGTTTATTTTCGCAACAAACTTCATCAAAAAATCAAACATAGAAGCCGAGGCAGAAAAATGTTGCACTGTGTTATAAACCTTCTAAAACAACCATTATTCCTTCCACTCGGAAAAGAAGGTACAACTTGAAAAGCCTGAAATTGGGTGAGGCTACACTACAGTTTTCAACTGAGACCAAACACTGCGGAATAGTTTTGGAACAGAAAATGAGCTGGAATGCATATATTGAAAACGTAAACTGTAAAGCTACGAGTGGCCTCTGGGCGTGTAGCAAAGCTTTTAATAAGCATGCTTTTTTTTTAATAGCCAAGCAGTACTTAACGCACTGAAAGCCATTACATGTACCTCTAAGCTAGTACCGGAGTACATCCTTCCACTAAGGCAACTGGCAGAAAGTAACCAAGTCTGCTGGTAATACTTTGTTTCTGGTCACTGCGGAGTGGAAGGTAATGAAAAATACAATACGTTAGCCAGACAGGGGACATATACCGATATTAAAATCGGTAAAAATTTGGGTCCAATGCTAACTGAGGATTGTTTCGATAGGTCGTAGTGGGTCGTAAGTATCCTACACACATGGGAACACCCCAATGACACAGCCTGCTCTCATTCTGATATTTCTCAGACGTCTTCGATGTGCTGTCCTTCCGAGCCCAAAACGTCGAAGGGAACCTAATAACCGATGGGACGGATGGCCATGCGGTAGAAATAACATTTTGAGGTTGAACGGTGAAGAAGAAAGATTTGTCGACAAAAACCGGAGAGGACTGAGACAAAACAGCTGAAAAGGACAGCATCCCTGCCAATTTTTTCGAGGTCGCTGCCGTAGATAATTTTTTTACAGAAAGTCTTTAATTTGAAAATACAAGTGCTGCGCCCAACATTTAGATTGAAGAAAGGTTAGGCCGCGTGGAAAAAGTGGATAACTGACAGGAAAAAATTGTGGTTGGTTTTTATTTTTATCAACAACGCCGTGAAGCACTTACCATTGCTTCGCGGAGCATCAAGTGCTCCACAGAGCACGATTTGGGAATCCCTGGTCTGGATACTCGTGGCAGACATATCGTGGAAGTGATCGTCGTTGTCATATCGATTTTACCTGCACTATTCACAGTTCTCTGGCTTCGATTCCCTCGCGTACCAGTTCGAGTAATGCTCCGATGTTTCAAGTACCGAGTTACAAATCATCTGAGGAAAACGATAAACATTTTTAAAAATTCACCTTTTGCCCAGAAAACGTGGCTTTTTTAAATGATATATAAAAACTGGTATAGCTTTAGGACCCAATTTGCTCATCGATTGAAAAATGCAGGTGCTCCGCCAAAAATTTTGGCATGAAAAAGTGCTGCGCCGAGCAGAATGTCTGTGATCCCCTTCCACAAAAGCTCAAAATAATGGTCGCAGTGGTCCAAATTTTACGGCGCGGAATTACATAAAAAATACCACTCCGTGCACAGCCGATGGTACAAAGCACCTTGGTAAAATGCATTTGTTGGAAGATCGAATCCGGCTGCTGACACGTACGTTTCTGTACAAACTTTTCAGTAAACATATTTGCTGTTCTGTGTGCTAAGTGTAAGGTTCGAAAGAGTGTATTTACAAATTCAAACAGATCTTTCTACATTTTTTGTAGATTTCGTATTTACAGCTCAAGGAGGAACATGATAAACGGCATTTTTTTTCCTGTCACGGAAAAATATTGTTTGTACATGATTAGTTGGATTAGTGAAGATTAGTAATCTAGCTAAACTAAAATCACAAGGAAACTTTGTTTCCATCAAAAATTTATTCGCAGGATATTTTACTAAGAACAAGATTCTGGACTCACTAGTGCCTTTTCAAAAAATCATGACAAAATTAGTCGAAAATCGGTTCACTAGAGATGTTTATCGCAAAATGTATATCAAAATATCAAAAGTTAAACATCATGTTGTGGCAAAACGTAAACTAGTTTTTTGCAGCGACAAAAAGCAAATCCTCAATTACTTTTAAGAGTGACACGATTCTTCAAGCAGAGAAGTTTTTAATTAATTTCAATAGTATTTTAAAAGAGTTGATTAAACTTATTCAATTTGATTTCATATCTGCACGCTGGCCTTATTTTGTATTTCGATAAGATAATTTTTAATGTTGATTTATTTCAATTTTTTCGTAGAGTTCCTCATCTCTCTTGTTGTCGGTATTTCAAATTTACAAGTTTTCCTTTGAAAAAGTTTTTTTACTGTTTCCGAGTCCATTTTGTTTTTTTTTAATCGCCCACCGAGCAATTTTGCTGTGTGAAAAACCTTCTGGAACATATTCGAATAGTCGAAGAAGCTTCTATACAAATAGACTTATTGTAAGTAGAAGATAGAGAAAAATTAGGGATAATGAATTAGGGGCCATCCACATACCACGTGGACAGATTTTTAACGCTTTTGACACCCCCCCCCCCCGCTACCCCTCCGTGGCCAACTGCCCATATAAATTCTAAAAAAATTGTATGGACCGTGGACATTAGCCAACCCCCCTCCCCGCCAAAGCTGTCCACGTGGTATGTGGATGGCCCCTTAAACACTCTTCAATATTAAAATTGCCATCAAGCAAAATTAGATCATTTAAGATAAATTCCTTTTTAACAGAAAAAAAGCCCGTGGCTGTTATAAAAATTCCTGACTTTTTCAGGTTAGATAAGAGTCAGTCTTCTGATAAATTCTGTTTTTTTTTTTTTTAGATTATTTCAGATGCTAAGTTGTCTCAAATGAAAATGTTAAGTCCATTGTGTCCAATTAGCAGAAGGGTCAAGTTTCGACGACATAATATTAGTATATAAGCTTTGTTTTTACACTAGAATGTACTAACTTGTTCTCAATTACGAAAACATACATTATGTTTACTAATGTTTAAACAAACACATTTAAAGATCAAGAGGTTTTTGGGATTCGCTCAAATTTCCAATGATAATCATGCATATACAGGACTATTTTTAAATTTTTCCTATCTATCAAATTTTTCTTCCTGAAGGAAACGATTCCAGAGAACGTCTCCACATTTCATGATGATGGTAATGATACTGAAAGCAAGGATTTTTCAACATTGGTAGTCAGAATATGTCATAAGTTAGCAATTGCCAGACAAACCACAACTATAAGAAATATCCAAAAAATAATTTAGCTGAGCTTCTGCTGCCGAATGAAATTCAGCGCCATTGGTCCGGACAACGAGGACGAACCGCACCAAGAGACGCCATTTTAGCCAAACAACGCAAAGCCCTACCCGAAAGGGACTGTACTGAAGCCGATCGATGATTACACAAGTCCTCCCGCGCTGCAGTACCTCCATCCACTGTCCCCGCAAGCTTTGTCTGGTTAAAACTATCGCACCAGACCCAACCGTTGATGAAACTGATGATGGCGTTGATGACGATGATTATACCGCCACTGGCACCATTCCACCCTTTCTTCACCCGTCGACCGGTGATGATGACGCCCGGCATGACATGACCCTGCTGCTGCGGCCACAGACCGTATTTGCTACTTTGAAAACCCACTCGTCGCGTGAAACTGCACTACCCATACAGACGAAGGGTTCCGTCCTGTTCGTGTCCGTATTTCCCAAACGGCGACGGTACACCGCGAGAGACGCACATCCAGAGGGACACACAGCCTGGTTTAAATCCGGGCCATTTGCTAAGCGAGGTGAACTGGAATATGGACTCGCTCGGTCCCTTCTTGCGCCGTGTTGTGGCCCGCTTTGCTCTTTGTTGTTTTGGACTCGGCATCTCCACGCCTGCAGACACTTCACAGCAACCGGAGTACGAAATGTGTGCACGAGAGGAGGAGAAAGAAACGGGACAAGTGAGGGAAACGTGCCGAGGGGATTGTTGAAAGGAAGCGAAAGGAGAAGAAACTTGGGCCAACATCAGGCTACAGCTGCCGATGTGTTTTCGAAAAAGGACACACCACCACCGTGCAAATAAGCGACCAGACGGGTTTGGCCGCGGTATCGAGTGCTGCGAGGGACAACAGATGGTCACATTTTGACTCGAGCCATATTTCTACCCGCGCTTCGAAACTGCGTTGGAAGAACAGAATGGCCAGTACTAAATATTTACGAAAGTTTTTCATTCGGTTTTTGTTTTGCAAAAATGTGCCCCACATTGACGTAAAAAATAAAGCCCCTAACGAGAGACACTCTACCGCATAACATTCGCAGGTAAAGAAATCAAGATACTTTCACGCTCTAAGGACACACTCTTGCCTCGCTGCATCATATCTTCCTCTTTGTTTGGAGGCTGTGCAGAAAAAAAAGGTTGCTTCAGAGGAGCCAGCATAAACGCCAAACCGAGGGCGGATTTCATCACACTGTGCCATCATCATCGTCCATCACAGACCCAGATTTCAGTAAAGCACCGCACCGTGCCCCGCAAGAGTATCATCCGCAGAAAACGGGCCATGACCGAGAGCCGTAGCGCGCTTGTATGTGCGACTGTATGGGTGTGCTACCTTATTGCCTGCCTACGCCGTGTGCGTCACCGATGCCACATGACTATGGCTGGATGCGCGCGGTAGGGGACAAACAGCACACGGACAACGGCACTCTCGACTACGGGTGCGATAGGGAAAAAAATACCCTGAACCGGATGGCCGCACAACAACGACGACAAACGGCGTTGCTGCTTGCTCGAGGCCACCGACGTAACTCCGTTCGTTGGTATGAGTAGCAGGACGGACGGCAGGTAGACGAAGGAAACACGCCATTATAGAAGACTTCAAGCCACTGCGGTCCCCTTCTCGAGTTCGGTTTCAGCTTCACCTTGCTTTCGTGACGACCGTCGCCTGGGGACACGCTCGACGGGGGGATTTCTCAGAATCTTCAATGGGGTACCTCTCCGAGGCTCCAGCAGATATGGCCTCCCGAACACGCCACGGTAGGTCGCATCGCTAGGACTGTGTTCGAGCGTCGTCAGGGTTTACTTGCTTCCCTGCAGGTCGACCAGTCGGATCGGAGTTGCCTCACCAAAAGCCATCGGTTAGGGACGAACAAAAGCAGGAAGAGAAGTGGGAAAGATATCATTGGTCGATGATGATGATTGTGCCGCTGACACTGATGGGGCCCGGAATTCTGTGCACGGGCGGCAGAACGGACGCGACTAGCAAGGGATGAGGAAAGTTTTCCTAGCCGGCACAGTTGCCACGGTGCGCGTAAGTCCCATACAGCTTGACGGGTGCGGGATTGTTATTGATTTTTGTCTACGGGAGCAGCGAAAAAAAACGTGTTTATATAACAATGCTTCAGACCATTGGCTGTCTTATCAACTCTCGGGTTGCATTTTGATTTTGTCCCTTGTTAGACAAAACGGAAAATAAGCAACTGTCTAACTCCGCCCGTGCAACCTGTATACAAAGAGCTACTTTTTCCAATTTTGTGTTTTGTTGTCTACGTTTCAACGACAGGAATTTTTGATCCAAATAACATTTTCAGGATACGATTTCTTAGTCATCTAATGTACGATTTTGGGCTTCTCTGATAGTTAGAACCATTCCCTGGGATTTTGAGCAGCCTTATTTAGATTTTTGTCTGTCTAGTGTTGGTTTATCAAAGCATTCCAAACACTATTGACCTTTCTTTTATTTTTTTCCAACCCGCTTCTAGTCTTTAGAATATTAGGCGTAATTTTTTTGTCAAATTCTAGTTCAGAAGTACAACTTAATTAGAGATCATTGTCTAAATCCATTTTTGTGGTTTTCTAGAGTGCATCAATTTCATCGTGCTTTTACCAAGAACCATCTCTTCACTCAATTTTCAACTTTTTAGTAACTTCTAAAATAATTTGGGAAAATGTTTTTCGATTTTTATTGGTATACCGTAATAAATAGAACTGCAGGTTAGATGAAGGAAATGGGAAATTCAGCTCAAAATAATCTGAAATCCACAGAATCCAATTAACCTGGAAACAAATTCAAAAATCGCGATTGCCATAAAAAAATATTTGTTCAATAGTCAGATTTTTTTTAATTCAAAAGTAGAAATAAATTTTCGGAAAATGTTATAAATTTTAACAAATCTGTTCAAACATTGTTCAAAAATCATTAAAAACTGTTTTATAGATTAGTGAAAAATCGAAAGAGAAAATATTGAATGCGAAAAGTGTGCAAAACTTTTTTTAAGCAGGATGAAATATTGATGGAAATTTCACCCTCGATAATTTTTTTTTCTACCCATCTTTGACCTCAATTATTCCCTTCTGATGAACAATTACTCACCACTAAAATTGACCGGATCCTCTGCATCGGAAACGTCCCTGGAGTGCCGCTGTTGCGACTTGGCCTGTTGGTTCCGGTTGTGATCGACGTCGCCGCTGTCATCTTCCTCCACAAACAACCGACCAACTGTGTCGGTGTCCCGCACGTTGAAATCATAATTTGGCCTTAGTCCGGCCTTTTTCAGTGTGTCCACGTAGCGCGAAATTGTACGCAAACTAGGCAGCTGCAGCTCCCCGTCCTTTATCAACGATTGATACGCATGCACTCCGATGGCAGCTTTTAGTTTAACGGCTGCTTTAACGTTTGGTTCCTTCCACTTCTTGCGGACATCGTCGTCCACGTCGGCTGCGGACGGAGCACCCGGTGCCTGCTGAACCGGTACACTTTCTCCGCTCTCACTGCCATCCGGTGCCGTACCTCCCTGGCCGGATAGTGCTTGGAGCTTATCCCCCATCCGTTTCAGACGTTTCTTTGCAGCGTAATATTCACGCCTCACCGTTCCATACCGGAGTTTGGTGTTCTCAAGCGTTTTATTACATTCAACTAGAGTGGTTAACAGACGGCAATTCTCCTCCCTCAGGATGGATACTTCGTTACTATCACCTGACACCGAGCCAGCGCCATTCTGTAACAACAAACGCCGTTGCCTATTTGCACTGCCCAGCTCCTGATCAGAATCCCCAGGCGTGTGAGACATGATCACTTCAAAACTACACTCAAATTAATCCAAAACTAATTGACTTGTTTTCACTTCGTAGCAAACCAAAGCGTTAGCTTATAATTCACACTACTAACTAGGCGTTGTGGTCACGAGAAAAACAAGCCTCAAACAGCGAATTTTTGTAATCGGAGGGTACGCAGCAGTAGGCCGCTGCCAGTTTGCAACGAAGCAGCCGTATTCTGCCTGTCGCTGCTGCGGCCGATGATAGAGATGACGATGACGATGATGATGGTGTAGATGACGGAAACCAAGGCCTGCTCCTCTCCCAGTCCGTCACACACTCAATGCGAAGCGGATCGGTTCCCTTGCGTGGTGCACTGTACCTACAGCGCTCAGTGTGGACGTCCGACAACGACGACGGCAACAGTAGTAGTGGTACGAGGGCGAGGTGCCTGATGTATACGAGAAGTAAAAAAACGCGATTCCTGCTTGGCTGGCTGCTCTTGTGTCGAGCGGATCTCGGTTCACATTTTTCGCCTTCTTCAGAACCGCACAATGACCACGTAACAGGGCACCTTCGTTTTTCGTCAAACACCTCGCGAAGGAAATTCAATCATTCACACTATATGAGCCCGACACTACTAGCACTGATAAGCAATTGTAAACAAATCAGCGATTACTATCGCACACTGGCGCGGCACTATAAAATTTCCTTTCGACTTTTCCAAAGCACGCTCTTTGTATGTTGAAAACAACAATAAATGAACTTTTTAAACCAAGCAGAGAGCGGAGTAATTCAATTCCTATGGTTGAGACCACCGTGTTGTTGCTACCGATATTCGCCTACGTGCGCAAATAGCCGGAAATGTGGTTTTCCGCTTCTCTTCCGATTAATGGTTTATCTTCCACAATTTGCTCCAACGAGAAAAGAACCAACACCCGACCGTCACGTTTAGCAACTACGGAAAGAATGAAGCTAGAAAAAGCAGGAAAAGCTACCGAGACTGAAAAGTCAGACTACAGGTGGTAAGAAAGAGAGAGAAAGAGAGAAGAATTCGATGCTGACAGACGAAAACGAAGATGTTGCCTGAAAAAAAAAAACAAGCACAAAACCGAAAGCGTTATGAACGTTATGAGGAGCAGCTTCTACACGGTGAAGTCGATATGCCAATTTTGAGTATTTCCAAGTGCGGAGTGATCTGCAATAGAGATAAGTAACTTTCCAGTGTAAAGTTGCTTTTGTTTCATCCAAACTGCAAATCATCGCATCTTCGACTTTTTATCATTTTTGGTCGAGCATGTTCCGCAGCTTCTTTTGATTCCTGATCACGAATGAAAAATTTATTCAGAAACGATTTAGAACATATAATAAGAGTCCAATTAAATATTTGTCCAGCTGCTAACAATATATTATTGCAAACAAAACAGCGATTTGTAAATATTATCCTCAGCGAGAGGCACTAACACATTCGTACGTAAATAGATCTATAGAGCTATCTTAAGGGGTTATATTCCTTTTTGCTCAAGAAAAAAAAGCTAAATTTGAAATTTTTTTAAACGTGTAGCATCTTTTTTATTTCATAAAAGTAGTTGCGGTAGTAATTTTCTGAGAGTTCAGTTATTCAACAACAACAAAACACGTTTGTTCATAAGAAATACCAATAATTCATGGAGTAATGGTCGTTTCCCCAAAACGCTTTTTTGGCAGAGGTTTGCGGTGTTTACGATAGCAGCAGATCAACTAAAATAAAATAAACTCATCTTATTTCATTAGTTTAGAAGTGTGCCAGGAATCAGAACGATCATTTTATTTTCAGTGCAGTGTTTTATTTTCAAACAAACAAACGAAAACAAACAAACGAATCAAACAACAATTGCAAACGAATACCTTTTTTCCCGAAAAAAACATGTTTTCAGCGCTGAAAATTGCAATATTTTTTTGTTTTTTTTTCAGCAAATTAAACCACAGACAAACAGACGTTTTTCTTCGAAGAAAAATGTAGAAAGATCTTCGTCCTTATTCGAAACGTTACACTCATGCGCCACCATGTGAGCTTGTTGCCTACTAACTTATTTTCGTAAAACGGGTTTTGTCTTTGCTAGTGGGTTTGCACGCTTGCTCAACCAATACCAGCGACATTACTGACGATTTTTTCTTTTGTAAGGAATGTGCACGCTTGCTTATAGCGGCACTAGCGGTATTATAACCCACTAAGCAAAATTTCAAAGTAATCGTAATTATTCTGGTCGATGGAATCGTCATCAAGTGGCTCGTCTATTTGTCTGTGGTTAAACTTCGTGTATCAAAAATCAATCGTTCAACGACCGGGAATTTATTAACGAACATTTGAAAAAATGGTGAATAAAACCTTAGTTTATAGTTTTACCGCATTCGTAAACACGGCAAAGTCATTCTTTGAGAAAAAACCATTTAGCTTATGCGGCCGTGACGAGGTGCGCTTCAAATGCCTCATTTTTCCTCCTTATTGCTCAGACCTTTATAAAAATTTATAAAAATGTTCTCAAGATGTTGTACTTTAAGATAATGCAATAAAAAAATTGATTTTTCGAAAACTAAAAAGGTATTTAACCCCTTAAAGCTCAGTCACGCACACAAAATTCGGGTTGTTTCGCTTATAATTATAGCCGGGTTGTTTAGCTATGCTAGTTTTCTAAGCAAAACTCCTCGAAATCTGCTACTCGTGAAGTCGCCCATAGAATTATCCAGGTGCGTTTGTATTAGTGCAATGTATTAAAACTTACAGATCTCACAAAACAGTCGTTGTTTTGATGCTTTTTTGCAGAGATACCGGTATAATAACACTTTACCAATGGATTGCTGTAGAAAAACTTACCGGACGACTTTATTTTTGATTAAGTGTGAACTGCTCTACTATAACGAGCTTCTTTCCTGTCAGGTTTATATTAAGAGGAACTTATTTTGTCAAGAGGAATGAGCCTTAACGAAAGCTTGTCCTACGTGTGAATATCGCCAATTAAAATTCCCTGGAGAGGATTAATATTACTCTGATCAGATTCATTTATATTATAATTTTTTTTTTGTCCAGAGAGAGGAGTTCTATTGGAACTTAATCTTCCTCCTGCCAATACCGCACCACAGCTACAATATCCCGAAGAGGCGCATATGCTAAACCTTCAGTTAATTTTATTATAAATAAAAAAAGCGCACTTTTTCACGCGCGTGAAAAAAATTAACACTTTTTATGAGATTTTCACCACAGACTAACAGACATGACACTTCGAACAAATGTTCAATAAAATCATCGTCCGGATGATTCTAGTACTTTACGTTAGTAACACTAGCACCATCTGCTGCCTTATTCGCGCTGCGTCATGTATTTCGACATCAGAACTAGCGTTACTGCATGTGTCAAATGGGGAACCACAAAACATGTATGAAATTGCATGACAGCGCCCCAGACGACGTTTTCGCGCGATGACTGTTATTCGATTGGAAATTTGAAATGATCGTTTTTCTGTGGCGATGGAGCTAGTTCCAGTGTTACGTCTGTTAGTCTGTGTTTTCACTTAGCTTGAAACTCTAAACAGGGCTTAAAAAGGACTTATATTCTTCCAGCCAAAATCGCGCCATAATTATAATTAGGCTGACCAGATTTTATCGAGGGGAAAACGGGACAAATGGTTTCAAAAACGGGACACATGGGAAGATTAATATTTAAAACTGTTTATTAGACAAAGCATACATAATAAACTAGTCACATTCTTTACAATATTTAGCATTTGATGAAATTTTACGCAGTAAAGTGTGATTTTTGGCGATAAGGTAGTGAAATTTGTGATTTTGCAGGCCACATACCGTTCGCAATTGAGAAGGTCCTTTCCAGTGGCGTGGCACTGCCAGGAAGGCACAAAGTTTACTCAGTAATATTGACAAATTTTTGGCAGCTTGTAAACTTATTTTCTAATCTAAAGCATTGTTTACAGTTCCAAGCGAAGTGAAAAAGCGTAAATTTTCGCTTGCGAAATCTGTCGTGAAAACCCGTTTGTGAACACGCGGGTATTTCACCAGCCTGTAGTTTACAGTTTAAGTGAAGCGAAATTCACGAGTTTACACTCCGAGCGAAATGAAAATTGGTTGCAACTGACAGAATATAAACGCACGCAAGTTTTCGCTTGCTGCTGTTTTTTTTACTACCGTTTGCATGCGTGAAAAAAGTAAACCCCAGTGAAAAAGATAAGATCCACAACCTTCGATTTCGCTGGATCGAAGTTGTTTCCAGTTTCAAGCGAAGTGAAATTTTTGCAGGTTGCATTTTTCACGAGCGTGAAAAATGAATATTTTGTATGAGATTTTCACTTCGCTTAGAACTCTAAATAGGGCTTAACGAATTATAATGCAAAGTTTCATTTCGGAAATTTTTAAAGAAATATCCAAAAATCGGTACAAAATGGTAAAAAAACGGGAAAATTCACGCTTTTTCACTTGTCAATTTTTTGGCTAGTGTCACATGTTATATGATGTACATGGCATGTCACATGTAACATGTGACGTGTAACATTACATGTAACACAAAATGTTACATTTTACATGATATTTGACATGTTACATTTTTCGTGTTACATTACGTGTAACATGTTACAAACCACGTGTAACATGTTACAGGACAAGTGACAAGTTACACATCACAATTAATATTTTACATGTCACATGTTATATGATGGTATTACCTGGATTTATGTACATAGACCACTATGTTCCGAAACAGAATGGCCATTCTGTTTCGGACGAAATTTCAACATGGTATAAATCAGCTTTAGAGCTCGATTTACGAAATTTTTCTAGTCTCCTAACTTCAGTTTCTTGAGTAGATGTGGATTATGTAAAAAACTCATTTTTGAAAAAATGGTCTTTAGACCACCGTCACCACCGCAACGACTCATTTGTTGAAGTTATTGTGCTATGTTACTACGCAGTTATATTTTTTATTCGTTACTTTGATTGAAATTACCTGACCTTGATAAAACGTCAAAATGGGCTGCGTGCTCTGTCCGCCATTACCGCTGGTGTAAAGCTGGATAAAATCTAGTACACTCATGTTACCTCCAGTAACAAACAGTGTTTCAGTGGAAAAATAAATAAAATAAAACTGAAAATCGCCTTACACTTGCAATGTAAATCGGAGCTTGAGGATTTTTATGTGCCCCACCAGCGTGTTACTACGTGTATTAGTGAAGTCGACCACCAATACTAGCGCAGATAGAAAGGTCTATATTCAAATCACCTGGGCTGCGCATATACACCGCCCTCATAAACTACTCAAACAAGAGTTTATTACTAAGTCGGTCT